>NC_136430.1:58758750-59380000 GCF_052849685.1 Lactuca virosa | reverse complement strand
ATCCCATCGCCACCACTATTATCGATAACAACTACCACCGCCTGGCTTCACTTCTTCTTGACCCTCCCATAGACCTTGTTGTTGTTTCCCTTGGTTTACTATCGACGATGATGAAAGCAAACACGAGGAGGGTCGTCGAGATCAGTTGTCCCCCTCCTTTTCACGATGGATCAACCACCACTAAGCCACCCTTGTGTTGCCTTCGTTCTTTCTTCTTCTTGATCATCTAAGGACCAAAACAGCCACTCTCGTTAGTTAAGTTACAAAATAGTCCCAGTGATTCTTCAAGGTCCTAGAGGTGTTGATTTTTGGTTTCTCACGTAAACCTTCACAAAAACGATCCATCTTTCGAGTCTAGATCGAAATCACGCATCAAAGGTGAGTCTTTATGGCCCTATTTTATGTTTTATTGATTTTGGGGGAAGATACATACTTGTTTTATGTTCATAATGTTTGTTCACATTATGTGTTCATGTTATGGATGTATATCTAGTTGACTACAAGTTTTGTTGTGTAGCATCCCGTTTATTAAATAAATAAATATATAAAGATTAATAAATGAATAGTAGTCCTAAAGTCCATAATATTTAGCGGGGTGTTGGTTTTGGGGAGCCAAATAATACAATTTGGATTTTCGGGGGTTAAAGTGTAATTTCGAGATTTATTTTGTAAAGATTTTCAGAAGTCAGGGGGTGTTTGGTGAATATTGGACCTAAATTGAAATGAGTTGGGAATGCTGAGGGCTAAATTGGTAAATGTTGGATTTAATTTGAAAGGATTTTTAAAGACAAGGGCTGCTTGGTAATTATTAGGACTTATTATGAAGGGAATTATGGAAGCAAGGGCTAAAAGGTAAATTTTGGGCTTAGTTTGAAAATAAATCTTGTGAGGAGGGGCTGAACTTGTAAACACGCTCAAATGTTTGAAAGAGGACACGGGTTAAACCGATACCCCCTCCCCCGCTCGATCCTTGATGAAACCCTAACCCTAAGTCGCTATACCTCCAGCCGCCACCACCATGTGTAGCATCTTCAGCCTCCACCATGAGAAGCTCCAAGGCTGCCGCCTGCTGCCTCGCCGATGAGCGCCACGATAAAAGCTGCTACCGGAGACGTGGTGAGAAGCCGGAAGAGCCACCGAGACCCACAAACGAAGCTGTGAACGCTGCTGTTTGAGTCATGGACGACCGGAGTCACTCGGTAAGCTAGCCGCAACCCGACTTTTCCTTTTCCTTGTTCTTTCCGGCATGTGTGACGTGGGAAAACACTATTACCGCCGCTGCCGGCCTCAGCTGTCTGTTCCATTGACTTCGACATTGATAGCCGTCAAGTCGGTGGCTGAGGGATGTTGTTTCTCGTCATTTTTTGCGTGTGATGTTGTTGGGACTCGCAAAGAGCGTTGGTCGGAAGTAAGGCGCACCACCATGGCAACCAACCATGGTGGCTGTCGTTTTCTGTCGTATCTTGCCACCACCAGCCACAGTGGAGGTGGCTATGGGTGTGTGTATGAGTGTGTTTTCGAGCATGCTAGTTGCTTTCGGTGTTTGCGGTGTTGTATGCACGAGTTTTTGGCCGGAAACCCACCGCCACCACCACGAGGTGGTGGCTGCCACCGCTTGCTGCCGCGTGGGTGGCTGTATGTGTGTCGTTTGGTGTGTGTGAGTACGTTTCTTTTTTGATGGGTTGTTGATTGGGTGATTTGGTCGGAGAAAAGTCAAGGAAAACCACCACCACCACCGTGAGGTGGTGGATGCCGCCGTAAGCCGCCGTCGACCACCACCGCCCGAGGTGGCAGTGGGTGGTGCTCGACATAGTGAAACTCGAATCGGCCCAATAGCTTGATCTTGGACTTCATTGACTTGTGTTTGGGTTGGAAACCCTAATTAGGGTTTAGAAAACCGTAATTTTGGAAATGATAGTTTGGGATTTGCCGGGACCCACGTCTGTACTGTTAGACTGGAATTTTGATTTATGTCCAACTACATTATATGAATGGCCTAGTGGAGTGATGGACTTAATGGATTAAGTCCTTAATGGGTTAAGTCCTTAATAGGTTAATTAAGAACACTTAACCCTAATCGTCATTTCATGTGAGAAACCCTAATTTTGGTTGGGCCTTGAGTTGGGCCTCTCTGTTGGGCTTTGGTGATTGGGATATTGATGGGCCATCCAAGAACAAATTATATGGACTAGAATATTTGGGGTGGGCTTTAGGATAAGGCCCATTGGAAAGGCTTGGGCCCAATTTAGACAATTAGGTCATAGATGGGCCATTCTTGGGCCTTGGTGATTATGAGATATTGGACCACCAGAATGCCAAGTATTTGGACTAGAATAAATGGTTGAGCCTTAAGGTAAGACCATGTGAGGAGTTTGGGCCCAATTTGGAAAATTAGGCCATAGTTGGGCCTTGGTTGATTATTTGACTTTTGGGCCTTCAGAGTATGAGTTTGGCCCTTAATCTTGGACCAAGCTAGGTTAGGGGTAAAATGGTCATTTTACCCCAAGTGGGGATTTTAGAGTTATGCATAGGAATCCCAAATGGTTAATTGGGTTTTGTTTTGATGTTGATAGCTTGGGGATCTGTCAGCCAGCAGCCCGAGATTTATTCGCGAGACTTCAGCAGTGCGATGTGAGTTTTCCTCCAGTAGGAATGGGTCGAAGGCACCAATGCTGACCCGTTTATGTATGTTAGCGTATTCCGGACTTAGGTCCGATTCCGGGGTTAGCCCGATGTAGATTATATGTTTCCGGACTTTGGTCCGATGCCGGGGAAAGCCCGAGGAATGTTTGTATGCTTGATGTCTTCATGATTCTTGCATGTGTTTATTTATATGTTCCGGACTTCTGTCCGATACCGGGGCAAGCCCGAGGAATGTTTAGCTTATACGTTATGTGTTATGTGTTCCGGACTTCAGTCCGATGCCGGGGCAAGCCCGAGAAATGTTAAGCTTATATGTTATGTGTTATGTGTTCCGGACTTCGGTCTGATGTCGGGGAAAGCCCGAGGAACGTTTATATGTTTATGTTATGTGCTTATGTTATATGTTTGTTGATATGTTATATGTATACCGGACTTCGGTCCGATGCCGGGCGGGGCCCGATGCTAGATGCGGTCTGATGTCGGGCGGGGCCCACGATATGTTGATATGGTGATATGTGATTATGTGATATGTGTATGGTATGTGGTAGTTTGGGGAGACTCACTATGCTTCGTGCTTACAGTTTTCAGTTTGGTTTCACGTACTTCCAGTAGCCAGGGAAAGAGCTCGGGATGATTGCAGTGCACACACCATTTGTTCAGCCTGAGATATTTATACTCTGATATATTTGACAGATGTTATGATATTTTTGAGATACACGATTTATGATTTTTTGTATGATGAATGATATTTATGGTTTTATTAATGATTTAAAATGAAAAATTTAGACTGTATTTTTAGGATGTTTCATGTTGGGTCATTTTGATTATATACATATAAGTGATATGCTAAAAATACTAGTAAAACATGTTAACCTTTGTAACTCATTTTGAAGTAATAAAGAGGAATTATGTGAATATTATGTGCTTATCTGCTTAATTATTATGATTAATGAATTAAGAATAAAAATAAGCGTCGAAAATAAATATTAGATAACGCCGATATCTAAGGATAAAGCTGTAAAGAATCTAGTTAGAAACATTTAGGCGAAAACCTCACCGAATTCCGAGTTATAACGAAGAAGTTATGACCTGTCGAAGTTTCGCGACAAAACCGGCACGACACCGAATGACGTAAAAAATGAGTTTTTGATAAACTACTTTTTAGCCTTGGTGATCTAAATAAAAGTCGTAGTGTTCGTTAAACCGAGAGTATGCGTAAAAAGAACGCCCAAATCTGACTTCATATGAGTTAGTTATGATTTTTCTAAGTTTCAGCTTAGCAGTAGACAACTAAAAACTCGAATTTTAGATCGAGTGATTTTTTGCCAACACAATCTAAACGAGAATCGAAAGTCTCGTGAATAGTAGTACAACGGTAAAAAGACAGACGGAAACGGACGTCGGATGAAGAAGTTATGAATTTTTAACGGATTTTCCTCTCCCGGTCTGTTAAAAATAATAATAATAAAAATAAATTCAAAATTAGCCGACGAAGTCTAAACGAAAATTGTAGAGATTAGTCTCACCTACGCGTAGATATAAAGAACGTCGAAAACGGAGCTCGTATGAGGAAGATATGATTTTCTGAAGTTTTTAAATAATTAAAATATATAAATTTTATTATTTATTCGGATAATATCCGAAGAGCTGACTCATCCCATCTGATCCGAAGGGTACGCCCCGCGTAACCTTTGAGTACGCCCAGCGTACTCCGGCCTTGTGTGGTCCGAGAGAGAGCCGCGTAGCACCACCCGAAGCTCGCCACGTAGCAGTCTTATCCGAACTACGCCCAACGTAAGGCTTGGTACGCCCATCATACGCATGAAAGAGGCATTACACCCCGCATACTTGCGAGTTACGCCCAGTGTAACCCCGAAGTTCAGCCCTATAAATACGAGACGAGGCCTCCGAGTTTGTTGCCCAATATTTCTTCTCTCCCCCCTTATATTTCTTTCTTCTTGGCAATTTATACCCCCGAAGCCCCGGTATCATTCCCGAGACCTGAAGCAAGTCCCGAAGCCCCAAAGATCCCGAGAAGTAAAGTTTCCGAGCCGAAACTCTGCCCGTGAGAAGCCCGGTTTTCAAGAAAAGCATCTCGATTTTATTGGAAAAGATTATTTTAAGAGACGAGGTGCTGTCCGATCATCGTCTTATCAAGTGAGTGTATATTCATTTTCTTCTAAGACATAGATATGAAGTATTCTTTATAAAACACGTGCTATGTGTTTATATATTATTTGTTTATTTGAACTAGTTGTTGAATGGATGTTTTGTACAGGTTTTAAGCTGTATATATTTTATCTACTAATATGTTGGGTAGAACATGGGTAGACAGTTAGTGTGTGATGAAATAAAATGATGAGAGGCCTCGTTGTTGTTGCTGATTCAGTCATCTAGCAGAGTTTAGATGACGACCACGGACTTTTCTAGACAGTCCAGTGGAAAGCTAGCAGGCTCATAACCTGTAGGTGTTAATGAACTTGGGTGTTTATTTGCTGTACTCCATCCCCCTCATGGTTGCCTTTAGGACATTTATTGTGGAGGAAACCCTTTCGCAGTAATGTCCACCCCGATGAAAATCCTTAGACTAGGTCCCTTGTGATAGTTGTTCTAGGGACATAAAGTGAGGATAACGGGAATGGGTAATCGGGTTATTGTTGGTTGATGAACTAAATATAATTATTTATTGTGGGTTGAAAACCCTATATGCTCACCAGGCTCCCAAGCCTGACCCACTCAGTTTTTCTGTGTATTACAGGTAGTGGCACGAGAGCATAAGTTGGATGACTTGTCAAGATATTTTGGATTATAGACCATACTTGAATATAACTGTTGTAAGGTCTATTTTGTATTGTTTATGCTTTTGGTCTGTATCGAAACATGACATCCCGAGTTTTGATATATAATGAAAATACATTTCTTTAAGAAAGCTTTGATAAACTTTATTTTATCATGTTTTGTTTTGGGGACAAATTTCCGCAACTCTTTTAAATCAATGGATTTACTCTGAAATTATTTTAAAAGCATAGATGAAACCGGTCTTTTTTCTGGCCGTGATTTTGGGGATGTCACACTTGGTATCAGAGCATTAGTTTAAGCGAACTAGGAATTTGTAGGATTTCTAGACTTAAACTTAGAATGCTAAGTGATGATTGTGAGATGAGTGTCTACCATATTTTAGATACGAGCACTAGTTTATTTTAGGAAAGATGCCTAAAATGCTCTTATGTGCTAAATGCTATATGTTTGCCATATTTGCCATTATTTGTTTGGATCTATGGTCTGTTGCCGACCGGATCTGGAAACCTTATGTGTGTAGGATTCTAAGCGTACGATTACGATATTAGAACTAACATGTAAACGTTTCGGAGTGATAAGGAGAATTTAAAATACCTATCGAGGATAAAGATCTAAATTCGCCTTATTCGGTGTATAGATAAAAAAAGGCAAGAACACGAAGTGGAGTAGGAAACGCAAATGAAAACAGGAATCAACAGCCGCAACCGATACTTGAGCAAGTACCTATTGCAGGAGCTGCACCTGAGCCAATGACAATGGCTGGGGTACAAGCAATGATGCAGATGATGTTGGATCGCCAAATGGAAGAGACAAGGCGATTACCACAACAGAATAGGGAAAAAACCACGATGCCTGTTGAACAGCCCGAAATGAATGAAGGGCAGTCGGATGAAATAGCAATTCCGGAATGTGGCTCCGGGAAGTGTTTCTGGAATAGTGTCAGGAATCTATGCCCGTACTAAATGCCATTATATAAAGGAATTCAAGCATCCAAACTCTTTACCTTGTTAAATTTACTAATAAAAATTCATTTCTCATAATCCAAATGAAATACTGCGATTGTGGCTCTCAAGGTATTATAAGGACATCAACTACTAGAAATAACCATAGACGGATTTTTTTACGTTTGTCCTAAAGAGGTATGTGAGTTATCATTTCATAAATTTTCTTTTAATTAATATTAATTTACACAATATACGTCATGTGTTTGATCTTAAATTTTCAGGGACCACAGTCTGGTTTTATCTGTAAGCTTTATGTTCATCAACTAAGTTTCTGCAACGCTTATTACTTAATCTATGTAATATGTAATGTTTGTGTGTTTGTTTATTATTACTATGGTACTTGTAAACTATGTTTTTTTCTATCTTTGTAATATGTAACAAATATCAGGGAAATAATAATATTTTCCATTACACACTGCAAATCAATTACAAACATAATTAATTGCAATTACATTGGCAATAAAACAAACATCAAAGGGTCTGGTATTTCCCATTCTGATGGAGGGGAAGAGGGTGCATGGTTTATGTCTGGTAGGCAGTCTGAAACACATCAGCCTGATAATATATCCGAACTCTATCAGGTAATTCATGGATGTTCGAAGGACGTGATGCTGCAATAGCATGACCTCACGCTATACCCAGACTGCGCCATTTCCCACATAAACATGTATGACGGTTCACATCAATAACATAAATTTTTTAAAAATCAAAAACTCGATAAATATCGGATGGGAGCGAAGACGGAATCTCTGGCGGGATCTTTGTTGCTTGCCACCGAACAAACTTTCGCATCCTTTTATGAAGCACCATTTCAGCATACGAGATGACTACATTAGTCAACCTCCCTGAAAAGTAAATATGATCAAATAAGGTTCTTGTACAAGTAAATAAATAATTTAATATTGCACCAGGTATTTTACATGCCATTAAACTGCGTTCAACGAAAGTCCATTGAATGTAGTCACAAATTGCCTCGGTAAGCGTTATTATTGGTACATTGCATTGATTTACCGATAACACCCAAAAAAATTAGGAACATCAATGTTGACTACATTCCAACGGATGTTAGGGAAATAAGCTCTTGACCATTTCGCATGACCGATGTTGGCAAACACTTCACGAGCATTAGGGGTCAGCCAACAGAAGTTTTCTTCAAAAATCAGACACAGTATATGAGTTGGATGTCATCCAGAACAAGGATTTAATGTTCTGCCAGAGACGCCTCTTGTGCGCATATACTTGAACGCGCTTTTAGAAGTATACCCATGATAAGAATCAGGGAATACATGTTCTATGCAAGAACTAACAACGTCGTCCATATTTGTTATAAACGACACTTCCCTAACTTGTCTGAGAGTTTCTTTTTGTTGGATTAAGTGTCTAAGCCAATAACTGAACTAGTATATACTTGAATTATTATCAAAGTCATTTTAGGTTGCCCTGAAACCTAGTAATTGAATAGGATGACTTTTAGAGAAAAAGACTGATTTATTGATTTATTATATGATTATTAAATAGCAATAAATGAATTTATTAATATATTATGAAAATAATATATTAATTAGAAATAGTAATATTTAATTAAGAATTAATCAGAAATTAATTAGAATTAATTTTGGGATTAATCGAATTAATTAAAAGTGCAAGGGTCTAATTGTAATTGTTCAATAGTTGAGCAAGTGGTTCCAGAACCTTCCTTGGAAGGGGTGGACAGTTTCTAAGGGTATTCTAGGGCATCTGGAATTTTCCTTGCATATAAGTAGGATGCTGGATAATCACCAATTTGAATTGATATTATTTGATTCAAATTAGTGTTATCCAGGGTTTCCTAATTCAAGTATAAATAGACCCTATGAGCTACAATTTTCAGCCACTCCTTTTCTAAGAGCCAAGACCAAAAATTTGATCTCCTATCTCCTCTCTCTTCAAGTCTCCTAGTTGTTAGGGTTGAGTGTGAACCATCAGAGGCACAAGATTTCTGGTGCTTGCTTCCAAAAGCTTTGAAGAAGGATTTTAGATTTGTTTACAATAACAAACCAGTAGGTATGTAATCTTCCTTTATGAATTCTGATTTCATTAGGGTTATTATAGTTTGAGAGTTCATAGTATGTTTCCTAAATGTGAAAGACATAGATCCTCTTAGGTTGCATGTGCCCTAATCATTTAATTGTTAAATGTTTTTCCGCTTAGAGCATTATTTTGTAACATGCGTTTTCCATTAGTGGTATCACAGCATATGACTATCTTTCATCTAATTGCACGTTAGTGATTTGAACAAACAAAATTTTTTATTTTTTGGATCTCATGACGTGAGAGTTGATGCTCACAACGTGAGATCTGGAAAAATTCAGTTTTTTCGGTTTTATCCGCCTAATCTGTTTTTGGATGCTTATTATTTGGTAATTATCTATTTTATATCTGCCAAATTTAAATTTGCCTATATATTTGATAATTAATATAAAAGTCTACAAATTAGGAGATAAATCTTTGACTTGAGTAATTATTTAATTGATTAATATAATTAATTTTTTTAGTGTGTAAATGATTAATTTAGATATTGATTAATTCTAATAATTAATGTCAAATCTTAATTGGTTTATTTAAATTAAATTAATTCTTTAATTTCAAAAAATTTAATAAACCTTGTATTTTAGAAAAGTTTTTAAAATACACCGTATACTATATATATATATATATATATATATATATATATATATATATATATATATATATATATATACCAGTGTTGCAAATATCGGCCTAGGCGGCCGATTAATCGGCGCCTATGCGCTTGACGGTCCTCAACTGATGACGTTAATAGCTAATCGGCCTCTCTAATCGGACGTGGTCAAAATCGGTCAAAGCCGGAGATTATCGGAGCTAGGCGGGTCTAGGCGCTCTAATTGGTCAAAGCAGGTCAACGAAAATTAAAAACTTTGAGGGGCTAAATTGTCAAAATGTAAAAATTGATGGTAGGGTTCCTTCCAATTAACCCATTCCATCACATTCAATTTTTTTTTCCATTTTGAAATTCTCTCTGTCGGACTGAACAAACGAAAACGCCGCCATGTTCTTCTCTATTCACGGCGTCACCATCTTCTTCTCTATTCACGATGCCGCCATCTTCCTTGTCTGAAGTTCGTATGAAGCACATCAGTTTTGTCTGAAGTTCGTTGTCTTCTGCTGAAGCTTCTGTGTGAGGCTCCGACGCCTTCTGTTCCTCGTCTGGCGCCTTCTGCTCATATTCTGACTTCTCATTCAGGTTAGTCTCCAGTCTCCACTTCTCATTCTTCTATTTGTTGTACAAATTTCAATTTCTAGAAATTATTTGGGGAAGAAAATGGGAGGCTAATTTATGATTTTAGATTAATGTGGTCCTTCTTCCATATGAGATTAATGACATACTTCTGATTTGAAATTATTTTTTGTAAAGAATATGTTAGTTTTTAGTTTCCAGTAAGTGAATTTGTTTAACATGGACTGGGTTGATGGTATCGATGAACCAGGTATGTTCCAACCCTAATTGACTCCTCAGTCCACCATAAAAACATACACTTCCATATGAATCATCGATTAAGTTCTTTTCCACTCAAATTGATTTCAAATTCAATGATTTTGAGAATAGATTGGTGAAATTGGGGTTTCTCTTTTTTTTTGCCCTAACGTTCTGGTTCTGATTGAGATGATAATGGGAACATTCAAGTAAAAAATGAAAAGAATCATGAAGTTAGAATCACTTAAGCTTCAATTCTAATTTCAAAGTTCTTATGATCTGCAGAACACATGTTGTTTTATGCAAGTGAGAAGTACCCTTTGGAGGATTGTTATTCTACATACATATATGAGGTACTTGATATTGTACTTTTCCTTCTTCCTTTTGGTACTCAAGTTCTTTCATAGAAGATGAATCACAAAGATGCATATAATGTTATGTTCTTGTCTAGCTTATTATCAGTTCTAATGATCACATTTACTCAAAATATTTGTTACCAACTTATAGCATGGAGGTCGTACCAATGCCTATACATCCTCTAAGCACACCAATTACTACTTTGATGTTAATGCTGACTGTTTTAAAGAGGCTTTAGATAGGTACATTTCACTCGTTTTTGGCAATTCTTTAATTAGTTCATGGTATTCCCATTTTGTCCTTGTAGAATTCAACTAATCTGTTTTCTTATCGTGTCTTTTCTTGTATAGTTTTTCACAATTCTTTATCAAACCACTAATGTCATCTGATGCAACTACGAGGGATTTAACAAGTTGGTTGTTCAATTATTGTGTACTTTTATTGATAATCTTTTAGTCACAACCTCTTTCCACTCTTGTATACAGAGAATCAGAAGACTGTTCCTGTAAAACGTGGTCACAAACTGAGAATTACATGGCCAAGGACACCTAGCATTCATCATTAATGTTATATTTATTAACTTGTTAATTTTTTTACTTATATTCTTAGGATTAATGTTATATTTATTAATTTTTTTAATAATTAATGGTCCCCGATTAATCCCCGCCTAGCCGATTAATCCCTTGACCCCAGTCCACCGTCAAGCTACCGGCGAGCGATTTCTGCAACCTTGATATATATATATATATATATATATATATATATATATATATATATATATATATATATATATATATAATCAAAAGTTTAATATATATTATATGTATAAGACAAAGTCAGTCAAATCGCTATTACGCCTCATTCATGAAGCTGAACTATAAGGGGGGGAGGGGGGTATATGGAAACTGCCTATAAAATGGTAGTTGAATGGGTGTCCACTCTCACCACCGCTTCCTTGTTTGGTGGAGGGTCGTTATCCGAACGGATTTGATAGGACATGATCACATTAATAAGTATAATGTTATAAAAGTAACTCAACCTTTTTATAAAATCTCACTCGTAGTTAATTTAGGAAAATGTGAAAAGTATGCTAATCCATAAAATTACACATTATACTTTATAGTAGTTAGTGGAGTGCGTGTGATTAACCGGTACACTAATAGTGACTATAAAGACTAATAATGGGCATCTCGAAAATTATCATTGATTAACAGAGCACGTGTTGTTAACCGGTTCATTAATATGAGATGATAAATGCCATCGAGAGTACCAAGCATATTTGTATGGTTATTCACATATTGTTTGTGATCCTCGGTATCCCAGTCACAAATAGAAGAGCATAATCTGAGATGAAACATTCCATTGATAGATTCAATGAATCTTAAAAGATCTAGGAATTTCATAGTTCGAAATTGGTAAATTGCGTTTACCTACCTTCATAAATTCGCAATAAGATTATGGCATCCCTCTTCTTAGTTGTGAATTGTTATTTTGGATCATAGCCTTAATTATATATTATGGGTTAAAACATTAAGGATTATTGTCATCTAACTAAAACTATTCTTTTTGTCTATAGATGTCTACTCATGGTGATGCTTCTACTCCATCGTGGTCTACCCACCACTCGGGTTTCTCCCTACTCTCTATCGTGTCCAAAGTGAACTTTGATGGCACCAACTACAATGATTGGATGCGAAATATCAAGATGGATCTTTGATTCGAGGGCAAAGAGTATGTCCTTGAAGAAAAACTTGTTGAAATCGATGAAGCCAAAGCTACTCCCGAACAACTAGCCTCCTACAAGAAACACTACGATGATGCAACGAAAGTTTCTTGCATCATTGTCGCTACAATGGCTCCGGAGTTGCATAGGTTCTATGAGGACTACTGGCCATATGAGATGAAAAATAACCTTGTGGAAAAGTACCACAAGAGAGCTTATCAAGAGAAATATAAAGTGGTTAAGTCCCTCATGGCTTGAAAGATGAAAGAGGGAGAGTTTGTGTGCAACCACGTGCAAAGAATGCAAAGATACGTGGTACGCCTTGTTAGGCTAAATGTGCATTTTTGATGAGGAGTTGGCCATTGACATGGTCTTGAACTCCTTGCCAAGTTGTCATGATCAGTTCATATTGGCTTATCATTTGAACAACACAGAAGCCGCATTGGCCCAACTCCACAACTTGCTACAGACTGTTGAGTCGGGAATGATTGAAAAGAATCCAGACCCTTCCACTAATGCTCTTGTTCTTGCCAATAGTAAAGGCAAAGGGAAGAAGAGGAAGGCTGCTCCCAAAGCTAACTGGAAGGACAAGGCCCAAGTTGGGTCGTCTAGAAATGACCCAAAGACAAGGCCCAATTCAGACATTCCAGCTGTTAGTGGCCCCAAAGAGGCCATTTGTTTCTATTACAATGACAAGGGCCATTGGAAGAGGAGCTGCCCCAAATACTTACAAGACATCAAGGATGGCAAGGTGAAGCCATCGTCAGCACGTATATACACTATTCAAAATAATAACTCACAATCTACTCGTTCTTGGGTCTTTGATAAATGATGTGGGTTTCATATTTGTTCTGACTTGCAGGGGCTAAAAGAAAGTGAGGAGGTGGAGCATGGGAGGATGAATCTGATCATGGGAAATAGGTAACCTTCTCCTGTTACCAAGATTGGGACTTATCATTTTGTGCTTAGTAGTGATGTTAGGATTGGTCATGAATTACCTCGGTAAGCGTTATTATCAGTACATTGCAATGATTTACCGATAACACCCAAAAAAATTGGGAACATCAATGTTGACTACATTCCAACGGATGTTAGGGAAATAAGTTCTTGCCCATTTCGCATGACCAATGAAAGCACTTCACGAGCATTAGGGGTCAGGCAATAGAAGTTTTCTTCAAAAATCAGACACAGTATATGAGTTGGATGTCATCCAGAACAAGGATTTAATGTTCTGCCAGAGACACCTCTTGTGTGCATATACTTGAACACACTTTTAGAAGTATACCCATGATAAGAATCAGGGAATACATGCTCTATGCAAGAACTAACGACATCATCTATATTTGTTATGAACGACACTTCCCTAACTTGTGTGAGAGCTTCTTTTTGTTGGATTAGGTATCTAATCCAATAACTAAATTAGGATATACTTGAATTATTAGCAAAGTCCTTTTGGGTTGCCCTCAAACCTAGTAATTGATTAGGATGACTTTTAGAAAGAGAGACTGATTTATTGATTTATTATATTATTAATAAATAACAATAAATGAATTTATTAATATATTATGAAAATAATATATTGATTAGAAATAGTAATAGTTAATTAAGATCTAATCAGAAATTAATTAGAACTAATTTTGGGATTAATTGAATTAGTTAAAAGTGCAAGGGTCTAATTGTAATTGTTCAATAGTTGAGCAAGAGGTTCCAGAACCTTCCTTGGAAGGGGTGGACGGTTTCTAAGGGTATTCTAGGGCATCTGAAATATTCCTTGCAGATAAATAGGAAGCTGGATAATTACTAATTTGAATTAATATTATTTTATTCAAATTAGGGTTATCTAGGGTTTCCTAATTCAAGTATATATAGACCCTATGAGCTATAATTTTAGGCCACCCCTTTTCTAAGAGCCAAGGCCGAAAATTTGATCCCATCTCTCCTCTGTCTTCAAGTCTCCTAGTTGCTAGGGTTGGGTGTGGACCATCAGAGGCACGCGGTTTCTGGTGCTTGCTTCCAAAAGTTTTGAAGAAGGATTTTTAGATTTGTTTACAATAACAAATCAAGAGGTATGTAATCTTCCTTTATGAATTATGATTTCATTAGGGTTTTTGTAGTTTGATAGCTCATAGTATGTTGCCTTTATGTGAAAGACATAGATCCTCTTAGGTTGCATGTGCCCTAATCATTTAATTGTTAAATATTTTTTTCGCTTAGAGCATTGTTTTGTAACCTACGTTTTCCATCACTTTTAGCCTCATCAGGAACCAGGTACAATAATAGAGATTATCTTCCACGGTCAGACCAAATGCTATAGGGAGGGTCTTGTTGTTCCCGTCAATAGCACCCGCTACAAACATTGTTTTTAGGTAGTCCCCTCTAAGAGGGACACTACCTATGATGATGACATGCAAAAAGCAGCCTATAAATGCATGAACCTGTATTTTTTTTTTGAAACAAAAACGAATTAGTTTAGATGTAGAAACATTATCAATTTTAAAGAAACAATAAAAAATGCAAAAAAAAAAACAAACAAATGTACCACCCATCCAAT
This sequence comes from Lactuca virosa, assembly GCF_052849685.1. Taxonomy (NCBI): domain Eukaryota; kingdom Viridiplantae; phylum Streptophyta; class Magnoliopsida; order Asterales; family Asteraceae; genus Lactuca; species Lactuca virosa. The sequence goes on along the minus strand of NC_136430.1, from coordinate 59,365,430 downwards.
AACCACAAAACAAGGTTCAAAATGATTCGTCAAATCTGTTTTGATGTAAGTGTAAGTATGCGGGTTGGTTCACCTAAGGTTGTGAAGGTAAACAGATAGGATGTTAAAGCTTTCTTTGTGCTCACTCTCTGTGAAACTTACTTTGAAGCAATTATAATAGATAATTACGAATTACTTGGTTGAAGGTAAGGTTCTAAGCATTGCGGGCACACACACAGATATATATATATATATATATATATATATATATATATATATATATATATATATATATATGGAAATGATCAAATGAGAACACCTAAAAGGTTGAGAACGCGAGAACAAGTATATTCATTTGTGATTCCATGTATTCATTTGTGGAGAAATGATAACTTTTTACGCACAATCAACATGAATATGCTTTTTCTCTTCAAATGAAATTAAAGGCGTAAAAATTTATTATTTCTCCACAAATGAATACATGGAATCACAAATGAATATAATTTGTTCTCGCGTTCTCAACATTTTTGGTGTTCTCATTTGATCATATATATATATATATATATATATATATATATATATATATATATATATATATATATATATATATATATATATATATATATATATATATATATATATATATATATATGAGACAGAAACTGAGGTTATAATCCGGAATTGGAACTCCGGAACGGATACCACTATTTCGGAATGCTATGTTTGAGAGCATGTGGTCATTTTATAAAAAAAATGTTATTTTTGTTAAAATGATCATTTATAAGGGTTAGATAACTTAATTTCCCTATAATTAAATAGCTATAAAGGTAGTCGTTTATTTTTCCAAATCTTTCAATCTCGAGCATGAAGATATGTTGTTGACTAAACACCATTTCTATTTACGTGGTCTTTCTATTTTTCACATCTTTTTTGGCTTATGGCGTACTTGATCATGGCATAAAGTATCAAATGATCAACCACAAAGCCCTCGTGTTAATTCCAGGCAAACCTTGCTTCGGTTTGATCACATCCCAATCTCGTTTATACCATTAGACGTGCAAATTTAAGTTTACATAATAGGCTTATTTTATACAAGTAAAGTTTTTCATATTTCATAAAAAATCTTATTTACAAATCTATTTCTTGATTTTATAAAATCATTATATTTGACTTAATACATAATTAAAAGAAATTTGCATGAATATTAATCGTACATATAGAAGTATCTTTCAATAAATCCAAAACCAAAATCAAAAGTTGGTAGTTGATACCATAAACAAAATCAAACATTTAGGTCTTTTACAAAATATTATTGTTATAAAAAAATTGAGTACCTTACGGTGATGTGTAACGAGTTTAGTGGGTCACATAACGAGTATCTTGTGACAACACCCAACGAGTACGGTGAGCCGCATAACGAGTATTATGTGACAATATTCTTTGATGATAATTGATAACTTATTATTGAATTTTTATTTATGGGATAGGTTGAGGAGTCGTAAAACCATTGTCCAAATTGTTAGTTTAAATAATGGTTTAAGTAACTATAATGCTACATTCGATTATTACTTATTTGTATTATTGTAACAAAGTTATATTGATTTCTAAATAGCCAATGAGTAACTATAAGGTCATATTTGGCAAAATTGAGCGGTTAAAATTATCACGCGTATATGATTGATATATCGAATCTCATAACGAGTACTTTGAAACTATAAACAAGTATTTAGAGAGATGGTGTGATTGAGAATTATTGAGCATTTATCGTTCAACTTGTGGAGTATAATAAATCATTGTCATGAAATTCATATTATTGACAAATGCAATTAAGAAATCAAGTTTGAGTGATTGTCGAGTAAATTTGAGTGACATTGAGAGATTGAATTGCGAGTTAATAACGCGATTAATTATCATTGTTGTAATTTTATGTATATGATCCTTTATGATATCTTCTTGTATCTTGTTTATTAACATAATGTACACCAAGAGATTTTATATATTTAAAACGGAAATTTTGGGTGTATTTTGTGTTAAAAAGTCAGGTGTTACATTGAACTTGACAGGAACACACACACACACACACACACTGTAAAAGAACCGAGATTCAGGATATTTATGTTGTAGATTGTTATTTTGATGTCAAGGGCATTTTGGTCCTTTTGGTGATATTTGGATTTGTAGAATGATGTTAGATATATTTAATGCATTTATCTTATGTTTTGAAGTTGTAAGACTGTGTTATTTTGATTGGAGAATGGAATGGAATTGATATATGCAAGTTTGGGATTGAATGACATTGAAAACGGGGTGAAATTGTTGATTCCAGCTCCACCATAGTGCGATGAGAGGCTTGTCGTGGCGCAATGGTGAACCGGTGATTTTGGTGAATCCTCTTTCGTAGGTCGTGGGCAATGTGCTTTGATCCACGGGGCGGTATATGTGTATCGCGGCGTGGTGGTAAAAGTAGGTTGCCATGCGTATTGGTCGCCATAACATGGTAAAAGGAAGAACACAAAGTCAGTTGATGCATCGTGATGCGGTGGAAGCCTGGCCACGATGCGGTTTCGAGCAAATCAAGTTTGTGTTTAGAGCTCATTCTTGTCATAAGCGAACCCCAAACCCTAGAGAGATGGTCTCCAGCGATTCCAAGGAAAAGGAAAGTGTAACAATTGGTAATTTTAGGTCAAATTCGTCGGCTGAACCACCACGAACCATGTTATATTAAGACCTAATCTATGTAATTTGTGTTAAGAAAGTATATTAAAGATATATTATACTCATAATCACTTTCAGAATGTCTCAATTTGTTCAACAAACTGTCTATAGTTAAAGACCGAAACAAAAACCACAAAAATTAATACTAATTGTTGCGCTAAAAATAAATTTTTTGCATCGAGTATACTTAGGACCAATTTATGATCAAATTGGATAGATTATACTGTCAAGACTTTGTGGATATAAAGAAGGTCAAAAACGGAAGTCTTATGCAAAAGTTGCGTCAATTTTAAAAAACCAAATTAGTATAATATTGGTTTTCTTAATAATGAAAAAACGAATTGATCCGTTAAGGTACTTGGACATCTCATATGGAAATTCTGAAAACGTTTCTGAACTCAGACATAAGTCTAATATTTGATTTCATATTCAAGATATTTTTAACCCGTGAATTTATCAAATTCGTGAAAAACTGTTGAATCGGGACGAATTAAACACAAAACTTTAAACATCTTTCTCGGAGTTCTACATATCGGATTTAAGATTCGTCTGAGTTTTTGAAATCCTCATACTTGAGACTATCATTTGCCACTTTCGTAAAAATTATTAGATATCAGGATTGATGGCATGCGAATTGATGAAGCTAGGGAGTGACACCATTTGATGTCACAAGGGTAACATCACCTTTCAAGTACAATAATGGATGTATAATTGAGCTTAAAGTCTTGCCATTGTTTCTTTCACTCTTCCTCCGTATCTCTCTCAAATCATTCTCTCTCCAGATCAAAACCCTCTCTCTTTCTTTGCTCTTGGTCAAGACACCTCCCACCCAAGGTAGGTGATTCTCCGACCACCGAAGAGGTTGCCGCCTCTCCTCTTTCTTTGCCTTCCTTTCATCGATTGTAGTTGCCAAAACCCCCACCCACTGTTGTGTTTCTTCCGTTCCTCCCTATCTTCGCGTTTTTGCTACCAGAATAGAAACAAAACCAACGAGGAGGTTGTCGGAGCATCCCATCGCCACCACTATTATCGATAACAACTACCACCGCCTGGCTTCACTTCTTCTTGACCCTCCCATAGACCTTGTTGTTGTTTCCCTTGGTTTACTATCGACGATGATGAAAGCAAACACGAGGAGGGTCGTCGAGATCAGTTGTCCCCCTCCTTTTCACGATGGATCAACCACCACTAAGCCACCCTTGTGTTGCCTTCGTTCTTTCTTCTTCTTGATCATCTAAGGACCAAAACAGCCACTCTCGTTAGTTAAGTTACAAAATAGTCCCAGTGATTCTTCAAGGTCCTAGAGGTGTTGATTTTTGGTTTCTCACGTAAACCTTCACAAAAACGATCCATCTTTCGAGTCTAGATCGAAATCACGCATCAAAGGTGAGTCTTTATGGCCCTATTTTATGTTTTATTGATTTTGGGGGAAGATACATACTTGTTTTATGTTCATAATGTTTGTTCACATTATGTGTTCATGTTATGGATGTATATCTAGTTGACTACAAGTTTTGTTGTGTAGCATCCCGTTTATTAAATAAATAAATATATAAAGATTAATAAATGAATAGTAGTCCTAAAGTCCATAATATTTAGCGGGGTGTTGGTTTTGGGGAGCCAAATAATACAATTTGGATTTTCGGGGGTTAAAGTGTAATTTCGAGATTTATTTTGTAAAGATTTTCAGAAGTCAGGGGGTGTTTGGTGAATATTGGACCTAAATTGAAATGAGTTGGGAATGCTGAGGGCTAAATTGGTAAATGTTGGATTTAATTTGAAAGGATTTTTAAAGACAAGGGCTGCTTGGTAATTATTAGGACTTATTATGAAGGGAATTATGGAAGCAAGGGCTAAAAGGTAAATTTTGGGCTTAGTTTGAAAATAAATCTTGTGAGGAGGGGCTGAACTTGTAAAAACGCTCAAATGTTTGAAAGAGGACACGGGTTAAACCGATACCCCCTCCCCCGCTCGATCCTTGATGAAACCCTAACCCTAAGTCGCTATACCTCCAGCCGCCACCACCATGTGTAGCATCTTCAGCCGCCACCATGAGAAGCTCCAAGGCTGCCGCCTGCTGCCTCGCCGATGAGCGCCACGATAAAAGCTGCTACCGGAGACGTGGTGAGAAGCCGGAAGAGCCACCGAGACCCACAAACAAAGCTGTGAACGCTGCTGTTTGAGTCATGGACGACCGGAGTCACTCGGTAAGCTAGCCGCAACCCGACTTTTCCTTTTCCTTGTTCTTTCCGGCATGTGTGACGTGGGAAAACACTATTACCGCCGCTGCCGGCCTCAGCCGTCCGTTCCATTGACTTCGACATTGATATCCGTCAAGTCGGTGGCTGAGGGATGTTGTTTCTCGTCATTTTTTGCGTGTGATGTTGTTGGGACTCGCAAAGAGCGTTGGTCGGAAGTAAGGCGCACCACCATGGCAACCAACCATGGTGGCTGTCGTTTTCTGCCGTATCTTGCCACCACCAGCCACAGTGGAGGTGGCTATGGGTGTGTGTATGAGTGTGTTTTCGAGCATGCTAGTTGCTTTCGGTGTTTGCGGTGTTGTATGAACGAGTTTTTGGCCGGAAACCCACCGCCACCACCACGAGGTGGTGGCTGCCACCGCTTGCTGCCGCGTGGGTGGCTGTATGTATGTCGTTTGGTGTGTGTGAGTACGTTTCTTTTTTGATGGGTTGTTGATTGGGTGATTTGGTCGGAGAAAAGTCAAGGAAAACCACCACCACCACCGTGAGGTGGTGGATGCCGCCGTAAGCCGCCGTCGACCACCACCGCCCGAGGTGGCAGTGGGTGGTGCTCGACATAGTGAAACTCGAATCGGCCCAATAGCTTGATCTTGGACTTCATTGACTTGTGTTTGGGTTGGAAACCCTAATTAGGGTTTAGAAAACCGTAATTTTGGAAATGATAGTTTGGGATTTGCCGGGACCCACGTCTGTACTGTTAGACTGGAATTTTGATTTATGTCCAACTACATTATATGAATGGCCTAGTGGAGTGATGGACTTAATGGATTAAGTCCTTAATGGGTTAAGTCCTTAATAGGTTAATTAAGAACACTTAACCCTAATCGTCATTTCATGTGAGAAACCCTAATTTTGGTTGGGCCTTGAGTTGGGCCTCTCTGTTGGGCTTTGGTGATTGGGATATTGATGGGCCATCCAAGAACAAATTATATGGACTAGAATATTTGGGGTGGGCTTTAGGATAAGGCCCATTGGAAAGGCTTGGGCCCAATTTAGACAATTAGGTCATAGATGGGCCATTCTTGGGCCTTGGTGATTATGAGATATTGGACCACCAGAATGCCAAGTATTTGGACTAGAATAAATGGTTGAGCCTTAAGGTAAGACCATGTGAGGAGTTTGGGCCCAATTTGGAAAATTAGGCCATAGTTGGGCCTTGGTTGATTATTTGACTTTTGGGCCTTCAGAGTATGAGTTTGGCCCTTAATCTTGGACCAAGCTAGGTTAGGGGTAAAATGGTCATTTTACCCCAAGTGGGGATTTTAGAGTTATGCATAGGAATCCCAAATGGTTAATTGGGTTTTGTTTTGATGTTGATAGCTTGGGGATCTGTCAGCCAGCAGCCCGAGATTTATTCGCGAGACTTCAGCAGTGCGATGTGAGTTTTCCTCCAGTAGGAATGGGTCGAAGGCACCAATGCTGACCCGTTTATGTATGTTAGCGTATTCCGGACTTAGGTCCGATTCCGGGGTTAGCCCGATGTAGATTATATGTTTCCGGACTTTGGTCCGATGCCGGGGAAAGCCCGAGGAATGTTTGTATGCTTGATGTCTTCGTGATTCTTGCATGTGTTTATTTATATGTTCCGGACTTCTGTCCGATACCGGGGCAAGCCCGAGGAATGTTTAGCTTATACGTTATGTGTTATGTGTTCCGGACTTCAGTCCGATGCTGGGGCAAGCCCGAGAAATGTTAAGCTTATATGTTATGTGTTATGTGTTCCGGACTTCGGTCTGATGTCGGGGAAAGCCCGAGGAACGTTTATATGTTTATGTTATGTGCTTATGTTATATGTTTGTTGATATGTTATATGTATACCGGACTTCGGTCCGATGCCGGGCGGGGCCCGATGCTAGATGCGGTCTGATGTCGGGCGGGGCCCACGATATGTTGATATGGTGATATGTGATTATGTGATATGTGTATGGTATGTGGTAGTTTGGGGAGACTCACTATGCTTCGTGCTTACAGTTTTCAGTTTGGTTTCAGGTACTTCCAGTAGCCAGGGAAAGAGCTCGGGATGATTGCAGTGCACACACCATTTGTTCAGCCTGAGATGTTTATACTCTGATATATTTGACAGATGTTATGATATTTTTGAGATACACGATTTATGATTTTTTGTATGATGAATGATATTTATGGTTTTATTAATGATTTAAAATGAAAAATTTAGACTGTATTTTTAGGATGTTTCATGTTGGGTCATTCTGATTATATACATATAAGTGATATGCTAAAAATACTAGTAAAACATGTTAACCTTTGTAACTCATTTTGAAGTAATAAAGAGGAATTATGTGAATATTATGTGCTTATCTGCTTAATTATTATGATTAATGAATTAAGAATAAAAATAAGCGTCGAAAATAAATATTAGATAACGCCGATATCTAAGGATAAAGCTGTAAAGAATCTAGTTAGAAACATTTAGGCGAAAACCTCACCGAATTCCGAGTTATAACGAAGAAGTTATGACCTGTCGAAGTTTCGCGACAAAACCGGCACGACACCGAATGACGTAAAAAATGAGTTTTTGATAAACTACTTTTTAGCCTTGGTGATCTAAATAAAAGTCGTAGTGTTCGTTAAACCGAGAGTATGCGTAAAAAGAACGCCCAAATCTGACTTCATATGAGTTAGTTATGATTTTTCTAAGTTTCAGCTTAGCAGTAGACAACTAAAAACTCGAATTTTAGATCGAGTGATTTTTTGCCGACACAATCTAAACGAGAATCGAAAGTCTCATGAATAGTAGTACAACGGTAAAAAGACAGACGGAAACGGACGTCGGATGAAGAAGTTATGAATTTTTAACGGATTTTCCTCTCCCGGTCTGTTAAAAATAATAATAATAAAAATAAATTCAAAACTAGCCGACGAAGTCTAAACGAAAATTGTAGAGATTAGTCTCACCTACGCGTAGATATAAAGAACGTCGAAAACGGAGCTCGTATGAGGAAGATATGATTTTCTGAAGTTTTTAAATAATTAAAATATATAAATTTTATTATTTATTCGGATAATATCCGAAGAGCTGACTCGTCCCATCTGATCCGAAGGGTACGCCCCACGTAACCTTTGAGTACGCCCAGCGTACTCCGGCCTTGTGTGGTCCGAGAGAGAGCCGCGTAGCACCACCCGAAGCTCGCCACGTAGCAGTCTTATCCGAACTACGCCCAACGTAAGGCTTGGTACGCCCATCATACGCATGAAAGAGGCATTACGCCCCGCATACTTACGAGTTACGCCCAGTGTAACCCCGAAGTTCAGCCCTATAAATACGAGACGAGGCCTCCGAGTTTGTTGCCCAATATTTCTTCTCTCCCCCCTTATATTTCTTTCTTCTTGGCAATTTATACCCCTGAAGCCCCGGTATCATTCCCGAGACCTGAAGCAAGTCCCGAAGCCCCGAAGATCCCGAGAAGTAAAGTTTCCGAGCCGAAACTCTGCCCGTGAGAAGCCCGGTTTTCAAGAAAAGCATCCCGATTTTATTGGAAAAGATTATTTTAAGAGACAAGGTGCTGTCCGATCATCGTCTTATCAAGTGAGTGTATATTCATTTTCTTCTAAGACATAGATATGAAGTATTCTTTATAAAACACGTGCTATGTGTTTATATATTATTTGTTTATTTGAACTAGTTGTTGAATGGATGTTTTGTACAGGTTTTAAGCTGTATATATTTTATCTACTAATATGTTGGGTAGAACATGGGTAGACAGTTAGTGTGTGATGAAATAAAATGATGAGAGGCCTCGTTGTTGTTGCTGATTCAGTCATCTAGCAGAGTTTAGATGACGACCACGGACTTTTCTAGACAGTCCAGTGGAAAGCTAGCAGGCTCATAACCTGTAGGTGTTAATGAACTTGGGTGTTTATTTGCTGTACTCCATCCCCCTCATGGTTGCCTTTAGGACATTTATTGTGGAGGAAACCCTTTCGCAGTAATGTCCACCCCGATGAAAATCCTTAGACTAGGTCCCTTGTGATAGTTGTTCTAGGGACATAAAGTGAGGATAACGGGAATGGGTAATCGGGTTATTGTTGGTTGATGAACTAAATATAATTATTTATTGTGGGTTGAAAACCCTATATGCTCACCAGGCTCCCAAGCCTGACCCACTCAGTTTTTCTGTGTATTACAGGTAGTGGCACGAGAGCATAAGTTGGATGACTTGTCAAGATATTTTGGATTATAGACCATACTTGAATATAACTGTTGTAAGGTCTATTTTGTATTGTTTATGCTTTTGGTCTGTATCGAAACATGACATCCCGAGTTTTGATATATAATGAAAATACATTTCTTTAAGAAAGCTTTGATAAACTTTATTTTATCATGTTTTGTTTTGGGGACAAATTTCCGCAACTCTTTTAAATCAATGGATTTACTCTGAAATTATTTTAAAAGCATAGATGAAACCGGTCTTTTTTCTGGCCGTGATTTTGGGGATGTCACACTTGGTATCAGAGCATTAGTTTAAGCGAACTAGGAATTTGTAGGATTTCTAGACTTAAACTTAGAATGCTAAGTGATGATTGTGAGATGAGTGTCTACCATATTTTAGATACGAGCACTAGTTTATTTTAGGAAAGATGCCTAAAATGCTCTTATGTGCTAAATGCTATATGTTTGCCATATTTGCCATTATTTGTTCGGATCTATGGTCTGTTGCCGACCGGATCTGGAAACCTTATGTGTGTAGGATTCTAAGCGTACGATTACGATATTAGAACTAACATGTAAACGTTTCGGAGTGATAAGGAGAATTTAAAATACCTATCGAGGATAAAGATCTAAATTCGCCTTATTCGGTGTATAGATAAAAAAAAGGCAAGAACACGAAGTGGAGTAGGAAACGCAAATGAAAACAGGAATCAACAGCCGCAACCGGTACTTGAGCAAGTACCTATTGCAGGAGCTGCACCTGAGCCAATGACAATGGCTGGGGTACAAGCAATGATGCAGATGATGTTGGATCGCCAAATGGAAGAGACAAGGCGATTACCACAACAGAATAGGGAAAAAACCACGATGCCTGTTGAACAGCCCGAAATGAATGAAGGGCAGTCGGATGAAGGAAACTTCAGTGGGGTTGTTGGTCAAGCCAACCCACCGATAGTTAGAGGAAACAACCAGGATGGAGGAGGTGATGGACGTGGATGCAAATACAAAGATTTCATGGCATCCAAACCACCGTGTCTATCTGGAAACCCGACACCGGTGGAAGTCATGAATTGGATCTCCGAAATGGAGACAATGTTTGAAAGTTGTGAGTGCAGCAACAAACAGAAGACCGCACTTGCAATTCCTCTGTTAAAATCTGGTGTATTGAGCTGGTGGAAGTTACTAGCTGATTCGATGCCTAAGGGAGAAACTAGCAAGATGTCTTGGGAAGACTTTGTGGTACAACTGAAATTGCAATACTGCTCTGAGCAGGATCTTCTGGAAATCAACAATGAGTTCCAGAATTTGAAAAAGGGAAAGATGAGCGTTACTGAATACGTTGCTAGTTTTACGGAAAAGATGAAGCTTGTTCCTTATCTAGTTCCGACTGAACTCTCCAAGGTCAACAAGTTTGCCCATGGATTACCAGCGGACTTTGGTCCGATGGTCAAGCAAGCAACCACTCTGAAAGCCGACATCTGGGCTGCTAAGAATGTTGAGACTCAGATCAGAGAGAAGGGTCTGGAGAGGGCAGAAGTTGGCGAAAAGAGAAAGTTTGAAGGAACTTCATGTTCCAACAAGAAAATCAAATGTTCAAATTCTAAGAAGTTTGGAGGAAGAGGAGGAGGCGAAGCGAAATGGTGTGAAAAGTGCGAGAAAAAGCACTCTGGGAAATGTAGTGAGGAGGTGACTTGCTACAAATGTGGAAAAACTGGGCATTATGCCAATGAGTGTCAGTCCAACAAGAGGGTATGCTTTGGATGTAACGAGGAAGGGCACGTTTTGAAGGATTGCCCGAAGAAGAAGGATGCACCGTATCGATTAGCACCAACTGAGATGAAAGAGCTTATGACACAACTTCAGGAATTATTGGACAAAGGTTTTATTCGACCTAGTTCATCACCCTGGGGAGCTCCGGTGTTATTCGTAAAGAAGAAAGACGGGAGAATGAGAATGTGCATCGATTACAGAGAGGTGAATAAGGAAACAATAAAGAACAAGTACCCATTGCCAAGGATTGATGACCTGTTCGATCAGTTACAAGGTTCGAGCTATTTCTCGAAGATCGATCTTAGGTCAGGATATCATCAGCTAAAGGTGAGAGAGCAGGATATCAAGAAGACTGCATTCAGAACACGATATGGACACTATGGACACTACGAGTTTTTGGTTATGTCATTTGGACTAACCAATGCTCTAGCAGCATTCATGGATTTGATGAATAGGGTTTGTAAACCATTCCTCGATAAATCCGTGATAGTGTTCATAGATGACATTCTGATTTACTCGAAAAGCCAAGAGGAGCATGGCAAAGACTTGCGAGAAGTGTTAGAAGTCTTAAAGAAGGAGAAGCTGTATGCAAAGTTCTCCAAATGTGATTTTTGGATTCAAGAAGTCCAATTCTTGGATCATGTGGTCAACCAAGAAGGGATAATGGTTGATCCAGCGAAAATTGAAGCTGTGATGAAGTGGGAACAACCGAAGAGTCCTACGGAGATCCGAAGTTTTCTAGGATTAGCTGGATATTACCGAAGGTTTATCCAAGGTTTTTCTTTGATCGCTACTCCATTAACAGCTTTGACCCATAAAGGAGCTACTTATACTTGGAATGAGAAGCATAAGGAAGCTTTTGAGAAGTTAAAGAAGAAATTGTGTGAAGCACCGATTCTTTCTTTGCCTGAAGGAGTTGATGACTTCGCAGTTTATAGCGATGCATCTGGAGTTGGGTTAGGTTGTGTTCTGACCCAAAGGGATAAAGTGATAGCGTATGCATCGAGGCAGTTGAAAGAGCATGAAAAGAACTACCCCACTCATGATCTGGAGTTGGCAGCGGTAGTATTCGCCTTAAAGATATGGAGGCACTATCTTTATGGTACTAAATGCAAACTTTTCACTGATCATAAGAGTCTTCAATATCTCTTTAATCAGAAGGAATTGAACATGAGGCAACGACACTGGCTAGAGTTACTCAAGGACTACGACTGTGAGATACTTTACTACCCTGGTAAAGCAAATGTTGTTGCTGATGCTCTCAGTCGGAAGGTAAACCTTGAAAAGAAAAGGCCAAGAGCATTGAGAATTGAAGTTGTCTCTACAATTGTGGAAAGTATAAAGAAAGCTTAAGAGGAAGCTTTAGAGAAAAATTACCGAAAGGAAGAATGTTTGGGCAAAACGTTAGTGTTTGATACAAACGGTCAAGGACTGAAGGTATTCCAAGATAGGATTTGGGTACCTAAGACAGTAGGAATAAGAGATCTTCTGATGGAAGAAGCTCACAAGACCATGTAATCGATTCATCCCGGCAGTACAAAAATGTATAGGGATCTAAAACCCTACTACTGGTGGCCGATGATGAAGCTCGATGTTGACAAGTATGTGGCCGAGTGTGTAACATGTGCTAGGGTTAAGGCACAACATCAGAAACCGTATGGGAGTTTAGAACCTTTACCTGTACCCATGGGTAAATGGGAAGACATCACCATGGATTTCGTGACTAAACTGCCCAGAACAAAGAACGGTCACGACATGATTTGGGTGGTCGTTGATCGCTTCAGTAAGAGTGCGCATTTCATAGCAGCCAATGAGAAATGGTCTATGGATAAGCTTGGGAATTCTTACATGAAGGAAATTATGAGGCTTCACGGTGTTCCGTTAACGATTGTATCGGATCGTGACAGTCGTTTCACCTCAAGGTTTTGGAGAAGTCTACAAGAGGAATTGGGTACTAAGTTGTGTTTGAGTACAACTTACCATCCACATACTGATGGTCAGAGCGAACGAACGATACAAACACGTGAAGATATGCTGAGAGCATGTACCCTGGAATTCCAAGGTAACTGGGATGAGCATTTACCTATGGTAGAGTTTTCCTATAATAATAGTTTCCACTCAAGCATCAAGATGGCACCTTATCAAGCTTTGTACGGAGAGAAGTGTCGTACGCCGTCTTGTTGGCTTGAGGCTGGGGAAAAGCAGTTTATGGGACCTGAAATAGTCCATCAGACTGCTGAAAAGTTGAAAGTGATTAGGGAAAGGATGTTAGCTGCTCAAGATCGCCAAAAGAGCTATGCTGACAAGAAAAGCCAACCGATATCATTCGAAGTTGGAGATTCGGTTTTACTTAAAGTCTTGCCGTGGAAGGGACTTATAAGATTTGGTAAGAGGGGAAAATTGAGTCAAGGTTTATTGGACCGTTTAAAGTTCTTCAGAGGATCGGGAATCAAGCTTACAAGCTAGAATTACCAGAAGAACTAGAGGGTATTCATAACACCTTTCATGTGTGTTATTTGAGGAAGTTCATGGGAGATGTGCCCGACATAATTCCCATTTCTGAATTAAGGTTGGATGAAAACAAGAGGTTAATTGAAGAACCTAAGGCAATCGTTGACCGTAAGACTAAAAAGTTGCGACGCAAGATGGTCGATTTAGTGCTTGTGCGTTGGAAACATACGAATGAGCCAAATCTTACCTGGGAAACGGAGAGTGACATGATGAGTCGCTATCCACATTTGTTTGTTGATGTAGGATTCCGGGGACGGAATCATCCTAAGGGGGAGAGAATTGCAACGCCCGTGTTTCTAGGCTAGGCATTAATATTGACGTAGTAGTCTAGGTTAACATTTATAACTCATTTTGAAGTAATAAAGAGGAATTATGTGAATATTATGTGCTTATCTGCTTAATTATTATGATTAATGAATTAAAAATAAAAATAAGCGTCAAAAATAAATATTAGATAAAGCCGATATCTAAGGATAAAGCTGTAAAGAATCTCGTTAGAAACATTTAGGCGAAAACCTCACCGAATTCCGAGTTATAACGAAGAAGTTATGACCTGTCGAAGTTTCGCGACAAAACCGGCACAGCACCGAAAGACGTAAAAAGTGAGTTTTTGATAAACTACTTTTTAGCCTTGGTGATCTAAATAAAAGTCGTAGTGTTCGTTAAACCGAGAGTATGCGTAAAAAGAACGCCCAAATCTGACTTCGTATGAGGAAGTTATGATTTTTCTAAGTTTCAGCTTAGCAGTAGACAGCTAAAAACTCGAATTTTAGATCGAGTGATTTTTAGCCGACACAATCTAAACGAGAATCGAAGGTCTCGTGAATAGTAGTACAACGGTAAAAAGACAGACGAAAACGGACGTCGGATGAAGAAGTTATGAATTTTTAACGGATTTTCCTGTCCCGGTCTGTTAAAAATAAATAATATTAAAAATAAAGTCAAAATTAGCCGACGAAGTCTAAACGAAAGTTGTAGAGCTTAGTCTCACCTACACGTGGGTATAAAGAACGTCGGAAACGGAACTCGTATGAGGAAGATATGATTTTCTGAATTTTTTAAATAATTAAAATATATAAATTTTATTATTTATTCGGATAATATCCGAAGAGCTGACTCGTCCCATCTGATCCGAAGGGTACGCCCCGCGTAACCTTTGAGTACACCCAACGTACTTCGGCCTTTTGTGGTCCGAGAGAGAGCCGCATAGTACCACCCGAAGCTCGCCACGTAGCAGTCTTATCCGAACTACGCCCAACGTAAGGCTTGGTACGCCCAGCGTACGCATGAAAGAGGCATTACGCCCCGCGTACTTGCGAGTTACGCCCAACGTAACCCCGAAGTTCAGCCCTATAAATACGAGACGAGGCCTCCAGGTTTGTTGCCCAATATTTCTTCTCTCCCCCTTATATTTCTTTCTTCTTGGCAATTTATACCCCCGAAGCCCCGGTATCATTCCCGAGACCCGAAGCAAGTCCCGAAGCCCCGAAGATCCCGAGAAGTAAAGTTTCCGAGCCGAAACTCTGCCTGTGAGAAGCCCGGTTTTCAAGAAAAGCATCCCGGTTTTATCGGAAAAGATTATTTTAAGAGACGAGGTGCTGTCCGATCATCGTCTTATCAAGTGAGTGTATATTCGTTTTCTTCTAACACATAGATATGAAGTATTGTTTATAAAACACGTGCTATGTGTTTATATATTATTTGTTTATTTGAACTAGTTGTTGAATGGATGTTTTGTACAGGTTTTAAGCTGTATATAAAATGTATATATTTTATTTACTAATATGTTGGGTAGAACATGGGTAGACAGTTGGTGTGTGATGAAATAAAATGATGAGAGGCCTCGTTGTTGTTGCTGATTCAGTCATCTAGCGGAGTTTAGATGATGACCACAGACTTTTCTAGACAGTCCAGTGGAACGCTAGCAGGCTCATAACCTGTAGCTGTTAATGAACTTGGGTGTTCATTTGCTGTACTCCATCCCCCTCATGGTTGCCTTTAGGACATTTATTGTGGAGGAAACCCCTTCGCAGTAATGTCCACCCCGATGAAAATCCTTAGACTAGGTCCCTTGTGATAGTTGTTTTAGGGACATAAAGTGAGGATAACGGGAATGGGTAATCGGGTTATTGTTGGTTGATGAACTAAATACAATTATTTAATGTGGGTTGAAAACCCTATATGCTCACCAGGCTCCCAAGCCTGACCCACTCAGTTTTTCTGTGTATTACAGGTAGTGGCACGAGAGCATAAGTTGGATGACTTGTCAAGATATTTTGGATTATAGACCATAGTTATATATATGGTAAATTACATGGATGGTCCCTATGGTTTAGGGTAATCTGCATGTTTGGTCCCTAAAAACTTTTTCTAACTCGGACCATCCCTAATTTATATTTTTGTTGCACGCTTGGTCCCCGTTTGACCTAAAAAGACTATTATGCCCTTATTAATTTCTTTTTTAATTAGTTTATTATTTATTTAATATTTATATTATTAAATAAAAAACCTTACCCCCTCTAAACCTCAGCCGACCCCATAATCTTCTTCTTTCCCCTTTTCTTCTCTTTCCCATTTTTCAATCTCACGATCTCTTCCCCTTTCTTCCAAATCGAGATCAACGATGCTCCCAAATTGAGATCGGCGATGCCTCCTTCCATATCGAGATAGAAGATGCCGCAAAACCGAAAGCTAGGTATACTCTTCTACTGGCTTATTACTCTGCCATTGGGAGCTTAACCAGAAACCAACCCTAGAATCTTGTTTCTCACTTCTCTCACCCAAACCCTTGCCATCGGTTTGCCTACCATTCCGACGAACAGAAAACCTGACACCTTTGTTAACCTTGCATTCTCGAACCCCAACCCAGATTTTGATTTTTTCCTGACGAATATAAACCAACATGATTCTCCAGTCAATTAGTTTGTTTCCTCATGATATTCTTTGATTACAATTAACATTCAAGATCATTGTTTGATTTGTGGTTTGTTAACTGGAGTTGCATCCATTTTCCGTCACTTAGTCACCCCCTTTCTCAAGGTGAACCTAGGATCTTTTGTTAATCGTTTTTCATGCATTCTATCTTCATTGTTACTGTTTTTTTTCTTTTATATACATAAGGTACATAATCATGTTTGATTATGAGATTTTTCTTGATAATCAGCAAGGAAATCGTAAGGTGGCATAAGGTTTCATTTTAAGATTTTTCTGGATGTGATATCATCAAGTTCCTATGAGATGGTTCTAGTAATTTTCTGGAATTGATTTCATTTAGTTGATTTCAGCAATTTTAGCAATTTCAGGAATTTTTTGGTTGTTGTTTAGATTTTTCTATCTTCATTTCACCATGTCTTTTTATTGTCGGAGGTGTGGTTGTTGCCGGAGGTGGAGGTGGTTGTCGGAGGTGGTGGTAGTTGTCTTGTTTTGGTGGTAGTTTCGACGAATGAACATAAGGACGGAGGGGAGATCGGAAGGGGAGGAGAGTCCGGTGGTATAGGCTCTTGAATCAGACCAATGTTTATTTGGTTAATATGTTTTCCACATTTAATTAATAATTTATTTAATAAACTGATAATTTAAAAAAGGTAAAAGAAATCAATAAGGGTAAATCAGTCTTTTTAGACAGGACAGGGATCAAGCGTGCAACAAAAATGTAAAATAGGGATGGTCCGAGTTAAAAAAAGTTTTTAGGGACCAAACACGCAGATTAGCCTAAACCATAGGGATCATCCGTGTAATTTACCCTTATATATAACTGTTGTAAGGTCTATTTTGTATTGTTTATGCTTTTGGTCTGTATCGGAACATGACATCCCGAGTTTTGATATATAATGAAAATACATTTCTTTAAGAAATGCTTTGATAAACTTTATTTTATCATGTTTTGTTTTGGGGACAAATTTCCGTAACTCTTTTAAATCAATGGATTTACTCTGAAATTATTTTAAAAGCATAAATGAAACTGGTCTTTTGTGGCCGTGATTTTGGGGATGTCACACATAAGCTTCATGACATGTTATGTACATTATATGTCATAAATTGTTAGTGAATACGTTGTTAGACAAATAACAAGTTTACTAATGTATATATGTGCCTTTATATCATTTCTATGCAAAATGGTTATGATTAACATGTACATATATATGTAAAAATACACAAAGACTTTTATTTCTAAATACATACGTGTTAAACATAAAATAACAACTTAGTATGTCCAAATATGTTTTATATGAAAAATGGACTTAAAATGCTTTTGGCTAAAAGAACTAAGATCTAGTATATAAATCCATGCATGTTTGTTAAAAAATATATATATTATGTATTTATATAAAAGACTTGCACAATAATGATCAAAATAAGTTTTTATATAAAATGGGTTATGATTTTATATAAAAATAAGCCCATAAATGTTCTCATGTGAGTTTTGTAGAAAAAATATCAAAAAATGTTTATAAAATGTTTTTATAAAAAATGATGACAAATAATGCTTACAAATGCTTTTATATAAAAATGGAACAATTGAAATATTTAAACCCTTGATTTATATATATATATATATATATATATATATATATATATATATATATATATATATATATATATATATATATATATGCTAAAATGTGTATTATACATATACATAATAAAATGTTTAGCACAAATAGATATAAAATGAAGTTTATACATAAAACGATGATTCGGGCATATATATATATATATATATATATATATATATATATATATATATATATATATATATATATATATATATATATATATATATAACCAAGATAAAATAATAAGGAAAATTTTGGTAGGAAGGTAATAAATTTTTTATATACATATTTTTTAGCAAACAAACAAAATGATACATTAGATGATTAATAAGAAAAAATTCCTAAAAAAACATCTTCATGATTCAGTTTTAAGTAAATCAAGAAAATTTTCGCTTTTATGACAATTTTAGTGAATATCAACAAAATCATCATAAAAATGAATAATCGAGATGTTTTTTTGGGAACTTTTTTATGGATCATATTATTTTTGATTCATCTACTGATTCATTAGTTTTGTTCACCAATATATATATATATATATATATATATATATATATATATATATATATATATATATATATATATATATATATATATGAACTAAAAACATGAAATACGTGAACAATATGTGATTTAACTTCGTTAGAAACAAAGTAGGGTAAAGGCAAGTTTCTTATGGTTTCGGTTTAATAACTACTTTATTTGTATATTTGTGTTTCAAAATCTGTATTTATTGGTTAATTTCACATCGGTTGAAATCTGAATTTTTTTTCAAAATACAGCCCTTACGCTGTCCGATTTTCATTGGAAAACTTGTACTACAACGTAAATTCTAGGTATATGAAACTTTACAACCTTAGTTTGTAAAGTTGATTAACTTTCTTGAACGACTTGAACGAATTTGTCAAATAAACTTTTCGTTAAAGTTTAAGGGCTTAAGCATCCGCACACAAATATGAATCTGATAATTTACAGGATTCTTTTATATGTGATTGATACTCTTCATCCACTAAGAACATGAAAACTTATTACAAGCCATCTATGATATAACGGCTAATCCGTGATGAACGTGAAACTTATTAGTATAGACATATACAGGTTGACATCCCCGCCTGTGGTTGTTAACTACAACTATCGTATGACGAGTCAAATGGTTAAGTCAAACACTGAACTTATTGGTATAGATCTATGAAGCTTTAGTGATGATCTAGGCATCTCTATTCACTGTGCTCTACATAGCTTTGTCTTCCGTAGTTCAGTTATACGCTCATTATAAAACCCTGAAAAATCATTCTAGAATGTGTAGAAATAAAATGAGAATGATTTATTCAAATGGTTAAGTGTCAAACACTGATTTAATTGAACATAAATCTTTACAAATGCTCGACACGACATTCTGTCGAATTATAACTTAGGTTAATAAGTTATGTAGATAAACAAAACTCTTTGAATTGTATGAGATTACAAGTGTGGAACAAGTTGCACTTTACACTTTTTATAACTTATTAGTCTAAGCACACTCTTGATTATAAAAACACACAGATTCAAAACTATAAATGAAACTCTTTTACTTGTATGGTATTACAAGGGTAAAGGTGTTGCATTTTGTAATTTTATAATTCATTAGTTTAGAAAAACTTTTGATTATAGAAACACAAGGATTCAGAAGGATAAACAACTCTCTTTTTTACAAGGGTAGAACATGTTTCACTTTACACTTATATAATTCATTAGTCTAAACACACTCTTGATTATAAAAACACTCGAATTCAAAACTATAAACAAAACTCTTTTACATGTATGTTCTTTGCAAGGGTCAAACATGTGCATTTTATACTTTTATAATTCATGAGTCTAAATACACCTTTGATTATAAAAAACATACAAAGTCAAAACCTATAAAGATCACCAACATTATTGTTGACGTATTGTTTTCAAACGTATGTATATTCATGAACTCAGGAGCTAGAAGACACTCTTTGTGTGTCATGGAATGATATATTTCTTGTTTAAATGGTTGGAAGATTTGTTAGTCCTTTTTGTTTCGTTTTGACTTATGTTTTGCAGAACTTGTCCTAGTAATTTTCATCCTTTAGATGGACAACAATGTAATTTCTCGTACCGAATTTACAGAAGAATGTAATGTTATCATAAACCCTTTTATTATTCAATATGTGTTGTTAACTATGATCCAACATTTTACGTCACAACCCTGACGTTTCCACCGACGGTCGGGGTGTGACAGATTGTTATTAGAGCCAACAACTATAGTGAATTAGTACTTTAATAAGAGAGCATGACTATATCCTAAATCTTACTCTCATAGGTCTTGTATTCTTAAACCTACAACATCATACGAATAAGTTTACCCCTATGAACCTACGATGCATTATGCTTAGGTTCTTTCTTTAGACCTACAACTCTATACTCGGGTTTATTTCTATAAACCTACAAGTAATAAGTATTGCTAACTATACTACTGAAGGACCACTTACCGGAGCAGTGTAAGGAAAAATATGTCGCTTGGGTTGCTAGATTTCAGAACAACTATATGCTAAAATGGTCTTACCCTCCGACTATCCTGACTGGCTGGAGCCTTATCAGCTAGACCTGATGTAACAAATAATAATTAATGATATGTGTGAACGCAAAAAACACAAGATATAGAGTTATTTTAGAAACTCAATCACACGATGAGAACACATGTATATACAACCCGAACATATAGAAAGCTTGAATCCTCAACGAGAGTACAGTGCAATATTTTAGTTCAAATGCCTTAGCTAAGTTAATTGTACATGGGTTGAACCACAAGTAGACGTAGACTAATCACCTATGTTTAATTTTGGTTAGACCGATGTGCATTTAAACTTAGATATGGTAGCCGATAGACTAAAACTCTTTGAGATTGTAAGAGGCTCAAGGAATATCACAATTCAAAGATACAAAGGAAAACAATTTGGAACTCTAAAAATTTTTGGTAAATGCCTCATAAAATTTTTGGTAAACTCTGGTTTTTGTGATGACATGTAAAATTTGATATTTTCCAAGAATTTAAATGTTAAATGTTTATGAAAAATATAAGTTATTACACACAAACGCACACACACACACATACACACTAGGGTTTCTTTATGGGGAATAGAGGTTGATAATGAGAGAAAACCCTAATCACAAGGTTTCTTAAATAGGGACCAGGGACCAGGGCCCGAGACCTAGGGTTTTGAACCCAGCCGCCACCGCGTTGGGCCACTTAAATGACGCAGCCAATTAAATAATGTGGCCGCGCCGTGGTGGTTCTCCATCACCACACCACGATCAGTCAAAACCCTAAAAACTTCAAGACTTAAAATAATTAACCCAAAGAATAATACATGAAAAGCGAATGTTACATCTTTATAATAAATTTTCTAATCACATCAAGCTTTTCTTGAATCCATCACATCTTATGATAAGCCTAAAACCTTATCACAAACAGTTACTAATCTAAACTAGCGAGAAGCGATGAACAAAGAAATTTGAGCCCTTGAAGATAATGGAACTTGAGTTCTTACTTCACTTCTACTAGAAAGAAGCTAATCGATTCAAAATGGATATACAAGATAAAGTATAAGCCGGATGGTCAAGTTAAGCGATATAAAGCCCGTCTGGTAGCAAAGGGCTATACAAAAATTAAAGGCATATATTTTCATGAGAAAGTTGCTCATGTTGTGAGGTTAGTTACATGTGCTTTGGTTTTCACTTCTAAGAAACAATGGTTGGTTCATCAAATGGAAGTAAATAATGCATTCTTGCATGATGATTTATATGAAGAAGTCTATATGACTGTTCCTCAAGGATTCACTAAAATAGGTGAAGGTCGGGTTTTCGTAAGCTTAAAAAATCAATTTATGATTTACATCAAGCCTCCAAAAATTGGTAACAAAAGTTCACTAAAGTGCCTACTGGAAACGCCTATAAAGTATTTTGGTATTCAAGGAAGTCCTCCCAATTATTTCCCCATGGAGCAAAACTTGTGCCTACATAAAGACGATGGAATTTTAGAAATTAATGCAGCTCAGTACTGATGATTAATTGGAAGGTTACTTTATCTTACAATTACTCGTCCTGACATAACCTTTTTGTGAATAAGTCGTTGGAATAAATGTCCAATGTCATAACTAAATTGGTCAAAGTCATGACTGATTTGATATAACTTTATGGAATAAAAGTAAAGTCCTTTTTAGATTGCCCTCAAAAGCTAGAAATAGCTCTAAATGATTTTAATAAAGAGATAAAAATGATTTGTTAATTTATTAATTGATTAATAAATTAATTAGAAATAGTTGGAATTAATTGATTATGAACCAGAATTAATCTGAAATTTTTTAATTCGGGATTAATTAAAGGTGCAAGGGGTGAATTGTCACTGTTCAACAATTTAAACAAAAGACGCAATTCTAGAATAGTCCAAGGCATGGACGGTTTTGGAGTATTATGGAAGGATTCCAAAAGCCTCATGGTTGCTGATATAGTGATACGGTAAGGATTTGAATAAGATAAAATCTTATTTGAATAAGGTTTTTGAGTGTTATGGAAGGGAACCCTTGGCATGCAATTTTCGTTTCTATGCCTTTAAGGAAGATACAATCCAATTTTCATCTTGTATCCTCTCTCTCCAGTCGATTTCAAGTGTTCTAGGGTTTTGGGTGTGAACCATTAGAGACATTCAAGCTATTGGATGTTTTCTTTCCATGGAGCATATGAAGACTCAAGAGTTATTATATTTAAACATATTGAAAGGTATGATTATTATCCTTGTGTTTTCGATTTTATTAGGTCAATAGTTGTTTCATAAAGTATGTTGCTATAAAAGTAAAAATGTCATATAAGTTATAGGTTGCATGTGCGCATAAGAGTTTATGAATAAAAATCCGCTGTGCAAATCTTTATGTTGTAACCTAGAAAACCTATCAGTGGTATCAGAGCCTAGATTTTCAATTATTAGTGCATATTATGATATTGAAATTCAATACAAAGAAATCTGTCAATCACAGGGCGCAACGCGCTTTCGGCTGCAGTAGGGTTTCAGGATTTATTTGCCTTTTTTCGAATTGTAGGATAATTATTAGCCATTAATTGTTGTTTTATTTGATTAAAATCCGAACCTTAATGCTAGATAATCATAAAACACAATTCGAAAATTGATGAAGTAATACAAAAGGAAACAAAATCATTTAATCATAAGATAATTAAAGTAATTGGTTTATCCTTAAACATATTTAATATACTTAACTAATGGTTTAATTAAAATATAAATTTGAAATCTAAAATGGTTTAAAAGATTAGTTAGTTAAAGGTTAATCCAGATAATTAAATTTAAACCTTGTATTTAAAAAGGTTTTAAAATACACCCTACATATATACGAGTTATAATATTATATGTATAACATAAAGTCGGTCGAATCAAGAGTAGGCCTCATTCACGAAGACACGCTATTAGAGAGGTATAAGGAAACGACCTATAAAATGATCGGTGAATGTGTTTCCTTTTCACCCATCGATTCTTTGTGTGGTGGAGATTCGTTAGCCGAAAGGGCTTGATAGGGCACTAATCACAATAAAAGTATAATGTAAAAGTACTAAAACATTCTACAAAAATCACTCTAGTTACTTTAGGAAAATTGTGAAATTATATGATAAATCCATGAAAATTCACATTATTTCTTTGTGAGTCGTTAGTAGAGTGTGTATGGTTAACCGACACACTAATGTAGGACTACAAAGTTGAAATGATGGTACATAATCGAAATTTATGGTTGTTGATGGAGCATATGTGGTTAACCGGCACGTCAATGTGAGATCATAAACGACATCAAGGGTGTCACACGTGTTTGCATGATTATTCACATCTTGTTTGTGATCCTCGACATCCCAGTCACAAATCAAAGAGCATAATCTGAGATTGGCACGCCATTGATTGTTTAATGAGTCTCAAGATATCTAGGAGTTTCATTGTGATTGAAATTGGTAAAGTGTTTTACCTACCTAAAATAGATTTGTGATGTAATTACGATATCCCTCTTCATATTACGAATAGTATTTTTGGAACCTAGCCTTAATTTAAAATTGGGTTAATAATTTAGGATTAAGTCGACTTATTTAAACTTTCTATATTAGGTTAGATGGCAATCCTCTCCCACATCATCGCGCACTTTCAAAATTCTTTCTTCTCTTTGTTCTCTATCAGGAAGAAATCATTTCCTATGGAATCTTCCTCGATTTTGATATTGGGAAAGATGTCCATGATGAGCATCTCCCTCAAATCAATAATTTGTCAACTTTGAAGAAGTTGTTATTCCCATAAACATGTGGATTTTTCAAAAATGTCTCTTGCATCATTATGTTTATGTCCTCGATGTTCCAAAATGATCTTTTGTGAACATGTGAACATATGAAATGAACTTGCAGTTGAGTGAAATGTTTCACCAAAAGAAAAGGTAAAAGTGATTTGAAAATTGTCAAAAGTTCTTAATTGCATTTGAATTGAAGAAAAGATTTTTGTATGTAATCAATGAGAGCTACATAGACATCCTCGAGAATCTCAATGTTACCCTTGGCAAGAGTCTTGCAATAGATCTTGTGCTTGTATCTTTCATTAACTCATATGATAATTTCAACTTGATTTATCATATGAATAGTATGGAGAAGACATTGATGGAATTCTTAAACCTTCTCCAAACTAAGGAAAGCGGAAAGGAATTAGATTTCTTATCCAATTCCAGTTATCGACTTTCTGAATGTTGGTGGAAAGAAGAGGGAACGTTTGAATCCTAAATGGAAAGGAATGGCTTTGGTCGGAACATGCCATTATGAAGGAACTAAATTGGGGTGTCCTCTATTCCATGCAACCATGACTCAAAAAAGGCAACTTGCAATTAATGCAAAGATAAGAATCAAAGGAAATGAAGTTTCCTTAAGTACTTTGAAGATCTTGGAGATGGTAAAAGTCAAATGTTTAAGTCTACGTCAAGTACTTGAGTAATCAAGCTCCAAATACATCCAATTCGTGATTTCTTGATGCATGATGTGGTGATACATTTGGCTGGAGTTGCAGGATCTATATGAAAGAAGCAAGCTAAGCATCGAGAGCTAAACCTAATCATTAAAATGGAATAATGTTACATGTCTCAATGATTAAGGATTTCAACCTTGTACTTAGTAATAGAGTTAGGATAAACTAGTTATTTGCGATTACTCTTCGGAGATGATTAGAAACCAAATTGTCATTCGATGTGTTGTATAAACATGAACATCAATTTTCATTTGATAATGGAAATGTGACAATTCTACATTATCAAGATGGTTGTTTTATGTTTAAAACATCTTCTTGCAATTGGTATTCATGAAATTTTAGTTTGTGTTTCCAATAATAGTAAGGTTAACTTTAATATGAATTCCTATATTTGTTTAGATTAGAATGTGCTTGTAGCTTAATAGCCTTGGCCACAAAAGTAAGAATCGCATCACCAAGCTCCAATGGGACTGGACTTGGAATCATTCAACTTGGGTTGGATGATGTATGCAAATCTTGTTTGTTGGGAAGATGACAAAATAACCATTCACATGAATATGTGAATGAGGTAAATGATTGTTGGATCTTGTACACACTAATATGTGTAGACCCATCAGATCCACCACAAGGGACGACATATACTACTACATCATATTTTCTTATAACCTCAATAGATATGATTATATTTATATGATTAAGCATAAGTTTGACACTTTGAATAGTTCAAAAGTATCAGAACAAAGTAGAGAATCAATTGGGCATGAAAATCAAAGGTTTCCAATCTGAAAGGAAAAGAGAATGCCTTAGTATCGACTTCAATGATCATCATAGAGATTGTGGAATGGTTACCATAATTGGCTTCTCCAAGGACGCCATAATGTAATGGTTTTGCTAAAAGGATAATCAAATGCTATATGATTCGATCTATGATGATTTATGCTTCGTTACCATTTACATTATAGGAATATACACTTGAAATAGTATAAGATATTTTGAACCTTATAACCGAATAAGTAGGTTTGCAGGCACCTCATGAAATGTAGAGCTGGAAAGTCCCCTCACATTTAGGTATGATGTTGAGAGGTCTTTCGTTAAACGAGAAATCAATGACCAAGTTGAATCAAGATCTAAAAAGTGTTACATTGTCCGGTATTCACTAAATATTTTTGATATTAGTTTTTAAGACCCGTGAGAATGTGTTGCTTATATGTAACTTCCCAAGTCCCAAGTATATTATTTAATTAATTTCTTTCATTTTGACAGGGGAACTCGACGAGTTGGGGATCACCAACTCACCGAGTAGAGAATATTATGGCCGCGGGATTTTAGAGTCTACTCGACGAGTCGGAGGACCCCGACTCAACGAGTAGGTGCTAATTGAGAAAACCCTAATTTCTAGGGTTTGTGTCCTATTTAAAGGATCTTAAGTCCTAATTTCCGCCACCCTTGTGTAACATCCCCCTCTGGCACGTATCACAATATTGTCCGCTTTGGGCCACTCGACATGAGGACTTCCCAGGGGGTCACCCATCCCGGTACTACTCCCGCTCGAGCACGTTTAAGTGCAGAGTTCTTATAGGATCTGCTGCCCTCACGGATTTACAACGCGTTGTGACAAGGAAGGTATCCACATCCTTTTTAAAGGAAATGCTTCGTTCTCCTTCCAAACCGATGTGGGATCAGCTGCAGCTAACCTGCCCACCTTCACCCCCCATTGTAGGGTTCGACGTCCCCGTCGAACACATCGACCCATGCCCTAGCTCTGATACCATTTGTAACATCCCCCTCTGGCACGTATCAGAATATTGTCCGCTTTGGGCCACTCGGCATGAGGACTTGCCAGGGGGTCACCCATCCTGGTACTACTCCCTCCCGAGCACGCTTAACTGCAGAGTTCTTATTAGATTTTCTGTCCTAACGGATTTAAAACGCGTTGTGACAAGGAATGTATCCACATCCACATCCTTTTTAAAGGAAATGCTTCGTTTTCCTTCCAAGCCTTAGGTAGGCAGGTTAGCTGCACCTGATATGACATCGGCTTGGAAGGAGAACGAAGAATTTCCTTTAAAAAGGATGAGGATACCTTCCTTGTCACAATGCATTTTAAATCCGTGAGGGCAGCAGATCCCATAAGAACTCTGCAGTTAAGCGTGCTCGGGTGGGAGTAGTACCAGGATGGGTGACCCCCTGGGAAGTCCTCGTGCCGAGTGGCCCAAAGCGGACAATATTGTGATACGTGCCAGAGGGGGATGTTACACCTGTTAGATTAGGTGTCTAAGCTCATAACTATAATTGGTATGTATTTGACCCGAGAGTAGCATGGTCCATTTGGGTTGCATATCACCACGACAATTTGATAGGATGGACTTTTGAGAAGTGGTTATTTATGATTTATTAATGTATTATAAGTTCTAATATATTAATATGAAATCATATGATTTAATTAGTATTGATCAAAAATTAATTTGGAATTAATTTTGTGATCAAAAGAGACTAATTAAATTAATAGGGGACTAATAATGTAAATTAGTTATATATATATATATATATATATATATATATATATATATATATATATATATATATATATATATATATATGGTTTGGGCTTATGATACATGATGGACTAAGTTTACGGATGAATCCATAAAGAGTTAGCCCACTTGAATCATGGATCATGGATAATAAGCCCAAGTGTATGGATTAGGGTTTACCCATGACTATTGGATTCCTACATGATATATATGACACCCTATAGCCTAAAATTAGTTGCACAAGTGATGCTAGAGTGTTCTTGGAGAGCCATAACCGATTTTAGTGTGCATAAACTCTCTCAAAAGTCATCCTTTGTCTAAGGTGTGTTATGAACCATTTGAGGTGCAACATTTGGGACACTAAGTTCTTAAAGGCCAAATACAACAAGTTCTACAAGCTACATAAAGAGGTAAACTCCTAACTACTATTTTATGTTGTTTATGTCAATTGTTTGCTAGTTGTAGGCTTAATGCTTTGGAAACAATATTGCATGTATAATTAGAGAAAACATAGATCCAAAGCATTTAGGGTTGTATGTGCACCATAGGATGTTGTAGTATACAAAACGCAACAGTGGTATCAGAGCCATGGGTTGTTTTCTATTATATTTGATGCTTGCTTATCTTTCAAAGCTGGAAAAATCGATTTTCTGCATTTTGTCTGATGAACTCGCCGAGTCCATGAACAGACTCGACGAGTCCACTCAGTAAAGCATGAACTCGGCGAGTCCAGTTCATGAACTCGTCGAGTAGGTGCTCCAGGGTGCAGAATTTCGAGTTTTGGCCATAAATTGGATTAGGATCATTACCCCAAACTGTTTTTTGAACCATGAAATCTGTTTTTTCGTAAGGTAATGGTCATGCTTGTCCAATTTATAGATAATTGTCATAATTTCAATATTTGTATTAGTTTATATGATTAGGCTAATTTCTTGAAGATTGATGATATGAATTATCTTGTTCATATGAGTTTAGTTAGATCATGAATAAATTATTTGATAATTTTTTATAGTTAAAAAATATGATCTAATTGCCTTAATGAAATCCATAACTTGTCCTCAAGTTATGAAAAGTGAAAAGTTTTTCTTTTAAAAGGTTATTAAAACTCATTGGTTACGGAAAATGAAAGGTCTCATTTTTAAAAGTCATTTTAAATAGTTTTAAAGTCTTCCATAACTTGTCCTCAAGTTATGGAACATAAAAAGTTTTTCATAAAAACCACATTAAACTCATAAGTTATGGAAACAAAAAGTTTTGACAAGTTTCAAAACTTGCCCTCAAGTTTTGGAATTTGTAAAGTCTCACTTTTGAATACTTTAATTCCAAACCATAGAGTTTTAAAAGTTAAAATTCAACCCTTATACTATTATATTATTATAAATTTAATATATATATATATATATATATATATATATATATATATATATATATATATATATATATATATATATATATATATATATATATAAGACAAGTCAGTCTTACCGTTAGTAGGCCTCATTCACGAAGCCGGTCTATAAAGGGGGTATAAGGTTACTGCCTATAAAATGACAGTTTAATGGGTATCCACTCTCACCCACCGCTTCCTTGACTGGTGGAGGGTCGTTAGCCAAACGGGTAGGATAGGACATTAATTCTCATTAAAAGTATAATGAAAATACCAAGTAACTAAACACTTATAAATTCCCAATCTTAGTTACTTAGGAAAAATGTGAATTTGGTGCTAACCCATGAAATTGCACTTTGCACCTTGTTAAGTCGTTAGTGGAGCGCGTGTGGTTAACCGACACACTAATCTGGGACTGACAGTGTGTGGCAAAGGGTAGCTTGATGTTAATCATAGATCAATGGAGCGTGTGTGGTTAACTGGTACATTGATTAGGTGATCTGTAACATTAAGTGTACCAAGCTAATTTGCATGGTTATTCACACCTTGTTTGTGATCCTCGACATCCCAGTCACAAACTTGAAGGGCACAATCGAGATTTAAACATGCCATTGAAAAGTTCAATGAATCTCAAAAGATCTAGGAATTTCAATTCATTTAAAACATAATAATCAATTTCGTTTTTATGGTGGAAATTGGTAAATCGTCATTTACCTACCTTCGAATATTTTGCAATTGGATTACGACATCCCTCTTTCGAATTGTAAAATATTGTGTTGGGTCCTAGCCTTAATATATTCATCTTGGGTGTTATATTAAGGACTTAAATCAACTAACTTGAATTTCTCCCTTGTAGATGTCTAGTTCAGACAACTATGGTCTTCCCAAATCTTTTGGAAAAAGCTTTCCACATGAAGATGATATTCCATAATATCATACTTCACTTCCTCCACCTCCTCCAATAATTCTCCCTAACCCACAAGTTCAAAGACTTGAAAAGTTTATGGTCACTCAAGCCCTATTGGCACGCAAACGCAAAGATGGAAGTCTGTATGTGCCAACATCTTGGAGATGAAGTTACATATTGATAGGCTGGGAGAGTTGGGTGTCGAAGTCTCAAGGAAGTTGGCTGTTGACTGGGTTCTTCAATCACTTCCTGGGTTATATAGCGGGTTCATTAAGGACTACTATATGACAGACCACGACATGGCCCTTATCGATCTTACCTATTTTCTTGTTGCTGCTGAATCAACAATGATTTGGTGCATTGGTAAAGCAAATTTGATTGGAAGGTTTACTCCCCAAACTTCCATGGAGATTGACAATGGTAACATTGGAAGTCAAGAAAAGCTTTCTCTTCCCAATGGAAAGGGATAGGCCATGGTAAAGTCAATTGACCAAATGGTAAAGAGAAAGTCTAAGTCTGAGATAATCCAATATACTATTCCCAAAAGATCCGTATGTTCCTATTGCCAAGAGAAGGGCCATTGGTTGCGAAGCTTCTCTATTTACCTGAAAGATTATAAGGATGGTAAAGTCAAAAAGGTTTTACTCTACTTCAGGTAAGTCCACTATCTAACTCTATTAAGTTCCTAAATGTTGATTCTTAATACATGATGTGACAATGTTGCATTTTGATGTTTTGTAGGATCGAAGAAACAAAAAGGAAGCTTAAAGGAAGAGTAACCTGAATCTGATCGCGAAGAAATGGATTTTGATCGCTTGATTCGATGATCGGATTTTTGAGCTGCTGCTTAGAAGTTATGATAGATTGCTTAAAAATATGTAATAACATAGTTTTCATATGTAATTGCATTGTAAGAAAAAGTTTTTTCTGCATTTTATAAATAAATAAAAATTTTGTTGATTTTATCTTATCTTATATCTCCTTACAATGGCATTTGTGAAAAATTGATGTTTGTATGTTTCTAGAAATATTGGGAAAATGGATTTGATTCTTTCATTTGTAGTAGTGTCAAAATTTACCAAATAAGGAAAGATTCTCATCACCCGTGTTTCAATTGGACAGAAACTTGGAATCATGCGACTGGTATTGTATGATGAATGAGAATTTTCGTCTTTGGGAAATTAAGACTAATTCCTTATTCGCATAAATATGTGAGTCAAGTGAAGAACTAGGGGATCGGGTACACTGGGTGTGCGCTGGTCAAGTCCACCACAAAGAACGAAAAGACTATTCATCATGATTTACTAAAGTTTAGTAAATATGGTTATGCTTACAAGTTTAAGTATAATTTTGAACATTGGAAAAGTTTCAATGTATGGCAGGACGAATAAGAAGAATCAAATTAGGCAGAAAGATAAAAGTTTCTCCAATCTGAAAGGATGGGAGAGTACTTAAGTCTCATGTTTTATGATCATCTTAGTGATTATGAAACCATATCACAATTGATCCTCTAAGGACATCTTAGTGCATTTGTATGGCTAAGAAGAGGAACCGTGAATTGTTGAAATGGTTAAATCAAAAGATGAATCACACTTCGTTTCAAAAACAAGTCTTAGAGTCGTACTCCAAGATTGTAAATTGAGTGATATATCTTAAGGAAGGTTTATAACATTCATCAAATGTAGAGTAAAATGTTTCTACTCTTGTACATTTGAAATTGGTAAGTTGTGATGTTTTGGATAAAACAAAGACCAACTAAGGCCAATTGTGTGAAGTGTTTGTCTTGATAAGAAACCGCACTAACTCTTGAATATTTATTTGTCAAGTAATGTTTCTTTACAAGAGAATCTTATATGTCAAGAGGACAGTGGGAGTCTTAATGATCTTGAGTAGCTTCAAGAACTGATCAAGAGTAAACCTGTTGTTAATCACCAGCACACGAATTGAGGTTTGTAACCTTTTGTGTTGACATATTCTTGTTTCTGTGCCCATTCAAGTTAAAGTTGACTATGCATGTGAGTTCTATGAGTGATCAATTGTTTGCATAACAACTTGGAAGCAATGGTATGCACTTGTGCTGCCAGGTGGCAAGAAATTAAGATTGAACAAGTTCAGTCCATTTGAGTTTGGATTTGTTACTAAACTTGTCTTGTAATTATGGTTATGACAAATTCACATGGATAGGAACACATACACGATAAAATCGAAGTATCATAAGGTTTCTCTCCGCTTCATGAAAATGATTATGAGGAAACTCTTTCACTAAGTAGATTTTAAGGAGATAGCAATTGTGTTGTTTGCATTCTCAAATTTGATTATGATTACGACATCCCTCTTCATAGTTCGAATTGTGAGAAATGGCAAAAGGTCTAAACATTTCAGACTGATGGCTGTAAGTTCTAAAATTGTTAAGACACACATGTGAGCTATCTAAGGAAAGGTGTATGAGTTTGAGAAGCCTAGATAAAATCGAAGCATCTTATATCAGAAATATGAACTTTGGTAAGAAAGTCAATAAGTATTGATTTCTAGAAGTCCAGCTGATTTCTGGGTACATGTCAAAGCTAGTGGGAGCATAAGTGTTATGCTAATAAGAATGTAATTATTATGCTAGTGGGAGCAGAATTATTACGCTAAGTGTTGCAAGTTAGCAATGTTAATTATAGAAAACAAAAGTTTGAATTCGCAAAGTTGTGGGGTTTGAAAAGTTTTTTTTGCTATAATTAAGGGAGAGGAATTTATACTTCATTTCAAATCTAAAAGCTTAGATTGAGATTTTTTAATCAAATTTAGTCAATGATATATATGAATGCTATGTTGGAATAGTTCAACATAAGGAAATTCTATATATATGGAAATGTTAATTGCGTTCTCAAATTCGATTATGATTACGACATCCCTCTTAATAGTTCGAATTGTGAGAACATGGAAAATAGAAATTTTATAGCAAAAGACTGATCAAGTATCATGTATTTATGTAGGACATTATGAATCATGTTCCATATGCTTCGGGTATAGGATCGATTGCATATGCTATAATATTCTCGTGTTCTAATATTTCCAAATGCCTAGGGCATTAAGAGGGAAAAAGGAATAGAACCGGATATGACTAAAGTGGTTAAACAACTCTAAGGACAATCTAAGGTTCACCAAAGATTGGTTGCTTATGGACAGTTGGAAGTATATTTTGAATTTTGGAAGGACCGTATTGACATATTCTGAAAAGAGGTGACTCTTGTTCAGAAGTGATAGTCAAAATGGGAATATGGAAATGTTTCCATAAGTGGAAGTTATTCTTTAAATCTATGTAAGATTAGAAAACTTAATGTAAGAAGGATGTTGAAAGGAATGTACTTTGAATGTGAGACTTAGTTTCCATGGAATTGCTCTCCATTGGAATACTTTGTAATGTCTGTTGTCAAGTCTCTGTGAGTTTTGTGCATAGTCATTACAAGAGGATCATTGCATATAAGTTTAAGATCTAACATATTATAGCAAATAGAAAGAATTTGGTATTCTTACATTTACGATAAGGATTTGGAATTATGAAATGAGCATCATGGAAATGTTGTCCACTGATCTATTTCACAAAGAGAGGACCATAGGAAAACGTAGGGTGCATGCTTGGAGCATGGCATAATTATTGTTTTAATTCAAGTATTAAGTTGATTAATCGAAACATTATACAATGAATAATGTGTAATTAATATGGTGGTTAAATAAAAGATGTTTTATTTATATTCATAAGTTTTGAGACCATATTGGATTCAAATATTCTTGTGTTTTACTTTGCATGTTTTGACTTCCCGAATAACTAGGTTATTCAAACTATCCACAGTCGATCATACTTTGGAAGTAGGTGTTGAGGCAAGACTGTCATGAATCTAACTATAGATTGTCTAGGTGTTTTAGACATAACACAAGTTTGCTGCAGTGTTCATGAGTACTCCTGGAATAAGATTCGAGTATTGGATTAAACCCTCGCTCATCTGAATCACTTCATGGATTTTATCACGAGTGATTATGAGACGATAATATCTTATATTCTTGAAACCAAGACATGTGAGTTGTAATTTACAAGTCGGTTGCACATTGACATATGTAAACGCAACACTAAATTGGTATTATAAAACATATTGTTGTGTGTGATTTAATGAGTAAGTACAAGCAAGCATTTGAGTCGAAGTTTATCCATTCCTTTTACCCTTAGAGGGATAAAAGCGATATATGTGGGACCCTCAATGATTTAGTGATGACACCCTAAGTGCTTGGTTAAGCCTGGACTGATTTGATTTGTTCAATTAGTCGGTCGTCATAAATCGAAAATCGGGAAACAACAAATGGACAAAGAGAATGATTATAATCCATGTCTCAGTTCATACGATATCTAGAATGGAGGAATATATGATCCCTTATCTAATGGACGCGTCATTGACTAGGTCAGAGTTCGACAACGGCTTTTAAGAGCTACGATTGCTAGTCGGGTTGTGGAGTCGTAATTGCAGTTATAGTTATTAGACTTATCCAAGTGGGAGACTGTTGGATTAGGTGTCTAAGCCCATAACTATAATTTGTATGTATTTGACCCGAGAGTAGCATGGTCCATTTGGGTTGCATATCACCATGACAATTTGATAGGATGGACTTTTGAGAAGAGGTTATTTATGATTTATTAATATATTATAAGTTCTAATATATTAAAATGAAATCATATGATTTAATTAGTATTGATCAAGAATTAATTTGGAATTAATTTTATGATCAAAAGAGACTAATTAAATTAATAGGGACTAATTATGTAAATTAGTTATATATATGGTTTGGGCTTATGATACATGATGGACTAAGTTTATGGATGAATCCATAAAGAGTTAGCCCACTTGAATCATGGATCATGGATAATAAGCCCAAGTGTATGGATTAGGGTTTACCCATGACTCTTGGATTCCTACATTATATATATGACACCCAATAGCCTAAAATTGGTTGCACAAGTGATGCTAGAGTGTTCTTGGAGAGCCATAACCGATTTTAGTGTGCATAAACTCTCTCAAAAGTCATCCTTTGTCTAAGGTGTGTTGTGAACCATTTGAGGTGCAACATTTAGGGCACTAAGTTCTTACAGGCCAAATACAACAAGTTCTACAAGATACATAAAGTGGTAAACTACTAACTAGTATTTTATGTTGTTTATGTCAATTGTTTGCTAGTTGTAGGCTTAATGCTTTGGAAACAATATTGCATGTATAATTAGAGAAAAAATAGATCCAAAGCATTTAGGGTTGTATGTGCACCATAGGATGTTGTAGTATACTAAAACCCATCAACACCTTGTCACCTTAGAGCTCTGTAAGAAACCCTAGACCAGTTCCACTCATTGTGAGAAAGAGAGAGGCTAATTTGAGTGTTCTTGTGCATTTTTGGAAAGAGATTTGGAGAGCAACACGAATTGGATTGTGGAAGGACTTTGGATCCAGTGTTCTTCAGTGATTAGCTTCTATTTGGAGGTAAAAAGCTACCATCTTGACCATTTCTTTTGTTAGATCTCATTCTAGGGAGTTTTAGGGTTTTCTCCCATCCATCTTTTTGTTATTGAGTCATTTGAGCATAACATGAGGTTGAGACATCAGATCTGGACTTAATAAGGTCCCTTGAGTCCAAAGATACAAGCTTTATCAAACTAGAGACAAGATTTGATGCATTAGACCTCATATGGAGCTTATTATGGCAATTTGAGCCCTAGATGCCATGCATGGACGTAAAGCTTGCAACTTTACGTGATATTCCGGACTTGGGAGGCTAGATCTAGAGTTTGGGACATTATTTATGCTTAGAAACGTCGAAATGAGAATTGGTCAAGAGGGACTCGACGAGTGCAAGAGCCAACTCGACGAGTCAGTTAGGGTTTTTCTCCGATAGGCTGGACGCACTACAACTCGGCGAGTTGGTGAGACAACTCGACGAGTTGAGTTGGAGTTTTCCCGATTCTTCTGAGGACATGAGGAACTCGATGAGTCACATAGGTGCACTCGCCAAGTTGGGTCAACAGGGACTGTTGACTCGAGTGTTGACTTCCGTTGACTTTTAGGGTTTGTTCTATTGTGGACTTTGGAGACCATGGAGGGGAAAATGGTCTTTTCACCCTTTGGAGACCTAGTAGAAGTGTTATATTGGTGGTTATTGCAAATTGTTTATTTGAGATAATTATATTATATAGGCGGAGTCTAGACTATTCATGGGGTACTAGATCTACTTGCTTACTTACGAGGTGAGTCTTCTCACTATACTTACCATGAGTGGTACCTTTTTGTGACCGGAGGATCTTGTATGCTATTATTGTGTATTGTGATATCCTGCATTATGTTTTTGTGATTTATGCAGTGTATGATTCTGAGCTTTATTGAGTTAGGACCGGAGGGTCCAACCCGAGTTGTGGGACCGGAGGGACTCCACTGAGATACATCGACCGGAGGGTCTTTGTCAAGTTATAGCCATGAGAGGTTAATGAGATGTCTGTGGTATTTTGGGGAACTCACTAAGCTTTGTGCTTACCGTGTTATGTGATATGTGTTTCAGGTACTTCTCAGGATCGCGGGAAGGCGTCAGCTTGATTGTACACATGAGATGGAGTTATGTTTTCAGGATCCTGGATTTTTTTATTCAATCAATTATGGATTTGTGTTTTTGATAATTTGACACTTTGGGGTTTTATGAAATGTGTTAATGAGAATTAAGTGATTTAAAAATGAAAAATTTGTTTGAAAATTTACGGTGTTACATTATAGCTCAAAAGGAATGTTCCTTCATAGAAAGAAGATATACATATAATGAAGTCAGAGGGAGTCATATTAACCTTAAATAAATTCAAGATATGACCGACAATGAATCTATAGTTGCCACTATCTCTCAACTTGAGGTTAAAATACCAGTTGAGTCAAATGACATCGCCTTACCTCTTCGCAAAATCTAGTAGAGTTAGAGCACCTACCAAGTTTCATATAGATGTGGAAGGAGATATGTTTCTTAATGATAAAAAATTATTCAATTTGGATAAGCCTAATTGCTAATAGGAAACAATGCAAGCCCTTAGGCTGCCAGTAAGAAGGGTCTAAGGATAGCGAAATTCAGTCCATGAATCCATGAAGGATAACCAAGTTTGAAATTGGTTGATCCAATGTCTAGTCTTATGATAATATATTTCAATTTGATTTTCAATGTGAACACTAACATGTATAGGAATGTAAGCACATTCAAAGCTAGTATGGTGGAAAGGAGTTTCTCTTAGTGTAAAGCTAGCAAGTTCGGGCTAGATAGTTAAAATATAATAAGTGATAAAATGACTTTTTGATAAAATATTATTTAGGATAAATAATCTTAACCAAAGTTATAATATATGTGGCAAGTATTTTGTACATATAAGAACTCTAAAATCCGACTTCGTATGAAGATGTTATGCTTCTTCGAAGTTTCATGATTAAACCGACATGACTAAGCGCGTAGTAAAAAGTGAATTTTAGATAGTTTGCTTATTAGCCTAAGAAATATAAATGAAAGTTGTTGTAATCGTAAAACCGATAACGTGCATATATAGAACTTCCAAATCTGACTTCGTATGAGGAAGTTATGATTTTTCGAAGTTACATCGCAACCGTGTTAGCACAGAAATCGAAATTCAAATCGGTTGATTGTTAGCACAGAAATCGAAATTCAAATCTGAACGAGAATTGAAGATCTCGTGATGAGGAGTCCATCGACGTAAAGATAGTCGAAAACGGAGTTCGTATATGAAGTTGTAACACCCATAAAAAATCGTGCCAAATTTAAACTTTTAAAACATTTCACAACCATTAATCATTACAAAATTTGTTTTCAAAATGTATAATATCAGAGTATTCCAGAAACATAAACATAAATATGAGGAGCTGTACGATCACGCCATTGCCTTGCCGCGATCCC
Organism: Lactuca virosa; assembly: GCF_052849685.1. Lineage (NCBI taxonomy): Eukaryota > Viridiplantae > Streptophyta > Magnoliopsida > Asterales > Asteraceae > Lactuca > Lactuca virosa. The sequence continues at coordinate 59,327,629 of NC_136430.1, read as the reverse complement.
CTGATGTACCTGAAACAATAAACTGAAAGTGTAAGCCCGAGGCTTAGTGAGTTCCCCCAAAATACCAATACACTGCACATAACACATATAAAAATAACATCATGCACTGGGTCCACAACTTTACAGACTAGATTACCCCTGGGCCCACAGTGTGAGTTTGGATTGCCTTCCGGGCCCACAACTCACATCTGGATTGCCATCGAGCCCACAATACGAGTTTCCCTCAGCTCGTAACTGGAATGCTCCCAAGCCCACAGTACGAGTCTCCCTCAGCTCGTATCTGGAATGCTCCCGGGTTTGTTGGTTACTGCACGGAGCAGTATCACCTCAACCCATCCCACATAATATGTCAACATATAACACAACTAATGCGCATACAGATAATCACATAACAACAAAGGTAGTCCTACAGATCTACCTAACTGACATAGCAACTAGCATGCAACATAGGGATGAGCATTAGAACCGCCGGAACCGGAACCGGACCGGAACCGAAACCGGAATTGATAATAGGTCCAGTTACCGGTTCTCCATTTTTATGAAAACCGGTCCCGGTTCTGAAAACCGGAACCGGTTTGACATTTTTTTTCATTTTTTAAAATGCGCATAACTCGCTCATATGAAGTCGAAATTATTTGATTTTTTTTTTCTAACATGTAATTTGGAGTTTGTAATTCATTTTTGACGGTACAAACATATGTTTTGGTTAGATATTGAATCAGATACATGCCCGAAAGAAAGCATATCGATGTTGCGTTTTTTTTTATTTCAGCATTATTTTTTTTGTTTTTTTTGAATATGTCCCATTTTTTAAATGTGTATAACTAATTCATATGACGTCGGAATTACTTAAATTTTTTTTCCAACATGTAATTTGGTGTTTGTAGTTCATTTTAGACTATAAAAACACATATTTTGGTTAGATATTGAATCAGTTATAGACCCCGGAAGACAACATATCAATGCTGCGTTTTTTATGTTTCAGCATTTTTTATTTTTTTGGAATCTGTCCCCGCTTTTAAAATGCGCATAACTCACTCATATGAAGTCGGAATTACTTGATTCTTTTTTCATCATGTAATTTAGTGTTTGTACTTCAATTTAGAATGTAAAAGTCATAATTTGGCTAAATATTGAATCATTTACAAGCTCCAGAAGATAGCATATAATCTATAGCATTTCAACCGGTTCTACTTTGAAAAATAACCGAAAAACCGGGACCAGAACCGGAACCGACGCTAGAACCGGCGGTCCGGTTCCCGGTTCTTATAATATAGTAAAATCGGTTCCGGTTCCAAAGCTCATCCCTAATGCAACACTAACTCATAATCAACATACTACCAACTGCTAGTATATCATATCTAATGGGCCGACCTTGGTGCCTTAGACCCCTTAGTATAGTGAGGTAACTCACCTCACAAATGTCACATTAAAGTGATAAGCTCAACTCTCGAATCACCGACACGAACTCCACCACCTATAGTTACCATAAAACCGTTTCCATAAATTTCCTAATTACCAAAATAGCCCAGAGGTCAAACTGGTCAACCCTTGGTCAAAGTCAAAGTCAACAGTCAAGGACAGTCGATGTTGACCCGAATCGTCGAGTGCAATTCACCGACTCGTCGAGTCCTTCCTGAACTCGAGAAGTTGTGAAATCCTTGGTTGATTCATGGAGTTTCCATGCAACTCGCCGAGTTCATGCGTGTCCAAATGTCGGGAAAATCCTAGTTGACTCGCCGAGTCACCCCACTGACTCGCCGAGTCCATGCAGAAGTCCTTGCACGACAATCTTCATCGGAATCACCGAGTTGGCCATGCAACTCGCCGAGTCCCTTCAGTCCATTATCCATTCAGATGTTTTTAAGCCATTTTAAGATTCCATATTGCAGATCCAACTTCCCAAGGCATGTTTATCACGTAAAGTTGCAAACTTTACGTGCATGCAAGGCTCTAAAGACTTATAATGTCAAAACCAAGCTTGTAATGGAGTTTTACACCTAAGGAGAGGTTCATACTTGCTAAAGATGGAAGCTTTATGGACTTAGAGACCCAAGAGAGTTCAGATCTGAAGTTGCAACTTCAGATCTTAGCTCATACCCAAGAATAGCTTCCTAGTATGCTAGAAAAGCCCTAATCTTAGCCAAATGAGATCTAGAAGGAAATGAGGTCAAGGTAACGACTTGATACCTTCAGAAGATGCTAACTGAGGTAGATTTCAGATACCCACACACTCCTTGCTTCTAGCCACTTGTTTCTCCAAGCTTTTCTCACTAAGACCCACCTTCCAAAGCTTAAAATACACAAGAATGGAGGACACACACGAATTAGGATTTGCTGGACTCTCAAGAGGCTGTAAGGGGCTAAAGGAGGCTAATGATCCTTTAAATAGGGTGCAAAACCCCGAAAATTAGGGTTTCATCCCCCAACTCCTACTCGTCGAGTCCTATCTTGGACTCGGCGAGTCGGTCACTTAACACGTGGCCAAACCCGCTCTTACTCGACGAGTCAGTGCATCCAACTCGTCGAGTAGACCTTGCAATTTATGAAAATTAAAGCCATTAATTTAATACCTGAGAGTCGGGGCGTTACAATTCTCCCCCACTTGAACTAGACTTCGTCCTCAAAGTCTGCTACGGTGAAAAACTCCTGATAATGCTCCCGCATCTCAGCCTCCGGCTCCCAAGTCCACTCGGATCCCCTCCGGTGCTCCCATTGTACCTTTACCAAAGGTACTTTCTTGTTTCGTAGAACCTTCACTTTCCTTTCCAGAACTGCTACCGGCCTCTCGACATAATTCAGGCGCTCATCGACCTGAATATCGCCTAATGACAACACCGCCTCCTCATCCAGAACACACTTCCGCAATTGCGAAACGTGGAAGGTATTGTGGATATGACTAAGCTCCTCTGGTAACTCGAGTCTATATGCCACCTTTCCAACCCTGGAAATGATCCTGAACGGCCCAATGTATCGGGGACCCAGTTTCCCCCTCTTCCTGTAAGGGTCGAAGACCTGTTGTAATATGTCGAAGTCATAAGTTTATTTTACAAGGCATTTATGTAACGGAGCGTACTTGTTTAGTCCTTGTAATTTTTTGTGTGCTTTCATGTTTCCTATAAATAGGGACATTACTTAGAGTTAGATAAGAGTCTTTGTATGAACTTGTCTATTTTCTCTCTGTAACATTGAAAGCATAATAGAGCTGAAACCAGATCATATTTACATCGTGTGTTCAATCTACATTCTGATTACTCTGATTTGATTCATACTTGATTCCACACTTCTTCAATTGGTATCAGAGCAGGAATCATGATCTGAGATCTAATTTTCACTCTGTTTCAAAAGGTTTTTGAATCAAATTTCTGGTTCAAAAAGTTCCACATCTTTTGACGTGAAAAAGCTTTCTAGATCTTCAGTTGTGATTTGATTCTGCAACTGATTTGTTGAATCGAGTCTCTACTTCATTTTTCTGATCAATTCAACAATTTGCTTTCAAATTCTCTTTGATTTCTCAAAATTCTCAAAAATCTTCTTCCGTACATCAATGGAGAACTTTAATCTCAACTCGATGACTTCATACTCTCATCTGCTAGGATCTTCAACTAAAATTCCTATGATCATTCCTAAATACTATGATCAGTGGTCTGATCGTATGCAGGATTACTTGAATGGAATCGATGAGGAGCTTAGGTCTTGCATCTCAGGGAATGTTACTCTTCCGACGAATCTTCAACCAATTGGATCGTCGTCTGGTACTACGAGTGTGGAAGATCAAAATGTTCGAATGAAGAAACTTGAAAAACGATGCATAAGGGAGTTACGTGGTGCATTGCCTCCAGTTGTGTATAACTATGTCAGAAGTTGTACAACTGCTAAGGACATCTGGAATAATCTCAAAGAAAAGTTTCAAGGTAGCGAGAAGACGAAAATCAATTCAGTTAAGCAATGTTTGATTGAATTGAAAGATTTCAAGAAAAAAGATGGTGAAACGATTGAAAGTTACTATGATAGGCTGAACGAGCTGATTTACAAATGCAATCATTATGGAATCACGAGGTCTTCCATGGAATTCAATCTCACCTTTATTATGGGACTCCGTAAAGAATGGAGGAGTGTTAGCATGATGGTGAAAAATCAACAGAGTTTCGACACATCTTCTTTGAATGATTTTTACAATCAACTGAAAACTCACGAAAGTGAAGTGAACGAAATGGAAGAAGAGTCGAAGCTTAGTCTGGGAGGTCCATTAGCACTTGTCTCTAAAGTGTCTAAAAAGAAAAACTGTCGAAAAAGGTGATTCTGATGATGAAGAGGTGTTTCTCATGAATTCGGATGATGAGGCAATTGCTTTTTACTCAAACAACCGAGTCAAAAAGTTTTTCAAGAAACCGTTTAATTCGAATATGAAGCAAAGTGAGGGAAAAGGAAGCTTCGTGAACAAGTCTATAGGAGAAGAGAAGAAGAAGTATGAGAAGAATGATGCGAAGGGTGCTGAGGAGAAGAAAGAGAAGAAATTGAAAGGAGATTCTGGTATGGATTGTCATTATTGCAATGGAGCCAATCATCTAGCAAATGATTGCATGCTTCAAAAGAAGGATGAGATAAAGAATAGAGTGAAGGATGAGGCATATTATGTGGAGAGGTTGGAAGTGGTGCGTACGAAGGTGAAAAATTTGTCTTTGGTGGCTCAAGGTGAACAGGAGAATGATGGCACATATCAAATCTGGTCTTCGGGCTCCGATGATGAGGAAATGCGTAATCCTACGCATGGGGCAATGTATGCGAAGCTGGAGGAAGATTCAGACGAACAGGTCAAGGGCCGTTGCTTTGTGTCAAAATCTGCTGATAAGTCTCCAATGACAACAAAGGTACATAATATTCTTCAATCTTTCAATATTCCTTTAAGTGCATATGATTCTGAAATTGTTGCTTTTGATGATACTGTTGCTTATTTCGATAATTTGGTTGTTTCTGCTAGCAATGAAGCTAAGAAATTAAGCAATTAGTTGTTAGAGACACATAAGAAGTTAGATTCGAAAGTTGTCAAGATAGAATGTTTAGAATTGCACATAATAAACATAATGTGTGATCGAGATTCGTTATCTAGTGATGTAAAACTTTTGTTAGCTCAACGAAATATCTACTGCAATTCTGCTAAACGTCTATATGGAAAATTAACTGCATTGCATCATTCGTGTGATATTAGCAAGGAACAACATAGGAAATTATTACCTTTTGTAGCATATGAGAGGGCGAAGGTTGATAATATTTTGGTATGATTGTGAGAAAAATATTGTTGAGTTTGACAAAGTTCCTGATGATAGATATACTTATGGAATTGTCAAAATTGACGAATGTCTTGATTCAAATGAATTAGTTAACATTGTGAATGATACTTTGAAAAAATCAGAACAAATCAAAATTTTAAAAAAGACTGAGAATTCAACATCTGATTCTCAATCTAATTTTTCCGATATCAAAGATTAACTCTGACAATATTAGCGAAATTAGTGAAATTGAGGATGTTGATTTTTCTCAGTTGTCTGTCATTAATGTTGCATCAAAATCTAAAGGAAAAGGAAAACTTAAGGATTTGATGGTTAAGATTGACACTGACAAACCTTCAACTTCGAAAGTTTGTGATTCTGAGTTTGTGGATATCCGTGATAGTCAAACGGATAGCAGTGATGATGAAAATGATGATGACAATTCGGACAAAAAGGTCTCATCAAACAAAGATTCGAAAGAAACTGAAATTCCACGTGTTGGTGTTGATCAAGTATTTGGGGACACTGAAACTTTCGACAAAGTGTTGTCTGAAAAAGGAGCCCATTATTTGGAAACAAATCAAGTGGTGTATCCAAATTTCAAGTGTACTGATGATGTTGTTTTTCCAAATCAAGTGTTTGTCACCACTGGAAATGTTGAGAACATTAAACCAGAATTCAACAAAATGGTCGAAGATGACAACAAGAAAACAACAAACTAAGGGTTCTTTTCAAATTAAAGCACTGTCGAAAATAATCTAACAAAGAATTCATATGTTTTTCAAAGACAAAAACCACAACGCAAATGGGTTGAAAAATCGAAAATTGTGAAAGAAGTTGCAAAAGAGGTTATTGTGGAAAATGAAATTGTTGTCAAATTAAATTCCAAAGAATTTAAAGAACAAATTGACAAGTTTTCAAAAGAAAATGCCATTTCAAAAAGACAAGCTCGAAAGAAGATTTTTTGGCAAACCATGGAGCTTCGAAAACAACAAACTAGTTTGAATTTGAAAACAACTAAAAACACAAAGACTAAATTTGTTGAGAACAAGTCTTCTCATTCAGCAATTCATTCAGATCAAAAGATAAATCCCGCTCAAACAAATAAAGCTAAATCTGAAATTAATCCAAAAACAAATTCTTCGAAAGTTTCAAACTCATCATTTTCAAAAGATAACAAAAATACCTCAAAGAATGTTCAAAATCAACCATCACAACAATGATTTTCTTCTAAACAACAAACAAGGTTTTCTCAAAAACAAAAATCTCCAAATCGATTTTCTCAAAATCGAAGTGTTGGAAACAATGATGGAAGTTGATACGCCATGGCATTTCGACCTAAATCAAATGTTTATTTCTTCCCACAAAAACCAAATTTTCCAAATCCTAAAGGGAAACAAACCTTAAAAGTTTCGTACACAAAAGGGTTGTCTCGTGACAAAAACATCGATCATTGGCTTGAAGGAAAAGGACAAAAATATCAATCCAGGAAATATTCTCAACAACAAATTCACGAAGCCTATGAGAATTATGTGAATAATACGTCAACTGAACGCTCATCTTCAAAAGATTCGAATGTTTCGGTAAAAACTTGGCAACCGGTTTCGAAAGAAAAGAATGATCAAACACAATCTAAAAGGACGAAGGCATGTGTCAGTGACAATCCCAAACTAACAAAGACTTATGTTTCTGTTCCTTTAAATAATGATGTAGACTTAATTGATAGTCTCAAAACTAAAGTTTGTGATTGGGTTAAGAGTTCTTCATTTCATTCTGTTTTCAAAACTAATTTCCAAGGACCCAAACAGCCTTGGGTACCTAAATTCTTTCATTGATCGCAGGTACTATGTGACGAGCAATATGATGAGAAATGGTATATCGATAGTGGTTGCTCACATCACATGACAGGACGAAAGGAAAATCTGAGAGATTTTCGAAGCTTGGAAAATGTAAGAGTTGTGAAGTTTGGCAATAATTACAAGTGCCAGGTGAAAGGTTATGGCAAAGTAACGAATGGAAAGTTCACTGTTAATCGCGTTGCTTATGTCGAAGGTGTTCAACATAACTTGATAAGTGTTTCACAACTTGTTGTGGGCACTGGCAATCAAGTGGTGTTTAACGAAGAAGGCAGCGTTATTTCAAATGTTGAAACTAACGAAGTTTTGCTCAAGTTCAAACGACATGGTGACATGTTTACTATTGATATCAAACCAATCATCGGCAAACCCTCAGTGTGCTTACTTTCGAAAGCTTCCTCTGACATCAGCTGGTTATGCCATCGACGTTTATCACATTTAAACTTTCGAAATTTGAATAAATTGGTTGTTGATGATCTTGTTCGAGGTTTACCTGTACCAAAATTTGACAATGATACATTGTGTGCAGCTTGTGAGCAAGGGAAATGTGATAACCCGAAATTTTCTTTTGTACAAACTCTACAGTCAAAAACATCAATTAAAAGTCAAATTCATGTCTGCTAATTTTTAGCTCGGTTTAAAGTCCGTATGGGTATTTTTAAATTTTTATTCTTCGAGAGAATAAACGAAAGGAAGTATTTTTTTAGGATTATCGGGGAACAAATAAAACAAATAACACCTTAAGGAAGTGTTTTCGGCCAAACATGAGGGGTTTGGGCCGAAGACCCTCCTTTGACCGAGAACTCATGCTTAAGGCATGAGTTTACTCCTCCTTCCCTCATTTCTTACTTCCTAACTCAAGAACACCTACTTTTTCTCTCAAGTATCATAGGAGCTACTTCCAAATCTTCCAAAAATGTAAGTGTTTCTTCTCTTGATTTGTTGATACAACACTTCATCTAGTGGTTATACATGATTTCATCCATGAAATCTTCTCTTTTTCTTAGATCTTCAAGTGTTCTCCAAGAACACCAAGAACACACACTAGTGTGTGTTTGGCCGAAAACACCCTTCTTTGCCTCTAAATCGTAAGTATTGCTTTCTGCACTTATTATCTAGTTGAAAATCTTGTTTAAGGCCTTGAAATCGTCACTTTCCTAGAACAAAAGGAGTTTTCGGTTTAGTGCATCTCCTTAAACCGAAAACCCCTAAAGAAAGGTGCCTTTAAGACCTTGAAACTCACTTAAGGCTTCGGATAAAGCTTAGAACCCCTTTGCATGTTTGAAAGCCCTTGAAAAACGCCACATGCATCAAAGATCTTGAGTTTTCGGTTTTTGGACTGAGAACCTTCGGACCGAGAACCATTCGGACCGAGAACCTCTTCGGACCGAGAACCTCTTCGGACCGAGAACCCTTCGGACCGAGAATACCATTAGGACCGAAAGCTTCTAGGAACATACCACTTGGACCGAAAACTCCATTTGGTGACCATACACTCCTTTTATGCAATCATTCATGATTGTAACACTTCCATATAAGTGTTTCCTAGACTATAAGAATGTTATCCCTCTTAATTAGATGTATAAACACTAATTGCATGCATATATGTGTCTTTATATGCTAAATAGGATCCGTGTGTGCTCAAGTGTTCACTTGACACTTAGCATCCTTTTTCCGATCTTACATTCGCACCACTCATTTCAGGTGAGTTCATACCCCTTAATCAACCTTTGAAATGATTTTAAATGCTTTTATGGGGGGGGGGGGGAATACAAGTTGAAGCATTCTAGATATTCCTTTCATTACATGTGATTAGTGTCTAGAACAAACAGAAGGATTTTCTATTGCTTTCAAGTTACTATCAAACTTACGGATTTTAAGCACTACAAAACCTTTTACTAAACTCTTTTAAATGCTAAAATTCTTTTCAAAACTCTTTTAATCTTACATTGTTTTCAAACTCATATCTACACTCATATATTTATATAAGTAAGACTTGAAGGACTTAGGACTGATAGCTCACCTTATTTCCTGTTCCTTGTTTGGTTGTGCACTTAGGGTATCCTGTTATTTGTCCGAATGTCGTTGAAATCTTAGTTATATATCATATATATATGTGTTGGATATAAAAGCTTTCACTTCAGTTCAGTACCTTTGTATAACGAAGGCATACAAACAACATTACTATGTAACTATAATAGGTATAGTTAAGGGATTACTACTCACTATTACTACTACAACGATACATACAAGAGTCAGTACATTTACGAGTTACTACATAAGTACTACATTGAGAAGCAATACATACAATACACTATACAAGAGAACATACTATGCACTACACAAGTGATTATACTATACACTAGTACAAAGAAAACATTACTACACTAAGAATTGCTACACAAACATTTGAATACTATAAACAAAATGTGACATACTACTTCTCGATACGACACTTCATTGTGGTATCACTTTGTAACCAGAGTCTCCTGGAGGGAGAGCGGGCATTGTGTGTATAGATCTATATGGGACAGACACTCCCACATCCCGACTGCTAGCTATAGTCCCAGCCGAAAGGCCAAGGGGTGACAGAATGTTACCTCACTACATATGACCTGGAGGGTCATCAGTTATTTAGCCGTCGATCAGCATGGTTACATACGAGTTCACATTCAAACCTTTAATTAACCAATTAAGAATTAAAGGCAAAACAAAATTTTCGAGGCGTATTGTTCATTTAATACCACCTGGATTCTACATTTTACTACTTTAGACTCCCCGAGGTGTACTGTACATTTAGTACTACCTGGAGTTTGTATTTCATTACTTTGTGATTCTGTCACATACACGTTTAAGTAAACTATATTTTCATAATGATAGTTTCATTGGGGAAAAACTCTTACACTACATAAGGAACAAATACACAAACAGTCAGGTCTTGGTAGAAGACTACATTTCACTAGAAAATATAGGATTTTCTAGGGAGCATAACTATTTACAAACACTTACAAACAGCTATGAACACGTACACTACGTTGTTACAAACATTTTTATACAAGCAATGACACTAAATACTTATGAACTCACCATCATTTTATGCTGATACTCTCTTTCAAAATAACTTGTATTCTCAGGGAACCAGTAAGACAGGTACCGATGAAGCTTTTGAGAAGATGGAGCGCATACAAGACTCATCTTTTATTTTGATTATACATTTTGGTGTCTTACATACTATACAGAACACGCTTGTATTAAAATTATTATGTTAATTCAATGGATGTTGTTGCTTGTCTTTACTATTATGCATTGTTATGATACTGTACATGACGTCCTCCACCCCAGAACGTTTCCGCCGTTCCGGTTTTGGGGTGTGACAGGAAACAACACAGGAAAGGACATCCAATTGTGATAGATTCGAAAATTGTGGAACCGTTGGAACTTCTTCACATTGACCTTTGTGGACCATCGACTGTTGAAACTCTCAACAAGAAACGGTACATTTTGGTTATTGTTGATGATTTTTCTCGTTTTAATTGGGTATATTTTCTCAGGTTAAAATATGAGGTTTCTCAAACAATGATCGAGTTTATTAAGAAGATTGAGACGAGTTTGAAGAAAAATATTCGAAAGATCAAAAGTGATAATGGATCTGAGTGTAAGAACAAAGTGCTGGATTTGTACTTAACAGAAAAAGGGATTTCACATAACTTCTCTTCGCCCTATACACCTCAGCACAATGGTGTTGTTGAAAGACAAAATAGATCACTTTGTGAAGCAGCAAGAACTATGTTGACATATGCGAATCTTCCTCAATTTCTATGGGCTGTAGCAATTTCGACAGCATGTTTCACTCAAAATCGATCTTTCATTCATCGTCGATTCAATATCACTCCGTATGAAATTATCAATAACCGAAAACCTAATGTCAAATTCTTTCATGTTTTTGGTTGCAGGTGTTTTATAATGAATCTTAAAGATAATCTTTCAAAATTTCAAGCTAAAGCTGACGAAGACATATTTTTGGGATATTCACACAATTCGGTTGCATACAGAGTGTTAAATAAGTGTACACGAAAAGTCGAAGAGACATTCAATCTTACTTTCGATGATTATTATGTCAAACAAGTTGAAAAGCAATTTGAACAAAAACCAATTATTAATGAATCATCTGATGATGACTTGGACATTCCTCAAAATATTGTAGATGTTAATTCAACAACGAATTCTCCAGGAGTTGGCGAAAGTATGCATAATAATCCAGTGGAAGGAGAGCACTTGGATTCGAATACTCTGGTTGAGGGGGAGCATTCTGTGACATCCCCAATTTCACGGCCAGAAAAGACCGATTTCGTTTATGCTTTTTAAAATAAAATCAGAGTAATCATTTGATTATAAGTGTTGCGGAATTTGTTCCCAAAACCAAACATGATAAAAATTTATCAAAACCTTTCTTTAAGAAATATATATTTTTATTTCATAACAAAACCTCGGGATGTCATGTTTCGATACAGATCAAAAGCATAAACAAGACATTATAAGCCTTACACAGTTATTTACAACTACTGGCCTATAATCCAAAATCACTCATCGTCATCATCCGACTATGCTCGGGGTCCACTACCTGTAATATAAAAAGCTGAGTGGGTCAGGCTTGGAAGCCTGGTGAGCATATAGGGTTTTCAACCCACAATAAATAATAAACTCTTTAAGTTTATCAATCAATAAATAATTTATTAAGTTTCATCAACCAAAAACAACCCTAATTACCCATTCCCGTTATCCTCACCTTACATCCCTAAAACAACTATCACAAGGGACCTAGCCTAAGGATTTTCATTAGGGGTGACAACTTTTCTTCGGGGGTTCCTCAACAATTATGTCAAATAAGGCAACCTACATGGTGACAACACTGCTTTCCTCAACAATTTATGTCAAACAAGACAACCTAACACAAAATGACCAATAAGGTGACAACATTGCTTTCTTCAACAATTTATGTCAAATAAGGTAAACACCGGGGTGACAACATTGTTTTCCTTCAACAATTTATGTCAAATAAAACAACCAACAATAGGTGACAACATTGCTTTCTTCAGCAATTTATGTCAAATAAGACCACCTGACATAAAACAATCAGTATGGTGACAACATCGCTTTCCCTCAGCAATTTATGTTAAATAAAACAAACACCGGGGTGACAACATTGTTTTCCTTCAACAATTTATGTCAAATAGGCACGAAGTCACATCGTCGCCAAGGTTTATACAACAGGCACTAAGTTCATAGCTGCCAACATACTAAATCTATAGCTACCAACGTACATCTATACTATACTAAATTCATAGCTACCAACGTACATCTATACTGTACTTCTATCCCTCATACTTTATCTACCCATGTTTTACCCAACATATTTGAAGATAAAATATATATACATTTTAAATCATTTTAAACATGTATAAAACATTCATTCAACACCCATCTCGAATAAACAAACAACATATATACACATACCACGTATTTTATATAAAAGACTTCATATCTATGTGTAAGATGAAAGTGACTACACACTCACCTGATTTAATGAAAATCGGGCAGCAATTCGTTTCCTAAAACGATCGTTTCTAATAAAACCGGGAGTTTTATTGAGAAACCGGGCTCTGCGAGGGTCGGGCTTCGAAACCGAAAAGATAAATTGTAGGGGTATGAACTCACTTTGATAAGCGGTGATTCGGGCAGCGTTTCGTTTCCCGTAAAGAGTTTATTTAACGAGAAACCGGCTCAAACCGGGCAGAGTTTCGACAGGAGAGAGGATGAATTCTCGAGAATTCCAGGGCTTCGGGGCTTGCTTCGGGCTTTAGAAGTGATACCGGGGCTTTAGGGGTTGTATATGAGCTTATGGGAGTGGAAAATGTGAAAGAGGATGAAAATTGGGGTGAAAAAGTGTAAAAATTCGGAAGCCCTCGCATGCATATATATAGTCCGAAGGTTCGGACCCGGAGCTATGCGAAGCTGACACACGTCAGACAGGTGGCTTACTTCGGACCGAAGGCTCGCAAGGTGCTAGGCTCGGATTGGACCAAACCTCGGTCCAATGGGAAGGGGCCACGTGCGAAGGAGGGTGTCCGAGGGGTGTCTCCGGGGCATCTCATGCGAAGCTGTTGGCTTCTAAGTGGACCTCGGCTGCGGTCCAATCAGGAGGTGCCACGCATGGGTTCGGTCCACTCAGCAGCTGCCACGTGCGAGGGTGACGTGGCATGCGAAATTGCCCGGTTTTTCCCATTTTTTCTTTATTTTTGTGCCAAACTTGCGAAAATCACAACTTTCGCATACGAGCTCCGTTTTTGGCGTTCTTTATATGTACGCGTAGGTAAAATCATACTCTACGACATTTGTTTAGACTTCGTCGGCAAATTTTGATTTATTTTTATATTATTATTTTTAACAGACCGGGACAGGAAATCCGTTAAAAATTCATAACTTCTTCATCCGAAGTCCGTTTTCGTTAGACTTTTTACCGTTGTGCTACTAATGATGAGATCTTCGATTCTCGTTTAGGTCGTGTCGGCTAAAAATCACTCGATCTAAAATTCGAGTTTTTAGCTGTCTACTGCTAAGCTGAAACTTCGAAAAATCATAACTTCCTCATACGAAGTCAGATTTGGGCGTTCTTTTTATACCCACTCTCGGTTTAATGAACACTACGAGTTTCGTTTAGATCACTAAGGACAAAAAGTAGTTTATCGAAAACTCACTTTTTACGACATTCGGCCTCGTGCCGGTTTGTCGCGAAACTTCGACAGGTCATAACTTCTTCGTTATAACTCGGATTTCGGCATTCTTTATATATCCGTAATCCTTGTCACGACTACTACAACTTTCTCAATAAATATCGGCTTTATCTAATATTTATTTTCGACGCTCATTTTTAATCTTAATTAATTAAATTCTAATAATTAAGCATAAAACACATAAAACACATAATTTTCACATAATTCCTTTTCATTTCTCCAAAATGAGTCACAAAGGTTAACCTAGACTATCATGTCAATATTAATGCCTATCCTAGAAACACGGGCATTACACATTCTTTCGAGCGGGAGAATGGGAGAATGGATGAAGTTGTTGAGGGGGAGCATCTAGTTGAGGGGGAACATCAAAATGATAATCATGTTGAGGCGGAAAATGATACAATAAATTTTAATCAAAACGATGATTTTCATGATCTAAATGATAATGTTTCTGTTGTAGGATCTGAAAATGAAGAGATGTACGAAGATGCACCTTTGGAATTTGATCATGCATATCCACCGTTAGAGAAATGGACAAAGACTCATCCGATTGATCAAGTCATTGGGAATCCTCAAGATGGAGTATTAACAAGAGCTCAGATTCGTGCAAAGAATGAGGTATTAAACACTCATCAAGAATTTTGCATGTTTAATGTTTTCATCTCGAAAATAGAACCAAAGACAGTTAAGGTTGCAATGGAACACTCAGATTGGGTTGTTGCAATGAAATCTGAACTGGCTGAATTCGATAGAAACAAGGTTTGGCGATTAATTCCTAAACCTGAAAATGTTTCGATTGTCGGGTTAAAATGGATTTTCAAAAACAAAACCGACAAAGATGGAAATATTGTACGAAATAAAGCACGTCTAGTTGTAAAAGGATATTCGCAACAAGAAGGGATTGACTATAAAGAATCCTTTGCCCCTGTCGCAAGACTTGAGGCTGTTCGAATAATCTTAGCTTATGCAGCTCATAAGGATTTCGATGTATATCAAATGGATGTGAAATGTGCTTTTCTCAATGGTGAACTTGAAGAAACTGTTTACGTTGAACAACCTCCAGGTTTCGTAAATGAAATGCATCCTGATCATGTATACATTTTAGATAAAGCAGTTTATGGGTTAAAACAAGCACCAAGAGCATGGTATGCAACACTTACCAGTTTCTTGAAACAGTCGAAATTTAAACAAGGATCAGTTGACCCCACATTATTTCGAAAGAAAGTTGGGAATCATCTAATGCTTGTTCAAATTTATGTTGACGATATTATTTTTGGCTCTACTGACCCTGCTTTGTCTAGTGAATTTGAAAATTTGATGAAAAGCCAATTCGAAATGAGCATGATGGGCAAAATCAATAATTTTCTTGGCTTAAACATTCATCAAAGCAGAGAAGGCATTTTCATCAATCAGGAAAAGTATACAAAGAATTTGCTCGAAAAATTTGGAATGACAAATAGCATTAAGCTGTGAGTACCAATGGCAGTTGGAACAAGGCTAGCCCCTTCGTTAGAAACGCCTGCGGTTGATCTTACCTTATACAGGAGCATGATAGGTTCATTGCTTTATCTTACTACAAGTAGACCTGATATCATGTTTTCTGTATGTAATTGTGCTAGGTATCAAGCAAATCCACGAGAACCACACTTAATTGCTGTGAAGAATATATTTCGTTATATCAAGGGAACAATTTCGTTAGGATTGTGGTATCCTTCGAAAATAGGGTTTTTCATTCAGGCATTTTCAGATGCAGATCTTGGAGGGTGTACATTGGATCGAAAAAGTACAAGTGGTGGTTATCAATTTTTGGATGGCAAATTGGTTAGTTGGCAGTCGAAGAAGCAGACGCGTGTTTCGATTTCTACTACTGAAGCTGAATATGTTGCAGCTGCTGCTTGTACATCACAAATTATTTGGATTCAAAGTCAGTTGAGAGATTGTGCTGTGAATATGAAAAAGATTCCATTTTATTGTGATTCACAAAGTGCTATACACATTTGTCATAATCCAGTACAACATTCGAAAACAAAACATATAGCTCTTCGTTATCACTTTATCAAAAATCATGTGGAAGATGGCAATATAGAAGTCCATTTTGTAAAAAACAACGGATCAACTTGCTGATATTTTCACAAAAGCTTTGGATGAAAAATCATTTTGTCGAATTTTGATAGGTTTGGGAATGATTGAAGCAAGTTCAGTTCCAGGAATGATATCACATGTATAACAACGAAGAGTTATATAAAAATGTAGATTCAGAGGTCATCATGATTCATTCAGAGGCTGGTAGTATTAACCATTCAGCGATTTCTGTTCATAGTCAACGCTTCGAAATGCTTCGACTTCGTTACATTGAGCATTTTGGTTTGGTGTAACTCTTTTCGTTAGATTTCCAAATTTCTTTTAAATCTTAGTTTTATTTTCGAAAAATCACAAACTACAAAAAGATTTTATCTTTGTTTTGTCATTTTATTTTCGAAAAACCAAAAACTACAAAAAGATTTTCTTTGTTTTGTCATTTTATTTTCGAAAAATCAAGAACTACAAAAAGATTTTATCTTTGTTTTGTCACTTTAGTTTCGAAAAATCACAAAATTCAAAAAGATATTCTTTTGTTTGTTAATTGTTTCATTTCAGAAAAATCAAAAACATCAAAAAGATTTTTGTTATTTTGTTCTTTATCTTTTGTGTTTACAGATTTCATGAAGGCTATACAAGGGTCATGCTTATGTTTCTCTGGGAAGGTACAATTTCGACAACTTTGTACTAGTTAGACTGTCCCTAGAAGCATGCTGCAGCATGTCGACCCAAGCCTTCATAGACTCAATGTGTGTTTAAGAAATCCTTAATGAAAATTTTCTTACGAAAATTTCTTCCCAAGTCAGGCTTATATTCACATTAGTCAAATGGGCTACCTTACTCTTCTCAAATGAGTTAAGAGTTGTCTGTTTGGTCCAATCATAACAGAGGTACAAGTGTTTTCGTTAACCAATCTTTTTCATCACCAAATTTCTTACACTTGCACACACGAAGACATATGTCCAAGAGATCTTTGATTCAACCAATCAAGATTTAGACATATCAAAATTCTGTGTAAATGATCTGACATCATGAGGCCGTGATGAAAGTGAAACCCATCACTCTATCTTCGTAAGGAATTGACGGGGAACTATGTTCCAGTTTTGACGAAACATTTGTTTCAGTACCACTTTTCGACACTCCAATCATATTCATTTCTTATGAGTAATCTTGATCAAACTATCGAAGCCCACGATGTTTGTTACCCAACAGGATTCAGTATCAATTTTTTCATGAATATGATTTCCGTGTGAGTTTCATTTGCTTTCGAAATTACTTTCAAAATAATTCAAAGCGTACTTGTCACTGACTACACCGGTCAAACAAGTAATTTCGGTTACAATTACTCACCTTATGTTAAGGCTGATATGTAACGAAATTTTAAACTACCCATGAAGCCTTATAAAAGAAGCCCTTCGATACTTCTCTATAAGTATTCGATTGAAATTCATGGGAACATACACAAGCAGTTGATTATCTTTCTTGATAATTAACGAAGTAACCTTTGCCCGGGGTTTATCTGCTTTTGTGTCGAATTTATTTGACATCACATATCCAAATTTTTGTTTAATTGTTTCTTATCTTATCTTTGGAACACTGCACTCACGAAATCCTTGAGGTTCTGAGTAATACCAACGCAGGCTGATGATTTCAAACATCTAGCATATGACTTTGCTTTTTATCCCAAAAGTGAAAGAGCCTTACCTTAATCCGAAGATCAGTGACGGTTAAAATTCAATTGAGATATACGATCAGTCTGTTTGAAAAGACGTTCTGTATTCAGTCCGGGTTTCTAGGTGATGTGACAGCTACTTTTTGACGCATGGCTACTTTATCGGCAGTATGGTGCGATATTCAAGGTGCCACGTCAGATCTCATTAAATGTCAGTCCCGCTTCAAATTCAAACACTAGGGTTACATATAAAAAGGGGAATCAAAGCGTGTTCTCAGTTTACGCTTTCAAAAGAAAAATTCCTACTTTCTCTAAAAATTTCCGATTGTTCTTCAAAGTTTTCAAAAACCCTAATCATGGCCAATTCTGCTGAAGTTGTTGTTCAATCCTAAAACACAGAAGACGTTACTTCCCAACCAATCATGAAGATTCAAGGTACAAACTATCAAGTTGAAGATGATGTTTCTCTTTACCCAGATGAATTAAAGATGCTGGTAGTCGCCTTGAAGAGTTCTGTTCTTTCCACTGTCATGTTCAATTCGTTTGCTGTTCCACTTTCATGGCTTTCTCAAGCAGGATCCACTGCTACGTACAACAAAGCAATGGATATCATCACTTTTCAACTGGTGAATGATAAGAAAATTCGATTGTCCAAGAAGATTTTCTGTCAAATTCTTGATATCCCTAATTCTCTAATCTATACTGATATTTCTTCTGCACAAATCCTCCACATGTTCAATGAGATGGGTTATCAACCCCCACTCACCAAGATCAGTGATTTCAAGAAATCAGGACTTCTAACTGTTTGGAATTTTCTCTTCGGAATCTTTCTACGCTGCTTGACTGGTCGCAGTGTAGGGTTGTACAAAGGTCGAATGGAGGTGTATGCCATGGTGGCAGGGTTGTATTATGACATTACTGTGGATTATTCTACCCAACTATGGAAGGAATTTCAAAAAGAGTGTCAAAAACATGAATTTCGTTTAAGGAATTTCGTGTGCTAGGTATTGGAGTTTAATCCTTCGATACTTTTATGCCAAAGAGGGGATTGAGGTGCCTACTGATGAGGAGACTGCTGAGTTCATCAAGTATCAATTTCCGAAGGAGGTTTCGGATGATGCTGAGATATTTACACACATTGCAAGAATTCCAGATGCAATGTTACAACAGGTTGATCCAACGAATTTGGTTCTAATGGAGTACTTAGAAACAATCAATCCGGATGACGGCTCTGGGAAGTTGTTACCAAAAGAAACTGCTGGTCCTTCGAAGAAATCTCGCAAGTCAAAGAAGGATGTAACAATTACTCCTGAGAAACCAGTAGAAGAGCCAAACAAAAAGAAATCACCAAAACAGACAAAGCCAGATGCACAAGTTTCGACTGTTGTGGTTGACCCGGTGGAGCCTGTTGTTGATACTCAAGAAAAAGAAACAATGCCTTCAAAGCCAGGTATTTTTCGAAGCGTTAAGAAAAAGTCTCGTAGATCACAAAAGCTTTCCGATGGTTCATTTAAGTCTTCTTCGATGGTTCGTAAACCATATTTGAATCATCAAGGCATTCTCATTCGTGAGGTACCAGCTCCTGTTTCTCCTTCTTCGAAGAAACGAAGAGCTGAAGATGGTGCTACACATATTTCGAAGAAGAAGTTGAAGAAAAGGAAGATGGTTCTTTAAGTAGAATCATCCGAAGGGGAGAAAGTACCTGAAACTCCTGAAGCTAGAATTCTCCAATCAACATCTATTCCTGAGAAGACTACGGTCATACCACCCAAAGTTTCATTAACTGAATCAATTCTTGAGGAGGTTCGAACTTCAGACATCACTACACACGTATCTGATACAGATGTAAATGTCAATATGGGTGAAGGAAATACGAATAAAGAACTTGTTGTTTCGACTCAAGGTATTCATGCATCCTCTGCTACTTTTGTTTCTTTACCACCATTCATTGTCCCTATCACGAACACTACAAACTCACCCACCTTTGAAACCATTCTCACTCAACGCATCACAACTTTGTTCTCATCGCAAACCACTGATCCACTTCAAAATACTGAGGATACTGATGTTGACGAAGGGGGTTTTGGGGGAACATTTGAAGAGATGGAATTTGACGAATAAGAAGAAACTTACCCCGACAACATGTTAATGACAATGAAGCAATTCAAGATTTTGAATAAGAAGATGAATTCTATTATTCAATCTCAAGCTGATATGGGGGGAAGTCAATATCTTTCGAGTTTGGAATTGGATGTTATGCTTAAAGCATTCGAAGCTAGAATGGTTAATAAAGTGTCTGGAATGCTTCAAGATTCTGAGTCTAAAATCTTGGAGAAGGTGGATCAAAGTGATAAGTGTAACGAACTGCGGGTGAAGTCTCAGTCTTCGAACTTTGTGAGTGAAGTTAAAGACTTACGAAGGGTGGCTAAAGATAGACATGTCTTGTTTATAAAAGATGTGAAGCATGTTCGCGAAGATGTCAATCCCAAGCTTCAAGAACTTCGTGAAGACATGGTCAAAGAGATTGCTAGTGCTCAGAAAGACTATGCATCTCTAAATCAAAAAGTGGATATTATCTGTGAGGCTGTCATAGAATATGTCAAGCTGTATGAAGGCTTGAGTCCTCAAGTTACTCAACTTTCAACAGATAACAGTCGAAGCTTTGTGGAGCTTTCTTCTTTGTTGAAGGAGTTGAAAGATTTGTCCACCACACCTGTTGCCTCTTCGATAATAACTCCAGAATTCTTGTCTCAAAAGTTTTCTCAGTTCGAGGCTATGTTGCACAAACAGTTAGCTCCATTATCCAAGTTTTCCAGTTTACTACCAATAGATGCCCCACCTGTGGTCACAGGGGTGCAAGGGGGAGAGAAGAAGGTTGGTAATGCGAAGGTTAGTGAAGGTTCGCATGAAACTGTGAAAACTGTTGGGAAGATTTTTCAAACAACAATTCCAGTATCGAAACCAATTATCTCAACTGCTGGCCCTGTTACTTCGACAGTTGTGACAACAAAGCCAATTTCAACGAAGCCAATTCCAAGACCAATTTCTAAAGGAATTGTGATTGGGGAAGGTAGCAGCAGTTCGAAGCCCAAGGAAGTTGTTGATAATTCCTCGGTCAAAGATAAAGGAAAAACAATTGTAGTCGAAAAATCGAAAGAGGAGAAGAAAGCCGAGCTTGAGAAATTGAGGGTTGTACAAAGCATTCTAAGTCTTCGTGCAAGTGACCCATCTGGAATGAACAAGGGTGATCCTGCGAAGCATTACAACTATGAAACAATCGAAGCAAAAGTTGCATATAATCATATGTATGCTTTTGAGAAGAAGCCGAAGCAGAGCTATGCAGTTGTTAATACGGATATGAGACAACTGGATTTCCCAATCAACGAAATGATGTTCATCATGGCTCAGTACAAAATTGATGAGAAGTTCGACAATGATGATGATTACACATACATGAAGCTCAGGTTTCATGCTGTGTTACGGAAACTTCCAGAGGAGATTTGGTCACTCGTGAAGATCAAGAAGGTGATCAGTATTCAGAAGGATGTTCTTTTCGAAGATATGATGCAGAACCTTCGATTTTACGTTGCAAGGGCGAATGGTCAGGAGTGTAATTTCTCGATTGCTGTTCTTCCATTAATGAACTTGTATGATCTTATACAAGTTGTATTACTTCTAAAAGACAAAGATGCTTCGTATATTCGCGAGACTAATCCAGAAGTGTTTCGTCTTGGTATAGCTCACATCAAAATATTCATAGATAACTACTATGAGTGTTTGGCCTTAACGGATGTGGAGTTAGCAACTGCGAAGGGGTTAGAAGTGAAAGTACCCATGGAACCAACGAAGACTCAACCTGATTTGAAGAAGTATGCTGATGGGGAAATATGTTTGAAGCCTTTTGGCATGGTCTTCGCAGGAAAAGACAAAAATGGAAAAGCCAAGAGATTCTTATTCCAAGCTTGTGAAGTGGAGAGATACAGAACGTCCCAGTATACGAACTTCATTGTTCGTATGAATAGCTGCAAGAAGAATAACGAAGGCGACAAGAAGGAATTGAAGAAGATCATTTCTTGGTATTCTGAAATTCGAAGAGTGATGCTGTATGCGATACAAATTCTTTTGAACTGAAGATGGTCGACATGATTACAAAGGAGGAGAATGTGAGGGTCGAAGACCTGTTGTAATATGTCGAAGTCATAAGTTTATTTTACAAGGCATTTATGTAACGAAGCGTACTTGTTTAGTCCTTGTAATGTTTTGTGTGCTTTCATGTTTCCTATAAATAGGGACATTACTTAGAGTTAGATAAGAGTCTTTGTATGAACTTGTCTATTTTCTCTCTGTAACATTGAAAGCATAATAGAGTTGAAACCAGATCATATTTACATCGTGTGTTCAATCTACATTCTGATTACTTTGATTTGATTCATACTTGATTCCACACTTCTTCACTTCCTGAAGCAGATCACACCCTTCCAGGGTGAGACCTTCAGGAGTACCATGTCACCGACCTGAAACTCCAACTCAGATCGGCATTTTTCGGCATAGCTCTTCTGCCGACTCTGTGCAGTCTGCAGCCGATGTCTAATCTGCTGAATCATATTGGTATTCTGCAGGACTACCTCAGTTCGACCCATTACCCTGTGACCCACCTCACCCCAACAGACCGGGGTGTGGCACCTTCGCCTATATAACAACTCATACGGTGGAGCACCAATGCTGGAGTGAAAGCTGTTGTTGTAGGAGAACTCTGCAAGTGGTAGGTAGGAGTCCCAACTCCCACCGAAGTCAATAACGCAGGCTTTCAACATATCCTCAAGAGTCTGTATCGTCCGCTCACTCTGGACATCCGTCTGCGGATGATTGGTCCTACTGAAATGCAGCCGTGTGCCTAGTTCCTCATGGAACTTCTGCCAAAATCGGGAGGTAAACCGAACATCACGGTCTGAGATGATAGAGACTAGAACCCCATGACGAGCGACAATCTCACGTATATACACATCGGCCAGCTTCTCGGCCGATGAGCTCTCCCGAATGGGCAGGAAATGAGCACTCTTGGTGAATCGATCCATGATGACCCAGATAGCGTCGAACCCCTTTGTCGTCGCCGGCAGCTTGGTGATGAAGTCCATCGTGATCTGCTCCCATTTCCACATGGGAATCTCCAGAGACTGCAGCTTGCCATGCGGCCTATGGTGCTCGGCCTTGACCATCCTGCAGGTCAAGCACCTCTCAACGTACCAAGCGATTTCTCGATTCATGCACGGCCACCAATAACTCAATTGTAAGTCTTGGTACATCTTG
This sequence comes from Lactuca virosa, assembly GCF_052849685.1. Classification (NCBI taxonomy): domain Eukaryota; kingdom Viridiplantae; phylum Streptophyta; class Magnoliopsida; order Asterales; family Asteraceae; genus Lactuca; species Lactuca virosa. Next base: position 59,304,654 of record NC_136430.1, on the reverse strand, counting down.
GTGGCCCCTGGGTGAATAGAGAAGCCAGACTTATGAGCCTCCTCCAATATAGTCTGTCTGACCCCAACAAACATCGGAACCCAGACCCGATCGCAACGGGTCAATAATCCCCGGCTATCCAGCATAAACCGGGTGTTCTCACGCCTGATCCTCCCGAGTTTTCAGTTCTCCTAACGCATACCCTCAACCTGGGCTTCCCTGATCAAGCCCACAAGCGGAGAATCCACCGCTATCCTCATACACATTGCTAGGGTGGAAGACCCAGTTGTCTTGCGGCTCAGAGCGTCCGCCACCACATTCGCATTACCGGGGTGGTAAAGGATCTCGTAATCGTAGTCCTTGACCACATCCAGCCACCTGCGCTGCCTCATGTTCAGGTTCGGCTGATCCATGATGAGTCTCAGGCTCTTGTGATCCGTGTATATGGTACAGCGGACCGCATAGAGGTAATGTATCCAAATCTTGAGAACGAATACCACCGCTCCCAACTCCAGATCATGAGTAGGGTATCTCGTCTCATGCGGCTTCAACTACCGCAATGCATAGGCTATCACCCGCCCCCTCTGCATGAGGACCACTCCTAGTCCCGTGATGGATGCATCACAGAATACCACAAAATCCTTAACTCCCTCTGGAACAGTCAAGACTGGAGCCTTGCATAGTCGATGTCTGAGGGTCTCAAACGCCCTCTGCTGCTCGAGGCCCCACCGAAAATCCATTCGCTTCCTCGTCAGACGAGTGAGAGGTACTGCAATCTTGGAGAAATCCTGTATGAATCTATGGTAGTACCCTGCTAATCCCGAGAAGCTCCTGATGTCCGAGGGAGATTTCAGAACCTCCCACTGCATAACCGCCTCGATTTTGGCCGGATCGACCAAAATCCCCTCCTGGTTAACGAGGTGTCCCAGGAACTGGACCTCTCGTAACCAAAACTCATATTTCGAGAACTTGGCATAAAGCCGTTCTCGTCTCAGAACTCCCAATAACTCCCGCAGATGCTCCTCATGCTGCTCTCGGGTCTTGGAATACACCAAGATATCGTCAATAAATACAATGACCGATCGATCGAGCATCGGTCTGCAGACCCCATTCATCAGGTCCATGAATACTGCTGGCGCGTTGGTGAGCCCAAACGGAATCACCACGAACTCGTAATGTCCAAACGGCATCACCCCGACCTGATGATACCCAGATCTCAAGTTTATCTTGGAAAACCAAGACGCACCCTGCAACTGATTGAAAAGATCGTCTATCCTTGGGAGTGGATAACGGTTTTTCACCATTAACTTGTTAAACTCCCGATAATCAATGCACATTTGGTGTGAACCATCCTTCTTCCTGACGAAGAGTATTGGCGCTCCCCAAGGGGAACTGCTCGGACGAATGAACTGCTTTCCCATCAGCTCCTGCAGTTGTGATGACAGCTCCTGCATCTCTGGCGATGCCAACCGATACGGCTCCTTGGCGATAGGGGCCACACCTGGCACTAGGTCGATCCTGAACTCGACCTGCCTCTCCGGAGGTAATCCGGGTAACTCCTCCGGGAACACATCAGCGAACTCCCTGACCACCGGAACCTCTAAACCTGAACCCTAATATCTGGCCCGCGTATCTACCAGGTACGCTAGATAACCCGCACACCCATGCTGAATGTATTGTCGAGCCCTGGCAGCTGAACAAAACCCTGATCCCAATCTGGTGCCCTCGCCATAAACAATCAGTTCTCCCTCACTTGGGGTTCGAACTACAACTCGCTGACCCTTGCAGTCGATCATGGCACCGAAACGACTAAGCCAGTCCATACCCACGATCACACATACATCCCCCATGGGAATCAGAATCAGGTCTATCGGAAAAGATACTCTGAAAATCTCCAATACGCAACCCCGATAGACCGAAGAAGGAGAAATCTTGTGTTCGTTGGCGATGGAAACTCGCAACAGACATTCTAACTCTCCTACTGGCAATCTGAACTCCCTATTGAAAGTCAGAGAAACAAACGACTGACTCGCCCCCGAGTCAAATAATACCAAAGCAGGTAAGGAGTTCACTAAAAACGTACCTAATCACAGGTACAAACATATAAGCATAAAACATATATAATCGGTAAGATAAGGGATAGAAACATACCAGCAACCACATCTGGTGCTGCCCTGGCCTCCTCTGCGGTGAGCTGGTAGGCGCTCCCCTGAGCCTTCGGGGGCTCTGATCTACCTGACCTCCCATCCGTAATCCTCAATGTAGCTGGAGCGGGAGCCAGTGCCGGCTTAGCGGCAAGCAACAGACAGTTGGCCTTGAAGTGGCCAACCTGATCACAGTGATAACACAACCTCATACTCGGAACCATGGCGGGCTAGAGAAAATCCTTCGCATAATGCCCCTCCTTGCCACACCTGTGGCACCCACTAGAAGCTCGAAAAAGACCAGAATGACCCTTGCCGCACTTTCCACAAGTACGACTCTGCTGACCCCCGGTCCTAGAATCAGTAGTCTTAGACCGCTTCGGCGCCGACTGTGACTGTGCCGGGGCCTGTCGCTGCTCCCTCAACTGCAGCTCAATCTCCAACTCACGCCACCTAGCGGCTTCCTGTAAATCTAGTAGAGTATCACATCGATGTGTGACAACGAACTGACGAATGTCAGTCTTGAGCATGCTCAGATAACGTGTCATCTGGGCCTGCTCAGAAGCAAACTTCGGGCAGAACATCGCCCTCTCAGTGAACATGTGGGTGATCTCCGTCACCGACTCTTCATCCTGTCTTAAACTTATAAACTCAGAGCCAACCATTCCCGCTCAACCTGTGGAATGTATCGAGCGTGGAACATATCCCTGAACTGTTCCCACGTAACAACAGCTCTCTGATCATCAGTGTATGACCCTGTCGTCAATCTCCACCAGTCCTTGGCCCCGAGCCTCAGCAGGTTCAGGGCACATCTGACCCTCTGTTCAGTAGGACACGAGCAAGTAAAGAAACACCTCTCCACATCTGAAATCCACGTCATGGCTTTGATGGGGTCCTGAGTCCCATCAAAAGTAGGGGCTTCGTTTTATCAAATTCCCTGTACTGGAAAGCCCGACTGGATCCTCCCCCTCCTGGCCTCTGTCTCCTGATCCTGATCCTGACCCGGATCCAGTCGCAAAGCGTCTCGTAACCACCATTCTGAAAACATATCAAGAAGATATCATATAAGTGACATAATAACATGGGACCAACTTCCAACTAAACCCTAGGGGTTGTGACTTGTGACTTCCTTGCTACGCGTATGGGTCCTGTGCTTTCAGTAGTATGGGCCCATACTACCTTCCACACCTACCCATATTTGTCTCAAGTATCACCACAACACCCTAACCATATATATATATATATATATATATATATATATATATATATATATATATATATATATATATATATATATATATATATATATATATATATATATATATATATATATATATATATATATATATATATATATATATATATAACGAGCACTCAATCCTCACTCCAAGAGGAATGCTAAATATCTCATAACTGGCCTCCCGGCCTCGCACGACCCACCCATCCATGAAACTTCCACCAACCCTGCAGCACTAGTGTATGCTAGTCATACATAACGCTGGACCCTATAGACTTTCGAATACCTGATCCTACCCTAAGCCCTTCATCAAACAAGAACAAGAAATAAGGCCAAACCAACCATTCTCATGCTATAAGATCTTAGTTATGTAGGACCGTGATGCATACACAAAGCAACTACAGTAATGATGTAAATTTCTTATAGAGAAAATCCTAGGCTAGCAGGCATCATGTAATCAGGCAATTCTATCATGCAATTCCTGAAGATCCCTAGCCTAGTACTAGCATCCTGTTCTAACATATCACAATATCAAATAACTATATGGTATTTTGGGATCTACTTACTGGCTCCGGCTGATCGTACACCCTGCATCCTCCTTTGATATTTTGAAGAGCCTTTTTTTTGAAATCCATTTTGAAAATCTTTTCCTTGGTTTGAGACTGGATTTACACAAGTGTTCCTCCAATTCACTCAAACCAAGGCTCTGATACCAACTTGTAACACCCATAAAAAATCGTGCCAAATTTAAACTTTTAAAACATTTCACAACCATTAATCATTACAAAACTTGTTATTAAAATGTATAATATCAGAGTATCCCAGAAACATAAACATAAATATGAGGAGCTGTACGATCACGCCTTTGCCTTGCCGCGATCCCCTGATGTACCTGAAACAATAAACTGAAACTGTAAGCCCGAGGCTTAGTGAGTTCCCCCAAAATACCGATACACTGCACATAACACATATACAAATAACAACATGTACTGGGTACACAACTTTACAGACTGGATTACCCCTGGGCCGACAGTGTGAGTCTGGATTGCCTTCCGGGCCCACAACTCACATCTGGAATGCCATCAAGCCCACAGTACGAGTCTCCCTCAGCTCGTAACTGGAATGCTCCCGAGCCCACAATACGAGTCTCCCTCAGCTCGTATCTGGAATTCTCCCGGGTTTGTTGGTTACCGCACGGAGCAGTATCACCTCAACCCATCCCACATAATATGTCAACATATAACACAACTAATGCGCATACAGATAATCACATAACAACACAGGTAGTCCTACAGATCTACCTAACTGGCATAGTAACTACCATGCAACACTAACTCATACTCAACATACTACCAACTGCTAGGATATCATATCTAATGGGCCGGCCTTGGTGCCTTAGACCCCTTAGTATAGTGAGGTAACTCACCTCATAAATGTCGCACTGAAGCAATAAGCTCAACTCTCGAATCACCGACACGAACTCCACCACCTATAGTTACCATAAAACCATTGCCATAAATTTCCTAATTACCAATACCCCCAGAGGTCAAACTGGTCAACCCTTGGTCAAAGTCAAAGTCAACAGTCAAGGACAGTCCATGTTGACTCGACTCGTCGAGTGCAGTTCACCGATTCGTCGAGTCCTTCCTGAACTCGAGAAGTTATGAAATCCTTGGTTGACTCGTCGAGTTTCCCTGCAACTCGCCGAGTTCATGCGTGTCTAAATGTCGGGAAAACCCTAGTTGACTCGCCAAGTCACCCCACTGACTCGCCGAGTCCATGCAGAAGTCCTTGCACGGCAATCTTCATCGGACTCGCCGAGTTGGCCATGCAACTTGCCGAGTCCCTTCAGTCCATTATCCATTCAGATGTTTTTTAAGCCATTTTAAGGTTCCATATTGCAGATCCAACATCCCATGGCATGTTTATCACGTAAAGTTGCAAACTATACGTGCATGCAAGGCTCTAAAGACTTATAATGTCAAAAACCAAGTTTGTAATGGAGTTTTACACCTAAGGAGAGGTTCATACTTGCTAAAGCTGGAAGCTTTATGGACTTAGAGACCAAAGAGAGTTCAGATATGAAGTTGCAACTTTAGATCTTAGCTCATACCCAAAAATAGCTTCCTAATATGCTAGAAAAGCCCTAATCTTAGCCAAATGAGATCTAGAAGGAAATGAGGTCAAGGTAACGACTTGATACCTTCAGAAGATGCTAACTGAGGTAGATTTCAGATCCCCACACGCTCCTTGCTTCTAGCCACTTGTTTCTCCAAGCTTTTCTCACTAAGATCCACCTTCTAAAGCTTAAAATACACAAGAATGGAGCACACACACGGATTAGGGTTTGCTAGACTCTCAAGAGGCTGTAAGGGGATAAAGGAGGCTAATGATCCTTTAAGTAAGGTGCAAAACCCCGAAAATTAGGGTTTCATCGCCCATCTCCTACTCGTCGAGTCCTATCTTGGACTCGGCGAGTCGGTCACTTAACACGTGGCCAAACTCGCTCCTACTCGATGAGTCAGGGCATCCAACTCGTCGAGTAGACCTTGCAATTTATGAAAATTAAAGCCATAAAGTTAATACCTGAGAGTCGGGGCATTACAGAAGTATTTAACAAGTGAGTGCATAGTTACTTTCATCTAGATATGAAGTATTTAGATAATTAAGTGTTATGTATGCCTATTATCTGTGATTGAAACCTTTTGTGTTAAATGAAATTATATAACCTGATTATATATATATATATATATATATATATATATATACATTTTTGTACTTATAATATATGTGGTAGTGGAGGGTAAAGAGAAATGAAAATAATGATGAGAGGCCGAGACCTTTATAGTACTACCGAACTAGTAATGTAGCCGCCTAGTAGGGTATTGATGATGACCACATACTATTTTACACAAGTTATTGATGGGTTTTGAGCATTCTAACACTCCTAAGTGTACATGCAACCCTAAATACCTTGGATCTATGTTTTCTCTATTATACATGCAAATATGATTATCCAAGGTATTATCCTAACTAGCATACCAAAACATTGATACTAGGATACTAAAATAGATAGAATACATACCTTGTTGTTGTTGCTTGAATCCATGAAGCTTGAGAGCCTAGTGCCCCAAGTGTGACACCTCAAATGGTTCACACAACATCATGAACTCTTGGAATAACCATGAGAAGAAGACATACATGTTCAAATCGGCTAGCCCTCAAAATATGTATCACTAGTGCCAATTTCTTGAACTAAAGGGGTTCTTATATAGTGTGGCTATTAGGGTTACACCATGTAACTTATGACTTTACCCATTCCTTATGCTCCATGGGTTTTAACCTCCATGGAGTATCCATGGATCACCACATGGGTTAAACCCAACATAAATGAATCTTGGATCATAAGCCCACATATATAAGAATGAATGATTTACACAATCAATCCCCATATATTTAATTAGTCTCTTTTTGATCACTAAATTAAGTCCAAATTAATTCTTGATCAATACTAATTAAATAACATGATTTCATATTAATATATTAGAACTTATAATATATTAATATGTCACAAAATGTCTTTTCCTCATAAACGGTCTATCCAAATGTTCCGATGCCATGCAACCCAAATGGACCATGCCGAGTCGGGTCAAGTACATACCAATTATAGTTATGGACTTAGACACTAATCCAACAGTCTCCCACTTGGATAAGTCTAAAACGATTATTGCGTATGACTTCAGGAACCAACTGGCAATCGTAGCTCTCAAAAGCCGCTGTCGAACTCTGACCTTGTAGATGAACTCTGACCTTTTTCAATGACTTGTCCATTAGATAAGGGATCATATATTCCTCCATTCTAGATATCATATGGACTGAGACATGGATTATAATCATTCTCTCTGTCCATTTGTTGTTTCCCGATTTCCGATTTATGACGACTGACTAATTGAACAAATCAAATCAGTCCTGGCTCGGCCGAGCACTTCCATTTGTCATCATCAAATCATCGAGGGGCCCACAGATATCGCTTTTATCCCGAAGGTAAAAGGAATGGATAAACTTCGACTCATATGGCTTGTTCTACTAATTGTTGAATCATACACAAAGGCACGTTTTATAACACCGAGTTACCGACTGCATTTTCGTGCAATCAATGTACAACCAACTCATAGTAACAACTCATATCTCTAGGTTTGAAGAATATAAGATATTATCGTCTCATGATCACTCGTGATAAAATCCATTAAGTGATTCCAATGAGCGCGGGTTGAATCCAATACTCAGAACTTATGAGCACTCATGAGTGTTGTAGCCCCTTGTCCAACATCTTAGACCTCTACAAGCCAACCCATGACAGTCTTGATTCATATCTACTTCCAACATATGACCGACTGTGGATAGTTTGAATAACTTAGTCAATCAGGAAGAACGACCTAGTTATTCTGGAAGTCAAAACATGCAAAATGAAACACAATAATAATAGAATCTAATATGGTATCAAAACCTATGAACATAAATAAAACACCTTTTATTTATCACCATATGATTACACATTATTCATTGTATACTGTTTCAGCTATCAACTTTATTCTTGAATTTAAAACAATAGTTGTCCCATGCTCCAAGCATGTACACTATGTTTTCTAAACACTAGTCATGCCATACACCAAGTATGCATACTATGTTTGTCTATGATCTTCGCTTTGTGAATTAGATCAATTGAACATAACTCCAATGATCCTCTTTCACAGTCCCAAATCCTTACTGCAAATGCAAGAATTCCAAATTCATGCCATTTACTGAAATCTGTTAGATTCTAAACTTATATGCATTGATCCTCCTGTAATGATTATGCACAGAGTCACAAGGACTTTACAACAAACATTACAGAGCATTCCAAGGAGCTCAACTCCTTGGAAACATCCTTCTTGCATTAAGTTTCCTAATCTTACACAGATTGAATAATTTCCAACTTTGAAACATTTCCATATTCCATTTTGACTATCACTTCTGAACAAGAGTTGCCTCCTTACAGATTATGTCAATATGGTCCTTCCAGAATTAACACTATACTTCCAACTGTCCTTGAGCAACCAATCTTTGGTAAACCTTAGATTGTCCTCGACAATTGCTTAATCCTTTTAGTCATATCCAGTTCTAGACCTTTTCCCTTCTTAATGCCCCAGGCATTTGGAAAATTTTAGAAAGGATAAATATAACACATGTAATCGATCCTATATCCGAAGCATATGGGACACGAGTCATGATGTCTCACATAAAGACTAAACCAGTCTTTTGCTATAACATTTCCATTTCTATTTGCCAAGTTCTCATAATTCAGATTATGAAAAGGGATGCCGTAATCATAATCGAATTTTAGAACGCAAATAATGGACCCATATATAGAATTTCCTTATGTTGAGTCATTCCAACATGAAATTTATATATATATATATATATATATATATATATATATATATATATATATATATATATATATATATATATATATATATATATATATATATATATATATATATATATATATATATATATATATATATATATATATATATATATATATATATATATATATATCCTTGACTAAATACGACTTAAAACCTCAATCTAAGCTTTTAGAATTGAAATGAAGTATAATTTCCTCTCCCTTAATTATAGCAAAACAACTTTTTCAACCCCTGCAGCCTCACGAATTGAAACTTTTGTTTTCTATAATTAACATTGCTAACTTGCAATCTTTATCATAATTATCATGCTCCCACTAACATGATGATTATTAGCATAACACTCATACTCCCACTAGCTTTGACATGTAATCAAAAATCAGCTGGACTTCTAGAAATCAATACTTTATTGACTTTCTTACCAAAGTTCAGATTTCTGATACTAGATTGCTTTGATAAAACTTTATCAATATCATACACCTTATGTTAGATAGCTCACAGGTGTGTCTAAACAATTTTAAGAACTATGAAAAGGGATGCCGTAATCATAGTCTCGATTGTTTAGACCTTTACCACTTCTCACAAGTCCATGTTAGTGTGCTGGTTAACCACACACGCTCCACTAACGACTTTGAGAATGCAAATATCACAATTGCTATCTAGCTAAAATCTACTTAGTGAAAGTGTTTCCTCACCATCATTTTCATGAATCGGAGAGAAACCTTATGACACTTAGATTTTATGGTGTATGAGTTCCTATCCATATGAATTTTGTCAAAACCATAATCACAAGACAAGGTTACTGACAAATCCACACTTATATGGATTAAACTTGTACAATCTTAAATTCTTGCCATTTGGCAGCTCAAGGGCCTGCCATTGCTTCCAAGTAGCTGTGCAACCAATTGAGAACTCTTAGAACTCCTATGCAAAGCCAACTTGAATAGGCACAGACATGTCGACACGATAGGTTATAAACCTCAAGTCGTGTGCTAGTGAAGAACTTCAGGTTTTATTCTTGATTAGTTCTTGAGACTTTCAAGACCTTTAAGACTCCCACTGTCCTCTTGACCTATAAGACTTTCTTGTCAGATATTCAAGAGATAGTGTGGATTCTAATCAAGACAAACACTTCACACAATTGGCCTTAGTTGGTCTTTGTTTTATCCAAAACATCACAACTTACCAATTTCAAATGTACAAGAGTAGAAAACTTTTACTCTTACATTTGACAAGTGTTTTAAACCTTCTTTAAGACATGTCACTCAAGTTACAATCTTAGAGTATAACTCTAAGAATTGTTTTTGGAACGAAGTATAAATCATCTTCTTGATTTAACCACTTCAACAATTCATAGCTCCTCTTCTTAGCTACCAGAATGCACTTAGAGGATGAATTGTGATAAGGTCTCTTAATCATTAAGATGATTATATAACATGATACTAAAGTACTCTCCCATCTTTTCAGATTTGAGAAACGTTTATCTTTCTGCCTAAGTTGATTCTTCTTATTCGCTCTGCCATACATTGAAACCTTTTCCAATGTCTCAGAATTAGACTTAAGCTTGTAAGTATAACCATATTTACTGAATTTTAGTAAATAATGAAAAATAGTCTTAACGATTATTTTTGGTGGGCTTGATCAGTGCACAAGAATGTGTACTCGATCCTTTACTTGACTCACACATCCATGTGAACAAGTAGTTAGTCTTAATTTTTCCAATGCTTGAAAGTTCTTATTCATCATGCTATACAACTTGCATGATTCCAAGTTTCTATCCAACTGAAACTTAGGTGATGAGAATCTTTCCTTATTTGGTAAATTTAGACACTACCACAAATGAAAGAATCAAATTCATATTTCCACTCTTGGTCTTAATGGAATCTTATAAGCAACAAAAGTTTTCACAAATGCCATTGTAAGGATATTTTAAAATAAATAAAATCAAAAAAAAAATTTCTTTTATTTTAAAACTTTGCGGAAAAACTATCCTTACAATGCAAAAGCACATGAAAACTTTGTTGTTATTTATTCCTAAGCAATATATCATAACTCTTAAGAAGTAGCTCAAGAATCCGATCTTCAAACTATGCGATAGAAATCCATCTATGCCATCAGATTCAGCATATTCTTTCTTTAAGTTTCTTCACTTTTTCTTTGATTCTTAAAACATCAACATGTGACCCAGTCACATCATGTATCAAGAATCTCAGAATAGAAACTTAGCAGAGTTAGATAGTGGTCTTTACCCGAAGTAGAGTCAAACTTATTGACTTTTATATCCTTAGGTAAATTTGGCAGCTTCGCAACCAATGCCCCTTTCTTTGGCAATAGACCCTTGATAATGGGACTATCTCAGACTTAGCCGTTCTCTTTACCATTTGGTCAACCGAGTTGACTATGGCTGATCCCTTTCCATTGGGAAGAGAGAGCTTTACTGGATATCCAATGTCATCATTGTCAATGTCCATAAAGTTTTAGGAAGTTGATCTTAGCAAATAGATAAGATCATTAAGGGTCTTGTCATAGTCTGTTTCATAGGAGTCCCAAAGGAACTCACTATGTGACTTAGAAAATAGTTGAGTCACCAACTTTCTCAAGACTTTGACACCCAACTCTCCCGGCTTGTCAATATGTGACTACATCTCCAAGATGTGATCACACATAAACCTTTGCTTGCCAATAGGGCTTGAGTGACCTTAAACTTTTCAGGAACTTGTGGGTTAGGGAGAATAATTGGAGGAGGTGAAAGAAGTATGATTTCCATGGGACATCATCTTCATTTAGGATTTCAAGAGATTTGGGAAGATCATCTTTTGGGAGATATTCAAGAGAGTTGATTTAAAGTCCTTAATATAACACCCAATATGAAATATTAAGGCTAGGACCCAACACAATACTTTTATAACTTGGAAGAGGGATGCCGTAATCCAAGCTATAAAATATTTGAAGGTAGGCGAATGACGATTCACCAATTTCCACCATGAAAATGAAATATATATTATTAGGTTTTAATTGGTTTTTGAAACTCCTAGATCTTTGAGATTCATTGAACTGTTCAATGGCATGTTTCAATCTCGAGTGTGCCCTTCAGGTTTTGTGACTGGGATGCCGAGGATCACAAAACAAGGTGTGAAGTAACCATGCAAATTACTTGGTACCCTTAAGTGTTTACCCCTCAATCGATGTGCCGGTTAACCACACATGCTCCATCGATACTATGATAAACATTAGGTTACCCTTTGCCTACCTTGTTAAATACGAGTTAGTGTGCCGGTTAACCACACACGCTCCACTAACCGACTTAAACAAAGTGCAAAGTGTAATTTCATGGATTAGCACCTTATTCACTTTTTCCTAAGTAACTAAGATTGGGAATGTACAAGTGTTTAGTTACTTAGTATTTATCATTAATACTTTTAATGAAGGGAGAATTATAGTCCTTTCCTACCCGTTCGGCTAACGACCCTCCACCAGTCAAGGAAGCAGTGGGTGAGAGTGGACACCCATTAAACTGCCATTTTATAGGCAGTAACCTTATACCCCCCTTATAGACCGGCTTCGTGAATGAGGCCTATTAACGGTAAGACTGACTTTACTCTTATACATATATATAGATATATATATATATATATATATATATATATATATATATATATATATATATATATATTATTAACTTATAATATTATAAAGTATAAGGGTTGAATTTTAACTTTTAAAATTCTAAGGGCTTAACTTGGAATTAAAGTATTCATAAGAGAAAACTTTTCAAATTCCAAAACTTAAGGGCAAGTTTTGAAACTATTCAAAACTAATTAATTCCATAACTTATGTGTTTAAATTAGTTTTAATTAAAAAACTTTTCAAGTTCCATAACTTGAGGACAAGTTATGGAAGACTTTAAACTAATAAAAGAATGTAACTTTTCTTTATTTTATAACTTATGGAATTAATTAAGGTTACACATTTTTATTACTTAATGAAGTGACTCTTGAACCTCCATAACTTGAGGACAAGACTCTTCATTTTTTGTAACCATTGCCAACTTTTATGAGTTTTATGAAACTTAAATGTGACTTTTCATATAACTTGAGGACAAGTTACAAAAACACATTTTAGAATCAACTCTTAGATTAAAATGGATTGAAAACACATAATCAATTATCTTTTCTATTAATCTAAGCAACTCATAAGAACAAGATAATTTAATCAAACTTTTTCATGTAATTAGCCTAATCACTAAACTAATACAAAACATGAATCTACTGACAATTATCTTTGAAAATGGATTAGCATGAACATTACCACATCAAAAACAGGTTTATAAGTCCAAAAACAGCTTAGGGTAATGTTCCTAGTCCATTTCTAGCCAAAAACCTCGAAAAAATGCTGCCTGGGGCTCCTACTCGTCGAGTGTATCAACCTACTCGCCGAGTAGGATGATTTTCTTCATGGACTCGGCGAGTTCATCAGTGGACTCGGCGAGTCCAGTGCCCAGAATGCCCGAAATTCGACTTTTTCAGCATTTTTCAGCAATTTGCATCAAGTATAATTGAAAACAAGCCTAGGCTCTGATACCACTGATGGGTTTTGAGCATTCTAACACTCCTAAGTGTACATGCAACCCTAAATACCTTGGATCTATGTTTTCTCTATTATACATGCAAATATGATTATCCAAGGTATTATCCTAACTAGCATACCAAAACATTGATACTAGGATACTAAAATAGATAGAATACATACCTTGTTGTTGTTGCTTGACTCCATGAAGCTTGAGAGCTTAGTGCCCCAAGTGTGACACCTCAAATGGTTCACACAACATCATGAACTCTTGGAATATCCATGAGAAGAAGACATACATGTTCAAATCGGCTAGCCCTCAAAATATGTATCACTAGTGCCAATTTCTTGAACTAAAGGGGTTCTTATATAGTGTGGCTATTAGGGTTACACCATGTAACTTATGACTTTACCCATTCCTTATGCTCCATGGGTTTTAACCTCCATGGAGTATCCATGGATCACCACATGGGTTAAACCCAACATAAAGGAATCCTGGATCATAAGCCCACATATATAAGAATGAATGATTTACACAATCAATCCCCATATATTTAATTAGTCTCTTTTTGATCACTAAATTAAGTCCAAATTAATTCTTGATCTATACTAATTAAATAACATGATTTCATATTAATATATTAGAACTTATAATATATTAATATGTCACAAAATGTCTTTTCCTCATAAACGGTCTATCCAAATGTCCCGATGCCATGCAACCCAAATGGACCATGCCGAGTCGGGTCAAGTACATACCAATTATAGTTATGGACTTAGACACTAATCCAATAGTTATATCAAACATGGACATGCTTGCAACATGTAGATGTTTATAAGCTATACACGTGCAAGTTTAGAACCTGCATGTGTTAATCGATCATACATGGGGAGGTATACAAATTGTAGATGTTAATGAATTGTATGAGGACAGATCCACGACATGTAGGTGTTAGCAAACTTTACAAGGGCAGGTCCCCGACCTGTAGATGCTAATGAACTTAATATGTACAGGACTACAAACTATAGGTGTTAGGGGTCAAGCTCCTCAAACATATCCAAGATTCCGGATCTTAAAGGAGTCTCAAGATCTTGAAACGTACATCAGGATCGTTATTATTTTTTCCTAATAAAATTAACGAATATATTTCTTATTTAGTCTTCATGTGTGCATAATTAGTCAACAAATGACTCATCAACTCTGAAGAATTGTTTCAATTAGGCTTAAAACCCGGAAATACCAAGTCAAGGCAACGTGGAATTACTAGTTTAACAGGATCCCGAGAATATTGGACTTTTAGTTACTTAACCTGGAATATATATACACTTGTAACATGCACACAACGGCCACAATTTTTGGGCAACTTAGACGCACTGATACACTTGTACTTGTACTTTCGATCTCATTCTTGTAACTTGCTTTTCAATCAATAAAATTAAACAAGGCAGATGATCATTATCATCTCCCAAGGTTTTGTATCGAAGATCCTAGCAAGGATTAAGGACTTTCCTTGTAAAGCACTTGTGTCATTTTGATATCAATTCCAAATTCACATTAATAACAACACCACAGCCTCTCGTACAATTTGGTTGATATCTTTTTAATTGATTTTTGACCAAAAGAATTTGGCGCCCACCATGGGGCCGTGGTGTTCATAATTCTCGAAAATCATGTCTACACAACCAACTTTATCCTCTTCCTCTATTCTTCCCATTTCTTCAAAGAATCTCCAACCACCTCCAAGTGGACCTCCTGGCTAGAAGAAAATGTATGATGCTTATAAAAGAAATGTTGGATAAGGTTTCTAAGTCCGTAACTATATTTGGTATGTACTTGACCCGACCCGGCATGGTCCATTTGGGTTGCACTTCACCGAAACAATTTGTATGGATAATCTTTTGAGAATAGTATATTTATGATTTATTAATATATTATAAGTTATAATATATTAATATGAAATCATATTATTTAATTAGTATTGATCAAGAATTAATTTGGTGATCAAAAGAGACTAATTAAATATGGACTCTTATATATATATATATATATATATATATATATATATATATATATATATATATATATATATATATATATATATATATATATATATATATAGAATGGGCCAATGTTCATTTAGGATGGCTAAGCTTACATGGAATGTCCATGGAGTTTTTAACCCATGGATCCTATGGAAATGAAAGGTCATGGGTATTAGGGTTTACATGGATGTAACCCTAATCCACCATACTATATAAAGAGGTCTTTGGCACATGAAATAGAACTAGTGTGTGTGTGTGAGAACAAGAGTGGGCCGATTTCTACAAGTGCATACTATTCTCTCAAAGCTTCCAAGTTGGTTTGGTGATTTGTGATTCCAATTGAGGCATCCACATTATTGGTGCTAGGCACTTGAAGCTCCAAGCAATCAACCACAAGAAAAGTTATGTTTTTCTACTAAGGTTTTATATTAGAAGTACCCCATAACATGCTAGTTAGGTTGAGAACCTTAGAAAATCAAATTTGCATGTATAATAGAGAAAACATAGATCCAAGGTTTCTAGGGTTGCATGTACACCATAGGAGTGTTAGAATGCTCAAAACCCATCAGTGGTATCAGAGCCTAGGCTTGTTTTCATTATACTTGATGCAAATTGCTTGAAAAAGTCGAAAATCTGCTCACTGTTCAGTGGACTCGCCGAGTCCATGGGGGGACTCGACAAGTCCAAGTGAAAACGCATCCTATTCGTCGAGTAGGTTCTTGCACTCGGCGAGTAGGAGGCCTAGAGTGCTGATTTTCGAGTTTTGTTGTTGGAAATGGACTAGAATCATTACCCTAAACTGTTTTGGACTTATAAAATCTATTTTTGATGTGGTAATGATTATGCTAATCCATTTTCAAAGGTTATTATCAAAGTTTCAAGTTTTATATATGTTTATATGGTTCTTGAAATTGTTGATATGAATGTTCATGCTTATGAGTTTTAGTAGATCATAGGAATTATTTGCAAATGGTTTGTTAGTGTAATTCTTGATCTAAATGCCAATTAATGGAATCCATAACTTGTCCTCAAGTTATGGAATTCCAAAAGTCTCTTCTTTAAAACCATTAAAACTCATAAGTTATAGAAATGAAAAGTCTTGAATAGTTTCAAAACTTGCCCTCAAGTCTTTGAATTTGTAAAGTCTCACACACACTTTAATTCCAAACCCTAGAGTTTTAAAAGTTAAAATTCAACCCTTATGCTTTATACTATTATAAGTTAATAATATATATATATATATATATATATATATATATATATATATATATATATATATATATATATGTATAAGATCAAGTCAGTCTTACCGTTAGTAAGCCTCATTCACGAAGGCGGTCTATAAGGGGGGTATAAGGTTGTTGCCTATAATATGGCAACTTAATGGGTGTCCACTCTCACCCACCACTTCCTTGACTGGTGGAGGGTCGTTAGTCGAACGGGTAGGACAAGGACTATAATTCTCATTAAAAGTATGATGATGATGATAAAGTAACTAAACCTTTTATAAATTCCCAATCTTAGTTACTTTAGGAAAATGTGAATTTGGTACTAACCCATGAAATTACACTTTGTACCTTACCAAGTCGTTAGTGGAGCGTGTGTGGTTAACCGGCACACTAAAATGGACTAGTAAGTGTGGCAAAGGGTAACTTAATGTTTATCATAGATCGGTTGAGCGCGTGTGGTTAACCGGCACATCGATTAGGTGATAAAGTTAAGGGTACCAAGTTAATTTGCATGGTTATTCACACATTGTTTGTGATCCTCGGTATCCCAGTCACAAACTTGAGAGGGCACAATCAAGATTTAAACATGCCATTGAAAATTTCAATGAATCGCAAAAGAATCTAGGAGTTTCAATCCAATTAAACCTAATAATTTATTTCATTTTTCATGGGGGAAATTGGTGAATCGTCATTCGCCTACCTTCAAATATTTTATAGCTTGGATTACGATATCCCTCTTCCACGTTATAAGATATTGTGTTGGGTCCTAGCCTTAATATTACATTTGGGTGTCTTATTAAGGATTCTATATCTAATATAAACTTGTCTTTTTTTTTCAGATGTCTTCCAACAATGCTGCTTCTGGCTCAAACCCAACAGGCTCCTTCTCTCTCACGAACCTTTGTGGGAGAGTCATCTTTGATGGTTCCAATTTTAATGATTGGATCAGAAACATCAGGATGGTCACGCGTTACGAGGACAAGGAATATGTCCTTGACAAGGAGCTAAAAGAAATTGATGAGTCTACTGCTACACCACAGGAGATCGCTGACTTTAGGACTCATGAGAGAGATGCCACCAAGGTGGCATGTATCATGTTGGCCACAATGATAGCTGAACTCCAAAAGTCCTATGAGGACTTTTACCCTTTTGAGATGCACATGGACCTGATGGACAGATACCATCAGAGTGCTCGTCAAGAGAGGTATGAAATCATCTCTTCCATGATAACAACCCGAATGAAGGATGGTGAACCCATCACGGGCCACATGCAGAAAATGCAAAGGTTTGTGGACCGTTTGCTGAAATTGAATGTGAACTTCCCCGAGGAGTTGGCTATTGGCATCATACTTCACTCCTTACCTACTCGTTATGATCAGTTCCGAATGACCTATGATATGAACAAGGAGGAGGTCACACTCAGCAAGCTTCAAGGACTTTTGAAGACTGCCAAAAGTGGTCTCAAAGGCAAATCGGTTGTTACTATTCCTACTCCTAACCCCGCCCTTGTCCTAGCAATCGGGCAAAGTAAAGAGAAAAAGAGGAAGACCCCTTCGAAGGGTACCAAGGGAAAGTCTCTTGATGGCTCCTCTTCGAGTGGAACCAAAGGTGGTTCTGTCACTCCTCTTCCAACCCAAGAGAAGCTGAATGCTTCTATTGTCATGATAAGGGCACTGGAAACGAAACTGCCCCTAGTACCTGCAAGATGTTAAGGATGGAAAGGTTAAACCTACCCATGCAGGTATTTACACTATATTGTCTAATAACTCACCGCATACTAATTCTTGGGTCCTTGATACAGGTTGTGGTATTCATATATGTTCTGATTTGCAGGGCCTAAGAAGAAGTGAGGATGTGGAGCACGGAAAGATAAACTTGATCATGGGGAATAAGAAAGCTTCACATGTTACCAAGATTGGAGTTTATTCTTTGTTGCTATGTAGTGGGTTAGTGTTAGATTTGAATAAGTGTTGTTACTCGTCTGAAATGGCGAGAAATATTATTTCTTTTCACGGTTTGTACAAACAAGGATTTACTTTTTCATTTGATAATGAATGTGGTGGTATTAATGCTTTTTTATAATAATGTTCTTTATTTTAAAGCATTACCTTGTGATAGTGTATATGAAACTGTGTCAATTGTAGACAACTTAGGAAATAATGTGTTGCATATCGATTATTCCACTAGTTTGGATAAGGCATCCTTGTGGCATTGTCGTCTCGGACATGTCAACAAGAAGCGCATAGGATAACTCCAAAAGGCTGGATTCTTAGAGTCATTTGACTTAAGGTCAGATGATAGTTGCGAATCTTGTTTACTTGGAAAAATGACTAAGCCACCCTTCACTGGTACATGTGCTAGGGGTGAAGGTTTGTTGGACCTCAAACACACAGATGTGTGTGGACCCTTCAGAACCGCCACAAGGGATGTTAACCACTTCTATGTGACTTTTACTGATGATTACAACAGATATGGTTATGTCTACTTAATCAAGCATAAGTCAGAAACCTTTGACAAGTTCAAAGAGTTTAAACAGGAAGTGGAGAATCAGCTATGCAGGAACATTAAGATGCTTCGATCCGATCGATGTGGAGAGTATCTTAGTACAGAGTTCCTTGACTATCTTAAGGAATATGGAATTGTTTCACAATTGACACCTCCCAGGACACCACCGCTTAATGGTGTGGCTGAGAGGCGCAATCGAACCTTGTTGGACATGGTTCGTTCCATGATGAGTCAAGCTTCGTTACCAATCTCATTCTGGGGGTATGCCTTGGAGACTTCCGCCCATATCCTTAATCTAGTCCCTACCAAGAAGGTTGCCAAAACACCTCACGAGATGTGCACTGGGAAAGTTCCCAATTTAGATCACATCAAGATTTGGGGTTGTGAGGCTTTCATAAGGCGTGAGACTCATGACAAGCTCGAACCTCGTAGTGAGCGGTGTGTTTTCATTGGCTACCCACAGAAATCCTTTGGTTACCTCTTCTACAAACACAGTGATAATGTGGTCTTTGTGGCTAGGAGAGGGGTATTTCGCGAGAGAGAATTTATAAGCCAAGGAAACAGTGGGAGGAAAATTGACCTTGAAGAGCTCCAGGAGTCAAGCGGTGAAGGAACCTCAAACCCTAGCAATCAACCTGAGGAGGAAACTCCTGTTGAACCAACTGACGAATCTATACCTCTGAGGCGTTCCACTAGAGTTAGGAATCTACCTGAGCATTATTATGGTTTCCATATTACTGCGGAAGGTGATACATTTATCAGTGATAGTACACTGGTAAATTTGGATGAACCTAACAGCTCTATGGAAGCCATGGCAGGCCCCGAGTATGCTAAATGGAAAGAGGCTATGGACAGCGAGATTCAGTCCATGTATGACAATCAAGTTTGGAACTTGGTTGACAATGTACCGGGTTGTAAGACAGTTGAGTGCAAATGGATCTTCATGAAGAAGACTGACATGGATGGGAAAGTGCACACTTATAAGACGCGACTGGTTGCGAAGGGCTTCACTCAAACTCAGGGAGTTGACTATTATGAAACCTTCTCACCAGTAGCAAAGATTAAGTCGACTAGAGTTATGCTACCCATTGCTGCATTTAATGATTATGAAATATGGCAAATCGATGTAAAACCGCTTTCCTTAATGGAAAGTTGGCTTGGGATGTTTACATGAGTCAGCCAGAGGGTTTTGTCAATGCAGAGTACCCTGATAGAGTGTCCAATCTTGAGAAATCCGTTTATGGATTGAAACAAGCATCTTGCAGCTGGAATCTTTGTTTTGATGAGAAATTCAAAGAGTTTGGTTTTTTGAGAAGCGAAGATGAGTCCTGTGTATATGTCAGAGCTAGTGGGAGTATAGTTAGCTTTTTGGTACTATATGTGGATGATAAACTACTCATAGGAAATGACATCCCAACTTTGCAGGAGATTAAGTCCTGGCTTGGGAAGTGTTTCTCTATGAAGGACATTGGAGAAGCCGCCTATACCCTAGGGATAAGGATACTGAGAGAAAGGAGTAAAAGACTAATTGGACTTAGTCAAAGCATCTACTTGGACAAAGTGTTGAAAAGGTTCAACATGCAGAATTCCAAGAAAGGTGATTTACCGATCCAAAGCAATGCCAAACTGAGTAAGGCTCAGAGTCCGAGTACAGAGGCTGAGATAGCTTAGATGAGTCGATTACCATATGATTCCGCTATTGGCTCGATCATGTATGCTATGACTTGTACCTGCCCTGATGTGGCCTTTGCTTTGAGCATGGTCAGCAGATATCAGGGGAATCCTGGCAAGGCTCACTGGACTGCCGTGAAGAACATTCTCAAGTACCTTTGGAGGACTAAGGACTGGGTCCTTACCCTTGGTGGGAGTGATGACTTGAGAGTAGTGGGGTATAGTGACGCTAGCTTTCAGACTGATAGGGATAATTTCCGCTCTCAGTCGGGCTGGGTCTTTACCATGAATGGAGGAGCAATTACTTGGAAAACTTTCAAGCAGGAGACAATAGCTGATTCGACGTGTGAATCAGAGTACATAGCAGCGAGTGAAGCGGCGAAGGAGGCGATATGGCTGAGGAACTTCATCGGAGACCTTGGAGTTGTACCAGCTATAAAGGAGCCTATGGAGATTTTCTGTGAAAGCAATAGTGCGGTTGCCTTAGCTAAGGAACCGAGAGATCATGGAATATCCAGACACATTGACATAAAATATCACTTCATAAGACACAAGATAGAAGAAGGACTCCTCGTGGCAAAGGGGGTATCGTCAGAAGAGAACCCAGCAGATCCCCTCTGGAAGGGACTGACTAGGGTTAGGCATTTGCAGCATGCGAGGCGCATCGGGCTGAAGGACGATATTAGTTTTACAGATTAGATACCTATTTCTGAAACTTGTAAAATGTAATTGACATTTGATGATTAAATAAAAGTTGTTGTTTATTTATAAGTAATGTGTTGCTATCTTGTGTCAATCGTTTACTATTGTTTCAACTTTGCATGTTTTGACTTCCAGAATAATTACTTTATTCAAATTCTCCATAGCCAGTCCTACTTTGGAAGTAGGTATGAATCAAGACTGTCATGAATTGGGCTTGTAAATGTCTAAGGTGATGGACATAAGAAAAGTTGCTACAATATTCATGAGTGCTCATAAGTTTTGAGTATTGGATTAAACTCATGCTCACTTGTATCACTTCATGGAATTTATCTCGAGTGATCGTGAGACGGTAATATCATATAAGTCTTCAAACCTAGAGATATGAGTTGTTGACTATGAGTTGGTTGTACATTGATTGTACAAAAACGCATCAGTAACTTGATGTTATAAAACGTGCCTTTGTGTATGATTCAACAAATAGTTAGTACAAGCATATGAGTCAAAGTTCATTTGTGCCTTTTAGTCCTTGGAGGATTAAAAGCGATATATGGGCCCCTCGATGATTTTGTTTTGACCTATGTGCCAGACCCGGTCAGAACCAAATTGATGTGTTCAGTTTAGTTCTATGTCAAACAAATCGGAAATCGGGAAACAAACTGTTGGACAATAAGTATGACATTGTTCCATGTATTTGTCCGGATGATATCTAGAACAGAGGATTATATGATCACTTATCTAAAATGGCACTTCATAGTTCAACAGAGTTTTAAGAGCTACGATTGTTGGTCGGTTCCTGAAGTCATACTTGCAACTATAGTTATTAGACTTATCCAAGTGGGAGACTGTTGGATAAGGTGTCTAAGTCCGTAACTATATTTGGTATGTATTTGACCCGACCCGGCATGGTCCATTTGGGTTGCACTTCACCGAAACAATTTGTATGGATAATCTTTTGAGAATAGTATATTTATGATTTATTAATATATTATAAGTTATAATATATTAATATGAAATCATATTATTTAAGTAGTATTGATCAAGAATTAATTTGGAATTAATTTGGTGATCAAAAGAGACTAATTAAAAATGGACTCTTATATATATAGAATGGGCCAATGTTCATTTAGGATGGGCTAATCTTGCATGGATAGTCCATGGAGTTTTTAACCCATGGATTCTATGGAAATGAAAGGTCATGGGTATTAGGGTTTACATGTATGTAACCCTAATCCACCATACTATATAAAGAGGTCTTTGGCACTTGAAATGGCACTAGTGTGTGTGTGTGAGAACAAGAGTGGGTCGATTTCTACAAGTGCATACTATTCTCTCAAGGCTTCCAAGTTGGTTTGGTGATTTTTGATTCCACTTGAGGCATCCACTTTATTGGTGCTAGGCTCTTGAAGCTCCAAGCAATCAACCACAAGAAAAGGTATGTTATTCTACTAAGGTTTTATATTACAAGTACCCCATAACATGCTAGTTAGGTTGAGAACCTTGGAAAATCAAATTTGCATGTATAATAGAGAAAACATAGATCCAAGGTTTCTAGGGTTGCATGTACACCATAGGAGTGTTAGAATGTTCAAAACCAATCAAGAAACACTTCTCCGATCACTAACCATATGAATCCAGGATCCATAGGGTCCTAATATCCTCCCATTCAGATCTACGACAATGACATCTTCACTATGATGAAGATGTTAACGCAACAAGTGACTCAACAACAGGAGGACAACAAGACATTGCTTAAGGAGGTGGAAATAACGAGAGTAGAAATCCGCAAACCCCATGAAGTGACACCCTTGATCTTGCAACCCAAGATCCTGAATTTCGATAGCGTAGGATCCTTAGTGAAACGCCCGGAGACTACAACACCAACATCCATCGCTAATCCAACTGGGGGTATATTCCCAAACAACCGAACTCATGTGATCCAGGATCTTGACGAAACTTTCACTACCCTTAATAATAAAGATGTTGGTAACTTCTTCAAAAGTAATACTTTTAATACTAACTCTATGAATCTTGATGCAAGAATAAGTAAAATCATGGCTAAGGAACTTCAACAACTAAGACAGATGATCTCAAGCGTGTCAGGAGTGGTTTAACCTATACCGGAAGTATCCCCCACCAGTCATATGATCTCGAGATTTATTCCCTCAATAGCCGACATGGAAGTACCAAAGCGCTTCCAAAATCCCAGAATGAAACCTTATGATGGTACCACAAATATTGAGGAGCACATAACACAATATAGAGAAAGAATGGAAATCATTCCCATTCTATTGCACTTAAAAGAAGCCTGCTTATGCAAGGGTTTTGGTTCGACTCTTACAGGATCAACCTTTAAATGGCTTCTTAATGTCTCTCCTTACCCCATTACTTTTTTTCTCACTTGTTTAATCTTTTCACTAATCAGTTATCCTATATGTTAGGGCCAGGATCCTCAAAGCATTCAGGATCATCAAACATCATCAGATATTCAGGATCCTCAACTATCTCAGGATCCCGACTATTACCGTTATTATTATTTACTATTATAACGGTTATATTTTGTTCTTAACTAACAGATGTGCAGAAATAGTCAAGAGAAGACTGATTCTCAATAGAGTTTCGTCTCAACTATGCTAAAGACCCGGAATACCAAGTCAATCAACGTTCACAAAGCTGGTTATAGAGGATCCCAGGAATATCGGACATCTTGTTAGCTAGTTTAGACTATAAGTTGACACATGTATCTCACACACGACACACTTAACTTACTCTTAGCTTACTCTACGAACTTTTTCACTTGTTTTTACTGAAATACTCTCTGTAATCATCATTTTATATTAATAAAATCATCAAGGCAGGTGATCATTATCACCTCCCAAGGTTTTGTGTCGGAGATCCTAGCAAGGATCAAGGGCTTTCCTTATAAACAATAAGTGTCATTCTCTTTACCTTTCTCTATTGCACAATTCAAACATCACAACCTCTCATTGATTTTGGTTGATTTATACTTGTGTAATTTTTTACCAAAACAATTTGGCGCCCACCGTAGGGCGGTTGTGTTCAAAATCCTTGAAAGATCATGTCTACACAACCGATCCTTTCTTCATCCTCTGCTCCTTCCATTCCAACCAAAAACCTACCATCTCCTCCAAGTGGACCCCCTGGTCAGAGGAAAGTGTCTGATACTTGCAAGAGAAACACCGCTCCAATCACCAACCAAGGAAGTTTGGGATCTTCAGGACTCCAGGATCCGACTGCTCCGATCACTACTGCTAAACTCTTCGTTATGAAGAGGAAAATGACGCAACAGATGCATCAGCAGCAAGACGACAATAGGATACTACTTAAAGAAGTGGAGAGGATGAAGGTGGAATTTAAAAGATCCGAGGGAATGATGCCCTCAGTTGTACAACCAAGGATCCTAAACTTCGACAATGCAGGACCTCAGGAAACACAACTCCTTCTACTGCTGCATCACCCTGGGGAACGACTATGAATAATCGAGCATCTATGATCAATGATCTCTATGAGCCTTTCGATACTCCTAGAAACCTTGATTCTAGTAACCTCTTAAACAACAATACTATCAATACTAACTCTATGAATGTTGATGCATGGATAAGTCCAAACATGGCTAGGGAACTTCAGCAGTTGAGACAGATGATCTCAAGCGTACCCGGGGTAGTTCAAATGTTGCGTCAAAATATTGGTTTATACTTTGCTTTTCTAGGCAATTGTATTTTTCTATAATGTTTTATGAGTTTACGGTCAGGTCTATGGCCAAGGGGGTGTTTACGGCCGTAAACAGGTTTACGGCTCCACCGTAAACCCATTTATGGCCCATATTCCCCAAGTATATATATATATATATATATATGTGTGTGTTAGGTGGTCGAGGAGGGATAGATGAACAGAAAAGGAGTGTACGGCCAAGAGAGAAAGAAAAGAGCTTTAGTGTGTGTAAGTGTGTGAATCTTGTGTAAGGGAACTTCATTCTAATCAATACATTCAAGATTCATCATCTTCTTCTTCTCCTTCTCTTCTATTTGATCTGACATCATCCAATTGATTGGGATTCCGCACCATCAATTGGATCTGATTGATACACAAGCAGATTAGGGACTTACAATTGGTATCAGAGCTTGGATTGTATCAGTTAATTTTGTCAGATCTGGAGCTTATTTGATCTTATTTTGGAAGGATTCTTGTGTTTTTGGATAGATCGTAGCAAAATAAAGGGGGGGGGTTTGTTCTTCACGTTTTTTTTATAAAAACGAGTTTTCGATCGAGTTTTGGAGCAAAAAGAGGTGAAAAACGTTGTTTTTCACGTAATCTGCGAAGAGTTTACGACCGGAGTTTACAGCCGGAAACAGTTTACGGTCGCCGGAGTTTACGGTCGGCGGCGGCGGCGGCGTTTACGACTAGGGTTTCCCGGAGTTTACGGCCGGTCCTCGCACGTGTACGGTCCAACGCAGTTTCCGGTTTGCACCAGGTCCTCACATCGCGTCGTCGGCCTCGTCCTCGCAAGCAGAAGCTTCGTCCTCGCATCAGCTTCGCATTAAAAATAAGGAAATTGGAATTGGGGATGCCGGGATTCGAACCCGGGTCTCCTCCCTAGTCGACCAATGCCTTACCAGTTGATCTACCAAGCTCCTTGTTCCAAACCTTCCGTTTTTAATTCAAAAAGACTCCCCTTCGGTTCCTAATTTTGCAAATTGACACTTTTAGCCGAAAAATTCAATTTCTTTTATTTTAAAATTCCATTTTCAACCAAAAATTTTAGTTTTTAAATTTTGACTTTTATTTTTGATTTTTTACTTAAAAGTATGACTTTGACTTTTAAAGTTTGATCTTTGACTTTAAACTTTGACTTACTCGCTTAACTTTTAAATTTTCAAATTTAGCTTTTCGGTTTGACTTTTAAGTTTGACTTTTCAACTTTGACTTTTGAGTTTGACTTTTTAAATTTGACTTTTAAGGTTGACTTTTGAGGTTTATAGTCAAAGGAAATTTTTAAATTTAAGTTTGACTTTTAAGTTTGATTTTGGCTTCTAGTTGTGTTTTTAATGGCTTTTGAGATCAACAAGGGAAATGAAGACATGAAAGAGAGTCAGGATATGTTAAGACAAAAATTCAACATGTTCAACTATATCCCTGGAGAAACCCTGGAAGCTCAGTTGCAGCGATTTACTACACTTACTACTGAGATGAGTATAGCTGGGATTTTCTTGACTAAATCTGAGATAAATAAAAAGCTACTGAATGCACTTCCAAAGTCGTGGGATATGAACGTGGATGTCATCAAGAAGACAAAAGATCTCAATCATCTTAGTCTTGCTGCTGTAATTGAAGAACTTGACGCTTTGAAGTGTGGAAAAACAATGAGTTCCGCAAACCTTCCGGTCAATGAAGTTTCATGTTCTCAATCATGTGAAGCTACGATTAAATTTCTTTGGGAACAAATTGATTTATTAAAAAGAGAAGTTGAGGACCTGAGATGTGAAGGATATCAACTTAGAAAAGGACAAAAACCCCTAAAGGCCCAGTTAGAAACAAAAATAAAGGACTTTAGGAGACTTCAGGAAGACTACAGTAACAAATGTGAAAATTATGATTATATCAAGAGACAGAATGCTGAGTTAATTACTGAGCTTGATACATTAAAAGGGCAATTTGAAACTGTCAATTTTGATTTTAAAAGGTTTGATGTATCAAGCAAGGTAGTTACCAACATGATTGACCATTGCCTGCAGTTCAAACGAAACCAGCAAAAGGGTTTAGGATACGATAATGTACCTCCTCCTTTTAATCATACATATCAGTATCACCCTTTCACGAAAGAGGAGATTGCCAACGAACCATTCATGGTTTATGGCAAGCCATCTGGTTTTGTTTCAGGAGGATTTATTAATGTTGAAAGTATTAATGTTTCTACTTCCCCTGCAGATCAATCCTTAGATCAGTCAAAACACGAAGTTCAAGGATCTGTTTCTGATAACAAAACTGAGTATGGACCTGATGTTTTTGTTTCAAATGATAACTCTTTTGTTTCCGATGTTAAAATCAATGATACATCTTGTGATGCTTCTGCTCCGGATCATGTTGAGTTAATTTTTTTTGACATATTTGATGATTTGTTTGAAAATACTGATGTTCCTGTTTCTAGCACATCTACTTCATATGCAGGTAAAGTAGCAGAGGATGAGAACATGGAGAAAACCATTGAACAAACCAACATCTCCTTGAACTCTGAATCTGTTGCTTCGAACTCAGCTGCTTCTGATCAACCTGCTGTTGAGAAATACAGGCCACCAATTCCAATGAAACAGAGTGCCTGTTGTAATTGTGCTTGTGGGAAAAATAAGAGACAAGGCAAGTACACGTCACCAGGGGCAGGAAGAAACAATTTCCCAGTGAAGAAAAAGACTTGTTTTCACTATGGAACACCTGGTCACATTGCCCGAAACTGTCCAAATCGCGCATACATTCCTTACTATGCACAAGGCTGGCAGAATGCACCAAGAGGGAGATACTTCAAAAGAAACCCCTCAAGATCACATTCAGACCATGATGACTGGAATGCGCAGAAGGCCAGGAATCCAACTCCCAAGAACAAGAAGGGAATGCCAGCCAAGAAGTCCAATCCAAGAGATGCTCCCGTGAAGCCAAAATCAAAGTCATCTCAACGGCAGACATCAAGATCAAAAGACATGTCGTGGGAGAATGTTCCTTGCAAAGATGACAAAGGTCGAACCAGTTTCAAAATGGACTGGGTTCCAAAGACCAACTGATCCCGCTCTGTGTCGGAGCAGCTATGGAGGCATATCATCAGACTTCGGTTTGTTGGTAGTGGCTGTTTCAGGCACATGATAGGGGACATCTCTCAACTGTACAACATTCATAACTTTGTTTGGGAGTATGTGTCCTTTGCGGGAAGGGAAGAAAGGAAGGGATCACTCATGGGGTTAGTGCTTAACGATGTGAAGAATTTTTGGATCTGTTCTGAGATTATGCGTGCTGTTCTCAGACCTTCTGGATGCAAATTCAATCGGTGACTTACAGTTTGAGTTTTCTTCTCTATACTCCTGAGTTTTTCTTAAGCTGATTCGCTTTAAAGACTAATTTTTGTTTTAGGATAGTTTAAATTTGCGCATTTACTTTCGTTTCTCTCCTATGCACAAATTTAGGGGGAGAAATAAAAACAAAACAAAAATTAGAATATTTAAAAAAAAATCCAAAAACATTAGAAAATCAGAAAAAAAAAATATGGTGTTAATGAAATATGCTTGAGGGAGATGTTTTGGGAAGTGATATCAAGAAAGTGATAATGGGCAGTCTAAAACCAGTGTAAGGGACTGAATCTGAATTGTCTAGACTCTGTGTTCGATGCGCTGGTAGGCACGAAAGATTAAAATGGACTTGACTAGGCATTAATGAACTTAAGGAATCTAGAGACTTGAAAAATCTTGACCTAGATAGATCCATTTAGCCTGACAATACGACGCCCAGATAGGTTGAGCAGGGAGATATACATGATAATCCACCGGTCACACTAAAATAATCTGTATCTAGAACCGTGGTTTAAATCTTCCTCGATGTACGGACTTTGTCCTTAATTCCGGTATTGATGGGGCGACTGGGGAATTCCGATAAAGTAGGTCTGTAGGAAATTATTTTCCTGTTTCTTTCTGTTAGTCATATGTTGCCTCCTCTGCGTGATTGAAATACATCCGACCTAGACTGCAACATATGCAGTTCTATTTCTCTGCATCTTCTATCTATGCAATTATTCCTGTCTGTTAGTCATATGCTGTCTCCATTGTGTGATTCAAATACATCCGACCTGGTACACAACATATGCACCATTCTACTTCTCAATCCCTCTAAATCTGGTTAGTCATATGTTTCACCCTCTACGAGATTGGAAGAGATCCGACCTGGGTGTATAGCATATGCATTCTAAATCTGACTTCTCTCATAATAATTGTCTGCTCACCTAAAGTAAGGAGTACTTTGGAAGTTCCTGATTATTGGGGTATGTCAGGAAGCGGGAAACATGTTCTAGTACATTTAAAATTGAACAATCACTAGGTTGTCTGTAGATCTCGCTGCTCAATTTACGTGGACAATAATATCTTTGGTCGTCGTCAGCTGAATGGTCATTTAGGAATATTATCTACGAACATTATCTAGGAACATAGGATCATATTGTCTTATCACTTATAGTATGTCCTAATTTTGTCACAATCTCTCGTGTTTAAGTGGATCACAATATCGGCGATTGACCAGATCTATTCATGAGGGGAGAGGTACTGATAAACGGATAAAGGCTGTTTAAAAACTTTGA
Organism: Lactuca virosa; assembly: GCF_052849685.1. Lineage (NCBI taxonomy): Eukaryota > Viridiplantae > Streptophyta > Magnoliopsida > Asterales > Asteraceae > Lactuca > Lactuca virosa. The sequence goes on along the minus strand of NC_136430.1, from coordinate 59,274,766 downwards.
TCCCAAATCACTCTTAAAGTTAGATATCATTTTTATTTTTGTTAAATTTGTTCATAGTTTTCTTCTAATTTAAATATAAGGGGGAGAATTAAAAAAAAATCAGAAAAAGTCAAAATAAAAAATAATGTTATATTCTGTTTTATTTCTTGTTCAAGAAAATCAAAAATCCAAAAATATTTTTGTTTCTATTTTATTTTTTTCAGAAAATATAAAAAACCCAAAAATATTGTGTGCTAAATTTTCTTTTAGTTTTGTTTTGTCTTGAAAAGTGAATTCAGGTGAAGATGAAACTCATGGAGTTTGTGTCGAAGATTTCTGAGCCAAGGCTTTATCCGTGATCATCAAAGAATTCTCATTCGAAGGAGCAAGAAATGAAGATTATTCTTTCGCCATTCAATCTTTTAACCCCAGAAGCAAGGTGAAGCTGCACTTGAAGATTAGGTGACAAATTGCATTGAAGTGTAACGCCCCGATTGTCAGGTATGGATTCAAATAAAAGGTTATTTGGTTTTAAGTCCTACTCGACGAGCTGGTTTCCCTACTCGTCGAGTAGCAGCGGGGTGGGACCGCATGTTTAGTGGCCAACTCGCCGAGTCCATGAAGGGACTCGACGAGTAGGAGATGGCAGATGAAACCCTAATCTCGGGGTCTTGCACCCTATTTAAAGGAGCCTCAGCCTCCTTTGGTCTCTTTACAGTTCTGGAGAGTTCCTAAGAAAACCCTAATTTGTGTGGTGCCTTTTTGTGTGTGTGTTAAGCTTGGAAAGAAGATTCTTGGAGGAGGAAAGGCTTGGAAGGCAAGGAAATTGGAGTAAGGAAGTATGGGAATCAGATCATACCTCAGTTAGCATATTCTTGAGGTATCCAATTGCCTTCTACTTCTTTCCCTTTTAGATCTCTTTATGGTTGAGTTTTGGGGGCTTTTTTTATGGACCTTGAGTTGATTAGATGGGCTATGGACTAGATCTGAAGTTGTAACTTCAGATCTGGACCCTTCCCAAGTTCTAGAATCATAAAGTTTCTGTTTTGGTCGAGATTGAGGCCCTCCTTGTGCATAAAGCCCCATTAAGAGCTTAGTTTTGGCATTAAGAGCCTTAATAGTCATGCATGCACGTAAAGTTTGCAACTTTACGTGAAAAGCATGCCCCAGAAGCTTGGATCTGTAATTTGGAGCCATTGCATGGCTTAAATGACTCTGTATGGCTTAAGGACCGAAGGGACTCGGCGAGTCGCAAGGTTGACTAGGCGAGTCATATGAAGATTTCCATGAACTCGACGAGTTGGATGAACAACTCGGTGAGTCCGATGAAGATTGCCTTAGACACGACGAGTTGTATGAATAACTCGGCGAGTCGGATGAGTTTTCACCAAGTTATGAATGTGTGTGTATCCGTCGTGTTGCAAGAAGGAAACTCGGCGGGTGGCGTTAGAGTTTCGATTAAAAATCGTAGGAACTCGACGAGTCACCCCGGTGACTCGGCGAGTGGGAACGAACTTCAAGGAACTTGGCGAGTAGCTGAGGGTACTCGGCGAGTTAAGGTCAACATGGGCTGTTGACCTTGACTGAGGACTTTGACTTTGACCAGGGGTTGACTAGTCGGTTTATGGAGTACCTTATAAGGTTAAGGACTTATGAGTATATTGTACTATGGTATTAGGTGGTGGAGCCTGTGTTAAGTGATTCGAGAGTGGGGATTTATCTGCTGAGTCGACATCTGCGAGGTGAGTTACCCTCACTATATAGATAGGGTCTAAGGCACCAAGGCCGACCCTTTAGTTGTTATCGTTATGGTATGTTACATGTGGTTATGATCTGTTAGATCGGAATCAGGATAGACAGTATGTTATGCTCTTATGATCCGTAGGGATTAATATGTTAGTGACCTGCTAGGTCAGTGCTCTAGTTATGAGTGGTTGCTATGTTTGGTGATCAGTGAGATAGATATGTTTGATGATTGTATATGCCAGTATATGTTAGTTATGCGCACCTGATTAGTAGCTTGTTTCTTGGGTTGAGGCGGTCCTGCTTTGTGCTGAAGGCCAACACACCCTATGAGCGGTCCGGGGAGACTGTAAGCCCACGTGGCGGTCCAGTCATGCCAAAGGCTCGGTATAGATTCAGTTGGACTGTAGGCCCAGTAGGGTGGTCCAGTCAGGCCGATGGCCCAGTATGCATGTTGATTGATTGATTATTACGGATATGGTATTATCGGTGTGGTATTGGTATTTTGGGGGTAGCTCACTAAGCCCTCGGGCTTACAGTTTTTAGTTTATTGTTTCAGGTACTTCAGGAGTTTATGGCAAGGCGAAGGCGTGACCGTATCGCTCCTCATCCTTGTGATCTGGCTTTTTGGACACTCTGATTAAATACTGATTTGAAAACATTTTTGTAAACAATACTATTGGGTTTTATTTATGTTTGAAAAGTTTAAATTGGGCGTAAAATTTTGGATGTTACAAGTTGGTATCAGAGGCTTGGTTTGAGCGAATTGGAGGAACACTCGTGTCAATCCAGTCTCAAATCAAGGAGATTTTCGGAAGGTAAAATTTTTAAAATGGTTTTCAAAATAAAGGATGGAGGATGCAGAGGGTACGATCAGCCGGAGCCTGTAAGTAAACCCCAAAATACCATACAGTTATTTGATATTTTGATATGTTAGGACAGCATGCTAGTGCTAGGCTAGGGATCTTCAGGAATCGCATGATAGACTTGCCTAATTATATGATGCCCATTAGCCTAGGGTTTCTTGTATATGGAATTGACATCATAACTGTAGAAGTTTAGTGTATGCATCACGGCTGTGCAGAATAAAGACCTCATAGCCTGAGAATGTTGATTCGGCCTTCGGGTAGGAATGGACATTCGAAAGTTTATTGGGTCCAGCGTTATGTGCAGTTAGCATACACTAGCGCTGCAGGGGATGATGAAAGTTTCATGGAGGTGTGAGTTGCGAGAAGCGGTAAGACCCGTTGCTAGATAGTTGGTATTCCTCTAGGGGTGAGGGTTGAGCGCATTTTATGTTGATGCTAGTGATAGGGTGTTGTGGTGATACTTGAGACAAATATGGGTAGGTGTGGAAGGTACTATGGGCCCGTACTACTAAAAGCACAGGAACCATACGCGTAGCAAGGAAGTCACAACCCCTAGGGTTTGTGGGTTTTGGTCTCCCGATACTATGTTATTTATCTGATGTTTGAGTATATATTTCAGTATGGTGCTGACGAGACGTGTTGCTTCTGGATCCGGATCGGGATCAGGATCAGGATCGGGAGACGGAGGGTCAGAGGTGTCGATTGCACCTGAGCCCGTGGTACAGATAGGGACCGAGGAGTTGGATGCCAGGATCCAGCAGATTATACACGATGAGATTGCTGCAGCGTTCCACGCACAGCTGCCATAGATGTTTGGGTCGATTAAGACCGCGATGGTCGAGTACTTTGATGAGCGATATGCAGCTCTAGCAGAGACAGCTGCCGCTGCAGCCACTTCGGCTGTAACTGCGGCAGGGGTTGGAGGAGGAGCCAGCAGGGCTTTCCAGTACTGGGACTTCGATAATACGAAGCCCCCGACGTTTGATGGTACACAGGATGCGATCAGGGCTATGAGGTGGTTATCTGACGTGGAGGAATGTTTCTTCACGTGTTCATGTCCTGCTGACCAGAAGGTCAGGTGTTCCCTGAACCTGCTGAGGCTTGGGGCAAAGGACTGGTGGAGATTGACGACAGGGTCGTACACGGATGATCAGCGAGCTGCTGTTACTTGGGAGCAATTCAGGGATATGTTCCGCACCCGCTACGTTCCGCGCGTTGAGCGGGAGCTGCTTGCTCAGGAGTTTTTGACATTGAGACAGGATGGGGAGTCTTTAATGGAGATTACCCATATGTTCACAGAGAGGGCTATGTTTTTCCCGGAGTTTTCTTCAGAGTTGTCTCAGATGACTCGTTATCTGAGTATGCTCAAGACTGATATTCGATAGTTTGTGTCTACACAGCGGTGTGATACCCTCCTGGACCTTCAGGAAGCCGCGAGGCGGCATGAGTTGGAGATATAGCTGCAGTTGAAGGAGGAGCGTCAGGCACCGGCACAGTCTCAGCCGGCGCATAAGCGGTCTAAGACCACTGATGCTCGGACTGGGAGTCAGCAGAGCCGCACTTGTGGAAAGTGTGGCAGGGGTCATTCGGGGGTTTGTCGAGCAGGAGGTGGATGCCACAAATATGGCAAGGAGGGGCACTATGCCAGGGACTACTGTCAGTCTGCCCCTCCAGCGGATATGAGGATTTGCTACCATTGTCATCAGGTTGGTCACGTGAAGACCAACTGTCTGCAGCTCGCCGCCAAGCCGGCGCAGGGTTCCGTGTCAACTACTGTGAGGATTGGGGATGGGAGGCCAGTCAAGGTGGAGCCTCCGAAGGCTCAGGGTCGCGCCTTCCAGCTCACGGCCGAGGAGGCCAAGGCAGCACCGGATGTGGTTGCTGGTACGTTTCTTTTCTCTGTCTCAGTTATTGTATTTGTGTTATGCTTATTGGTTGTACCTGTGAATAGGTACGTTTTAGTGAATTCTTTGCCTGCTTTGGTTTTATTTGACTCGGGGACGAGTCGGTCGTTCGTATCTCAGACTTTCAGTAGAGGGTTTAGTGTACCCGTGGATGAGCTTGAGTGTCCGTTCCGAGTTTCGATCGCCAACGAGCACGGGGTTTCTGCTTCTTCGGTCTACCGGGGATGCGAGTTGGAAATTTTCGGGGTGCCCTTCCCGATAGATTTGATTCCTATTCCCATGGGGGAAGTGTGTGTGATCGTGGGGATGGATTGGCTCTGTCGATTTGGTGCCATGATCGACTGTGAAGGACAGCGAGTGGTAGTTCGAACCCCAAGTGGAGGAGAACTGGTGGTATATGGCGAGGGCACCAGGATGGGATTAGAGTTTTGTTCGGCGGCCAGGGCTCGACAGTATATTCAGCACGGGTGTGATCCGTTTCAGGAAGAGGGGAAAGCTGGGTCCCCGTTTTATTGGGCCCGTTCAGGATTGTTGCCAGGGTTGGCAAGGTGGCGTATAGGCCAGATTCATAGCACGTTCCATGTTTCGCAACTGCGGAAGTGTATCATGGACCAGGAGGCAGTGGTATCACTGGACGACATTCAGGTCGATGAGCGCCTGAATTATGTGGAGAGGCTGGTAGCCATTTTGGAAAGGAAGAAGAAGATCCTTCGGAACAAGGAAATACCTTTGGTGAAGGTGCAGTGGGAACATCGGAGGGGATTCGAGTGGACATGGGAGCCGGAGGCGGAGATGCGTGAGCATTACCCGACAATATTTATCCCAAGGGACTTCGAGGGCGAAGTCTAGTTCAAGTGGGGGGGGGGGAATTGTAATGCCCCGATTCTCAGGTATGGATTCAAATAAAAGGTTGCCATGAACTCGACGAGTCATATGAAGATTTCCATGAACTCGACGAGTTGGATGACCAACTCGTCGAGTCAGATGAGTTTTCCCCAAGTTATGAATGTGTGTGTATCCGTCATGTTGCAAGAAGGAAACTCGGCGGGTGGCCTTAGAGTTTCGATTGAAAATCGTAGGAACTCGACGAGTCACCCCGGTGACTCGGTGAGTGGGAAAGAACTTCAAGGAACTCGGTGAGTAGCTGAGGGTACTCGGCGAGTTAAGGTCAACATGGGCTGTTGACCTTGACTGAGGACTTTGACTTTGACCAGGGGTTGACTAGTCGGTTTATGGAGTACCTTATAAGGTTAAGGACTTATGAGTATATTGTACTATGGTATTAGGTGGTGGAGCCTGTGTCAAGTGATTCGAGAGTGGGGATTTATCTGCTGAGTCGACATCTGCGATGCGAGTTACCCTCACTATATAGATAGGGTCTAAGGCACCAAGGCCAGCCCTTTAGTTGTTATCGTTATGGTATGTTATATGTGGTTATGATCTGTTAGATCGGAATCAGGATAGATAGTATGTTATGCTCTTATGATCCGTAGGGATTAATATGTTAGTGACCTGCTGGGTCAGTGCTCTAGTTATGAGTGGTTGCTATGTTTGGTGATCAGTGAGATATATATGTTTGATGATTGTATATGCCAGTATATGTTAGTTGTCCGCACCTGATTAGTAGCTTGTTGCTTGGGTTGAGGCGGTCCTGCTTTGTGCTGAAGGCCAACACACCCTATGAGCGGTCCGGGGAGACTGTAGGCCCACGTGGCGGTCCAGTCATGCCGAAGGCTCGGTATAGATTCAGTTGGACTGTAGGCCCTGTCGGGCGGTCCAGTCAGGTCGATGGCCCAGTATGCATGTTGATTGATTGATTATTACGGATATGGTATTATCAGTGTGGTATTGGTATTTTGGGGGTAGCTCACTAAGCCCTCGGGCTTACAGTTTTCAGTTTATTGTTTCAGGTACTTCAGGAGTTCATGGCAAGGCGAAGGCGTGACCGTACCGCTCCTCATCCTTGTGATCTGGCTTTTGGGACACTCTGATTAAATAATGATTTGAAAACATTTTTGTAAACAATACTATTGGGTTTTATTTATGTTTGAAAAGTTTAAATTGGGCGTAAAATTTTGGATGTTACATGAAGCCTTCTCAATCAGTCTGCTGCTATCTTGAACCTGCTGAAGTGATCCAGAAGATTTGTTCTCTCTAATCTTCTCTCTGAAGATTCTCAAGTTGAAAGCGCTATCTTTTAAGAATCAGTACATCAAGCGTTCTCACCCAATGTGCGTTCAATGTCAAATTCTGCAGAAAATCCCAACTGCTCAAGATGAAGCCATTCATTGAAGATTCATCAAGTTCATCTTGAAGTCGTGAAGAATATGAAGATTAATGTTGAAGCCAAGCTCTCGATGAAGATTGACAAGAAAAGCCAGCTACTTTTTAGGGGGGAGCTTGTTGGGTCAATTTAAAGATTTATACTTTACTTTTCTAGGCAATCGTATTTTTCTATAATGTTTTATGAGTTTACGATCAGGTTTATGGCCAAGGGGGTGTTTACGGCCGTAAACCTTGTTTACGGCCCGGCCGTAAACCCATTTGTGGCCCATATTCCCCAAGTATATATATATATATATATATATATATATATATATATATATATATATATATATATATATATATATATATATAGGTGTTAGGTGGTTGAGGAGGGATAGATGAACAGAAAAGGAGTGTACGGCCAAGAGAGAAAGAAAGGAGCTTTAGTGTGTGTAAGTGTGTGAATCTTGTGTAAGGGAACTTCATTCTAATCAATACATTCAAGATTCATCATCTTCTTCTTCTCCTTCTCTTCTATTTGATCTGACATCATCCAATTGATTGGGATTCCGCACCATCAATTGGATCTGATTGATACACAAGCAGATTAGGGACTTACATCAACCCATACCAGAAGTATCTCTGACAAGTCACAGGATCTCGAGATTTGCTCCTACGATAACCGATACCGAACTTCCTAAGTGCTTCCAGACTCCTAGCATGAAACCTTATGGTGGAACTACGGATCCTGAAGAGCGCGTAGCACAATACCGAGAAAAGATGGAGATCATTCCCATCCCAGTGCACTTGAAGGAAGCTTTCCTATGCAAAGGCTTTGATTCAAACCTCATGGGATCAAGTCTCAAATGGCTGCTAAACGTTCCTCCCTATTCTATTACTTTATTTGCACACTTAGTCAATATTTTCAATAACCAATTTTCTTGTAGCAGAACCTTCGAGAAGATCACTAGTGATCTCTATCGGGTGGTTCAGGATCCTAAGGAACGACTTAGGGAATTTGTTAACAGGTTTTGCAGGGAAGCTTTGAGCATCCCCAACATTGACATGGCTTCTGCTGTCGAGGCCTTCAAGATGGGTCTAAGGAAGGATTCACCATTCTATGAAGATCTCGTGATGACTCCATGCAAGAGATTGGATGAGGTTAGGTGCTAAGCATTGAGGTTCATAAGGCTTGAAAAGGATAAAGAAGTCCAGAAAAGGAGCAACCCTTCAAGTCAATAGGAGAATCCCAACAGGAAGGCCGAATCCTCGACTCCAAGATCCTAAAAATCGAAGCCCTATTCCAAACCAAATCATCACAGGGTTAATGCCCCTGGAGATGAAGGAGAGGAAGGGGAACCCCCTAAGATCACTGAATATTTTTTTTTTGTGTGGATGTTTCAGGTTTAATCCATTCAGGGTGGCCAAAGAAGGATAACAAGTCTACCAGTTGGAAAGACAAGTCCAAATGGTGCGCTTACCACGAAGATTTCGGTCATATGACGGAGGATTGCATATCCATAAGAAAGGAGATCAGCTACCTACTTAGCAAAGGGCATATCAAAGAGATCCTCGGAAGAAAGAAAGAAAAGTCCAAGGAAAACAACCAGGATGGTCACAAGATCCCGGAGAAACCAGGATCTCCACCCCCAAACGCTAAGATAATTAACGTTATCTCAGGCGGATCTAACATTTGTGGTACTTCTTATTCTCAGGCTAAAAGACACACCAAGGTCTCTAAAACAGAAAAGGAGGATAGCCACAAAAGAATACCTCGGTTAGCAATGAAAAGCAAATCACATTTGACGAGACGGACAGGGAAGAGATCCAGGATCCTAACCATGACAGACTCGTGACAACACTGTACATTGCCAACCACTTCGTCAGAAGGATCGTTGTTAACGGAGGATCCTCGGTCAACATTATACTATTGGACGCACTGAAAAGGATGAACATATCGGAATCAGAGATAATCAAAAGATCCTCAGTCCTCATAGGATAGAGCGGAGAAACAAAGCACACCATCGGGGAGATAAAACTACCGATATACATAGAGGGGGTAACTCTATAAAAAACATTTGTGTTATTGACACCTTATATTATTATAATGTGATATTAGGAAGAAAAATAGATCCACGAGATGAAAGCGGTTCCATCAACATATCATCAGTGTGTAAAGATGCCCACTCCGTGGGGAACAATGAAGATCATGGGAGATCAACAAGAGTAAAAGGAATGTTATAAAATCTCTATGAAGCCTGTGACGAAACCCCAACAAGCATAGCAATTAAGGCAGGGGGCACGACATGTTCTAGAAACAAGGGAGCAAGACATGAAGGAAGTGCCCCTGAGCAGCGAGGATCCTGAAGCCAAAGTCCTCATAGGATCCTCAATACCTGAGCAAATTGAACAAGACCTGTTAAACTTTCTTCGAACCAGAAGCAAGACGTTCGCATGGAAACACGAAGACATGACAAGTATAGACAAGAGTATTATCACTCAAAAACTTAATATTGATCCTTTTTTCAGACCGATATGTAACGCCCGTAGCTCAGGGCTAGTCAATTAAGAGACGATAAGCATCAAAAATGACTTTTTGATGCAAGATTATTTAAAAGGATTAATCTTAACTAAGTTGTAGTATATGTTACAAGGATTCCGTACATATAAAGAACGTCGAAATCCGAGTTATAACGAAGAAGTTAGGACCTGTCGAAGTTTCGCGACAAAACCGGCACGGTGCCGAATGTCGTAAAAAGTGAGTTTTTGATAAACTACTTTTTAGCCTTGGTGATCTAAACGAAAGTCGTAGTGCTCGTTAAACCGAGAATATGTATAAAAAGAACGCCCAAATCTGACTTCGTATGAGGAAGTTATGATTTTTCGAAGTTTCAGCTTAGCAGTAGACAGCTAAAAACTGGAATTTTAGATTGAATGATTTTTAGCCGACACAACCTAAACGAGAATCGAAGGTCTCGTAAATAGTAGTACAACGGTAAAAAGACAGACGAAAACGGACGTCGGATGAAGAAGTTATGAATTTTTAACGGATTTCCTGTCCCGGTCTGTTAAAAATAATAACAGAAAAATAAAAGTCAAAATTAGCCGACGAAGTCTAAACAAAAGTTGTAGAGCATAATTTTCCCTACGCGTGCATATAAAGAACGTCAAAAATGGAGCCCGTATGAGAAAGTTATGGATTTTACAAGAATGGGCACAATTTTCGAGAAAATTCGCAAGGAATGGTGCTGGCCACGTGATCCTCGCATGCTTGCCTCGTGCCCGACTCGCGTGTAACATGCTGATTCGACCGAGGGTGCGGTCCAATGGACTTCCGACGCGCATCGCTGCTGTTGCCCCATGTCCGAGGTGCTGGCCCAATCCGAAGCCGGCACGTAGCTTCCTCGCATCCGAGCCTCGCCGAAGTAGCCAGCTGGTCCGAGCCTCGCAAACACCTGCCTCTCCCTCCTTGCTTCGGATCCAACCCTCGCTGCTATATATAGTGGTGGCTGCGAGATCTCCCGGGTAGAATTCCGAAATTTGTCACTTTTCACCAAATTTTCATCTTTATTATTATTTTAACTTCCCCCGAAGCCCCGGTATCATTTTTAAAGCCCGAAATACGTTCCGAAGTTCCCGAGAAGCCCGAAAAATTTAGCTTTTCGATTTCGAAGCCTGACCCTCGCAGAGCCCGGTTTCTCAATAAAACTCCCGATTTTATTAGAAACGATCGTTTTAGGCAATGAAGTGCTGCCCGGTTATCGTTAAATCAAGTGAGTATATAGTCACTTTCATCTTACACATAGATATGAAGTATATTATATAAAATACGTGCTATGTGTATATATGTTGTTTACTTATTTGAAATGGATGTTTTATACATGTTTAGAATAATTTAAAATGTATATATATTTTATCTTCAAATATGTTGGGTAAAACATGGGTAGATAAAGGATGAGGGATAATAGTACAGTGTAGATGTACGTTAGTAGCTATGAATTTAGTATAATATAGTTGTACGTTGGTAGCTATGGATTTAGTACGTTGACAACTATGGACTTAGTGCATGTTGTATAAACGTTGGCGACGATGTGACTTCGTGCCTATTTGACATAAATTGCTGAGGGAAAAGCAATGTTGTCACCCCTTTGACATAAATTGCTGAGGGAAAGCAATGTTGTCACCCCGATGTTTGTCTTATTTGACATAAATTGTTGAGGAAAGCAATGTTGTCACCTTATTGGTTGTTTTATGTCAGGTTGTCTTATTTGACATAAATTGCTGAAGAAAGCAATGTTGTCACCTTATTGGTTGTCTTGTTTGACATAAATTGTTGAGGAAACACAATGTTGTCACCCCATTGGTTGTCTTATTTGACATAAATTGCTGAGAAAAGCAGTGTTGTCACCACATTGGTTGTCTTATTTGACATAAATTGCTGAAGGAAAGCAATGTTGTCACCTTATTGGTTGTTTTATGTTAGGTTGTTTTGTTTGGCATAAATTGCTGAAGAAAAGCAATGTTGTCACCCTGATGTTTGTCTTGTTTGACATAAATTGCTGAGGAAAGCAATGTTGTCACCTTATTGGTTGTCTTGTTTGACATAAATTGTTGAGGAAAACAATGTTGTCACCCCTAATAAAAATCCTTAGGCTAGGTCCCTTGTGATAGTTGTTTTAGGGACGTAAAGTGAGGATAATGGGAATGGGTAATTAGGGTTATTTTTGGTTGATGAAATTAATTTTATTGTTGATTGAGAACTTAATAAGTTTATTATTTATTGTGGGTTGAAAACCCTATATGCTCACCAGGCTTCCAAGCCTGACCCACTCAGCTTTTTATATTACAGGTAGTGGACCCCGAGCATAGTCGGATGATGATGAGTGATTTATGGATTATAGGTCAGTAGTTGTAAATAACTGTTGTAAGGCTTATAATGTCTTGTTTATGCTTGTGATCTGTATCGGAACATGACATCCCGAGGTTTTGAAATAAAAGGAAATTATATATTTCTTAAAGAAAGGTTTTGATAAACTTTTATCATGTTTTGTTTTGGGAACAAATTCCGCAACATCTTTTAAAAGGGTTTACTCTGATTTTATTTTAAAAAGCATAAACTAAATCGGTCTTTTCTGGCCGTGAAATTGGGGATGTCATAGTTGGTATCAGAGCATTAGTTTAAGCGAACTAAGAAATTGTAGGATTTCTAGACTTAAACTTAGAATGCTAAGTGATGATTGTGAGATGAGTGTCTACCATATTTTAGACACGAGCACTAGTTTATTTTAGGAAGGATGCCTAAAATGCTTTTATGTGCTAAATGTTTTGTGTTATAGCTATAATGATGCTATTATTTGTTCGGATCTATGGTCTGTTGCTGACCGGATCTGGAAACCTTATGTGTGTAGGATTCTAAGCGTATGATTACGAGATTAGAACTAACATGTAAACGTTTCGAAGCGATAAGGAGATTTATACGTCTATCGTAAATAAAGCTTTCCTATCTTAAATTCTCGCCCGGTATACCGAACGTTTGTTTGGGTGTACAAAATATTATGGTGAAGACTCGTAGAGAATTGAGTAGATGGAGGAAATGAAAAGCTTATGTTAGTGAATGATACCTATCAGAAGATAACGTAAGAGTGGTATCTTGTCTTTAGAATATTTCTAATAAAATAATGGAACGTTTAGAGGGGTACGGTACGTCTGAAGTACACCTTCGATTGGCTGGATGATGGAATGATTGGTGTAATTCTTGAAGTTGTCCCATCATTTGGAATTTCCATCACCAACCAAGTTGAAGTAGAATTGATGATTGAAGATACGCATGGAAGAAGTCCTAGTAGAGTCTAGGAAAATTTTATGATTAATTGGACACATTCGTATGTGTTAAATTGTTTTGTGATTTTAGGACTTGGGGACTGCGAGACAGTACTTGGGACGAGTATGAGTAGGTTTGACTAGTAGTAGAGATCTATACTACTGGAAGCACAGGACTCACGCTTGGATCAGGGAAAGTCACAAGGTTACCAAGAAGCTAGTAATTGGTCTCATTTTATTCAAGTAGGTCGTTACCATCGTTTCGGTAATGACTAATGAGATGATTGATATTCTGACCCTAGTGGTCATATCAAATTGAGTCCGACTACGATGAGTTTGTTACGTGGTTCAGAGAACCAAGTTCGATGTAACATCTGAATTAAGTCAGAAGATTGAAATCAATGCGATCAATAGCATCGCGCTCGTTGTGAATGAAGCTTGTAGCTAGAAATGTTAAATGATAAAATGTGATTATATCACATTAGAATATGAAGGAAGGTATATTCCATTATGTAATTTGACTCAAAGAGACTTGAGTCTAGGCGTTGCATCATCCGATGACAGGTCATTAGAAAATGACCCATTGATCTGTTACAATAGATAAGAGGAAGTACTTATCCTAAGAAGAAGAAGGAGTCCTCAATAAGGATTTATTTTGTAACTTGAAGGTTACAAATGAAAGTCCAACATGGTATGAAGAATAGGTGCAAGATTTAGCATCACGGTTATTACTTAGGATGGAAAGATAACGTATGGAATCATTATACAAGCCCTATTTTCGTTGATGATTCCGGGACGTAATCATCCTAAGGGGGAGATAGTTGTAACGCCCGTGGATCAGGGCTAGTCAATTAAGAGACGATAAGCATCAAAAATGACTTTTTGATGGAAGATTATTTAAAGCGATTAATCTTAACTAAGTTGTAGTATATGTTACAAGGATTCCGTACATATAAAGAACGTCGAAATCCGAGTTATAACGAAGAAGTTAGGACCTGTAGAAGTTTCTCGACAAAACCGGCACGGTGTCGAATGTCGTAAAAAGTGAGTTTTTGATAAACTAATTTTTAGCCATGGTGATCTAAACGAAAGTCGTAGTGTTCGTTAAACCGAGAATATGTATAAAAAGAACGCCCAAATCTGACTTCGTATGAGGAAGTTATGATTTTTCGAAGTTCCAGCTTAGCAGTAGACAGCTAAAAACTCGAATTTTAGATCGAGTGATTTTTAGCCGACACAACCTAAACGAGAATCGAAGGTCTCGTAAATAGTAGTACAATGGTAAAAAGACAGACAAAAACGGACGTCGGATGAAGAAGTTATGAATTTTTAACGGATTTCCTGTCCCGGTCTGTTAAAAATAATAATATAAAAATTAAAGTCAAAATTAGCCGACGAAGTGTAAACGAAAGTTGTAAAGCATAATTTTCCCTTCGCGTGCATATAATAAACGTCAAAAACGGAGCCCGTATGAGAAAGTTATGGATCTTACAAGAATGGGCACAATTTTCGAGAAAATTCGCAAGGAATGGTGCTGGCCACATGATCCTCGCATGCTTGCCTCGTGCCCGACTCGCGTGTCACATGCTGATTCGACCGAGGGTGCGGTCCAATGGACTTCCGACGCGCATCGCTGCTGTTGCCCCGTGTCCGAGGTGCTGGCCCAATCCGAAACCGGCACGTAGCCTCCTCGCATCCGAGCCTCGCCGAAGCAGCCAGCTGGTCCGAGCCTCGCAAACACCTGCCTCTCCCTCCTTGCTGCGGATCCAACCCTCGCTGCTATATATAGTGGTGGCTGCGAGATCTCCCGGGTAGAATTCCGAAATTTGTCACTTTTCACCCAATTTTCATCTTTATTATTATTTTAACTTCCCCCAAAGCCCAGGTATCATTTTTAAAGCCCGAAATACGTTCCGAAGTTCCCGAGATGCCCGAAAAATTTATCTTTTCGGTTTCGAAGCCCGACCCTCGCAGAGCCCGGTTTCTTAATAAAACTCCCGATTTTATTAGATACGATCGTTTTAGGCAATGAAGTGCTGCCCGGTTATCGTTAAATCAAGTGAGTGTATAGTCACTTTCATCTTACACATAGATATGAAGTATATTATATAAAATACGTGCTATGTGTATATATGTTGTTTACTTATTTGAAGTGGATGTTTTATACATGTTTAGAATAATTTAAAATGTATATCTATTTTATCTTCAAATATGTTGGGTAAAAACATGGGTAGATAAAGGATGAGGGATAATAGTATAGTGTAGATGTACGTTAGTAGCTATGAATTTAGTATAGTATAGATGTACGTTGGTAGCTATGGATTTAGTACGTTGGCAGCTATGGACTTAGTGCATGTTGTATAAACGTTGGTGACGATGTGACTTCGTGCCTATTTGACATAAATTGCTGAGGGAAAAGCAATGTTGTCACCCCTTTGACATAAATTGCTGAGGGAAAGCAATGTTGTCACCCCGATGTTTGTCTTATTTGACATAAATTGTTGAGGAAAGCAATGTTGTCACCTTATTGGTTGTTTTATGTCAGGTTGTCTTATTTGACATAAATTGCTGAAGAAAGCAATGTTGTCACCTTATTGGTTGTCTTGTTTGACATAAATTGTTGAGGAAAAACAATGTTGTCACCCCATTGGTTGTCTTATTTGACATAAATTGCTGAGAAAAGCAGTGTTGTCACCACATTGGTTGTCTTATTTGACATAAATTGCTGAAGGAAAGCAATGTTGTCACCTTATTGGTTGTTTTATGTTAGGTTGTTTTGTTTGGCATAAATTGCTGAAGAAAAGCAATGTTGTCACCCTGATGTTTGTCTTGTTTGACATAAATTGCTGAGGAAAGCAATGTTGTCACCTTATTGGTTGTCTTGTTTGACATAAATTGTTGAGGAAAACAATGTTGTCACCCCTAATAAAAATCCTTAGGCTAGGTCCCTTGTGATAGTTGTTTTAGGGACGTAAAGTGAGGATAATGGGAATGGGTAATTAGGGTTATTTTTGGTTGATGAAATTAATTTTATTGTTGATTGAGAACTTAATAAGTTTATTATTTATTGTGGGTTGAAAACCCTATATGCTCACCAGGCTTCCAAGCCTGACCCACTCAGCTTTTTATATTACAGGTAGTGGACCCCGAGCATAGTCGGATGATGATGAGTGATTTATGGATTATAGGTCAGTAGTTGTAAATAACTGTTGTAAGGCTTATAATGTCTTGTTTATGCTTGTGATCTGTATCGGAACATGACATCCCGAGGTTTTGAAATAAAAGGAAATTATATATTTCTTAAAGAAAGGTTTTGATAAACTTTTATCATGTTTTGTTTTGGGAACAAATTCTACAACATCTTTTAAAAGGGTTTACTCTGATTTTATTTTAAAAAGCATAAACTAAATCGGTCTTTTCTGGCCGTGAAATTGGGGATGTCACAGTTGGTATCAGAGCATTAGTTTAAGCGAACTAAGAAATTGTAGGATTTCTAGACTTAACTTTAGAATGCTAAGTGATGATTGTGATATTAGTGTCTACCATATTTTAGACACGAGCACTAGTTTATTTTAGGAAGGATGCCTAAAATGCTTTTATGTGCTAAATGTTTTGCGTTATAGCTATAATGATGCTATTATTTGTTCGGATCTATGGTCTGTTACCGACCGGATCTGGAAACCTTATGTGTGTAGGATTCTGAGCGTATGATTACGAGAATAGAACTAACATGTAAACGTTTCGAAGTGATAAGGAGATTTATACGTCTATCGTAAATAAAGCTTTCCTATCTTAAATTATCGCCCGGTATACCGAACGTTTGTTTGGGTGTACAAAATATTATGGTGAAGACTCGTAGAGAATTGAGTAGATGGAGGAAATGAAAAGCTTATGATAGTGAATGATACCTATCAGAAGATATCGTAAGAGTGGTATATTTTCTTTAGAATATGTCTAATAAAATAATGGAACGTTTATAGGGGTACGGTACGTCTGAAGTACACCTTCGATTGGCTGGATGATGGAATGATTGGTGTAATTCTTGAAGTTGTCCCATCATTTGGAATTTCCATCACCAACCAAGTTGAAGTAGAATTGATGATTGAAGATACGCGTGGAAGAAGTCCTAGTAGAGTCTAGGAAAATTTTATGATTAATTGGACACATTCGTATGTGTTAAATTATTTTGTGATTTTAGGACTTGGGGACTGCGAGACAGTACTTGGGACGAGTATGAGTAGGTGTGACTAGTAGTAGAGATCTATACTACTGGAAGCACAAGACTCACGCTTGGATCAGGGAAAGTCACAAGGTTACCAAGAAGCTAGTAATTGGTCTCGTTTTATTCAAGTATGTCGTTACCATCGTTTCGGTAATGACTAATGAGATGATTGATATTCTGACCCTAGTGGTCATATCAAATTGAGTCCGACTACGATGAGTTTGTTACGTGGTTCAGAGAACCAAGTTCGATGTAACATCTGAATTAAGTCAGAAGATTGAAATCTATGCGATCAATAGCATCGCGCTCGTTGTGAATGAAGCTTGTAGCCAGATATGTTATATCATAAAATGTGATTATATCACATTAGAATATGAAGGAAGGTATATTCCATTATGGAATTTGACTCAAAGAGACTTGAGTCTAGGCGTTGCATCATCCGATGAAAGGTCATTAGAACATGACCCATTGATCTGTTACAATAGATAAGAGGAAGTACTTATCCTAAGAAGAAGAAGGAGTCCTCAATAAGGATTTATTTTGTAACTTGAAGGTTACAAATGAAAGTCCAACATGGTATGAAGAACAGGTGCAAGATTTAGCATCACAGTTATTACTTAGGATGGAAAGATAACCTATGGAATCATTATACAAGCCCTATTTTCGTTGATGATTCCGGGACGTAATCATCCTAAGGGGGAGATAGTTGTAACGCCCATAGATCAGGGCTAGTCAATTAAGAGACGATAAGCATCAAAAATGACTTTTTGATGGAAGATTATTTAAAAGGATTAATCTTAACTAAGTTGTAGTATATGTTACAAGGATTCCGTACATATAAAGAACGTCGAAATCCGAGTTATAACGAAGAAGTTAGGATCTGTCGAAGTTTCGCGACAAAACCGGCACGGTGTCGAATGTCGTAAAAAGTGAGTTTTTGATAAACTACTTTTTAGCCTTGGTGATCTAAACGAAAGTCGTAGTGTTCGTTAAACCGAGAATATGTATAAAAAGAACGCCCAAATCTGACTTCGTATGAGGAAGTTATGATTTTTCGAAGTTTCAGCTTAGCAGTAGACAGCTAAAAACTCGAATTTTAGATAGAGTGATTTTTAGCCGACACAACCTTAACAAGAATCGAAGGTCTCGTAAATAGTAGTACAATGGTAAAAAGACAGACGAAAACGGACGTCGGATGAAGAAGTTATAAATTTTTAACGGATTTCCTGTCCCGGTCTGTTAAAAATAATAATATGAAAATTAAAGTCAAAATTAGCCGACGAAGTGTAAACGAAAGTTGTAAAGCATAATTTTCCCTACGCGTGCACATAATGAACGTCAAAAACGTAGCCCGTATGAGAAAGTTATGGATCTTACAAGAATGGGCACAATTTTCGAGAAAATTTGCAAGGAATGGTGCTGGCCACATGATCCTCGCATGCTTGCCTCGTGCCCGACTCGCGTGTCACATGCTCATTCGACCGAGGGTGCGGTCCAATGGACTTCCGACGCGCATCGCTGCTGTTGCCCCGTGTCCGAGGTGCTGGCCCAATCCGAAACCGGCACGTAGCCTCCTCGCATCCGAGCCTCGCCGAAGCAGCCAGCTGGTCCGAGCCTCGCAAACACCTGCCTCTCCCTCCTTGCTTCGGATCCAACCCTCGCTGCTATATATAGTGGTGGCTGCGAGATCTCCCGGGTAGAATTCCGAAATTTGTCACTTTTCACCCAATTTTCATCTTTATTATTATTTTAACTTCCCCCGAAGCCCCGGTATCATTTTTAAAGCCCGAAATACGTTCCGAAGTTCCCGAGAAGCCCGAAAAATGTATCTTTTCGGTTTCGAAGCCCGACCCTCGCAGAGCCCGGTTTCTCAATAAAACTCCTGGTTTTATTATAAACGATCATTTTAGGCAATGAAGTGATGCCCGGTTATCGTTAAATCAAGTGAGTGTATAGTCACTTTCATCTTACACATAGATATGAAGTATATTATATAAAATACGTGTTATATGTATATATGTTGTTTACTTATTTGAAATGGATGTTTTATACATGTTTAAAATAATTTAAAATGTATATATATTTTATCTTCAAATATGTTGGGTAAAACATGGGTAGATAAAGGATGAGGGGTAATAGTACAATATAGATGTACGTTAGTAGCTATGAATTTAGTATAGTATAGATGTACGTTGGTAGCTATGGATTTAGTACGTTGGCAGCTATGGACTTAGTGCATGTTGTATAAACGTTGGCGACGATGTGACTTCGTGCCTATTTGACATAAATTGCTGAGGGAAAAGCAATGTTGTCACCCCTTTGACATAAATTGCTGAGGGAAAGCAATGTTGTCACCCTGATGTTTGTCTTATTTGACATAAATTGCCGAGGAAAGCAATGTTGTCACCTTATTGGTTGTTTTATGTCAGGTTGTCTTATTTGACATAAATTGCTGAAGAAAGCAATGTTGTCACCTTATTGGTTGTTTTGTTTGACATAAATTGTTGAGGAAAAACAATGTTGTTACCCCATTGGTTGTCTTATTTGACATAAATTGTTGAAGGAAAGCAATGTTGTCACCTTATTGGTTGTTTTATGTTAGGTTGTTTTGTTTGACATAAATTGCTGAAGGAAAGCAATGTTGTCACCCTGATGTTTGTCTTGTTTGACATAAATTGCTGAGGTAAGCAATGTTTTCACCTTACTGGTTGTCTTGTTTGACATAAATTGTTGAGGAAAACAATGTTGTCACCCCTAATAAAAATCCTTAGGCTAGGTCCCTTGTGATAGTTGTTTTGGGGACGTAAAGTGAGGATAATGGGAATGGGTAATTAGGGTTATTTTTGGTTGATGAAATTAATAAATTTATTGTTGATTGAGAACTTAATAAGTTTATTATTTAATGTGGGTTGAAAACCCTATATGGTCACCAGGCTTCCAAGCCTGACCCACTCAGCTTTTTATATTACAGGTAGTGGACCCCGAGCATAGTCGGATGATGATGAGTGATTTATGGATTATAGGCCAATAGTTGTAAATAACTGTTGTAAGGCTTATAATGTCTTGTTTATGCTTGTGATCTGTATCGGAACATGACATCCCGAGGTTTTGAAATAAAAGGAAATTATATATTTCTTAAAGAAAGGTTTTGATAAACTTTTATCATGTTTTGTTTTGGGAACAAATTCTACAATATCTTTTAAAAGGGTTTACTCTGATTTTATTTTAAAAAGCATAAACTAAATCGGTCTTTTCTGGCCGTGAAATTGGGGATGTCACAGTTGGTATCAGAGCATTAGTTTAAGCGAACTAAGAAATTGTAGGATTTCTAGACTTAAACTTAGAATGCTAAGTGATGATTGTGAGATGAGTGTCTACGATATTTTAGACACGAGCACTAGTTTATTTTAGGAAGGATGCCTAAAATGCTTTTATGTGCTAAATGTTTTGTGTTATAGCTATAATGATGCTATTATTTGTTCGGATCTATGGTCTGTTGCCGACCGGATTTGGAAACCTTATGTGTGTAGGATTCTAAGCGTATGATTACGAGATTAGAACTAACATGTAAATGTTTCGAAGTGATAAGGAGATTTATACGTCTATCGTAAATGCTCGCCCGGTATACCGAACGTTTGCTTGGGTGTACAAAATATTATGGTGAAGACTCGTAGAGAATTGAGTAGATGGAGGAAATGAAAAGCTTATGATAGTGAATGATACCTATCAGAAGATATCGTAAGAGTGGTATCTTGTCTTTAGAATATGTCTAATAAAATAATGGAACGTTTAGAGGGGTACGGTACGTCTGAAGTACACCTTCGATTGGCTGGATGATGGAATGATTGGTGTAATTCTTGAAGTTGTCCCATCATTTGGAATTTCCATCACCAACCAAGTTGAAGTAGAATTTATGTTTGAAGATACGCATGGAAAAAGTCCTAGTAGAGTCTAGGAAAATTTTATGATTAATTGGACACATTCGTATGTGTTAAATTGTTTTGTGATTTTAGGACTTGGGTACTGCGAGACAGTACTTGGGACGAGTACGAGTAGGTGTGAATAGTAGTAGAGATCTATACTACTGGAAGCACAGGACTCACGCTTGGATCAGGGAAAGTCACAAGGTTACCAAGAAGCTAGTAATTGGTCTCGTTTTATTTAAGTATGTCATTACCATCGTTTCGGTAATGACTAATGAGATGATTGATATTCTGACCCTAGTGGTCATATCAAATTGAGTCCGACTACGATGAGTTTGTTACGTGGTTCAGAGAACCAAGTTCGATGTAACATCTGAATTAAGTCAGAAGATTGAAATCAATGCGATCAATAGCATCGCGCTCGTTGTGAATGAAGCTTGTAGCCAGAAATGTTATATCATAAAATGTGATTATATCACATTAGAATATGAAGGAAGGTATATTCCATTATGGAATTTGACTCAAAGAGACTTGAGTCTAGGCGTTGCATCATCCGATGAAAGGTCATTAGAACATGACCCATTGATCTGTTACAATAGATAAGAGGAAGTACTTATCCTAAGAAGAAGAAGGAGTCCTCAATAAGGATTTATTTTGTAACTTGAAGGTTACAAATGAAAGTCCAACATGGTATGAAGAACAGGTGCAAGATTTAGCATCACGGTTATTACTTAGGATGGAAAGATAACGTATGGAATCATTATACAAGCCCTATTTTCGTTGATGATTCCGGGACGTAATCATCCTAAGGGGGAGATAGTTGTAACGCCCGTAGATCAGGGCTAGTCAATTAAGAGACGATAAGCATCAAAAATGACTTTTTGATGGAAGATTATTTAAAAGGATTAATCTTAACTAAGTTGTAGTATATGTTACAAGGATTCCGTACATATAAAGAACGTCGAAATCCGAGTTATAACGAAGAAGTTAGGACCTGTCGAAGTTTCGCGACAAAACCGGCACGGTGTCGAATGTCGTAAAAAGTGAGTTTTTGATAAACTACTTTTTAGTCTTGGTGATCTAAACGAAAGTCGTAGTGTTCGTTAAACCGAGAATATGTATAAAAAGAACGCCCAAATCTTACTTCGTATGAGGAAGTTATGATTTTTCGAAGTTTCAGCTTAGCAGTAGACAGCTAAAAACTCGAATTTTAGATCGAGTGATTTTTAGCCGACACAACCTAAACGAGAATCGAAAGTCTCGTAAATAGTAGTACAACGGTAAAAAGACAAAAGAAAACGGACGTCGGATGAAGAAGTTATGAATTTTTAACGGATTTCCTGTCCCGGTCTGTTAAAAAAAATAATATAAAAATTAAAGTCAAAATTAGCCGACAAAGTCTAAAGGAAAGTTGTAAAGCAATATTTTCCCTACGCGTGCATATAATGAACGTCAAAAACGGAGCCCGTATGAGAAAGTTATGGATTTTACAAGAATGGGCACAATTTTCGAGAAAATTCGCAAGGAATGGTGCTGGTCACATGATCCTCGCATGCTTGCCTCGTGCCCGACTCGCGTGTCACATGCTGATTTGACCGAGGGTGCGGTCCAATGGACTTCCGACGCGCATGGCTGCTGTTGCCCCGTGTCCGAGGTGCTGGCCCAATCCGAAGCCGGCACGTAGCCTCCTCGCATCCGAGCCTCGGCGAAGCAGCCAGCTGGTCCGAGCCTCGCAAACACCTGTCTCTCCCTCCTTGCTTCGGATCCAACCCTCGCTGCTATATATAGTGGTGGTTGCGAGATCTCCCGGGTAGAATTCCGATATTTGTCACTTTTCACCCAATTTTCATCTTTTTTACTATTTTAACTTCCCCCGAAGCCCCGATATAATTTTTAATGCCCGAAATACGTTCCGAAGTTACCGAGAAGCCCGAAAAATTTATCTTTTCGGTTTCGAAGCCCGACCCTCGCAGAGCCCGGTTTCTCAATAAAACTCCCGGTTTTATTAGAAACGATCGTTTTAGGCAACGAAGTGCTGCCCGATTATCGTTAAATCAAGTGAGTGTATAGTCAGTTTCATCTTACACATAGTTATGAAATATTTTATATAAAATACGTGCTATGTGTATATATGTTGTTTACTTATTTGAAATGGATGTTTTATAGCTATAATGATGCTATTATTTGTTCAGATCTATGGTCTGTTGCCGACCGGATTTGGAAACCTTATGTGTGTAGGATTCTAAGCGTATGATTACGAGATTAGAACTAACATGTAAATGTTTCGAAGTGATAAGGAGATTTATACGTCTATCGTAAATGCTCGCCCGGTATACCGAACGTTTGCTTGGGTGTACAAAATATTATGGTGAAGACTCGTAGAGAATTGAGTAGATGGAGGAAATGAAAAGCTTATGATAGTGAATGATACCTATCAGAAGATATCGTAAGAGTGGTATCTTGTCTTTAGAATATGTCTAATAAAATAATGGAACGTTTAGAGGGGTACGGTACGTCTGAAGTACACCTTCGATTGGCTGGATGATGGAATGATTGGTGTAATTCTTGAAGTTGTCCCATCATTTGGAATTTCCATCACCAACCAAGTTGAAGTAGAATTTATGTTTGAAGATACGCATGGAAAAAGTCCTAGTAGAGTCTAGGAAAATTTTATGATTAATTGGACACATTCGTATGTGTTAAATTGTTTTGTGATTTTAGGACTTGGGTACTGCGAGACAGTACTTGGGACGAGTACGAGTAGGTGTGAATAGTAGTAGAGATCTATACTACTGGAAGCACAGGACTCACGCTTGGATCAGGGAAAGTCACAAGGTTACCAAGAAGCTAGTAATTGGTCTCGTTTTATTTAAGTATGTCATTACCATCGTTTCGGTAATGACTAATGAGATGATTGATATTCTGACCCTAGTGGTCATATCAAATTGAGTCCGACTACGATGAGTTTGTTACGTGGTTCAGAGAACCAAGTTCGATGTAACATCTGAATTAAGTCAGAAGATTGAAATCAATGCGATCAATAGCATCGCGCTCGTTGTGAATGAAGCTTGTAGCCAGAAATGTTATATCATAAAATGTGATTATATCACATTAGAATATGAAGGAAGGTATATTCCATTATGGAATTTGACTCAAAGAGACTTGAGTCTAGGCGTTGCATCATCCGATGAAAGGTCATTAGAACATGACCCATTGATCTGTTACAATAGATAAGAGGAAGTACTTATCCTAAGAAGAAGAAGGAGTCCTCAATAAGGATTTATTTTGTAACTTGAAGGTTACAAATGAAAGTCCAACATGGTATGAAGAACAGGTGCAAGATTTAGCATCACGGTTATTACTTAGGATGGAAAGATAACGTATGGAATCATTATACAAGCCCTATTTTCGTTGATGATTCCGGGACATAATCATCCTAAGGGGGAGATAGTTGTAACGCCCGTAGATCAGGGCTAGTCAATTAAGAGACGATAAGCATCAAAAATGACTTTTTGATGGAAGATTATTTAAAAGGATTAATCTTAACTAAGTTGTAGTATATGTTACAAGGATTCCGTACATATAAAGAACGTCGAAATCCGAGTTATAACGAAGAAGTTAGGACCTGTCGAAGTTTCGCGACAAAACCGGCACGGTGTCGAATGTCGTAAAAAGTGAGTTTTTGATAAACTACTTTTTAGCCTTGGTGATCTAAACGAAAGTCGTAGTGTTCGTTAAACCGAGAATATGTATAAAAAGAACGCCCAAATCTTACTTCGTATGAGGAAGTTATGATTTTTCGAAGTTTCAGCTTAGCAGTAGACAGCTAAAAACTCGAATTTTAGATCGAGTGATTTTTAGCCGACACAACCTAAACGAGAATCGAAAGTCTCGTAAATAGTAGTACAACGGTAAAAGGACAAAAGAAAACGGACGTCGGATGAAGAAGTTATGAATTTTTAACGGATTTCCTGTCCCGGTCTGTTAAAAAAAATAATATAAAAATTAAAGTCAAAATTAGCCGACAAAGTCTAAAGGAAAGTTGTAAAGCAATATTTTCCCTACGCGTGCATATAATGAACGTCAAAAACGGAGCCCGTATGAGAAAGTTATGGATTTTACAAGAATGGGCACAATTTTCGAGAAAATTCGCAAGGAATGGTGCTGGTCACATGATCCTCGCATGCTTGCCTCGTGCCCGACTCGCGTGTCACATACTGATTTGACCGAGGGTGCGGTCCAATGGACTTCCGACGCGCATGGCTGCTGTTGCCCCGTGTCCGAGGTGCTGGCCCAATCCGAAGCTGGCACGTAGCCTCCTCGCATCCGAGCCTCGGCGAAGCAGCCAGCTGGTCCGAGCCTCGCAAACACCTGTCTCTCCCTCCTTGCTTCGGATCCAACCCTCGCTGCTATATATAGTGGTGGTTGCGAGATCTCCCGGGTAGAATTCCGATATTTGTCACTTTTCACCCAATTTTCATCTTTTTTACTATTTTAACTTCCCCCGAAGCCCCGATATCATTTTTAATGCCCGAAATACGTTCCGAAGTTACCGAGAAGCCCGAAAAATTTATCTTTTCGGTTTCGAAACCCGACCCTCGCAGAGCCCGGTTTCTCAATAAAACTCCCGGTTTTATTAGAAACGATCGTTTTAGGCAACGAAGTGCTGCCCGATTATCGTTAAATCAAGTGAGTGTATAGTCAGTTTCATCTTACACATAGTTATGAAATATTTTATATAAAATACGTGCTATGTGTATATATGTTGTTTACTTATTTGAAATGGATGTTTTATACATGTTTAAAATAATTTAAAATGTATACATATTTTATCTTCAAATATGTTGGGTAAAACATGGGTAGATAAAGGATGAGGGATAATAGTACAGTGTAGATGTACGTTAGTAGCTATGAATTTAGTATAGTATAGATGTATGTTGGTAGCTACGGATTTAGTACGTTGGCAGCTATGGACTTAGTGCATGTTGTATAAACGTTGGCGACGATGTGACTTCGTGCCTATTTGACATAAATTGCTGAGGGAAAAGCAATGTTGTCACCCCTTTGACATAAATTGCTAAGGGAAAGCAATGTTGTCACCCCGATGTTTGTCTTATTTGACATAAATTGCTGAGGAAAGCAATGTTGTCACCTTATTGGTTGTATTATGTCAGGTTGTCTTATTTGACATAAATTACTGAAGAAAGCAATGTTGTCACCTTATTGGTTGTTTTGTTTGACATAAATTGTTGAGGAAAAACAATGTTGTCACCCCATTGGTTGTCTTATTTGACATAAATTGCTGAGAAAAGTAGTGTTGTCACCAGATTGGTTGTCTTATTTGACATAAATTGTTGAAGGAAAGCAATGTTGTGACCTTATTGGTTGTTTTATGTTAGGTTGTTTTGTTTGACATAAATTGCTGAAGGAAAGCAATGTTGTCACCCTGATGTTTGTCTTGTTTGACATAAATTGCTGAGGTAAGCAATGTTTTCACCTTATTGGTTGTCTTGTTTGACATAAATTGTTGAGGAAAACAATGTTGTCACCCCTAATAAAAATCCTTAGGCTAGGTCCCTTGTGATAGTTGTTTTAGGGACGTAAAGTGAGGATAATGGGAATGGGTAATTAGGGTTATTTTTGGTTGATGAAATTAATAAATTTATTGTTGATTGAGAACTTAATAAGTTTATTATTTAATGTAGGTTGAAAACCCTATATGGTCACCAGGCTTCCAAGCCTGACCCACTCAGCTTTTTATATTACAGGTAGTGGACCCCGAGCATAGTCGGATGATGATGAGTGATTTATGGATAATAGGCCAGTAGTTGTAAATAAATGTTGTAAGGCTTATAATGTCTTGTTTATGCTTTTGATCTGTATCGGAATATGACATCCCGAGGTTTTGATATAAAAGGAAATTATATATTTCTTAAAGAAAGGTTTTGATAAACTTTTATCATGTTTTGTTTTGGGAACAAATTCCGCAACATCTTTTAAAAGGGTTTACTCTGATTTTATTTTAAAAAGCATAAACTAAATCGGTCTTTTCTGGCCGTGAAATTGGGGATTTCACACGATACATCAAAAGAGAAGGAAGTTTGCACCCGAAAGGAATCAGATCATCCAAGAAGAAGTGGAAAAGCTCCTCAAGATAGGGATGATCAATAAAGTGAAGTTCCCAAGATGGCTAGCTAATGTAGTTGTCATACGAAAGAAGAAAGGAAAATGGCGGGTATGTGTGGACTACACAGATCTTAACAAGGCTTGACCAAAGGATCCTTTCCCTCTGCCACACATTGACTCCATGATAGATGGAACGACTGGCCACAAACTCTTAACCTTCATGGATGCTTCAACAGGATTCCAACAAATCCAGATGGAACCATCCGATCAAGAATATACAACATTTATAACACCAATTGGTATATATTGTTACACTACAATGCCTTTTGGTCTTAAAAATGCAGGTGCAACATATCAAAGACTGGTGAACCGGATGTTTAAAGACAAGTTGGGGGACACCATGGAGGTCTACATTGTGTTGGGTTTTGTATACTACAACATCCTATGGTGCACATACAACCCTAAATGCCTTGGATCTATGTTTTCTCTAATTATACATGTAATAGTGCTTCCAAAGCATTAAGCCTATAACTAGCATACAAATAACATATGTATAATAAGACAAGTTTTAGACATCCCTCTTGATGTTTTTGATATTCCTAGAAAGACTTTGGCCTTTAAGAACTTAGTGCCCCAAGTGTTGCACCTAAAATGGAATCACAACACATCTAGGAAAAAGGTGACTCTTGAGAGAGAATTTCCATGCACCAAAAACACCTCCATGAACTCCAAGAACTAGAAGTAGTGTTTTTAGGTTATGGAACTTATATTTATCTGTAGGATTCCAAGAGTCATGGGTATAACCCAAATCCATACCCATGGGTTTTATGATCCATGGTTCATGTGGCCCAACTCTTTATGTATCCATACATAAACTTAGTCCAATATAGATCATAAGCCCAACACATATAAATATAACCAATTACCATAATTAGTCCCCATAGATTTGATTAGTCTCTTTTGATCACTAAATTAATTCCAAACTAATTCTTGATCAATACTAATTAAATCATATGATTTCATATTAATATATTAGAACTTATAATATATTAATAAATCATATATAACCTCTTCTCAAAAGTCCATCCTAACAAATTGTCCTGATGATATGCAACCCAAATGGACCATGTTACTCTCGGGTCGAGTACATACCAATAATAGTTATGGGCTTAGACATCTAATCCAATAGTATCCCATTTAGATAAGTCTAAAACTATTATTGCAAATACGAATCCAAAATCCCAACTAGAAATCGTAGCTCTTAAAAGCCGCTGTCAAAGTCTGATCTAGTCAATGACGTGTCCATTAGATAAGGGATCATATATTCCTCCATTATAGATATCATATGGACTGAGACATGGATTATAATCATTCTCTCTGTCCATCTGTTGTTTCCCGATTTCTGATTTATGATGACCGACTAATTGAACAAATCAAATCAGTCCAGGCCCAGCTGAGCACTTACGGTTGTCATCACTAAACCATCGAGGGCCCCACAAATATCGCTTTTATCCACATGGGGTAAAAGGAACGGATAAACTTCGACCCAAATGCTCACTTATACTCACTCATCAAAATACACACAACGATATGTTTTATAACATCCAAGTTACTACTGCGTTTACATATGTCAATGTGCAACCGACTCGCAACTACAACTCACACGCCTCCGTTTGAAGAATATAATATATTATCGTCTCATGATCACTCGTGATAAAATCCATGAAGTGATTCAAATGAGAGTGGGTTTAATCCAATACTCGAATCTTATTCCAGGAGCACTCATGAATACTGCAGCTATGTCTAAAACTTCTAGACATACTACAGACCCATTCATGACATTCTTGCCTCAATACTTACTTCCAAAGTATGATCGACTGTGGACGGTTTGAATAATCTAGTTATTCGGGAATTCAAAACATGCAAAGTAAAACACAATAATAATACTAATCCTGTATGTCCCCAAAACTTTGAGTCATATTGATTACTCATTATTCATTGTATAATGTTTCAAATAATCAACTTAATACTTGAACTAAAACAATAGTTGTCCCATGCTACAAGCATGCACACTATGTTTACCTATGGTCCTTAATTTATGGAATAGATCAATTGAAAACATTTCAATGATACTCATTTCACAATTCCAAATCCTTATCGTAAATGTAAGAACACCAAATTCTTGTCATTTACTATAATCTGTTAGATTCTAAACTTATATGTAATGATCCTCTTGTAATGACTATGCACTAAAGTCACAAAGACTTGGCAACAGACATTACAAAGTATTCCAATGGAGAGCAATTTCATGGAAACGAAGTCTCACATTCAAATTACACTCCTTTGAACATCCTTCTTGCATTAAGTTTTCTAATCTTACACAGATTTAATGAATAACTTCCACTTATGGAAACATTTCCATATTCCCATTTTGACTATCACTTCTGAACAAAAGTTGCCTCTTTTCAGAATATGTCAATATGGTCCTTCCAAAATTAACACTATACCTCCAGCTTTCCATGAGTAACAAATCTTTGGTAAGCCTTAGATTGTCCTCGACAATTGCTTAATCATTTTAGTCATATAAAGTTCTGGTCCTTTTTCCCTCTTAGTACCCTAGGCATTTAAAAAATTCAGATCACATGGAAATATTATAGCATATGCAATCGATCCTATAACCGAAGCATATGGGATACGATTCATAATGTCTCACATAAAGACATGATCCTACACCAGTCTTTTGCTATAATTTTTTTCTGTTAGCCATGTTCTCAAAATTCGGACTATGAAGAGGGATGCCGTAATCATAATCGAATATTGAGAACGCAATTAATATTTCCATATATAGAATTTCCTTATGTTGAACCATTCCAACATAACATTCATATATATACTTGACTAAATTTGATTAAAATCTCAATTTAAGCTTTTAGAATTGGAATGAAGTATAATTTCCTCTCCCTTAATTATAGCAAAACACTTTTCAAACCCTACAACTTTGCAAATTGAAACTTTTGTTTTTCTATAATTAACATTGCTAACTTGCAACATCCACCATAATTAATTATGCTCCCACTAGCATAATAATTACATCCTTATTAGCATATCACTTATGTTCCCACTAGCTTTGACATGTACTTATAAATCAGCTGGACTTCTAGAAATCAACACTTTGTTGACTTTCTTACCAGAGTTCAGAAATCTGATACGAGATGCTTCGATAAGACTTTATCTAAGCTTCCCAAAATCATACACCTTTCCTTAGATAGCTCACATGTGTGTCTAAACAATTTTAGAACTATGAAAAGTGATGCCGTAATCATAGTATCAAATGTTTAGACCTTTTCCAGTGTTCACAATTCAAATTATGAAAAGGGATGCCGTAATCATAACTGAATTTGAGAATGCAAATATCACAATTTCTATCTCCTTAAAATCTACTTAGTGAAAGCGTTTCCTCACCATCATTTTCATGAATCGAAGAGAAACCTTATGACACTTAGATTTTATATTGTACGTGTTCCTATCCATGTGAATTTGTCAAAAACATAACCACAAGAGGAGGTTAGTGACAAATCCAAACTCATATGGACTGAACTTGTTCAATCTTAACTTCTTGCCACCTGGTAGCACAAGGGCCTACCATGACTTCCAAGTTGTTATGAAAACAATTGAGAACTCATAGAACTCACATGCATAGTAAACTGTTAACTGGAATGGGCACAGAAACAAGAATATGTCAACACGATAGGTTATAAACCTCAAGTCGTGTGCTAGTGATAAACAATACCCTTGATTAGTTCTTGAAACTTTTCAAGATCTTTAAGACTCGCACCGACCTCTTGACATATAAGATTCTCTTGTCAAGAACCATTCCTTGACAAAGCAAATACTCAAGAGTTAGTGCGGATTCTTATCAAGAAAAACACTTCACACTATTGTTCTTAGTTGGTCTTTGTTTTAACCAAAACATCACAACTTACCAATTTCAAATGTGAAAGAGTAGGAAGCATTTTGCTCTACATTTGACAAGTGTTATAAACCTTTCTTAAGATTATGTCACTCGAGTTACAATCTTGGAGTATGACTCTAAGCCTCGTTTTGGAACGAAGTATGATTCATCTTTTGATTTAGCCATTTCAACAATTCACGATTCCTCTTCTTAGTCAAACAAATGCACTAAGATGTCCTAAGAGCATCAATTGTGATATGGTTTTTCATAATCATTAAGATGATCATAAAACATGATACTGAAGTACTCTCCCATCTTTTCAGATTGGATAAACTTTTATCTTTCTGCCTAATTTGATTCTTTTCATTCGTCCTGCCATACATTGAAACTTTTCCAATGTTTTAGAATTATACTTAAACTTGTAAGCACAACCAAATTTACTAAACTTTAGTAAATCATGACGAATAGTCTTATTGATCTTTGTGGTGGACTTGATCACCGCACAGCCAAGTGTACCCGATCTGCTAGTCCTTCACTTGACTCATATATACATGTGAACAAGGAATTGGTCTTAATTTCCCAAAGATGAAAATTATCATTCATCATACAATACAAGTTGCATGATTCCAAGTTTCCATGCAACTGAAACTTGGGTGATGAGAATCTTTCCTTATTTGGTAAATTATGACACTACCACAAGCGAAAGAATCAAATCCATTTTCCAATATTGCTATCAATGCAATCATATAACCAACAATTTTTTCACAAATGCCATTGTAAGGATACTTAAAATTAATTAAATAAAAAATTTTCCTTTTATTTTAAAATTGCAGTAAGACTTGTCCTTACAATGCAAATACATATGAAAACTATGTTGTTATCTATTTCTAAGCAATCTATCATAACTCTTAAGCAGCAGCTCAGAATTCTGATCTTCGAATCATGCGATCGAAATCTATCTTCACGATCAGATTCAACATACTCTTCTTCTAAGCTTCCTCTCCTTTTCCGATTGTACAAAACATCAAAATGCGACCTAGTCACATCATGTAATAAGAATCTCCAAATAGGAACTTAATAGAGTTAGATAATGGACTTTACCTAAAGCATAGTCAAATTTTTTGACTTTTACCATCCTAGTGAACTTTCAGGTAAACTACGCAGCTTCGCAACTAATGCCCCCTCTTTTGGCAATAAGACATATGGACTCTTTAGTAATGGTACATGTGACTATCTCATACTTAGCCTTTCTCTTTACAATTTGGTCAACCGGGTTGACTATGGCCGATCCTTTTCCATTGGGAAGAGAAGACTTTTCTGGACTTACAATGTTTCCATTGTCAATGTCCATGTATGTTTGGGAAGTAGATCTTCCAATCAAATTTGTTTTACCAATGCTCCAAATCATTGCCGATTCAGCAGCAACAAGCAAATAAGTAAGATCATTAAGGGTCATGTCGTGGTCTGTCACATAGTAGTCCTTAATGAACTCACTATATGACTCAGAAAGTGACTGAAGAACCCAGTCAACAGTCAACTTCCTTGAGACTTCGACACCCAACTCTCACAGCTTGTCAATATGAGACTTCATCTCCAAGATGAGAGTACATATAGACACTGCTTGCCAATAGCGATTGAGTGACCTTCAACTTTTCAAGAACTTGTGGGTTAGGGAGAATAATTGGAGGAGGTAGAGGAAATGAAGTATGATTTCCAGTCCCATTAATGCACAACAAAGGGATTAATCTTTCACCTTGATTGCCATTTGGGATATCATCTTCATTAGGAAAGCTTTATCCAAAAGGATAAGGAAGACCATAGTTGTCATAACTAGACATCTATGAGGAGAAATTCAAGTTTAGTTGATTTAAGCCCTTAATATAACACCCAATATGAAATATTAAGGCTATGACCCAACACAATATTTTATAACTTGGAAGAGGGATGCCGTAATCCAAGATACAAAATATTTTAAGGTAGGTAAATGACGATTTGCCAATTTCCACCATGAAAATCGAAATTTAACATTAGGTTTTAAATGAATTGAAACTCCTAGATCTTTTGAGATTCATTGAACTATTCAATGGCATGTATAAATCTCGATTGTGCCCTTCAAGTTTGTGTCTGGGATGCCGAGGAACACAAACAACCAGTGAATAACCATGAAAATTAACTTGGTACGCTTAATGTTACAACCACCTAATCAATGTGTCGGTTAAACACACACGCTGCATTGATCTATGACTAACATCAAGCTACCCTTTGCCACACATTGTCAGTCCCAGATTAGTGTGCCGATTAACCACACACGCTCCACTAACGACTTAACAAGGTGCAAAGTGCAATTTCATGGGTTAGCACCAAATTCACATTTTCCTAAAGTAACTAAGATTGGGATTTTAATAAAGTTTAGTTACTTTATATTTATCATTATACTTTTAATGAAGGGAGAATTAATGTACTGTCCTACCCGTTCGGCTAACGACCCTCCACCAATCAAGGAAGCGGTGGGTGAGAATGGACACCCATTAAACTGCCATTTTATAGGCAGTAACCTTATACCCCCTTCTAGACCAGCTTCGGGAATGAGGCATACTAACGGTAAGACTGACTTACTCTTATACATATATATAAATATTAAACCTATACATGGGGGTAACTTTACAAATTCCAAAACTTGAGGGCAAGTTTTGAACAATTCAAAAACTTTTGGTTTCCATAACGTATGAGTTTAATATGGTTTTTATGGAATACTTTTCAAGTTCCATAACATGAGGACAAGTTATGGAAGACATAAATCTATTTTATGATGACATTTAAAAACAAGACCTTTCATTTTTCATAACCTATGAACTTTAATGAATCTTTTTAAGGAAAAACTCTTCATTTTCCATAACTTGAGGACAAGTTATGGAATTCATAAAAAACCATTAAAATCAATTATTCCAATTAACACAATAATCAAATAATTTTTCTATGATCTAGATCAAACTCATAAGTAAAGATAATTCACATCAACAATTTTCAAGAAATTAGCTAATCACATTAACTAACACAAATCTTGAAACTTTGACAATTATCCTTTATTTGGATGAGGATAATCATTACCATAGCATAAAATCAAATTTTATGAACAAAAACATTTTGTGGTAATAATCCTAATCCAAAACAGGCCAAAAAACTCGAAAATCTGCATCCAGGACAGCCAGCTCGTCGAGTCCCTTGATGCACTCGACGAGTCCAAGAGTATCTTCAAGCAACTCGTCGAGTCATCCAGTGGACTCGGCGAGTCCTGCTGACAGAATGCAGAAAATTCGATTTTTTTGCTTCGAAAACCAATAATAGCATCAAATATAATAGAAAACAACCAATGGCTCTGATACCACTGTTGGGTTTTGTATACTACAACATCCTGTGGTGCACATACAACCCTAAATGCCTTGGATCTATGTTTTCTCTAATTATACATGTAATAGTGTTTCAAAAGCATTAAGCCTATAACTAGCATACAAATAACATATGTATAATAAGACAAGTTTTAGACATACCTCTTGATGTTGTTGATATTGCTAGAAAGATTTTGGCCTTTAAGAACTTAGTGCCCCAAGTGTTGAACCTCAAATGGAATCACAACACATCTAGGACAAAGGTGACTCTTGAGAGAGAATTTCCATGCACCAAAAACACCTGCATGAACTCCAAGAACTAGAAGTAGTGTTTTTAGGTTATGGAGCTTATATTTATATGTAGGATTCCAAGAGTCATGGGTATAACCCAAATCCATACCCATGGGTTTTATGATCCATGGTTCATGTGGCCCAACTCTTTATGTATCCATACATAAACTTAGTCCAATATGGATCATAAGCCCAACACATATAAATATAACCAATTGCCATAATTAGTCCCCATAGATTTAATTAGTCTCTTTTGATCACTAAATTAATTCCAAACTAATTGTTGATCAATACTAATTAAATCATATTATTTCATATTAATATATTAGAACTTATAATATATTAATAAATCATATATAACCTCTTCTCAAAAGTCCATCCTAACAAATTGTCCTGATGATATGCAACCCAAATGGACCATGCTACTCTCGGGTCGAGTACATAGCAATAATAGTTATGGGCTTAGACATCTAATCCAACACATTGGCGACATGGTGGTAAAGTCAATGAAAGCTGAAGATTATCGCAGGGATCTTAAAGAAGCCTTTGATATTCTAAACGAATACAACATGAAGTTGAATCTGTCTAAATGTCACTTTGGGATGAAGTCGGGCAAGTTCCTTGGGCATATGGTAACCAAGAGAGGAATAGAAGCAAGCTCTGAGCAGATCAAAGAAATCATCGAGCTGAAATCTCCATCTTCAACAAAAGACATCCAAAGGCTAACCAGAAGAGTAGCAACACTCAACAGGTTCATTTCAAGATCCTCAGAAAGGTGTAAGCCCTTCTATGATATCTTGAAGAAGAACAAGAAGTTCGAATGGACCAAAAAACACGAAGAAGCTTTTCAGGAACTCAAAAAATACTTAAGTTTCGCGCCACTACTGGTGAAGCCTATAGATGGAGAACCACTTCTCCTCTACCTCTCGGTATCCTCAGGTGCAGTAAGTGATGTCCTAACCAAGGATCTTAACAGAGACCAACATCCTATCTACTATGTAAGTAAAAGTCTTATGGATCCTGAAACTAGAGATGTCAGGAAGGATGTCAAAATGGTCAGTGAAGTTAAGCACGTTTGACATCAAATATGAGCCAAGATCCGCCATAAAGTCACAAGCATTAACAGACTTGTGGCTGACTTTAGTGATGATCTACAAAACGAAGTAGACATTGAAGCTAAACAACTCCTAGAAGATGAACACTTGGGAAAATGGACACTATTCACGGATGGAGCTTCAAACCAAAAAGGAACCATGTTAGGGATCATACTAAAGTCGCCACAGGGGGACATCCTACCCCAGGCAGTTAGTTGCGAATTCGACGCAACCAACAACGAAGCGGAATATGAAGCACTCATCATGGGACTACAATTGGCTAAGGATGTTCAAATCAAGGATCTTCAGGTATTTGTTGATTCTTTATTATTAACCAATCACTTCAATTGATCTTATGCAGTGAAAGGAGAAAGATTAGCATTATACCTTGAGATCCTCAAAAAGTTAGCCGCTGATTTTGAAAACTTTAGCCTAACCCAAGTTCCTAGGGAAGAAAACTGTAACATCCCAAAATTTAAGACCAAAAATTTCATTTTTAATTAATTTATTATAGAACCAATTAGTATAGAAACATCCATAATAACATCCCATGTCAAAACCGAAGTGTCAATAATCAAAACATGTTAACATAAAACAATATCAGAGTGTAATCCCAAAGATCTCATATGCGGAAAACATAGTATGATGCGCTGCGATCGAGCCGACTCCTTTTCCTTTGAAAACGAAGTACGTGAAACCAAAACTGTAAACCGTAAGCACGGAGCTTAGTGAGTTCCCCCATCATACCACATCATCACATACTGCCTGGCATATCAGGGTGGCCGACCTACCCTGTCAAGCATATATGGGTGCTCGACCTACCCTTCTAGGCATATCTGGGTGCCCGACCTACCCTCCGGTTTATTTCAACCGGTTACATGGACTATTTCACCCCTACCACTACCACATAATAACATAACATAAACATACTGTCAGGCATATCTGGGTGCCCGACCTACCCTCCAGTTTATTTCAACTGGTTACGGGGACTATTTCACCCCTACCACTACCACATAATAACATAACATAAACATACTGTCATGCATATCTGGGTGCCCGACCTACCCTCCGGTTTATTTCAACCGGTTACGGGGACTATTTCACCCCTACCACTACCACATAATAACATATCATAAACATACTGCTAGGCATGCATGGGTACTGTCTACCCCTTCGATATCTTCCAACCTGTATCCGGGGACTATTTCACCCCTACTACTACTATCACATATATCATAGCATCCTAGCACATAAAGCATATCAGATAGTGGTAAACCAGACAATTATCACAAAGACAATCATCTCAAACATAATCACCTACTGGTGGGCCGGCATTGGTGCCTTAGACCCACCTCTACTGGAAGGTAACTCACCTCGCGCTGTTGAATTCCCGCATACAAAACCCTGACTGCTGGATGACAGATTCCCGAACTGTCAAAATCAAAACAATACTCAATTAATAGTTGGGTTCCAACACATATACATACGTCCATGCTTGGGGTAAAAGACTACTTTACCCACATCTTAGCTTGATTCAAACTCAAGGCCCAATCCAAAGGCCCAAAAGTCAAACTATGAATCAAAGCCCAATATATGGCCCAATTTTCCAAATTGGGCCCAAACCTTTACGTGGTCTTACCCTTAGGCCCAACCATTTATTCTAGTCCAAACATTTGGCATTTCCAATGGTCCAACCTCTTATG
Organism: Lactuca virosa; assembly: GCF_052849685.1. Classification (NCBI taxonomy): domain Eukaryota; kingdom Viridiplantae; phylum Streptophyta; class Magnoliopsida; order Asterales; family Asteraceae; genus Lactuca; species Lactuca virosa. The sequence continues at coordinate 59,237,489 of NC_136430.1, read as the reverse complement.
ATCCTTAAGGCCCAGTTATGGCCCATCTATGGCCCAATTTTCTAAATTGGGCCTAAACCCTCACATGGGCCTTTGCCCTAAAGCCCATCAACTTATTCTAGTCCATATGCTTGTTCTTGGATGGCCCATTATTAGCCCAATCACCAAAGCCCAATAGGAAGGCCCACATTAAGGCCCAAGCAAGATTAGGGTTTTCACATAAAATGACGATTAGGGTTAAGTGTTTCTTACTTAACCCATGAAGGACTTAATCCATTAAGTCCATCACTCTACTAGATAAATCATATGGTGTGATCGGGTGTAATTCATAATTCAATTCCAATTGCCGAAAACATGGGTCCCGATAAGTCTAAATTAAAATCTCCAAGATTAGCGTTTTCTAAACCCTAATTAGGGTTTCCAACCCAAAACACACCAATTAGGCCCAAAATCTAAGTCTTTAGATCAATTAGGGTTTCATTAGGTCAATTAGGGTTTCATAAGTCGGGCACCACCCACTACCACCTCGGGTAGTGGTGGTCAACGGCGGCTCACGGTGGCGGCCACCACCTCACTGTGGTGGTTATGGTTCTAGTCAAATTATGTCCAAGCATCCCAAAGCAAGCTAAACACAAGAAACAACACACCGCCACCCAACATGGCGGCTGGTGGCGGCGGAAGGCGGCAGCCACCACCTCACGGTGGTGGTTATGAGTTTTATTTGATTATTCCTTCATCGATTACAAACATACAACACAAAATACCAAATAGACACACACACACACACTAAGATAAACACATACACACAACCACCCTTATGGTGGCCGGCGTGTTGGATTAGGTGTCTAAGCCCATAACTATAATTGGTATGTACTTGACCCGATAGTAGCATGGTCCTTTTGGGTTGCCTTCACCAGAGCAATTTGATAGGATGGATATTTGAGAAAGAGGTTATTTGTGATTTATTAATATATTATAAGAATGATATATTAATTGAGAAATCATATTATTTAATTGGTATTGATCAATAATTAATTTGGAATTAACTTAGTGATCAAAAGAGACTGATTAAATTAACAGGGGTTGATTATGTAAATTAGTGATACATATAGTTTGGGCTAATGATCCATGATTGATTAGTGATGGACTAAGATTATGTGAGAGTCCATAAAGTGTTAATCCAAATAAATTATTGGATCAAAAGCCTAAGTGAATGGATTAGCATTTACAAGTGACCCTAGGAATTCCACACTATAAAAGTAACCCCTATGCACCCTAAAATCGGCTAACACTTCCTAGATGAAACCCTAGCCGTTTTAGGTGCTTCTTAGCCTCTCTCTCACTATCCTCCATTTGCTTATGGTGTTTGTGACACATTAGAGGCATCACATTTGAGGTGCTAAGCTCTCATAAGGCCAAGTTCTACAAGATACAACAAAGAGGTAATCATCTAACTTATTTTATGATTCAAATATCAAGTTGTATGCTAGTTGTAGGCTTCATGCTTTGGAAAATGAAAATTGCATGTATAATTAGAGAAAACTTAGATCCAAAGCATTAGCGTTGTATGTGCACCATAGGGATGTTATAGTGCTCAAAACCCATCACGACGGTGGTACAAGGTGGCAGCCACCACCTTCGGTGGTGGTGGTGGCTTTTGTTGTGAAGTCCAGCTAAGCAATACACGCCTACAACTGAAACACGCACACAAAACACGTCTTTTGATCGGGAATGAACACGACCACCCGCCTCACGGTGGCATACGGCAGACCGGCAGCAACAACAGCGCCTACAATCGATGTTATCGGTGGCAGATGGAGCTGGAAGGCTGTCACAGCAGCGGCTAACGGCGGCAGTGGCTTGCCCCTCCTCACTCCCGATGTCCTACCGTCGGTCTTCCTCCTCCGCCACAATAGAAGCGGAGACAATCTTGGTCTTCAACGGAAACGGGCAGCACAGGTTTGCGGTGGTGGCTTCGGCTTCAACTGGTAAGGAGGCGGCTGAGAAAGCTCCGAAAAGGTGGTAGCAGCGGACGCAACGACGGAAAGAAATGGAGAATGGTAGCAGTCGAACGGAAAGGCGGAAGTCTGGTGGTCCTTATCGTCGTCGCTGATCGGAAACGGCATGGTGGCGGCGCCGGAGGTGGAAGGTGAAGGTGGCGGCTGATGTTTTGCATTAGGGCCAGGGTTACCGGGAGGGTGACGGGTCCATCCTTTCCCTTTTTCTTTCAAACGAAGTCTATAATTTACCTTTTAAACCCCAGCCATCCAAAAACTCTTCAACTTAAGTCCCAATAATTACCATGCAGCCCCTCCCTCTACAAATTATTTTCAACCGAAGTCCTTATATTACTAAATGGCCCCTCCTCTACAAAACCTTTTCAACTAAGGTCCAGAATTCACTCTTTAGCCATATGTTCAAATATTCTTTCGAACCCCGAAAGCACTCTTTAGACTTCCAAAACAAATTATAATTCCAATTACACACTTTTTCACTAAACTCTTTATTAAATATATACATATATCGGAATAAAATAATACTTAAAACACATCTTCAGATTTTAGGGTTCGACTTGGAAACGGGGTGTTACAACTTGAAGGTGGGTTGCACCTGATCCCACATCGGCTTGGAAGGAGAACGAAACATCTCCTTATAAGGGGTGTGGATACCTTCCTTGTCATAATGCATTTTAAAGCCGTGAGGACAACAAATCCCATAAGAACTCTGTAGTTAAGCGATCCTGAGTGAGAGCAATTCAGGGATGGGTGACACCCTGGGAAGTTTTCGCGCCGGGAGACCACAACGAACAATATTATGATATGTGCCAGAGGGGGATGTTACAAATGGTATCAGAGTTAGGGCACGGTTCGATGTGTTCGACGGGGACGTCAAACCCTATAATGGGAGGTGAAGGGGGGTTGCACCTGATCCCACATCGGCTTGGAAGGAGAACGAAACATCTCCTTATAAGGGGTGTGGATACATTCCTTGTCAGAACGTGTTTTAAAGTCGTGAGGGCAATAGATCCCATAAGAACTCTGCAGTTAAGCGAGCCCGGGTGAGAGCAATTCAGGGATGGGTGACCCCCTGGGAAGTTTTCACGCCGGGAGCCCAAAGCGGACAATATTGTGATACGTGCCAGAGGGGGATGTTATAAAAACACAGAAGCAGATGCATTAGCCATTGCGATGTCATTGTCAATACAAAAACATAAGCATAAACAAAACTTACAATCATTTACACTAGTGATCTACTTCTCTTTTAATCTCTCAGTGTAAAGCAACTTCGTATCGATACCTGTGATACAAATAAACTGAGTGGGTCAGGCTTGGGAGCCTGGTGAACATATAGGGTTTTCAACCCACAATAAATAATAAACTTATTAAGTTCTCAATCAACAATAAATTTATTAATTCCATCAACCAAAATAACCCTAATTACCCATTCCCATTATCCTCACTTTACGTCCCTAAAACAACTATCATAAGGGACCTAGCCTAAGGATTATCACTAGGGGTGACAACATTGCTTTGGGGGTTCCTCAGCAAGTTATGTCAAATAAAACAAACATCGGGGTGACAACATTGCTTTCCCTCAGCAAGTTATGTCAAACAAGACATCCTAACATAAAACAACCAATAAGGTGACAACATTGCTTTCCTTCAACAATTTATGTCAAATAGGCACGAAGTCACATCGTCGCCATGTGCTAGTCCATAGCTCTTATTCATCGACGGTATTTCCCACGGGAGTTCCCCCCCGCAATACATGTCAATCGGTTTTCCATATAGCTGATGAACATACTAAGGGGTTTTCCCCAGCCTTACTTGCCCTAAAGGCACTCATGAGGGGAATAGAGTACAGCGAATGAACACTTAAGTCCATTAACACCTACAGGTTACGAGCCTGCTAGTGTTCCACAAACCATCAAAACAGTCCATGGTTGTCATCCATACTCTGCTGAATGACGGGGGTTTTAGAGTACAGCGAATGAACACTTAAGTCCATTAACACCTACAGGTTACGAGCATGCTAGTGTCATCCATACTCTGTTGAATGACGGGGGTCAACGTTGGGTAAGGGCTTTTCTCATATTGCACCACTCACGCCAAAATCTGGGTAAAAGCTTTTCCCATATTTCACCACTCACTTTCAACTCATGATCTATATCACTGTTCATCTCATCTATCCAACTCACCTTTCATCACACACCAACTATTTAACTCATGATCTATATCACTAACTCATGAAGCTAGTCCGATCACTTCATAAAAGAACAAAGACTGCAAAGCTCTTCCAAATAAAAGTATAGGGAAAATACTGATAAAGTACTCCCGTACGCTCCCGTACCCCGACACGTAATAGTGTCAAAAGGAAGAACTAATGGATGAACACATAGTTCAAAAATACCTAATGAACATATAGTTCAAACATACGTACCGATTACAAGTCTACTAACGTTCCACTGGGCTATCTAAAATAGTCTGTGGCCGTTGTCTATACTCTGCTAGATGACTAGATCATCTTAAACATCGATACCTCTCATCACTTTTATTTCATCACACATCATCTAATTAATCTACCCATGTTTTACCCAACATATTTGTAGATAAAAATATATATACAGTTTAAAACTTGTATAAAACATCAATTCAACAGTCACCTCAAAATAAACAATTAATATATTTACACATAGCACGTATTTTAAGGTAAATACTTCATATCTATATGTAAGGTGAAAGTGACTATACACTCACCTGATTTAATGAAAATCGGGCAGCAATTCGTTTCCTAAAACGATCGTTTTTAATAAAACCGGGAGTTTTATTGAGAAACCAGGCTCTGCGAAAGGTCGGACTTCAAAACCGAAAAGATAAATTTTCCGGGCTTTACGGGCTCTTCGTGGCGTATTCCGAGGCTTATAATCGATACCGGGGCTTCGGGGGATGTTAATATGAAGAAAATATGAAGAAAGGGGTGAAATATAGCAAATTTCCAAAAGTACCCGAGAAGGTGTTCGATTAGTGTCTAAGTCCATAACTATAATTGGTATGTACTTGACCCGACTCGGCATGGTCCATTTGGGTTGCATGGCATCGGAACATTTGGATAGACCGTTTATGAGGAAAAGACATTTTGTGACATATTAATATATTATAAGTTCTAATATATTAATATGAAATCATGTTATTTAATTAGTATTGATCAAGAATTAATTTGGACTTAATTTAGTGATCAAAAAGAGACTAATTAAATATATGGGGATTGATTGTGTAAATCATTCATTCTTATATATGTGGGCTTATGATCCAAGATTCCTTTATGTTGGGTTTAACGCATGTGGTGATCCATGGATACTCCATGGAGGTTAAAACCCATGGAGCATAAGGAATGGGAAAAGTCATGAGTTACATGGTGTAACCCTAATAGCCACACTATATAAGAACCCCTTTAGTTCAAGAAATTGGCACTAGTGATACATATTTTGAGGGCTAGCCGATTTGAACATGTATGTCTTCTTCTCATGGTTATTCCAAGAGTCCATGATGTTGTGTGAACCATTTGAGGTGTCACACTTGGGGCACTAGGCTCTCAAGCTTCATGGAGTCAAGCAACAACAACAAGGTATGTATTCTATCTATTTTATTATCCTAGTATCAATGTTTTGGTATGCTAGTTAGGATAATACCTTGGATAATCATATTTGTATGTATAATAGAGAAAACATAGATCCAAGGTATTTAGGGTTGCATGTACACTTAGGAGTGTTAGAATGCTCAAAACCCATCAGTGGTATCAGAGCCTAGGCTTGTTTTCAATTATACTTGATGCAAATTGCTGAAAAATGCTGAAAAAGTCGAATTTCGGGCATTCTGGGCACTGGACTCGCCGAGTCCACTGATGAACTCGCCGAGTCCATGAAGAAAATCATCCTACTCGGCGAGTAGGTTGATACACTCGACGAGTAGGAGCCCCTAACAGCATATCTTCGAGTTTTTTGGCTAGAAATGGACTAGGAACATTACCATAAGCTGTTTTTGAACCTATAATCATGTTTTTGATGTGGTAATGTTCATACTAATCCAATTTCAAAGATAATTGTCAATAGATTCATGTTTTGTATTAGTTTAGTGATTAGGCTAATTACATGAAAAAGTTTGATTAAATTATCTTGTTCTTATGAGTTGCTTAGATTAATAGAAAAGTTAATTGATTATGTGTTTTCAATCCATTTTAATCTAAGAGTTGATTCTAAAATGTGTTTTTGTAACTTGTCCTCAAGTTATATGAAAAGTCACATTTAAGTTTCATAAAACTCATAAAAGTTGGTAATGGTTACAAAAATGAAGAGTCTTGTCCTCAAGTTATGGAGGTTCAAGAGTCACTTCATTAAGTAATAAAATGTGTAACCTTAATTAATTCCATAAGTTACAAAATAAAGAAAAGTTACATTCTTTTATTAGTTTAAAGTCTTCCATAACTTGTCCTCAAGTTATGGAACTTGAAGAGTTTTTTTTTAATTAAAACTACTTTAAACACATAAGTTATGGAATTAATTAGTTTTGAATAGTTTCAAAACTTGCCCTCAAGTTTTGGAATTTGAAAAGTTTTCTCTTATGAATACTTTAATTCCAAGTTAGCCCTTAGAATTTTAAAAGTTAAAACTCAAACCCTTATACTATTATTATAATTTTAATTATATAGATATGTATAAGATAAAGTCAATATTACCGTTAGTAGGCCTCATTCACGAAGCCGGTCTATAAGGGGGGTATAAGGTTACTGCCTATAAAATGGCAGTTAAATGGGTGTCCACTCTCACCCACCGCTTCCTTGACTGGTGGAGGGTAGGAAAGGACTATAATTCTCCCTTCATTAAAAGTATTAATGATAAATACTAAGTAACTAAACACTTGTACATTCCCAATCTTAGTTACTTAGGAAAATGTGAAAAGGTGCTAACCCATGAAATTACACTTTGTACCTTACCAAGTCATTAGTGGAGCGTGTGTGGTTAACCGACACACTAATAAGGACTAGTAAGAGTGGCAAAGGGTAACTTGACTCTATTATAGATCGGTGGAGCGTGTGTGGTTAACCGGCACATCAATTAGGTGATAAAGTTAAGGGTACCAAGTCAATTTGCATGGTTATTCACACCTTGTTTGTGATCCTCGGCATCCCAGTCACAAACTTGAGAGGGCACAATCGAGATTCAAACATGCCATTGGAAGTTCAATGTATCTCAAAAGATCTAGGAGTTTCAAATCCAATTAAAACTTAATTATATTTCGTTTTTCATGGTGGAAATTGGTAAATCGTCATTTACCTACCTTCAACTATTTTATAACTTGGATTACAGCATCCCTCTTCCAGTTATAAATAGGTTGTTGGGTCCTAGCCTTAATATTTCATATTGGGTGTTATATTAAGGACTTTAAATCAACTCTCTTGAATATCTCCCAAAAGATGATCTTCCCAAATCTCTTGAAACAAGCTTTCCTAAATGAAGATGATGTCCCATGGAAATCATACTTCTTTCACCTCCTCCAATTATTCTCCCTAACCCACAAGTTCCTGAAAAGTTTAAGGTCACTCAAGCAAAGGTCTATATGTGATCACATCTTGGAGATGTAGTCAGATATTGACAAGCCGGGAGAGTTGGGTGTCAAAGTCTTGAGAAAGTTGCTGACTCAACTATTTTCTAAGTCACATAGTGAGTTCCTTTAGGACTCCTATGAAACAGACTATGACAAGACCCTTAATGATCTTATCTATTTGCTAAGATCAACTTCCTAAAACTTTATGGACATTGACAATGATGACATTGGATATCCAGTAAAGCTCTCTCTTCCCAATGGAAAGGGATCGGCCATAGTCAAATCGGTTGACCAAATGGTAAAGAGAACGGCTAAGTCTGAGATAGTCCCATTATCAAGGGTCTATTGCCAAAGAAAGGGGCATTGGTTGCGAAGTTGCCAAATTTACCTAAGGATATTAAAGTCAATAAGTTTGACTCTACTTCGGGTAAAGTCCACTATCTAACTCTGCTAAGTTTCGATTCTGAGATTCTTGATACATGATGTGACTGGGTCACATGTTGATGTTTTAAGAATCAAAGAAAAAGTGAAGAAACTTAAAGAAAGAATATGCTGAATCTGATGGCATAGATGGATTTCTATCGCATAGTTTGAAGATCGGATTCTTGAGCTACTTCTTAAGAGTTATGATATATTGCTTAGGAATAAATAACAACAAAGTTTTCATGTGCTTTTGCATTGTAAGGATAGTTTTTCCGCAAAGTTTTAAAATAAAAGAAATTTTTTTTTTGATTTTATTTATTTTAAAATATCCTTACAATGGCATTTGTGAAAACTTTTGTTGCTTATAAGATTCCATTAAGAGCAAGAGTGGAAATATGAATTTGATTCTTTCATTTGTGGTAGTGTCTAAATTTACCAAATAAGGAAAGATTCTCATCACCTAAGTTTTAGTTGGATAGAAACTTGGAATCATGCAAGTTGTATAGCATGATGAATAAGAACTTTCAAGCATTGGAAAAATTAAGACTAACTACTTGTTCACATGGATGTGTGAGTCAAGTAAAGGATCGAGTACACATTCTTGTGCACTGATCAAGCCCACACAAATAATCGTTAAGACTATTCGTCATTATTTACTAAAATTCAGTAAATATGGTTATACTTACAAGCTTAAGTGTAATTCTGAGACATTGGAAAAGGTTTCAATGTATGGCAGAGCGAATAAGAAGAATCAACTTAGGCAGAAAGATAAAAGTTTCTCAAATCTGAAAAGATGGGAGAGTACTTTAGTATCATGTTATATAATCATCTTAATGATTAAGAGACCTTATCACAATTCATCCTCTAAGTGCATTCTGGTAGCTAAGAAGAGGAGCTATGAATTGTTGAAGTGGTTAAATCAAGAAGATGATTTATACTTCGTTCCAAAAACAATTCTTAGAGTTATACTCTAAGATTGTAACTTGAGTGACATGTCTTAAAGAAGGTTTAAAACACTTGTCAAATGTAAGAGTAAAAGTTTTCTACTCTTGTACATTTGAAATTGGTAAGTTGTGATGTTTTGGATAAAACAAAGACCAACTAAGGCCAATTGTGTGAAGTGTTTGTTTTGATTAGAATCCACACTATCTCTTGAATATCTGACAAGAAAGTCTTATATGTCAAGAGGACAGTGGGAGTCTTAAAGGTCTTGAAAGTCTCAAGAACTAATCAAGAATAAAACTTGAAGTTCTTCACTAGCACACGACTTGAGGTTTATAACCTATCGTGTCGACATGTCTGTGCCTATTCAAGTTGGCTTTGCATAGGAGTTCTGAGAGTTCTCAATTGGTTGCACAGCTACTTGGAAGCAATGGCAGGCCCTTGAGCTGCCAAATGGCAAGAATTTAAGATTGCACAAGTTTAATCCATATAAGTGTGGATTTGTCAGTAACCTTGTCTTGTGATTATGGTTTTGACAAAATTCATATGGATAGGAACTCATACACCATAAAATCTAAGTGTCATAAGGTTTCTCTCCGATTCATGAAAATGATGGTGAGGAAACACTTTCACTAAGTAGATTTTAGCTAGATAGCAATTGTGATATTTGCATTCTCAAAGTCGTTAGTGGAGCGTGTGTGGTTAACCAGCACACTAACATGGACTTGTGAGAAGTGGTAAAGGTCTAAACAATCGAGACTATGATTACGGCATCCCATTTCATAGTTCTTAAAATTGTTTAGACACACCTGTGAGCTATCTAAGATAAGGTGTATGATATTGATAAAGTTTTATCAAAGCAATCTAGTATCAGAAATCTGAACTTTGGTAAGAAAGTCAATAAAGTATTGATTTCTAGAAGTCCAGCTGATTTCTGATTACATGTCAAAGCTAGTGGGAGCATGAGTGTTATGCTAATAATCATCATGTTAGTGGGAGCATGATAATTATGATAAAGATTGCAAGTTAGCAATGTTAATTATAGAAAACAAAAGTTTCAATTCGTGAGGCTGCAGGGGTTGAAAAAGTTGTTTTGCTATAATTAAGGGAGAGGAAATTATACTTCATTTCAATTCTAAAAGCTTAGATTGAGGTTTTAAGTCGTATTTAGTCAAGGATATATATATATGAATTTCATGTTGGAATGACTCAACATAAGGAAATTCTATATATGGGTCCATTATTTGCGTTCTAAAATTTGATTATGATTACGACATCCCTTTTCATAATCTGAATTATGAGAACTTGGCAAATAGAAATGGAAATGTTATAGCAAAAGACTGGTTTAGTCTTTATGTGAGACATCATGACTCGTGTCCCATATGCTTCGGATATAGGATCGATTACATGTGTTATATTTATCCTTTCTAAGATTTTCCAAATGCCTGGGGCATTAAGAAGGGAAAAGGTCTAGAACTGGATATGACTAAAAGGATTAAGCAATTGTCGAGGACAATCTAAGGTTTACCAAAGATTGGTTGCTCAAGGACAGTTGGAAGTATAGTGTTAATTCTGGAAGGACCATATTGACATAATCTGTAAGGAGGCAACTCTTGTTCAGAAGTGATAGTCAAAATGGAATATGGAAATGTTTCAAAGTTGGAAATTATTCAATCTGTGTAAGATTAGGAAACTTAATGCAAGAAGGATGTTTCCAAGGAGTTGATCTCCTTGGAATGCTCTGTAATGTTTGTTGTCAAGTCCTTGTGACTCTGTGCATAATCATTACAGGAGGATCAATGCATATAAGTTTAGAATCTAACAGATTTCAGTAAATGGCATGAATTTGGAATTCTTGCATTTGCAGTAAGGATTTGAGACTGTGAAAGAGGATCATTGGAGTTATGTTCAATTGATTTAATTCACAAAGTGAAGATCATAGACAAACATACTATGCATACTTGGTGTATGGCATGACTAGTGTTTAGAAAACATAGTGTACATGCTTGGAGCATGGGACAACTATTGTTTTAAATTCAAGAATAAAGTTGATAGCTGAAACAGTATACAATGAATAATGTGTAATCATATGGTGATAAATAAAAGGTGTTTTATTTATGTTCATAGGTTTTGATACCATATTAGATTCTATTATTATTGTGTTTCATTTTGCATGTTTTGACTTCCAGAATAACTAGGTCGTTCTTCCTGATTGACTAAGTTATTCAAACTATCCACAGTCGGTCATATGTTGGAAGTAGATATGAATCAAGACTGTCATGGGTTGGCTTGTAGAGGTCTAAGATGTTGGACAAGGGGCTACAACACTCATGAGTGCTCATAAGTTCTGAGTATTGGATTCAACCCGCGCTCATTGGAATCACTTCATGGATTTTATCACGAGTGATCATCAGACGATAATATCTTATATTCTTCAAACCTAGAGATATGAGTTGTTACTATGAGTTGGTTGTACATTGATTGCACGAAAACGCATTCGGTAACTCGGTGTTATAAAACATGCCTTTGTGTATGATTCAACAAGTAGTAGAACAAGCCATATGAGTCGAAGTTTATCTATTCCTTTTACCTTCGGGATAAAAGCGATATATGTGGGCCCCTCGATGATTTGGTGATGACAAATGTAAGTGCTCGGCCGGGCCTGGACTGATTTGATTTGTTAAATTAGTCAGTCGTCATAAATCGGAAATCGGGAAACAACAAATGGACAGAGAGAATGATTATAATCCATGTATCAGTCCATATGATATCTAGAATGGAGGAATATATGATCCCTTATCTAATGGACAAGTCATTGACAAAGGTCAGAGTTCATCTACAAGGTCAGAGTTCGACAGCGGCTTTTGAGAGCTACGATTGCCAGTTGGTTCCTGAAGTCATACGCAATAATAGTTTTAGACTTATCCAAGTGGGAGACTGTTGGATTAGTGTCTAAGTCCATAACTATAATTGGTATGTACTTGACCCGACTCGGCATGGTCCATTTGGGTTGCATGGCATCGGAACATTTGGATAGACCGTTTATGAGGAAAAGACATTTTGTGACATATTATTATATTATAAGTTCTAATATATTAATATGAAATCATGTTATTTAATTAGTATTGATCAAGAATTAATTTGGACTTAATTTAGTGATCAAAAAGAGACTAATTAAATATATGGGGATTGATTGTGTAAATCATTCATTCTTATATATGTGGGCTTATGATCCAAGATTCCTTTATGTTGGGTTTAACCCATGTGGTGATCCATGGATACTCCATGGAGGTTAAAACCCATGGAGCATAAGGAATGGGAAAAGTCATGAGTTACATGGTGTAACCCTAATAGCCACACTATATAAGAACCCCTTTAGTTCAAGAAATTGGCACTAGTGATACATATTTTGAGGGCTAGCCGATTTGAACATGTATGTCTTCTTCTCATGGTTATTCCAAGAGTTCATGATGTTGTGTGAACCATTTGAGGTGTCACACTTAGGGCACTAGGCTCTCAAGCTTCATGGAGTCAAGCAACAACAACAAGGTATGTATTCTATCTATTTTATTATCCTAGTATCAATGTTTTGGTATGCTAGTTAGGATAATACCTTGGATAATCATATTTGTATGTATAATAGAGAAAACATAGATCCAAGGTATTTAGGGTTGCATGTACACTTAGGAGTGTTAGAAAGCTCAAAACCCATCAGAAGGCTCGCAGGTCCCCTTCTATTTATAGGGTCCGAAGTCCCGATCCAACCGCTGAGAAGAGGCCACGCACTGCAGATCCAACGGCTCGCAGGAAGGCTTGCACGTGGGTTCGCACATGGCTGCGCATGCGAGGGCTTGCTGGCAGTCTCCTACTGGACCGAGGTCTAGTCCGAAGTAGGGTTGGTTCGTGGCATGCAGGCGAGGGTTCGGACACGCACCAAGGGCACGCGTCGGATTCTTAGTGGACCGCGGTTACTGTTCATGCGAGGGTGACTCAGCAGATTTCGCCACGTGGCTTCGCATGACTCACTGATTTTGGACACGTGTCACATTCTAAGCGAGGGTGACGTGGCAAATTGTGACTATGCGAATGTTCTCGGTTTTTGTGCAAAAACTTCTAAAATCCATAACTTTCGCATACGAGCTCCGTTTTTGACGTTCTTTATATGCACGCGTAGGTAAAATTACGCTCTACAACTTCTGTTTAGACTTCGTCGGCTAATTTTGACTTTAATTTTTAAATTATTATTTTTAACAGACCGGGACAGGAAATCCGTTAAAAATTCATAACTTCTTCATCCGACGTCCGTTTTCGTCAGACTTTTTACCGTTGTGCTATAAATGACGAGACCTTCGATTCTCGTTTAGGTCGTGTCGGCTAAAAACCGCTCGATCTAAAATTCGAGTTTTTAGCTGTCTACTACTAAGCTGAAACTTCGAAAAATCATAACTTCCTCATACGAAGTCAGATTTGGGCGTTCTTTTTATATCTACTCTCGGTTTAACGAACACTACGAGTTTCGTTTAGATCATTAAGGCTAAAAAGTAGTTTATCAAAAACTCACTTTTTACGACATTCGGCACCGTGTCGGTTTATCGTGAAACTTTGACATGTCATAACTTATTTGTTATAACTCGGATTTCGGTATTCTTTATATATCCGTAATCCTTGTCACGCCCACTACAAGTTTCTTAATAGATATCGGCTTTATCTAAAATTTAATTTTTGACGCTCATTTTTATTCTTAATTAATTAAACCCTAATAATTAAGCATAAAACACATAATTCACATAAAATTCACATAATTCCTTTTCATTTCTTCTAAATGAGTTACAAAGGTTAACCTAGACCATTATGTCAATATTAATGCCTAGCCTAGAAACACGGGCGTTACAACTCTCTCCCCCTTAGAATGATTCCGTCCCCGGAATCACACATCAACAAACAAATACGGGTAGCGACTCCTCATGTCACTCTCCGTTTCCCAGGTGAGATTTGGCCCATTCGTATGTTTCCCACGCACAAGCACTAAATCGACCATTTTCATATCACAAGTTCCTAGTCTTACGGTCAACGATTGCCTCAGGTTCTTTAATCAACCTCTTGTTTTCATCCAACCTTAACTCAGAAATGGGAATTATGTCGGGCACATCTCCCGTAAATTTTCTCAAATAAGACACATAAAAGGTGTTATGAATACCCTCCAGTTCTTCCGGTAATTCTAGCTTGTAAGCTTGATTCCCGATCCTCTAAAGAACTTTAAATGGTCCAATAAACCTTGGACTCAAGTTTCCCTTCTTACCAAATCTTATAAGTCCCTTCCATGGTGAGACTTTAAGTAAAACCGAATCTCCAACTTCGAATGATATCGGTTGTCTTTTCTTGTCAGCATAGCTCTTTTGAGCAGCTAACCTCCTTTCCCTAATCACTTTCAACTTTTCAGCAGTCTGATGGACTATTTCAAGTCCCATAAACTGCTTTTCCCCAGCTTCCAGTCAACATGACGGCGTTCAAAACTTTTCCCCATAAAAAGCGTGATAAGGTGCCATCTTGAGGCTTGAGTGGAAACTATTACCCTAGAAAAATTCTACTAAAGGTAAATGTTCATCCCAGTTACCTTGGAATTCCAGGGTACATGTTCTCAGCATATCCTCCAATGTTTGAATTATTTATTCGCTCTTACCATCGGTTTGTGGATGGTAAGTTGTATTCAAACACAACTTGGTACCCAATTCCGCTTATAGACTCCTCCAAAACCTTGAGGTAAAACGGCTGTCACGATCGGATACAATCGTTAACGGAACACCGTGAAGCCTCACACTTTCCTTCACATAAGAATTCACAAGTTTATCCATAGACCATTTCTCGTTGGCTGCTATGAAATGTCCACTCTTAGTGAAGCGATCAACGACCACCCAAATCATGTCGTGACCGTTCCTTGTTCTGGGCAGTTTAGTCACAAAATTCATAGTGATACCTTCCCATTTACCCATGGGTACAGGTAAAGGATCTAAACTCCCATATGGTTTCTGATGTTGTGCCTTAACCCTAGCACAAGTTACACACTCAGCCACATACTTAGCAACATCGAGCTTCACCATCGGCCACCAGTAATAGGGTTTTAGATCCCTATACATTTTCGCACTGCCGGGATGAATCGAGTACATAGTTTTGTGAGCTTCTTCCATCAGAAGACCTCTTACTCCTCCCATCTTTAAGGCGAATACTACCACTACCAACTCCAGATCACGAGTAGGGTAGTTCTTTTCATGCTCCTTCAATTGCCTCAATGCATACACTATCACTTTATCCCTTTGGGTCAGAACACAACCTAACCCAACTTCTTTAACAACGAACGCGATACTTCTATTGATCGCTTTGATAAGCCTTTACTTCAATTCGGCTTAAGTCAACTGCTACATCGAACTTGGTTCTCTGAACCACATAACAAACTCATCATAGTCGGACTCAATTCGATATGACCACTAGGGTCGGAATAACAATCATCTTCTTAGTCATTACCGAAACGATGGTAACGACATACTAGAATAAGACGGAATCAATTACGAGTTCCTTGGTAACCTTGTGACTTTCCCTGATCCAAGTGTGAGTCCTGTGCTTCCAGTAGTATAGATCTCTACTACTATTCACACCTACTCATACTCGTCCCAAGTACTGTCTCGCAGTCCCCAAATCCTAAAATCACAAAACAATTTAACACATACGAATGTTTCCAATTAATTATAGAATTTTCCTAGACTCTACTAGGACTTCGTCCATGCGTATCTTCAGTCATCAATTCTACTTCAACTTGGTTGGTGACGGAAATTCCAGACGATGGAACAACTTCAAGAAATTCACCAACCATTCATCATCCTACCAATCAGAGGTATACTTCAGACGTACCATACTCCTCTAAACGTTTCATTATTTTATCAAACATATTCTAAGACAAGATACCACTCTTACGATATCTTCTGATAGGTATCATTCACTATCATAAGCTTTTCATTTCCTCCATCTACTCAATTCTCTACGAGTCTTCACCATAACGTTTTGTACACCCAAGCAGACGTTCGGTGTACCAGGCGAGAATTTAAGATAGGAAAGCTTTATTTACGATAAACGTATAAATATCCTTATCACTTCGAAACGTTTACATGTTAGTTCTAATCTCGTAATCATACGCTTAGAATCCTACACACATAAGGTTTCCAGATCCGGTCGGCAGCAGACCATAGATCCGAACAAATAATAACATCATTATAGCTATAACACAAAACATTTAGCACATAAAACATTTTAGGCATCTTTCCTAAAATAAACTTGTGCTCGTGCCTAAATTATGGTAGACACTCATCTCACAATCATCACTTAGCATTCTAAGTTTAAGTCTAGAAATCCTACAATTTCTTAGTTCGCTTAAACTAATGCTCTGATACCAACTATGACATCCCCAAATTCACGGCCAGAAAAGACCGGTTTAATTTATACTTTTGAAATAATTTCAGAGTAATCATTTGATTAAAGGTGTTGCGGAATTTGTTCCCAGAAAAACATAATAAATATGTTATCAAATCATTTCCGAAGAAATGTATTTTATTCACTTAAACCATTGGGATGTCATTGTCAATACAAAAACATAAGCATAAACAAAACTTACAATCATTTACACTAGTGATCTACTTCTCTTTTAATCTCTCAGTGTAAAGCAACTTCGTATCGATACCTGTGATACAAATAAACTGAGTGGGTCAGGCTTGGGAGCCTAGTGAGCATATAGGGTTTTCAACCCACAATAAATAATAAACTTATTAAGTTCTCAATCAACAATAAATTTATTAATTCCATCAACCAAAATAACCCTAATTACACATTCCCATTATCCTCACTTTACGTCCCTAAAACAACTATCATAAGGGACCTAGCCTAAGGATTATCACTAGGGTGACAACATTGCTTTGGGGGTTCCTCAGCAAGTTATGTCAAATAAAACAAACATCGGGGTGACAACATTGCTTTCCCTCAGCAAGTTATGTCAAACAAGACATCCTAACATAAAACAACCAATAAGGTGACAACATTGCTTTCCTTCAACAATTTATGTCAAATAGGCACGAAGTCACATCGTCGCCATGTGCTAGTCCATAGCTCTTATTCATCGACGGCATTTCCCACGGGAGTTCCCCCCCGCAATACATGTCAATGGGTTTTCCATACAGCTGATGAACATACTAAGGGGTTTTCCCCAGCCTTACTTGCCCTAAAGGCACTCATGAGGGGAATAGAGTACAGCGAATGAACACTTAAGTCCATTAACACCTACAGGTTACGAGCCTGCTAGTGTTCCACAAACCATCAAAACAGTCCATGCTTGTCATCCATACTCTGCTGAATGACGGGGGTTTTAGAGTACAGCGAATGAACACTTAAGTCCATTAACACCTATAGGTTACGAGCCTGCTAGTGTTCCACAGACCATCAAAACAGTCCACGGTTGTCATCCATACTCTGCTGAATGACGGGGGTCAACGTTAGGTAAGGGCTTTTCTCATATTGCACCACTCATGCCAACATCTGGGTAAAAGCTTTTCCCATATTTCACCACTCACTTTCAACTCATGATCTATATCACTGATCATCTCATCTATCCAACTCACCTTTCATCACACACCCACTATTTAACTCATGATCTATATCACTAACTCATGAAGCTAGTCCGATCACTTCATAAAAGAACAAAGACTCCAAAGCTCTTCCAAATAAAAGTATAGGGAAAATACTGATAAAGTACTCACGTACGCTCCCGTACCCCGACACGTAATAGTGTCAAAAGGAAGAACTAATGGATGAACACATAGTTCAAAAATACCTAATGAACATATAGTTCAAACATACGTATCGATTACAAGTCTACTAACGTTCCACTGGGCTATCTAAAATAGTCTGTGGCCGTTGTCTATACTCTGCTAGATGACTAGATCATCTTAAACATCGATACCTCTCATCACTTTTATTTCATCACACATCATCTAATTAATCTACCCATGTTTTACCCAACATATTTGTAGATAAAAATATATATATATACAGTTTATAACTTGTATAAAACATCAATTCAACAGTCACCTCAAAATAAACAATTAATATATTTACACATAGCACGTATTTTAAGGTAAATACTTCATATATATGTGTAAGGTGAAAGTGACTATACACTCACCTGATTTAATGAAAATCGGGCAGCAATTCGTTTCCTAAAACGATCGTTTCTAATAAAACCGGGAGTTTTATTGAGAAACCGGGCTCTGCGAAAGGTCGGGCTTCAAAACCGAAAAGATAAATTTTCCGGGCTTTACGGGCTCTTCGTGGCGTATTCCGGGGCTTATAATCGATACCGGGGCTTCGGGGGATGTTAATATGAAGAAAATATGAAGAAAGGGGTGAAATATAGCAAATTTCCAAAAGTACCCGAGAAGGCTCGCAGGTCCCCTTCTATTTATAGGGTCCGAAGTCCCGATCCAACCGCTGAGAAGAGGCCACGCACTGCAGATCCGACGGCTGGCAGGAAGGCTCGCACGTGGGTTCGCACATGGCTGCGCATGCGAGGGCTTGCTGGCAGTCTCCTACTGGACCGAGGTCTAGTCCGAAGTAGGGTTGGTTCGTGGCATGCAGGCGAGGGTTCGGACACGCACCAAGGGCACACGTCGGATTCTTAGTGGACCGCGGTTACTGTTCATGCGAGGGTGACTCAGCAGATTTCGCCACGTGGCTTCGCATGACTCACTGATTTCGGACACGTGTCACATTCTAAGCGAGGGTGACGTGGCAAATTGTGACTATGCGAATGTTCTCGGTTTTTGTGCAAAAACTTCTAAAATCCATAACTTTCGCATACGAGCTCCGTTTTTGACGTTCTTTATATGCACGCGTAGGTAAAATTACGCTCTACAACTTCTGTTTAGACTTCGTCGGCTAATTTTGACTTTAATTTTTAAATTATTATTTTTAACAGACCGGGACAGGAAATCCGTTAAAAATTCACAACTTCTTCATCCGACGTCCGTTTTCGTCAGACTTTTTACCGTTGTGCTATAAATGACGAGACCTTCGATTCTTGTTTAGGTCGTGTCGGCTAAAAACCGCTCGATCTAAAATTCGAGTTTTTAGCTGTCTACTACTAAGCTGAAACTTCGAAAAATCATAACTTCCTCATACGAAGTCAGATTTGGGTGTTCTTTTTATATCTACTCTCGGTTTAACGAACACTACGAGTTTCGTGTAGATCATTAAGGCTAAAAAGTAGTTTATCAAAAACTCACTTTTTACGACATTCGGCACCGTGCCGGTTTATCGTGAAACTTCGACAGGTCATAACTTCTTTGTTATAACTCGGATTTCGGTATTCTTTATATATCCGTAATCTTTGTCACGCCCACTACAAGTTTCTTAATAGATATCGGCTTTATCTAAAATTTAATTTTTAACGCTCATTTTTATTCTTAATTAATTAAACCCTAATAATTAAGCATAAAACACATAATTCACATAAAATTCACATAATTCCTTTTCATTTCTTCTAAATGAGTTACAAAGGTTAACCTAGACCATTATGTCAATATTAATGCCTAGCCTAGAAACACGGGCGTTACATATTATCTCTCCATGGCCATTCATGAAATGGGGAATGGATATAGTAAGAAAATTACCAATAGCTCCAGGAGGAAATGTCTTCATGTTGGTGATGACTGATTACTTCTCGAAGTGGATCGAAGTTGAAGCATTTGTTCAGGTTAGAGACAAAGAGGTAGTCTCATATATTAAACATAATATCTTGACCAGGTTCGGGATCCCAGCTAAAGTCATATGCGACAATGGATCCCAATTCATAAGAAAGAGGACAAGAGAATTTTGCACGAATTCGGGAATCAAAATGATAATGTCCATTCCTTTTCATCCCCAAGCTAATGGTTAAGCAGAATCTAGCAATAAGATCATAGTAAACAACTTGAAGAAAAGGCTAGATAAAAAGAAAGGAAGATGCGCAGAAGAGCTTCCTTTCGTCCTATGGGCAGATAGGACTACTTCCAAAGTAGCCACTGGTCAGACCCCCTACTCCTTGGTGTTTGGGACAGAAGCAATGATCCCTACCGAAGTAGTGATCCCGATAGCAAGATACTTGCTCCAAAATCAAGAAAACAATGACTGGATACTGGCCCAGGATCTTGACACTGTTGACAAACTCAGAGATCTTGCCAAGATACACATTGATGCTCATCAACAAAGGATCACCAAGGCTTACAACAAGAACATAAAAGTTAGAAGATTCCAAATAGGAGACTGTTGAACGACCTTTCCAATGCAGGAAATGCAAGAAATTTGGAAACCTTATCCTCGGAATCACCAGTAGTAGGAACAAGCTCCTCAAATCTGAATGTTGCATCAAAACAAACAAAATAAGGGAAGTAAATTTCAATATCCTTAAAATCTAAATTCAAATCCTAACCTTTTTTATCCATGTTTTTGGTAGGGAATCCCCATCGGGAATCGAATCACGTCTCACGAAGAAGTATTTTTCCTTCCAAGCACCATCATTTTGTTTAGATTTCAGAATGAGGTGGGGTTTGTTTGTCTTAACTCTTAACAGGGAACGGGAAGAACCAAAGGTAGAAAGGTCATAAACGAGAGCCAGTTCAGGTAACCTGATGTCCATATTCTTGGACTGATTCAAGCGATCAATCCAAAACAAGATCCTCCAAACCACAGGCATAGTTTGGATATAAGAAATTTGGGTAGTTGAAAAGAAATCACGAACGATACCAGTAAAAGGATAAGTTAAACCTAGAGTAATGTTGGGTTTTGAGCATTCTAACACTCCTATGGTGTACATGCAACCCTATAAACCTTGGATCTATGTTTTCTCTATTATACGTGCAAATATTAACTATTCCAAGGTTTCATCCTAACTAGCATATTATGAAGCACCTATACTACAAAGTTCTAGTTAGATGACATACCTTTGATGTAGCTTGATGTCTTCAAGCTTTAAGAGCTTAGCCCCAATAGTGTGGAAGCCTCAAATGGAATCACAAATCACCAAAACACCTTGGAAGAACTTGAGAGAATATGTATGCACACTAAAATCGGCCCACTCTTATTTTCACACACTTGTGCCAATTTTGTGAGCCAAGGACCCCTTTATATATTATGGAGGATTAGGGTTACATCCATGTAAACCCTAATACCCATGACCTTTCATTTACATAGGATCCATGGGTTAAAAGCTCCATGGACCATCCATGAAAGCTTAGCCCAACCTAAATGAACTTGGCCCATTCCATATATATAAGAGTCCATATTTAATTAATTCTTTTTGATCACTTAATTAATTCTAAATTAATTATTGATCAATACTAATTAAATAATATGATTCCATATTAATATATTAGAACTTATAATATATTAATATAAATCATAAATATACTATTCTCAAAAGACTATCCATATAAATTGTGTCGGTGAAGTGCAACCCAAATGGACCATGCCGGGTCGGGTCAAGTACATACCAAATATAGTTATGGACTTAGACATTAATCCAACAGTCTCCCATTTGGATAAGTCTAAAACTATTATTGAGTATGACTTCAAAACCTAACTGGCAATCGTAGCTCTTAAAGCCGCTGTCGAACTCTGACCTTGTCAATAACTTGTCCATTAGATACGGGATCATATATTCCTCCATTCTAGATATCATATGGACTGAGACATGGATTATAATCATTCTCTCTGTCCATTTGTTGTTTCCCGATTTTCGATTTATGATGACTGACTGATTGAACAAATCAAATCAGTCCTGGCTTGGCCAAGCACTCACATGTGTCATCGCTAAATCATCGAGGGGCCCACAGATATCGCTTTTATCCCGAAGGTAAAAGGAATGGATAAACTTCGACTCATATGGCTTGGTCTACTACTTGTTGAATCATACACAAAGGCACGTTTTATAACATCGAGTTACCAAATGCGTTTTCGTGCAATCATTGTATAACCAACTCATAGTAACAACTCATATCTCTAGGTTTGAAGAATATAAGATATTATCGTCTCATGATCACTCGTGATAAAATCCATCAAGTGATTCAAATGAGCGCGGGTTGAATCCAATACTCAGAACTTATGAGCACTCATGAGTGTTATAACACCACTTTGTCCACCAACTTGGACCTCTACAAACCAACCCATAACAGTCTTGATTCATATCTACTTCGAACATATGACCGACTGTGGATGGTTTGAATAACTTAATCATTCAGGAAGAGCGACTTAGTTATTCTGGAAGTCAAAACATGCAAAGTGAAACACAAGAATAGATGAATCAAATATGGTATCAAACCCTATGAATATAAATAAACACTTTTATTTATCACCATACTGATTACTCATTATTCATTGTTTCGGTTTTATCAACTTTATACTTGAATTAAAAACACTAGTTGTCCCATGCTCCAAGCATCTACACTATGTTTTTCTTAAACAATAGCTTTGCCATACACCAAGTATGAACTCTATGTTTGTCTATGATCCTTATTTTGTGAAATAAACCAATTGAACATAATTTCAATGATTCTAATTTCACACTCCCAAATGCTTATCGAAAAATGTGAGAATTTCAAATTCCTAACATTTATCGAAATCTGTTTAGATTTTAAACTTATATGCACTGACCCTCCTGTAATGAATATGTACAAAGTCACAAAGACTTGTCAACAGTTATTATAAGGTATTCCAATGGAGATCAACTCCATGGAAACTAAGTCTCATATTCAAAGTACATTGCTTTGGACATGCTTCTTGCATTAAGTTTTCTAATCTTACACAGATAACTTCCAACTATGGAGACAACTCCATATTCTCATTTTGACTATCACTTCTGAATAAGAGATGCCTCTTTTCAGAATATGTCAATATGGTCCTTCCAAAATTAGCACTATACTTCCAACTGTCCCTGAGCAACCAATCTTTGGTAAACCTCAGATTGTCCTCGACAATTGCTTAATCATTTTAGTCATATCCAATTCTAGACCTTTTCCCTTCTTAATGCCTCTGGGCATTTGGAAAAATTTAGAAATGACAAATATTATAGCACATGCAATCGATCCTGTACCCAAAGCAAATGGTACACGATTCATGATGTCTCACATAAAGACATGATTCTAGACCAGTCTTTTGCTACAATATTTTTATTTGCCATGTTTTCAAAATTTGACTATGAAGAGGGATGCCGTAATCATAATCGAATTTTGAGAACGCAATATATAGAATTTCCTTAAGTTGAACCAATCCAACATGAAATTCATATATATATTCTTGACTAAAGATGATTAAGGTCTCAATCTAAGCCTTTAGAACTGAAATGAAGTATATCCTCTCCCTTAATTAAAGCAAAACAACTTTTTCAATCCCTGCAGCCTCACGAATTGAAACTTTTGTTTTCTATAATTAACATTGCTAACTTGCAACACTAACAATAATTATCATGCTCCCACTAACATGATGATTATTAGCATAACACTTATGCTCCCACTAGCTTTGACATGTACTCAGAAATCAGCTGGACTTTTAGAAATCAGTACTTTATTGACTTTCTTACCAAAGTTCAGATTTCTGATACGAGATGCTTTGATAAAACTTTATCAAAATCATACACCTTTCCTTAGATAGCATGCATGTGTGTCTAAACAATTTCAGAACTATGAAAAGGGATGTCGTAATCATAGTCTCAATTGTTTAGACCTTTTGCCATCTGTTTCAAATCTACTTGGTGGAAGTGTTTCCTCACCATCATTTTCATGAATCGGAGAGAAACCTTATGACCCTTAGATTTTATGGTGTATGTGTTCTTATCCATGTGAATCGTCAAAACCATACTCACAAGACAAGGATAATGACAAATCCAAACTCATATGGACTGAACTTATGCAATCTTAACTTCTTGCCACCTGGCAGTACAGGGCCTGCCATTGCTTCCAAGTTGTTATGCAACCAATTGAGAACTTTCAGAACTCCTATGCAAAGCCAACTTTAACTGGAATGGGCACAGAATATGTCAACACGATAGGTTATAAACCTCAAGTCGTGTGCTAGTGAAGAACCTCATGTTTTATTCTTGATTAGTTCTTGAAATTCTTTTTAGGATCTTTAAGACTCCCACTATCCTCTTGACATATAAGACTATCTTGCCAAATATTCAAGAGATAGTGCGGATTCTTTATCAAGACAAACACTTCACACAATTGGCCTTAGTTGGTCTTTGTTTTATCCAAAACATCACAACTTACCAATTTCAAATGTACAAGAGTAGGACACTTTTACTCTTACATTTGACAAGTGTTTTAAACCTTTCTTTAAGATATTTCACTCAAGTTACAATCTTGGAGTATGACTCTAAGAATTTTTTTGGAACGAAGTATGACTCATCTTCCTGATCTAACCATTTCAACAATTCATGACTCCTCTTCTTAGTCATAAGAATGCACTAAGATGACCTTTAGAGGACTAATTGTGATATGATTTCTAAATCATTAAGATGATCACAAACATGATACTAAAGTACTCTCCTATCTTTTTAGATTTGAGAAACTTTTATCTTTCTGCCTAATTTGATTCTTCCCATTTGTTCTGCCATACATTGAGACTTTGCCAATGTTTCAGAATTATACTTTAAACTTGTAAGTATAACCATATTTACTAAACTTTAGTAAATCAAATAGTCTTAACGAGCTTTGTGGTGGACATGACCAGTGCACAAAAATGTGTACTCGATCCCTTTAGTCCTTCACTTGACTCACACATCCATGTGAACAAGTAATTAGTCTTGATTTTCCAATGCTTGAAAGTTCTCATTCATCATACTATTCAACTTGCATGATTCCAAGTTTCGGTCCAATTGAAACTTGGGTGATGAGGAACTTTCCTGATTTGGTAAATTTAGACACTACCACAAATGAAAGAATCAAATCCATTTTCCAATATTGCTGTCAGTGGAATCATATAAGCAACAATTTTCCACAAATGACATTGTAAGGATACTTCAAATAAATAAAATTAAACAATTTTCTTTTATTTTAAAACTTTGCGGAAAAACTTATCCATACAATCCACATGGAAAATTGTTGTTATCTATTCCTTAGCAATATATCATAACTTCTTAAGCAACTGCTCAAAATTCTGATGCGATCGAAATCCACCTTCGCGATCAGAATCAGCATATACTTCCTTTAAGATTTCTCTCTATTCTTTGATTCTTAAAACATCAACATGTGACCCAGTCACATAATGTAATGAGGATCTCAGAATAGAACTTAACAGAGTTAGATAATGGGCTCTACCTGATGTAGAGTCAAACTTATTGACTTTAACATCCTTAGGTAAATTTGGCAGCTTTGCAATCAACGCCCCTTCCTTTGGCAAAATAAACATATGGACCCTTTGGTAATGGGACTATCTCAGACTTAGCCTTTCTCTTTACCATTTGGTCAACTGGGTTGACTTTGACCAATCCCTTTCCATTGGGAAGAGAATGTTTTTTCTGGATTTCCAGTGTCACCATTGTCACTGTCCATAAAGTTTTTGGGAAGTTGATCTTCTAATCAAATTTGCTTTACTATCGTTCTATATCATTGTTAATTCAGCAGCACCAAGCAAATAGATATGATCATTAAGGTTCATGTCATAGTCTGTTTCATAGTAGTCTCAAAGGAACTCACTATGTGACTTAGAAAGTGATTGAACATCCAACTTTCTCAAGACTTTGACACCCAACTCTCCCGGCTTGTCAATATGTGACTTCATCTCTAAGATGTGATCACACATAGACCTTGCTTGCCATTAGGGCTTGAGTGACCTTGAACTTGTGGGTTAGGGAGAATAACTGGAGGAGTTGGAGGAAGAGAAGTATGACTTCCATGAGCCAAACTCGGGAAGTCATATTCATTAGGAAAGCTTGGTTTGGGAAGATCATTGTTGTCTAAACCAGACATCAACAATGGGAGAAATTCACGTAAAGTTGATTTAAGTCCTTAATATAACACCCAATATGATATATTAAGGCTAGGACCCAACAAACTATTTTATAACTTGGATGAGGGATGTCGTAATCCAAGCTATAAAATATTTGAAGGTAGGTGAATGACGATTCACCAATTTCCACCAAGATAAACGAAATGTATTATTAGGTTTTAATTGGTTTTTGAAACTCCTAGATTCTTTTGAGATTCATTGAACTTTTCAATGGCATGTTTCAATCTCGAGTGTGCCCTTCAGGTTTTGTGACTGGGATGTCGAGGATCACAAAACAAGGTGTGAAGTAACCATGCAAATATACTTGGTACCCTTAATATTTACCACTCAATCGATGTGCCGGTTAACCACACACGCTCCAACGATACTATGATAAACATTAAGTTACCCTTGGCCTACCTTGTTAAGTCCAGGTTAGTGTGCCGGTTAACCACACACGCTCCACTAACAGCTTAAACAAAGTGCAAAGTGTAATTTCATAGATTAGCACCTTATTCACATTTTGCTAAGTAACTAAGATTGGGAATTTATAAAAAGTTTAGTTACTTAGTATTTATCATTAATACTTTTAATGAAGGAAGAATTATAGTCCTTGTCTTACCTGTTCGGCTAGCGAACCTCCACCAGTCAAGGAAGCGGTGGGTGAGAGTGGACACCCATTAAATTGCTATTTTATAGGCAGTAACCTTATACCCCCCTTATAGACCGGCTTCGTGAATGAGACCTACTAATGGTAAGACGACTTGCTCTTATACATATAATATATTAAACTTTTAATATTATAATAGTATAAGGGTGTATTTTAGACATTTAAAATACTTGGTGGTTTAATCTATTAATTAAACTATACTCTTAATTTAATTAAATTTAAACCATATCATTATGGAATTATTAATTCTCTTTTAATTAAACACTTTAATTATCTATTAATAAAGTCCATAAGAGTTAATTGAATTATTCAATAAAAACATCATAATTCCAATTATTAAATTCAAAATTAAAACCATTTAATTAATTGTTTAAGTTATGAACCCAAGAGTTTTAGAATTCAATTCTTTTTTTTTATCATAAAAAAAACTTTTTCCAAATTCCAAAACTTGAGGGCAAGTTTTGTAACTCTTGAAAACTTTTGGATTCCATAACTTATGGAGTTAAATACTTGTTCTATGATGAAACTTTTCATGTTCCATAACTTAAGAACAAGTTATGGAATTCTTTAAAACATTAAGACCAAGTTTTGTAACTCCATAAAAAACTTTGAATCAATTTTTTTAAAAACCTTTTCATATCCATAACTTATGGAGGTTTCAAAAAACTCTTTAGATCAAACTTTTAAAACTAATAAAATAATCATATTATTTTATCTTTTACTAAATTTGACCTAATTCAACTCATATAGCAAATGATTCAAATTTTACAAATAATTAGTTTTTCACAAAAACAAGTAATTATCTTAAAATTTGACAAACGTCATGTTTTTTTTTTCTTTTTTTTTCCAACTTTGAAAATAAAACATTTGCATCAATATAACAGAAAACAACCAGGCTCTGATACCACTGTTGGGTTTTGAGCATTCTAACACTCCTATGGTGTACATGCAACCCTATAAACCTTGGATCTATGTTTTCTCTATTATACATGCAAATATTAACTATTCCAAGGTTTCATCCTAACTAGCATATTATGAAGCTCCTATACTACAAAGTTCTAGTTAGATGACATACCTTTGATGTAGCTTGATGTCTTCAAGCTTTAAGAGCTTAGCCCCAATAGTGTGGAAGCCTCAAATGGAATCACAAATCACCAAAACACCTTGGAAGAACTTGAGAGAATATGTATGCACACTAAAATCGGCCCACTCTTATTTTCACACACTTGTGCCAATTTTGTGAGCCAAGGACCCCTTTATATATTATGGAGGATTAGGGTTACATCCATGTAAACCCTAATACCCGTGACCTTTCATTTACATAGGATCCATGGGTTAAAAGCTCCATGGACCATCCATGAAAGCTTAGCCGAACCTAAATGAACTTGGCCCATTCCATATATATAAGAGTCCATATTTAATTAGTTCTTTTTGATCACTTAATTAATTCTAAATTAATTCTTGATCAATACTAATTAAATAATATGATTCCATATTAATATATTAGAACTTATAATATATTAATATAAATCATAAATATACTATTCTCAAAAGACTATCCATATAAATTGTGCCGGTGAAGTGCAACCAAAATGGACCATGTCGGGTCGGGTCAAGTACATACCAAATATAGTTATGGACTTAGACATTAATCCAACAGTCTCCCATTTGGATAAGTCTAAAACTATTATTGAGTATGACTTCAAAACCTAACTGGCAATCGTAGCTCTTAAATCCGCTGTCGAACTCTGACCTTGTCAATGACTTGTCCATTAGATAAGGGATCATATATTCCTCTATTCTAGATATCATATGGACTGAGACATGGATTATAATCATTCTCTCTGTCCATTTGTTGTTTCCCGATTTTCGATTTATGATGACTGACTGATTGAACAAATCAAATCAGTCCTGGCTTGGCCAAGCACTCACATGTGTCATCGCTAAATCATCGAGGGGCCCACAGATATCGCTTTTATCCCGAAGGTAAAAGGAATGGATAAACTTCGACTCATATGGCTTGTTCTACTACTTGTTGAATCATACAAAAAGGCACGTTTTATAACATCGAGTTACCAAATGCGTTTTCGTGCAATAAATGTATAACCAACTCATAGTAACAACTCATATCTCTAGGTTTGAAGAATATAAGATATTATCGTCTCATGATCACTCGTGATAAAATCCATGAAGTGATTCAAATGAGCGCGGGTTGAATCCAATACTCAGAACTTATGAGCACTCATGAGTGTTATAGCACCACTTTGTCCACCAACTTGGACCTCTACAAACCAACCCATGACAGTCTTGATTCATATCTACTTCCAACATATGACCGACTGTGGATGGTTTGAATAACTTAATCATTCAGGAAGAGCGACTTAGTTATTCTGGAAGTCAAACATGCAAAGTGAAACACAAGAATAGATGAATCAAATATGGTATCAAACCCTATGAATATAAATAAACACTTTTATTTATCACCATACTGATTACTCATTATTCATTGTTTCGGTTTTATCAACTTCATACTTGAATTAAAAACACTAGTTGTCCCATGCTCCAAGCATGTACACTATGTTTTTCTTAAAAAATAGCTTTGCCATACACCAAGTATGCACTCTATGTTTGTCTATGATCCTTATTTTGTGAAATAAACCAATTGAACATAATTTCAATGATTCTAATTTCACACTCCCAAATGCTTATCGAAAAATGTGAGAATTTCAAATTCCTATCATTTTTCAAAATCTGTTTAGATTTTAAACTTATATGCACTGACCTTCCTGTAATGAATATGTACAAAGTCACAAAGACTTGTCAACAGTCATTATAAGGTATTCCAATGGAGATCAACTCCATGGAAACTAAGTCTCATATTCAAAGTACATTGCTTTGGACATGCTTCTTGCATTAAGTTTTCTAATCTTACACAGATAACTTCCACCTATGGAGACAACTCCATATTCTCATTTTGACTATCACTTCTGAATAAGAGATGCCTCTTTTCAGAATATGTCAATATGGTCCTTCCAAAATTAGCACTATACTTCCAACTGTCCCTGAGCAACCAATCTTTGGTAAACCTCAGATTGTCCTCGACAATTGCTTAATCATTTTAGTCATATCCAATTCTAGACCTTTTCCCTTCTTAATGCCTCTGGGCATTTGGAAAAATTTAGAAATGACAAATATTATAGCACATGCAATCGATCCTGTACCCAAAGCAAATGGTACACGATTCATGATGTCTCACATAAAGACATGATTCTAGACCAGTCTTTTGCTACAATATTTTTATTTGCCATGTTTTCAAAATTTGACTATGAAGAGGGATGCCGTAATGATAATCGAATTTTGAGAACGCAATATATAGAATTTCCTTAAGTTGAACCAATCCAACATGAAATTCATATATATATTCTTGACTAAAGATGATTAAGGTCTCAATCTAAGCCTTTAGAACTGAAATGAAGTATATCCTCTCCCTTAATTATAGCAAAACAACTTTTTCAATCCCTGCAGCCTCACGAATTGAAACTTTTGTTTTCTCTAATTAACATTGCTAACTTGCAACACTAACAATAATTATCATGCTCCCACTAACATGATGATTATTAGCATAACACTTATGCTCCCACTAGCTTTGACATGTACTCAGAAATCAGCTGGACTTCTAGAAATCAATACTTTATTGACTTTCTTACCAAAGTTCAGATTTCTGATACGAGATGCTTTGATAAAACTTTATCAAAATCATACACCTTTCCTTAGATAGCATGCATGTGTGTCTAAACAATTTCAGAACTATGAAAAGGGATGTCGTAATCATAGTCTCAATTGTTTAGACCTTTTGCCATCTGCTTCAAATCTACTTGGTGGAAGTGTTTCCTCACCATCATTTTCATGAATCGGAGAGAAACCTTATGACCCTTAGATTTTATGGTGTATGTGTTCTTATCCATGTGAATCGTCAAAACCATAGTCACAAGACAAGGATAATGACAAATCCAAACTCATATCGACTGAACTTATGCAATCTTAACTTCTTGCCACCTGGCAGTACAGGGCCTGCCATTGCTTCCAAGTTGTTATGCAACCAATTGAGAACTTTCAGAACTCCTATGCAAAGCCAACTTTAACTGGAATGGGCACAGAATATGTCAACACGATAGGTTATAAACCTCAAGTCGTGTGCTAGTGAAGAACCTCATGTTTTATTCTTGATTAGTTCTTGAAATTCTTTTTAGGATCTTTAAGACTCCCACTATCCTCTTGACATATAAGACTATCTTGCCAAATATTCAAGAGATAGTGCGGATTCTTTATCAAGACAAACACTTCACACAATTGGCCTTAGTTGGTCTTTGTTTTATCCAAAACATCACAACTTACCAATTTCAAATGTATAAGAGTAGGACACTTTTACTCTTACATTTGACAAGTGTTTTAAACCTTTCTTTAAGATATTTCACTCAAGTTACAATCTTGGAGTATGACTCTAAGAATTGTTTTGGAACGAAGTATGACTCATCTTCCTGATCTAACCATTTCAACAATTCATGACTCCTCTTCTTAGTCATAAGAATGCACTAAGATGACCTTTAGAGGACTAATTGTGATATGATTTCTAAATCATTAAGATGATCACAAACATGATACTAAAGTACTCTCCTATCTTTTCAGATTTGAGAAACTTTTATCTTTCTGCCTAATTTGATTCTTCCCATTCGTTCTGCCATACATTGAGACTTTTCCAATGTTTCAGAATTATACTTTAAACTTGTAAGTATAACCATATTTACTAAACTTTAGTAAATCAAATAGTCTTAACGAGCTTTGTGGTGGACATGACCAGTGCACAAGAATGTGTACTCGATCCCTTTAGTCCTTCACTTGACTCACACATCCATGTGAACAAGTAATTAGTCTTGATTTTCCAATGCTTGAAAGTTCTCATTCATCATACTATTCAACTTGCATGATTCCAAGTTTCGGTCCAATTGAAACTTGGGTGATGAGGAACTTTCCTGATTTGGTAAATTTATACACTACCACAAATGAAAGAATCAAATCCATTTTCCAATATTGCTGTCAGTGGAATCATATAAGCAACAATTTTCCACACAATGCCATTGTAAGGATACTTCAAATAAGTAAAATTAAACAATTTTCTTTTATTTTAAAACTTTGCGGAAAAACTTATCCTTACAATCCACATGGAAAATTGTTGTTATCTATTCCTTAGCAATATATCATAACTTCTTAAGCAACTACTCAAAATTCTGATGCGATCGAAATCCACCTTCGCGATCAGAATCAGCATATACTTCCTTTAAGATTTCTCTCTATTCTTTGATTCTTAAAACATCAACATGTGACCCAGTCACATCATGTAATGAGGATCTCAGAATAGAACTTAACAGAGTTAGATAATGGGCTCTACCTGATGTAGAGTCAAACTTATTGACTTTAACATCCTTAGGTAAATTTGGCAGCTTTGCAATCAACGCCCCTTCCTTTGGCAAAATAAACATATGGACCCTTTGGTAATGGGACTATCTCAGACTTAGCCTTTCTCTTTACCATTTGGTCAACTGGGTTGACTATGGCCAATCCCTTTCCATTGGGAAGAGAATGTTTTTTCTGGATTTCCAGTGTCACCATTGTCACTGTCCATAAAGTTTTTGGGAAGTTGATCTTCTAATCAAATTTGCTTTACTATCGTTCCATATCATTGCTAATTCAGCAGCACCAAGCAAATAGATATGATCATTAAGGTTCATGTCATAGTTTGTTTCATAGTAGTCCCAAAGGAACTCACTATGTGACTTAGAAAGTGATTGAACATCCAACTTTCTCAAGACTTTGACACCCAACTCTCCCGGCTTGTCAATATGTGACTTCATCTCTAAGATGTGATCACACATAGACCTTGCTTGCCATTAGGGCTTGAGTTACCTTGAACTTGTGGGTTAGGGAGAACAATTGGAGGAGGTGGAGGAAGAGAAGTATGACTTCCATGAGCCAAACTCGGGAAGTCATATTCATTAGGAAAGCTTGGTTTGGGAAGATCATTGTTGTCTAAACCAGACATCAACAATGGGAGAAATTCACGTAAAGTTGATTTAAGTCCTTAATATAACACCCAATATGATATATTAAGGCTATGACCCAACAAACTATTTTATAACTTGGATGAGGGATGCCGTAATCCAAGCTATAAAATATTTGAAGGTAGGTGAATGACGATTCACCAATTTCCACCAAGATAAACGAAATGTATTATTAGGTTTTAATTGGTTTTTGAAACTCCTAGATTCTTTTGAGATTCATTGAACTTTTCAATGGCATGTTTCAATCTTGAGTGTGCCCTTCAGGTTTTGTGACTGGGATGCCGAGGATCACAAAACAAGGTGTGAAGTAACCATGCAAATATACTTGGTACCCTTAATATTTACCCCTCAATCGATGTGCCGGTTAACCACACACGCTCCAACGATACTATGATAAACATTAAGTTACCCTTTGCCTACCTTGTTAAGTCCAGGTTAGTGTGCCGGTTAACCACACACGCTCCACTAACAACTTAAACAAAGTGCAAAGTGTAATTTCATGGATTAGCACCTTATTCATATTTTCCTAAGTAACTAAGATTGGGAATTTATAAAAAGTTTAGTTACTTAGTATTTATCATTAATACTTTTAATGAAGGGAGAATTATAGTCCTTGTCCTACCTGTTCGGCTAACGACCCTCCACCAGTCAAGGAAGCGGTGGGTGAGAGTGGACACCCATTAAACTGCCATTTTAAAGGCAGTAACCTTATACCCCCCTTATAGACCGGCTTCGTGAATGAGGCCTACTAATGGTAAGACGACTTGCTCTTATACATATAATATATTAAACTTTTAATATTATAATAGTATAAGGGTGTATTTTAGACATTTAAAATACTTGGTGGTTTAATCTATTAATTAAACTATACTCTTAATTTAATTAAATTTAAACCATGTCATTATGGAATTATTAATTCTCTTTTAATTAAACACTTTAATTATCTATTAATAAAGTCCATAAGAGTTAATTGAATTATTCAATAAAAACATCATAATTCCAATTATTAAATTCAAAATTAAAACCATTTAATTAATTGTTTAAGTTATGAACCCAAGAGTTTTAGAATTCAATTCTTTTTTTTTTATCATAAAAAAAACTTTTTCCAAATTCCAAAACTTGAGGGCAAGTTTTGTAACTCTTGAAAACTTTTGGATTCCATAACTTATGGAGTTAAATACTTGTTTTATGATGAAACTTTTCATGTTCCATAACTTAAGAACAAGTTATGGAATTCTTTAAAACATTAAGACCAAGTTTTGTAACTCCATAAAAAACTTTGAATCAATTTTTTTAAAAACCTTTTCATATCCATAACTTATGGAGGTTTCAAAAAACTCTTTAGATCAAACTTCTAAAACTAATAAAATAATCATATTATTTTATCTTTTACTAAATTTGACCTAATTCAACTCATATAGCAAATGATTCAAATTTTACAAATAATTAGTTTTTCACAAAAACAAGTAATTATCTTAAAACTTGACAAACGTCATGTTTTTTTTTTTTTTTTTCCAACTTTGAAAATAAAACATTTGCATCAATATAACAGAAAACAACCAGGCTCTGATACCACTGTTGGGTTTTGAGCATTCTAACACTCCTATGGTGTACATGCAACCCTATAAACCTTGGATCTATGTTTTCTCTATTATACATGCAAATATTAACTATTCCAAGGTTTCATCCTAACTAGCATATTATGAAGCACCTATACTACAAAGTTCTAGTTAGATGACATACCTTTGATGTAGCTTGATGTCTTCAAGCTTTAAGAGCTTAGCCCCAATAGTGTGGAAGCCTCAAATGGAATCACAAATCACCAAAACACCTTGGAAGAACTTGAGAGAATATGTATGCACACTAAAATCAGCCCACTCTTATTTTCACACACTTGTGCCAATTCTGTGAGTCAAGGACCCCTTTATATATTATGGAGGATTAGGGTTACATCCATGTAAACCCTAATACCCATGACCTTTCATTTGTTGGATATAGTGTCTAAGTCCATAACTATATTTGGTATGTACTTGACCCGACCCGGCATGGTCCATTTGGGTTGCACTTCACCCGAACAATTTATGGATAATCGTTTGAGAATAGTATAAGTTATGATTTATTAATATATTATAAGTCCTAATATATTAATATAAAATCATATTATTTAATTAGTATTGATCTATAATTAATTTAGAATTAATTTAGAGATCAAAAGTATGACTAATTAAATATAGGCTCTTGTATTTATATAGTGTGGGCTAATGCTTATTTGGAATGGGCTAGGCGTGCATGGAAAGTCCATGGATACTCCATGGAGCTTTAACCCATGGATCTCATGGAAATGAAAAGACATGGGTATTAGGGTTTACATGGATGTAACCCTAATCCACCACACTATATAAAGGAGGCTTTGGTTCTTGAAATTGCACTAGTTGATGTGTGTAAACTAAGAGGGCCGATTTCAAGAAGTTTGTGACTATTCTCTCAAGTTTCCAAGTTTGTGGTGATTTGTGACTTCCATTTGAGGCATCCACATTATTGGTGCTAGGCTCTCAAACTCCAAGCAATCAACTACTACTACAAGGTAAGTAATTCTACTAGTTTTATTTGATTCAAGTACCCCATGCCATGCTAGTTAGGATAAGAACCTTGGAAAAATAATTATTTGCATGTATCATAGTCAAACATAGATCCAAGGTTTCTAGGGTTGCATGTACACCATAGGAGTGTTAGAATGCTCAAAACCCATCAGTGGTATCAGAGCCTGGTTTGTTTATTTGATACTTGATGCAAAAAAAAAAAAAAAAAAAAAAAAAAAAAAAAAAAAAAAAAAACTTGAAAATCGAAGTTTTGTTCAAAAGCTCGTATCAAAATTTCAAGTTTTGTATATGTACTTACGATTCTTGAAATTTTTGATATGAACATTCATAAACATATGAGTTTAGAAGATCATAGAAATTATGTGCTAATAATTGATTAGATTAATTCTTGATCTTTATGTGTTTTAATGGAGTCCATAACTAGTTTTTAAGTTATGGATAACCAAAAGTCACATTTATAAATAACCATTAAAAAAACACATAAGTTACAAAAAATGAAGAGTCTTCATTTTTAATAACCATTAACTCATAAGTTATGAGAAATGAAAAGTTTTGAAAGTTTACAAAACTTGCCCTCAAGTTTTGGAACATGTAAAGTCATATTAAAAACTTTAGTTCCAACCCCTAGAATTTTAAAAGTTAAAATTCAACCCTTATACTTTATAATATTATAAGTTTAATAATATTTATATATGTATAAGATCAAGTCGTCTTACCGCTAGTACGCCTCATTCACGAAGCCGGTCTATAAGGGGGGTATAAGGTTGTTGCCTATAAAATGGCAACTTAATGGGTGTCCACTCTCACCCACCGCTTCCTTGATCGGTGGAGGGTCGTTAGCCGAACGGGTAGGACAAGGACTTATAAATTCTCATTAAAAGTATAATGATAATACTAAAGTAACTAAACTTTATTAAATTCCCAATCTTAGTTATTTTAGGAAAATGTGAATAAGGTGCTAATCCATGAAATTACACTTTACACTTTGTTTAAGTCGTTAGTGGAGCGTGTGTGGTTAACTGGCACACTAACTTGAACTTAACAAGGTAGGTAAAGGGTGACTTAATGTTTATCATAGTATCGATGGAGCGTGTGTGGTTAACCGGCACATCGATTGAGGGGTAATACATTAAGGGTACCAAGTAATTTGCATGGTTACTTCACACCTTGTTTTGTGATCCTCGGCATCCCAGTCACAAAACTTGAAGGGCACACTCGAGATTGAAACATGCCATTGAAGAAAGTTCAATGAATCTCAAAGAATCTAGGAGTTTCTAAACCAATTAAAACCTAATTAAATATTTCGTTTTTCATGGTGGAAATTGGTGAATCGTCATTCACCTACCTTCAAATATCTTATAGCTTAGATTACGGCATCATTCTTCTAAGTTATAAAATATTGTGTTGGGTCCTAGCCTTAATATTACATTTGGGTGTTTTGTTAAGGACTATCTCTATATCTAATCTAATCTATTCCCTCTTCTTTTCAGATGTCTTCCAATAACAATGCTTCTGGCTCAAACCCTACTAGCTCCTTCTCTCTCATGAATCTTTGTGGGAGAGTCATCTTTGATGGGTCCAACTTTACAGATTGGATCAGAAACATCAGGATGGTCACTCGGTATGAGAACAAAGAATATGTTCTCAACAAGGAGCTGAAGGTACCCGAGCCAACTGCTACTCCTGAAGAGCTTGCTGAATATGAGGTACATGAAAGAGATGCTACAAAAGTGGCATGCATCATGATGGCCACCATGACAGCTGAGCTCCAAAAGTCCTATGAGGACTATTATCCTTTTGAGATGCACCAGGACTTGATGGACCGCTACCATCAAAGTGCTCGTCAAGAGCGATATGAAATAATCTCCTCCATGATAGCAACCCGAATGAAGGATGGTGAACCCATCACGGGCCACATGCAGAAAATGCAAAGGTATGTGGACCGTTTACTGAAGCTGAATGTGAACTTCCTTGAGGAGTTAGCAATAGACATCATTTTGCACTCCTTGCCATCGTGTTATGATCAATTCCGCATGACATATCACATGAACAAGGAAGAAGTCACCCTCAGCAAACTTCAAGGACTCTTGAAGACCGCCGAAAGTGGTCTAAAGGGTAAGTCGGTTGTTACTACTCCTACTCCTACTCCAACTGTGGCCAATGTCTTGGCAATCGAGGATGGCAAAGGGAAGAAGAGAAAGAACCCTTCTAAGGGTACCAAGGGTAAGACCCTTGAAGGCTCCTCTTCAAGCAAAACCAAGAAAGGTTTTGTCACTCCTTCTGCTAACCCTAATGAGGCTGAATGCTTCTATTGCCATGAAAAATCGCACTGGAAGCGAAACTGCCCAAAGTACCAGCAAAATTTGAAGGATGGGAAAATAAAACCCAACCATGCAGGTATATACACTATATTGTCTAATAACTCACCTCATTCTAAGTCTTGGGTCCTTGATACAGGTTGTGGTATTCACATATGTTGTGATTTGTAGGGACTAAAAGGAAGTGATAATGTGGAGCAGGGAAAGATAAACTTGATCATGGGAAACAGGAAAGCTTCACATGTCACCAAGATAGGAGTTTATTCCTTAGTGCTAAATAGTGGGTTTACATTAGATTTGAATAAATGTTATTATTCGCCAGAAATGGCAAGAAATGTTATTTCCTTTCATGCATTATATAAACAAGGTTTTACCTTTTATTTTGATAATAATAATGGTAGTATTGATGCTTTCTTTAATAATGTTCTTTTTTTTAAAGCATTACCTTGTGATGACGTGTATGAAACTGTATCTGTTGTAGATAATCTAGGAAATAATGTATTGTGTATTAACTCTTCCACTAGCTTAGATAAAGCATCCTTATGGCATTGTCGTCTTGGACATGTAAGCAAGAAACGCATAGGCCAACTCCAAAAGGATGGAGTCTTGGAGTTGGGCTATGCGCTTCATGTCCAAGACGACAATGCCACAAGGATGCTTTATCCATACCATTGGAAGAATCCATACACAACACATCATTTCCTAGGTTATCTACAACCATGACAGTTTCATAAATTCCATTACAAGGCATTGCTTCAAAATATAAAACACCATTTAGATAAGCATAAATCGAACCATTCTCATTATTAAACGAATATCTAAATCCTTGTCTAAATAAACCATGAAAAGAAATGATGTTTCTTGCCATATCTGGCGAGTAGCAAAAATTATTTAATTCTAAATTCAAACCATTCCTAAGCTCTAAAGAATACACTCCAATCTTGGTGACAGGCGACGTTCTTCTGTTTCCCATGATCAGATTTATTCTTCCAAGCTCTACATCCCTATTTCTTCCTAGTCCCTGCAAATCAGAACAAATGTGGTAACCACACCCTGTATCAAGAACCCAAGAAATAGCATGAGATGAATCATTAGATTTAATTGTGTAAATACCTGCAAAAGATGGCTTGATCTTCCCATCCTTGATGGCTTGCAGATATTCCGGGCAGCTTCTCTTCCAATGCCCTATTTTGTGGCAATGGTGGCACTCTGCCTCCTTTGGGTTTGGGTTGGGCTTAGCAGGATCAACCTTGGTCCCACTAGAGGAGGAACCATTTTGGGACTTTCCTTTGTGGTGGTTCTTTGAAAAAGCCTTCCTCTTCTTGCCCCTTCCCTGTCTAATAGCCAAAACAGGAGCAACGGGTGGATTGGGAGTTGGTGCAACAGACTTGTCCTTGAGGTTGCTCTCAGCAGTCCTCAGGAGCCCTTGGAGTTTGCTTAGGGTGACCTCTTCCTTGTTCATGTGGTAGGTCATCCTAAATTGGTTGTAGCATGAGGGCAAGGAGTGAAGAACAATGTCGATAGCCAAATCTTCACCAAAGTTGACATTCAACTTGCGAAGACGATCAACATACCTTTGCATCTTTTGCAAGTGCACAGTAAGAGACTCTCCACTTCCCATTTTAGCAGTAATCATATTCGTTATGATTTCATAGCGCTCTTGCCTCGCGCTTTGGTGATACCTCTCCATCAAGTCTAGATGCATCTCATAAGGATACATGTCCTCATAGGACTTTTGGAATTCTGAGTTCATTGTGGCTATCATGATGCAATGGACCTTCGTTGCATCACGCTCATGGTTCTCAAAGACAGCCATTTCTTCAGGAGTAGCAGTTTCTGGAATGATCTTTTCGAGCTTCTCATCGAGAACATACTCTTTGTCCTCGTAACGCGCGATTGTACGAATGTATCTTATCCATTCGCTAAAGTTCGTTCCATCGAATGTCACTTTTTGACAAAGGCTCATTAGAGGAAATGAGCTAGCAGCTGTGTTGTTTGCGTTAGACATCTACAAATAGAAAGACAAAGTTTGATTAGATTAAGTCCCTAATTAACACCCAAAATGAAAAATTAGGGCTAGGACCCAACAACGTTATTTACACATTAGAAAAGGGATGTCGTAATCCAATATGCAAATAATTTGGAGGTAAGTGAATGACGATTCACTAATTCTTCACCATGAAAAACATAAGCTTTAAGTTTTAAATGTATTGAGAATTCCTAGATTTCATTGAGATTCATTGAACCTTTCAATGACATGTTTAAATCTCGATATGCCCCTCTCGTTTGTGACTGGGATGCCGAGGATCACAAAGTGGGTGTGAATAACCATGCAAATGTACAAGGTGCCCCCACTGTTACAGTTACCTATTCAATGTGCTGGTTAACCACACACGCTCCATTGAACTATAACAAACAATGAGTCACCCTTTGCCACCTTTTCTTAGAACCCAATTAATGTGCCGGTTAACCACACGCGCTCCATTAATGTCTTAGCAAGGGTACAAAGTGTAATTTCATGGGATTGCATCAATTCACTTTTCCTAAAGTAACTAAGATTGGGAATTTTATAAAACATGTTTAGTTACTTTATATAGATTCATTATACTTATTAATGAGAGGAGGTTTGCCCTATCCTACCCGTT
This sequence comes from Lactuca virosa, assembly GCF_052849685.1. Lineage (NCBI taxonomy): Eukaryota > Viridiplantae > Streptophyta > Magnoliopsida > Asterales > Asteraceae > Lactuca > Lactuca virosa. The sequence goes on along the minus strand of NC_136430.1, from coordinate 59,197,140 downwards.
CGGCTAACGACCCTCCACCAGTCAAGCAAGCGGTGGGTGTGAATGTACACCCATTAAGCGCCATTTTATACGCAGCAACCTTATACCCACCTTATAGACTGGCTTCGTGAATGAGGCCTACTAACGGTAAGACTAGCATTTTAAATTATACATATATATATATATATATATATATATATATATATATATATATATATATATATATATATATATATTAAGCTTGTAATAATATAATAGTATAGGGTTGAATTTTAAACTTGTAAAATTCTAGGGATTGAAATTTAAAATTATCCAAATTAAACTTTTAATCACAAAATTTAAAATTTCAAAGCTTGAGGACAAGTCTTGAACTTTTTCAAAGCATAAGGATCAAATAGTAAATAATATAAATCATCTAATTAGATTATCTCAATTTGATCTTATTTAATGTTACTTGCAAAACAATTTACCAATTCAATTCAAATAATCAACAATTATCATATAAGGAAATTATTATTCAACTAATTGGTAATTATCTTATGTTAGGTCAAGAATATACTCATATATATGATTAAAATCGGATTTTAATGACCCAAAACAGTTAAGGCAAGTATCCTCAAGTAAAACAGCAAGAAATCCCGAAACTTCCTCCTTCTGACGCTCGAACTCGCCGAGTACCTCTATGGACTCGCCGAGTACCTCTATGGACTCGCCGAGTCCACAGTGGAACTCGCCGAGTACAACAGTCAGAATCACAAAATCGAATTTTTTTAAGCAACAAGCAATCAACCAATGCATCAATTCAATAGAAATCAATCAAAGCTCTGATACCACTGATGGGTTTGAGCCATAAGAACTTTCCTATGTGCACATGCAAACCCTAATTGCTTGGATCTAGGTTTCTCTAATTGAACATGCATTGAATCCAAGACTTGCAATACTAGATCTAATGTAATATATTGAATCTAATCATATGAAATCAGATCTGAAAGAATACCTTGAATTACTTGCTTGATACTTCTTCTTCTTGGAGCTTAGAGTCACAATTGTCACTCCTCTAATGGCTTACAAACACCAAATAGCAAGAAGATGATCTTGAGAGAGAGGGAGGAGGGATAGAAATCGGCCCTAGGGTTCCTTGGCTTGCAAGAGTGTCGATTTCTCCATCCCAAGGGTCCTATTTATACTATGAGCTATTAGGGTTTCTCCTTTAACCCTAATTGAATGACTTAGGACCTAAGCAATCCAAGATCCTTCTAGATACAAGGCTTGGACGAAATTAAGGTTCCCAAGCCCCTAAATTTCGTTCACCCTAATATCCATAAGGATACATAGCCCAAAATACAACTATCACACATTTGACAGTTTATGCCCCTTTATTCAATTAACCTCTTTAAGTCACCAAATTAATTCTCAATTAATATATGCCTTATATTAATCAAATAATATTATTATTTCCTCAATATATTATTCTCATAATATATTAATAATATTTCTTCTCTCTTAACAAATCATCCTTTCAAGTTGCTATGGTGAAGGCAACCCAAAAGGACCATGCATAACCGGGTCAAGTACTTACCAAATATAGTTACAGCCTTAGACACTAATCCAACAGTCTCCCACTTGGATAAGTCTAGTAACTATATATGCAAATATAATCCGATTAGCAATCGTAGCTCTCAAAGACGATGTCAACTCTGATCTTATCAGTATCCTGTCCTTTAGATAAGGGATCGTATAATCCTCTGTTCTAGATATCGTGCGGACAATTACATGGAACATGGTCATACTTATTGTCCTACAATTTGTTTCTCGATCTCAGATTCATTTGACATAGAACTTAATTGAACACATCAATTCAGTCCTGACCGGGCCCGGCACATAAGTCAAATCAAATCATCGAGGGGCCCTGATATCGCTTTTACCCTCTTAGGATAAAAGGAACAGATAAACTTCGACTTATATGCATTTATTATCCACTAATCAATTTACACACAACAATACGTTTTATAACATCAAGTTACTGATGCGTTTGCGTATTATCAATGCATAACCAATTAACAAACAATAAACCATATATCTAGGTTTTAAGACTATATGATATTACCATCTTGTGATCACTCGTGATAAATTCCATGAAGTGATTCCAACAAGTGCGGGTTTATTCCAATGCTCAAATCAAGTTCATAAGCACTCATGAACGTTGTAGCAAACCTTTGCTATGTCTAATACACTTTAGACAATCTACACACCAATTCATGACAGTCTTCATTCATATCTACTTCCAACATATGAACGACTGTGGACTATTCGAATAATTTGATTATTATCAAATAATTAATTACTCAGGAAGTTAAAACATGCAAAATGAAACAATAGTTAAACAATTAACATAAGACAGTAGCTTTACTTATAAATAATACTCCTTTATTTAATCATCAAATGTCAATTACATTTATCTATTACACGTTTCCAAACTATCTAATCTAAACTAATATCGTCCTTTAGCACAATGCTCCTAGCGTGCTGCAAATGCTTAACCCTGCTAAGTCCCTTCGTAAGCGGATCTGCTGGGTTATCCTCTGACGATACCCTCTTTACCACGAGGTGTCCTTCTTCTACTCGATGTCTAATAAAATGATATTTTCTGTCGATATGTCGAGATCTACCATGATCCCTCGGTTCCTTGGTCAAGGCAACCGCTCCTTCATTATCACAGAAAATTTCCATAGGCTCCTTTATGGTAGGCACAACTCCAAGATCACCAATGAAGTTCTTCAACCACATAGCCTCCTTTGACGCTTCGCTCGCTGCAATGTACTCTGATTCGCACGTTGAATCAGCTACTGTTTCTTGCTTGGAACTTTTCCAAGTCACCGCTCCCCCATTAAGGGTAAAGACCCAGCCCGACTGCGAACGGTAGTTGTCCCTGTCGGTCTGAAAACTGGCATCACTATACCCTCGCACCTTTAAGTCATCACTCCCTCCAAGGACTAAAAACCATTCCTTGGTCCTCCGAAGGTACTTAAGTATATTCTTGACCGCAATCCAATGAGCCCTGCCCGGGTTCCCTTGATATCTACTGACCATGCTCAAAGCAAAGGCCACATCAGGGCGAGTACAAGTCATAGCGTACATGATTGAGCCAACTGCGGAAGCATAGGGTATTCGGCTCATCTCAGCTATCTCGGCTTCTGTACTCGGGCTTTGAGTCTTACTCAATTTGGCATTACTCTGTATCGGTAGTTCTCCCTTTTTCGAGTTTTCCATACTAAAACGTTTTAGTACCTTATCCAAGTAAGTATTCTGACTAAGTCCTATTAGTCTCTTACTTCGTTCTCTCACTATCCTTATTCCTAAAATATAGGAAGCCTCTCCGAGGTCCTTCATAGCGAAACACTTCCCGAGCCAGGACTTAACCTCTTGCAGAGTCGGGACGTTGTTTCCTATGAGCAGTATGTCATCGACATACAAAACGAGAAAGCTAACTATACTCCCACTGGCCTTGACATATACACATGATTCATCTTCACTTCGTACAAATCCAAACTCTTTGACTTTCTCATCGAAGCAAAGATTCCATCTGCGAGACGCTTGCTTAAGCCCATAAATGGACTTCTCAAGCTTACACACTCTATTGGAATGCTTTGGATCGACAAAACCCTCTGGCTGAGCCATGTAAACATCCTCAGCCAACTTCCCATTAAGGAAAGCGGTTTTTACATCCATTTGCCATATTTCATAAGTCATGAAATGCAGCAATGGCTAGCATCACCCTAATAGACTTTATCTTCGCAACTGGTGAGAAGGTTTCGTCGTAGTCAACTCCAGGAGTCTGAGTGAAACCCTTCGCAACCAATCGCGCCTTATAAGTGTGCACGTTCCCATCCACGTCGGTCTTCTTCTTGAAGATCCACTTGCACCCGACCGTCTTACGACCTGGTACATTGTCAACCAAATTCCAAACTTGGTTGTCATACATGGACTGAATCTCGCTGTCCATCGCCTCTTTCCATTTTACAGACTTTGGGCCTGCCATGGCTTCCTTATAGCTATTAGGTTCATCTAGATTTATTAGTGTACCATCACTAATATACGTGTCCCCTTCGGTAGTAATATGAAAACCATAAAACTGGGGTTGAACTCTAACTCTTTCGGAACGTCTAAGAGGTAAGGACTCGTCAATTGGTTCAACAGGAGTTTCCTCCTCGGGTTAAGCGCCAGTGTTAGAGGTTCCTTCATCGCTAGATTCTTGAATCTCTTCAAGATCGACTTGCCTCCCACTGTCTCCTTGGCTTATGAGTTCTCGCTCTCGGAAAACCCCTCTCCTCGCAACGAAGATACCATTTCCTGTCACACCCCGCTAAAGCGGAAACACGAGGCGTGGCAGTATAAAAGGGTTTCATAGCAAAAGTTAAAAGACAACACCAACCATAGTATTAAAAATCATTACAAATTTACGATGGGTTTGAACAACTTTTAAAAGAAATTACAATGTAAATTGAAATACAACACATGCGAATGCTCCTAAAAGTGAAGTGTCCCTAAGTGTCACTTACTCGATGATTCCTGAAAAAGCATGTAAAACGAGCATCAACTATAAAAATAGTTGGTGAGTACTCACAAGTTTAACAAAATAATATTGGTTCATGAATTGAAATCAAAGTTTTGATAAAAGTTTCCAATAATAAAAGTATATTGTTAAAAGGAGTAAATAAGTTTGTAAAAACAAAGTTCTTTGTCATCATGAGAGATAAAGTATGTTGCCCGAATAAGATGCAACATTCATATTCTCATGGAAGATAAAGTTCGTTACTCAAACGAGTAAACAAGTTTCATTGCTAAAATGAGCAATCAATTTTGTTGCTACAAGGAGCAAACAATTTCATTGCTGAAACATGTATATAAGTTTTCAGTAATAAAAGTTCGTTGTTGTAATGAGAAACAAAGTTCATTGCTATAATTAATAAACAAGTTTATTGCTATAATAAGTAACGAGTTTGTATGTGTATGAGCAAACAATGAGTCTCAACCAAACCTATGACTGAAGCCCTATCAAGATCTATGCTTATCGTTCCATAGATGAATATGGTATCATGCACTCCAGCAATAGGGCGAATGAGGAGTTGTCAATTCCTAATAGCGCTATCCATAATGACCATTGGCTCAAAGAGTTAATGGTTAGAGATAAGGGAAGGGCCTTAGTACGATAAGTTCTCATGTTCCGTGTTGCATAGACATACATAGAGAGATATAGCAATAAAATAGCAATCATGTTTGATACAAATCAATTTAAATACAACATTCAAATAATAGTTTTTCGGGACATGCTTTTCCACCCCAAAACATAAAAACTGAAAATAGGGGAGTGCGTGAATACTCACTATGCATTGAGATGATGCAAATGATGCCTTGAACTACGTTCCACGTGTACCACTACCGATTCCTACAATAATGGTATTCGCTAGTGAGTCTCTAATCGAAATCTAACACTAGTATACTTACTACTACAATAGAATTATGCCAATAATGTGTCAAAATTTAATATTGATAAGTTACAAACATTTTTCTGTGGAAATTAAGTTTCAAAGAATCAATTGTTATATAACAATTTAAGTGGAAAATTTTCATTATTGAAATGTTAATATTTAACATTTTAGAGGTGTTCCAATGATTAAATATTCAAAACTAAATGAATTTAGTTCTAAACTTTCCCAAACTTTGCATTTCAGTTTTAATTGAAGTCAACGACCTTAAGATAAATTTTCTTGAATTTTTGATTTGTCTGACTATTTTTCACGATTTTAGTTTCTTGAATAACCATAAAATCATGAAAAATACTAAACAGTTAATAAAAATTACTAAACTTCAGATTTTGGTTCTAAATGTACTAAGAGACTCCTAGATAAATTTTCATGGATTATGAATATGTATAACCATTTTTCATATATTTAATTCTCTAAATAGATACAAATTCATGAAAAATAGAAATCAGTTTCCAAAATTACCCAAACTTTTTGTATTACTGTTATTAAACATTATTAAGCTGAGAAAAATATAAAAATTGATTTCTAAACTGTTTAACTAAATTTTATGATTTTTGAGCATTTATTCTAATAAAAATTGAAATAAATAGGAAACAGTTTCCAAAATTGCCCAAAATTTTTGTAACACTTTTATTATACATGTAGAAGCTGTGAAAAATATAAAAGATATTTTTCAATTAGTCTTTCTATTTTTCTTTGTTTTATCCTCTTAAATAATCATTAATTGGAGAATAATTATTAAACAGTTAAAGTAAATTACCAAAATTTTTGTAAAGTTCATTTACAGTGTAAATAATCTGGGAAAAATCCCAAAGGTGGTTTTTATCTACTGGAATCCGATTTTGTGTATTTAAGTGTATTTAATTTTAGAAAATAGGAGAAAAATAGCATACAGAAGAAAAATCATCAAAATTTTTATGTAGCCTTCTAATGTACTACAAGGTGTTCTGGTAAATGTTCATAATTTTTGGATGAGTAAAACTATTTTTCCTGTTTTTAGTCCATTATAAATAGAAAAATCGTAGAAAAATAGGAATACATTATGAAAAATTCTGAAAATATTTTTCTAAGTCTTCCACAGAGAGTATAAGCTGCGAAAATTATTATATACCCTTTTCAAGTTACCTAGAGCGGTTTTATGATTTATTGGGGCTAAACAAAAAGAAAATTCAAAACCATATTAAACAGTAACAAAAACCGATGAAATTTAATGTGGGGTCGTTATTTAGCATAGGGGTCATCCACGAATATACCTAGGATTTATAGACCTCATAAAGTATTTTATATGATTTATTGCCCTATTTTATTTCAATAATTATAATAATTCGAGAAAAATGAATTATTTTCTGAAAATTTGTTGAACATCTCATTTTGTTGGTAGAAATCTGGGAAAAATCGGATTTGGTCAGAAAAGGAGTTTTAGATATTTATTTGGAAATAAATCCTTCATGAACATATTTGAAAGCTTTTAACAACATACTTTGATGGTCTAGCATCTAAGCTTGAAGATCATCACATGCATGTTTGTTTGAAGACCATTAATGAGTTTGAAATGTTCAAAAATCGTTTTTGAAAGAAAACTTAGAGTGCATGTGGTGATTTTCCACCAAAACTTGTAGAAAAGTGCATCTTCATGATCTTGACTTAGGTTTAGGTCCTTGGATTTCACCATTTACAACATGCATGTTGTTTTTGGGTGAAATCCTACCACCATCATCATCAAAACTGAAGTGAATGAACATGCACACATATTTTCTAAGAGAAAGGTGTAGAAGAAGAAGGAAATGCAAGAAAAACCTTGAAAACATGGAGGAAAATGAAAGGAAATCGTGTTCTACCTTAATGAACACCACTAGATGATGAAGATTTTGAGCATCATGAGTGTTCTTGGACTTGTTTGCTGTAAAATTTCGTGGTTCATAGAGGGAGTAAGAGAGAAAATGTGTGTGAGAGTGTGAGAGAGAAATGAGAGAGAATGAGGGAAGATGGAGTGTAAGAGAGAAGAAGAATGATTTTATGTTGGGAAGAGGAGAGATATGGGGAGGGAGATCCAAATTTTCAATGAGGAGAGAGACTCCCCACCTCTTCCATTTACTTTATATAAATTTGCCTCAATTTTTATAAATTTTCCCATTTTTTATAAAGTGTGAATTAAGCCATGATTTGTTTTATTAAATTATTGATTTAACTTGTTAATTAGGAATAAATGTGATAGTTTAAAATTTATTTTCCTTGAATTCATTTTCATAATTTTGATTATTATAAGATAATATTAGAAGCTTCATAATTATTTTATAGAATTTTTAAGGTTAAAGTTTAGAAATGTGAGTTTTTAGGGCATTTAGGGTTTTTAGGGTCTTGAGATTTAATAAATATTTGGATATCAAAATAAATTGAATTATTTGAGATTTCAATTTATGTTAGAGTTTCATAACTCTTTTCTAGTTAAAAATAATGTTTGTAATTTATTTTTATCGATTTATTGGCATTCTATGTAGTGGTTTCGAGATTCAAGCGAAATTGAGGAATCAAGTATACTAGTCCTAGTTTTCAACTCTAACTTAAGTTCCAACGAGACTAGGACCTCATTTCTACCACTAGGTCAAGTGCATGATGTGAGTATATGATTCATGAAAAGGTGTTCGAGTCAAAAAATGACCCGAGTGTGGATAGTCACTACAGTTAAGTAGTTGTAGAATTCACATACCAATGTGAAATCCAAGCACATTATCCATTGTTTCTAATTGTTTCCAAATTTCTAATAGGTTATAACTTAGCTTCTAGTTACTAAGTCTATTATGTGTCGTGCCTATATGTGCAACTAAGTTTATTCAAATTTAGAACCGACTCGAATTTTGACGGTTGTCACATTCTCCCCCGGTTGAAAGAATTTCGCCCCGAAATTCAATTCGTGACGTATTCTATTAGAACTCAGTCGAATACAATTATATAGCTGGGGAGGTGGTGACTTGCAGTGTTCTTTGATTATTTCGGGTTTATTTCCTCAAAGGAAGAACCCAATTCTTTAGCTATAGTCAAATTAATGTTTCCTTAATTCGAGTTCTACAATTTAGATTATGGAAAATTTGATTCATGGAATCATGATCCAACCACGGCGACGTAGTCGAAAAAGATCATCTAGTTATATATTATCTGAATTAAGAGAGCGGTACAAGTTATGCAGAAGCACGAACTACACTGAGCGTTAAATCCGCATTGATCCTCAAGTCGCATTTTAAATTAGCACTGAGTGTAAATTCGCCACCTAATAAAGAAGAGATTAGGAACAATTTGGTCACTTTCGGGTTGGCTACTATATCTGGAAAAGATATATTCCGAAATAAGAAGGGGTATCACGAATGAAAGGGAAGCGATCGAGGTTAAATTCCTTAAAATACGTTCTAAGGGTAGGCAACGAAGTTTTGGTACATCTCCAATGTAAATGCTATTTAAGTGTCGTATACAAAATAAGTCACGAAATGATTGAGGATCTCCGAGGCTATAATTACTACTACGGTTACTCTTACAATAATAGAACTATATTCGAAGAATATATATATTTAGAGAGTCAATGTTGCAAATGGAGGCGATTGAATCACATTGTGTAGATAACATTTTAAGTGTTTTAGAAGTGATAAAAATCTCACTGTTATCAAAATATGTAATAATTCCAAGATAATGAAAATACATGTTTGGCAATCCAACGAAGTAGTAAAATAGTATAAAGATTAATTAAGGTTATAGGTTTAAGTCATCAATAAGGGAATTTATACGAAAATATTTTGATTACTCTTTTGAAAAATTGTCTAATTCTCTAAGTCAGGACAAATTCAAGCTTATGAGTCAGAATATTTATAAAAACAAAGTTGAGAGTTTAGGAACTCACTGAAAATTACAAAGTAGAATGCTATTTTAAGAAATGTGTAAGAATATCGATCATTGAAAATAGTGGATTCTTAATTTAGTGTTTCTACAAAAACAATCATTTAGAGAATAGATAATCGTAAAATTCAAAACTTTTTGATGTATTTAAAAAAAAGAAACATAAGGAAACATATCCTTCACATATATTTTATGGATTTAGAAAAATGATAAGAACAATGGTATTCTTCTTGTGTATTAATTGTAAGAAAAATACAATGAAAATTACATTTTAAATCAAGTTTCTGAATCTAGGACGAAAGAGCAATGTAAATAAGGATCAATTGTTTATAGAGATTTCAAAATAAAAACAAGATGTATATGATAAAAGGTGTAATTGAATATATTAGAGCTGACTAAATCAAAAGTATGCCTTACGACTATATACGTATTAATCGCTCAAAACGAAAGGGTAGACTTCTAGTCTTTATGTATACGAACATGATACCACGAGAAGCAAAATAGACAGAAACAAAGTTAGACAATGTATTATGTTACTATTATGGGCGTGCGAGATCTAAAATCAAAAAGAGAGCGAGAAATCAAGTTCGGGGGAAAGAAAAAGGAAGGTAGCGGCGGCAATGATTGTTATTGTTGAAATTATAAGAACAATACATATAGGTAGATTTAAAACCAGGTTGAGATATATTTCAAACTTCAACATGTGATGTATATTGATGATTAAATAGAAATGAAGAAGTTTTAAAGTGTTTTCTAAGGTTTGCTAAAAATTCACGAGTTATCTATTAAGTTAAACTCCATTTGTGAAAAAGAAGAAACACTAAAACTTGTAATTGAAAATCTGACAGTTTTGACCTTTTTGACCGGAGTCCAACAATGCTTAAAACGGATAAGGTAAAGACTTAACATATTTAGATGAATAATTGTGCATTGTCGAAAGTGCGCCACTGGAACTTTAAAAGTGAACACTAAGTTTTGCAATGCTTTATATTTTAGAATCTTTATAGATTATAAAACTATATTGAAGCAAAGTACACAAATAAGGTATGTTTTGAATTACAAGCGTTAGATATGTCTTATAAACATGTTTGAAGTAGACATTTGCATAAATATCATGTTGTGTTTTCGAGAAAACACATTAAAGTAAATTACAATGTCTAAATGAGAAAGCGGTTAAATGTGTCAAAGCAAAAGTGGTTTGGAAAATCCGAGGATGCTTTTACATATAATAGGACTTCAATGTTATAGACATTTGCATAAATATCATGTTGTGTTTTCGAGAAAACACATTAAAGTAAATTACAATGTCTAAATGAGAAAGCGGTTAAATGTGTCAAAGCAAAAGTGGTTTGGAAAATCCGAGGATGCTTTTACATATAATAGGACTTCAATGTTATATGTTTAAGTTTTATAGCATAGAGTTTAAACACTTTTATAAAAGAAAATGTTTCTAAGTTTTTCGAAAACGTGTCAAAATGGTAAGCAAGGTTTAAAATGGTTTATATGCCCTTAAAAACACATCTATCCATTGAAATGGATTAGAAATAAAATTGAAATAGCAAGGTTAAAACCAATAATGGTTAAATTGAGTTTTGAAGAAAAGTGTTAAGTTAAAGCAAGTTGTCAGAAGATTTTTAGCGAGAATATGGCTTACATTGTTAAGAAATGTCTACTAAGTTGATTGAAGTGGTTATGAAATATTTTATTGATGATAAATAAAACCGATGAAGCGAAATAATTTTTCGATGGAAGATTAATAAGAAAGGAATAAGTATGTTAGTGTAGCTGATCGTACCTAAATACTAAGGCGAGTCTAAGGCGAGTACCGGCGTCTTTTTCCCCAAGATAAAGGACAAAAAAAATAAAATTTGAAAGACGTTTTAAAGTGTCAATGTAATTTCCGACCTTTTATAGAGGTCAAAGGGATATCCTATATTAAGTTTTAAGCTCAAGGTGGAAACAACCTAAAGCTAAATTCGTAGCGTAGTAGAGAAGTATCATGTATGGGTTAAACTTCCATGTCTCCTTGTGAGTCGAATCCGGAATGCCCGCCAATGGTATACAAGTGATTACTTAGTGGTGACTCATCTACCTCCTTACGAGATGCTCCAATTATCATTCGTGTCGGTATCGAAACGCTTTTTCCTAGTTGTAACTCTTGAAGACGATGAAGAGGTATTGAGGAATAATTGGTATATGTTTCGACTTAAGATAATTACTAGTGTATATCTAGCTACTAATCTTACATCTAAATTCAATAGCTACCGAGGAATACCCATTCTTAGTACTATGTGCATTGCTCCTAGAGTGGCTAGTGATATAACCTAAGTGGTTAACCTAGCACTTGATAAGGGACAAGAATATTTCTAAATAGAGGCATTGTTATAAAAGTGCACTTAGTTTCTAAGTGTATCTAAATGAATGCCTATAATATGCAATGCCCGTACGCACACCGAAAAATTTTGTTTTTCAAAAGTTTAAGTTGAAAATTGTTTTGAACATAATTCTACTATAACCATTTCCAGCCTCACATTAACCTTCCTTAATTAAGCATAGTTGGCCAGGCTATACTTAATTAAAGTCTGATAATGCGTACTCGAATTAGTTATACCAGTAGTATGTTCAGTATTCTAAAAATGCTTAGAAATTTTTTGGCTATAGTTGTGGTTCTCCAAAGGAAAACCGGTATTCTCTATAACCTTCGGCTCTGATACCATTTCCTGTCACACCCCGCTAAAGCGGAAACACGAGGCGTGGCAGTATAAAAGGGTTTCATAGCAAAAGATAAAAGACAACACCAACCATAGTATTAAAAATCATTACAAATTTACGATGGGTTTGAACAACTTTTAAAAGAAATTACAATGTAAATTGAAATACAACACATGCGAATGCTCCTAAAAGTGAAGTGTCCCTAAGTGTCACTTACTCGATGATTCCTGAAAAAGCATGTAAAACGAGCGTCAACTATAAAAATAGTTGGTGAGTACTCACAAGTTTAACAAAATAATATTGGTTCATGAATTGAAATCAAAGTTTTGATAAAAGTTTCCAATAATTAAAGTATATTATTAAAAGGAGTAAATAAGTTTGTAAAAACAAAGTTCTTTGTCATCATGAGAGATAAAGTATGTTGCCCGAATAAGATGCAACATTCATATTCTCATGGAAGATAAAGTTCGTTACTCAAACGAGTAAACAAGTTTCATTGCTAAAATGAGCAATCAATTTTGTTGCTACAAGGAGCAAACAATTTCATTGCTGAAACATGTATATAAGTTTTCAGTAATAAAAGTTCGTTGTTGTAATGAGAAACAAAGTTCATTGCTATAATTAATAAACACGTTTATTGCTATAATAAGTAACGAGTTTGTATGTGTATGAGCAAACAATGAGTCTCAACCAAACCTATGACTGAAGCCCTATCAAGATCTATGCTTATCGTTCCATAGATGAATATGGTATCATGCACTCCAGCAATAGGGCGAGTGAGGAGTTGTCAATTCCTAATAGCGCTATCCATAATGACCATTGGCTCAAAGAGTTAATGGTTAGAGATAAGGGAAGGGCCTTAGTACGATAAGTTCTCATGTTCCGTGTTGCATAGACATACATAGAGAGATATAGCAATAAAATAGCAATCATGTTTGATACAAATCAATTTAAATACAACATTCAAATAATAGTTTTTCGGGACATGCTTTTCCACCCCAAAACATAAAAACTGAAAATAGGGGAGTGCGTGAATACTCACTATGCATTGAGATGATGCAAATGATGCCTTGAACTACGTTCCACGTGTACCACTACCGATTCCTACAATAATGGTATTCGCTAGTGAGTCTCTAATCGAAATCTAACACTAGTATACTTACTACTACAATAGAATTATGCCAATAATGTGTCAAAATTTAATATTGATAAGTTACAAACATTTTTCTGTGGAAATTAAGTTTCAAAGAATCAATTGTTATATAACAATTTAAGTGGAAAATTTCCATTATTGAAATGTTAATATTTAACATTTTAGAGGTGTTCCAATGATTAAATATTCAAAACTAAATGAATTTAGTTCTAAACTTTCCCAAACTTTGCATTTCAGTTTTAATTGAAGTCAACGACCTTAAGATAAATTTTCTTGAATTTTTGATTTGTCTGACTATTTTTCACGATTTTAGTTTCTTGAATAACCATAAAATCATGAAAAATACTAAACAGTTAATAAAAATTACCAAACTTCAGATTTTGGTTCTAAATGTACTAAAAGACTTCAAGATAAATTTTCATGGATTATGAATATGTATAACCATTTTTCATATATTTAATTCTCTAAATAGATACAAATTCATGAAAAATAGAAATCAGTTTCCAAAATTACCCAAACTTTTTATATTACTGTTATTAAACATTATTAAGCTGAGAAAAATATAAAAATTGATTTCTAAACTGTTTAACTAAATTTTATGATTTTTGAGCATTTATTCTAATAAAAATTGAAATAAATAGGAAACAGTTTCCAAAATTGCCCAAAATTTTTGTAACACTTTTATTATACATGTAGAAGCTGTGAAAAATATAAAAGATATTTTTCAATTAGTCTTTCTATTTTTCTTTGTTTTATCCTCTTAAATAATCATTAATTGGAGAATAATTATTAAACAGTTAAAGTAAATTACCAAAATTTTAGTAAAGTTCATTTACAGTGCAAATAATCTGGGAAAAATCCCAAAGGTGGTTTTTATCTACTGGAATCTGATTTTGTGTATTTAAGTGTATTTAATCTTAGAAAATAGGAGAAAAATAGTATACAGAAGAGAAAAATCATCAAAATTTTTATGTAGCCTCCTAATGTACTACAAGGTGTTCTGGTAAATGTTCATAATTTTTGGATGAGTAAAACTATTTTTTCTGTTTTTAGTCCATTATAAATACAAAAATCGGAGAAAAATAGGAATACATTATGAAAAATTCTGAAAATATTTTTCTAAGTCTTCCACAGAGAGTATAAGCTATGAAAATTATTATATATCCTTTTCAAGTTATCTAGAGCGGTTTTATGATTTATTGGGGCTAAACAAAAAGAAAATTCAAAACCATATTAAACAGTAACCAAAACCGATGAAATTTAATGTGGGGTCATTATTTAGCATATGGGTCAACCACGAATTTACCTAGGATTTATAGACCTCAGAAAGTATTTTATATGATTTATTGCCCTATTTTATTTCAATAGTTATAATAATTCGATAAAAATGAATTATTTTCTGAAAATTTGTTGAACATCTCATTTTGTTGGTAGAAATCTGGAAAAAATCGGATTTGGTCAGAAAAGGAGTTTTAGATATTTATTTGGAAATAAATCCTTCATGAACATATTTGAAAGCTTTTAACAACATACTTTGATGGTCTAGCATCTAAGCTTGAAGATCATCACATGCATGTTTGTTTGAAGACCATTAATGAGTTTGAAATGTTCAAAAATCGTTTTTGAAAGAAAACTTAGAGTGCATGTGGTGATTTTCCACCAAAACTTGTAGAAAAGTGCATCTTCATGATCTTGACTTAGGTTTAGGTCCTTGGATTTCACCATTTACAACATGCATGTTGTTTTTGGGTGAAATCCTACCACCATCATCATCAAAACTGAAGTGAATGAACATGCACACATATTTTCTAAGAGAAAGGTGTAGAAGAAGAAGGAAATGAAAGAAAAACCTTGAAAACATGGAGGAAAATGAAAGGAAATCGTGTTCTACCTTAATGAACACCACTAGATGATGAAGATTTTGAGCATCATGAGTGTTCTTGGACTTGTTTTCTGTAAAATTTCGTGGTTCATAGAGGGAGTAAGAGAGAAAATGTGTGTGAGAGTGTGAGAGAGAAATGAGAGAGAATGAGGGAAGATGGAGTGTGAGAGAGAAGAAGAATGATTTTGTGTTGGGAAGAGGAGAGATATGGGGAGGGAGATCCGAATTTTCAATGAGGAGAGAGACTCCCCACCTCTTCCATTTACTTTATATAAATTTGCCTCAATTTTTATAAATTTTCCCATTTTTTATAAAGTGTGAATTAAGCCATGATTTGTTTTATTAAATTATTGATTTAACTTGTTAATTAGGAATAAATGTTGATAGTTTAAAATTTATTTTCCTTGAATTCATTTTCATAATTTTGATTATTATAAGTTAATATTAGAAGCTTCATAATTATTTTATAGAATTTTTAAGGTTAAAGTTTATAAATGTGAGTTTTTAGGGCATTTATGGTTTTTAGGGTCTTGAGATTTAATAAATATTTGGATATCAAAATAAATTGAATTATTTGAGATTTCAATTTATGTTAGAGTTTCATAACTCTTTTCTAGTTAAAAATAATGTTTGTAATTTATTTTTATCGATTTATTGGCATTCTATGTAGTGGTTTCGAGATTCAAGCGAAATTGAGGAATCAAGTATACTAGTACTAGTTTTCAACTCTAACTTAAGTTCCAACGAGACTAGGACCTCATTTCTACCACTAGGTCAAGTGCATGATGTGTGTATATGATTCATGAAAAGGTGTTCGAGTCAAAGAATGACCCGAGTGTGGATAGTCACTACAGTTAAGTAGTTGTAGAACTCACATACCAATGTGAAATCCAAGCACATTATCCATTGTTTCTAATTGTTTCCAAATTTCTAATAGGTTATAACTTAGCTTCTAGTTACTAAGTCTATTATGTGTCGTGCCTATATGTGCAACTAAGTTTATTCAAATTTAGAACCGACTCGAATTTTGACGGTTGTCACACCGTGCCTTTGTGTGTAGTTCAACAAGTAGTAGAGAAAACATATGAGTCGAAGTTTATCTGTTCCTTCTAGGATTAGATGCGATATCTGGGCCCCTCGATGATTTTGTTTTGACCTATGTACCGTGCCCGGTCAGAACTAAATTGATGTGTTCAGTTAAGTTCTATGTCAAACAAATCGGAAATCGGGAAACAAATGCTGGACAATAAGCAAGACCATGTTCCATGTATTTGTCCGGCTGATATCTAGAACAGAGGATTATATGATCACTTATCTAAAATGGCGCTTCATAGTTCAACAGAGTTTAAAGAGCTACGATTGCTGATCCGTTCCTGAAGTCATACTTGCAACTATAGTTATTAGACTTATCCAAGTGGGAGACTGTTCGATATAGTGTCTAAGTCCATAACTATATTTGGTATCTACTTGACCCGACACGGCATGGTCCATTTGGGTTGCACTTCACCCGAACAATTTATGGATAATCGTTTGAGAATAGTATAAGTTATGATTTATTAATATATTATAAGTCCTAATATATTAATATAAAATCATATTATTTAATTAGTATTGATCTATAATTAATTTAGAATTAATTTAGAGATCAAAAGTATGACTAATTAAATATGGGCTCTTGTATTTATATCGTGTGGGCTAATGCTTATTTGGAATGGGCTAGGCTTGCATGGAAAGTCCATGGATACTCCATGGAGCTTTAACCCATGGATCTCATGGAAATGAAAAGACATGGGTATTAGGGTTTACATGGATGTAACCCTAATCCACCACACTATATAAAGGAGGCTTTGGTTCTTGAAATTGCACTAGTTGATGTGTGTAAACTAAGAGGGCCGATTTCAAGAAGTTTGTGACTATTCTCTCAAGTTTCCAAGTTTGTGGTGATTTGTGACTTCCATTTGAGGCATCCACATTATTGGTGCTAGGCTCTCAAACTCCAAGCAATCAACTACTACTACAAGGTAAGTAATTCTACTAGTTTTATTTGATTCAAGTACCCCATGCCATGCTAGTTAGGATAAGAACCTTGGAAAAATAATTATTTGCATGTATCATAGTCAAACATAGATCCAAGGTTTCTAGGGTTGCATGTACACCATAGGAGTGTTAGAATGCTCAAAACCCATCATCATTTACATAGGATCCATGAGTTAAAAGCTCCATGGACCATCCATGAAATATTAGCCCAACCTAAATGAACTTGGCCCATTCCATATATATAAGAGTCCATATTTAATTAGTTCTTTTTGATCACTTAATTAATTCTAAATTAATTCTTGATCAATACTAATTAAATAATATGATTCCATATTAATATATTAGAACTTATAATATATTAATATAAATCATAAATATACTATTCTCAAAAGACTATCCATATAAATTGTGTCGGTGAAGTGCAACCCAAATGGACCATGTCGGGTCGGGTCAAGTACATACCAAATATAGTTATGGACTTAGACATTAATCCAACAAGTAAATGGGTATTCGGGAAAGCAAACCCACGTCGAAGAAACAAAATCCAGTTGAACGGTGGCCTCTAAAGGTCGAGAAACTACATCGGAAGGAAAAGACCCAATAGCTTTCAACGATTCCATATCCTCATCGTTGAAGGAGAAAACGTCATCATAAGATAAGATTGCTTCATCACTGAAATCGTTCTCGGGAGAAGTAACAACACTAGGTCGAGAATGAATAGTTTTCTTAACCATGACGAAGAAAAATAGAGGAAAAAAAGAAAACAAGTAATAGGAAAATTTACCTTCGCAATAAGATGATGACGACTGAAGAAAGTAAAGAAGAAATTACCGGAAGCCCATATTTATTGCAAAGAAGAGATAAGAAAGATGAGTTGACTACTTATCGGTTACCACGAGATGGATAAAACTTATCCATTAAGGGACAATTTTTAAACTCTTCTTTATCTTCTCTTTTTAACTTTTAATTTAAGTTATCCCTTTAATATTCTCGAAATTAACTCTTATATTTTCAGGAATAACTTGGGGGCAATTGTTAGGGCCAAGATCCTCAAAGCATTCAAGATCATCAAACATCATCAGATATTCAGGATCCTCAACTATATCAGGATCCCGACTATTACCGTTATTATTATTTCCTATTATAACAGTTATATTTCGTTATTAACTGTCACATGTGCAGAAATAGTCAAGAGAAGACTTATTCTCAACAAAGTTTCGTCTCAACTATGCTAAAGACCCGGAATACCAAGTCAATCAACATTCACAAAGCTGTTCATAGAGGATCCCGGGAATATCGGACATCTTGTTAGCTAGTTTAGACTATAACTTGACACATGTATCTCACACACGACACACTTAACTTACTCTTAGCTTATTCTACGCACTTTTTCACTTGTTTTTGTTGGGCTTTAAGCACTAAAGCACTCCTATGGTGCACATGCAACCCTAGATGCTTTGGATCTAAGTTTTCTTTAATTATAAATGCAATTTCATTTTTCCAAAGCATACATCCTAACTAGCATACAATAGAGGATATACAACTTAAAAACAAAGTTAGATGAATACCTCTTGATGTAGTTGGTAGTTCTTGGCCTTAGAAAGCTTTAGCACCTCAAGTGTGATGCCTCTAATGTGTCACAAACACCAAATGCAAGAGGAGGCTTGAGAGAATAGGCTAGCTTCAAAATCGATTATCACTCTCTTAGAATGAATGGTCACTGATTTTAGGCTAGGGGGTTGCTTTTATAGTGTGATAAAGGCTAGGGTTTCATCCATGCAAACCCTAATGCACCATGACCCTTCATATTTCTTAGGCTCCAAGGGTTAAACCTCCATGGACTATCATATTGGTTTAGCCCATCCTAATCAACCATGGATAATAAGCCCACACTATCAGAATCATTGATTTACTTAATCAGTCCCCGTATATTTAATCAGTCTCTTTTGATCACTAAATTAATTCCAAATTAATTCCAAATTAATTCTTGATCAATACTAATTAAATAATATGATTTCTCAATTAATATATAATACTTATAATATATTAATGAATCACAAATAACATCTTTCTCAGAAGTCCATCCTATCAAATTGCTCTGGTGAAGGCAACCCAAAAGGACCATGCTATTATCTGGTCAAGTACATACCAGTTATAGTTATGGGCTTAGACACCTTATCCAACAGTCTACCACTTGGATAAGTCTAATAACTATAACTGCCAATGCAACTTAAAAATCCGATTAGCAATCGTAGCTCTCAAAAGCCATTGTCGAACTCTGACCTAGTTAGTGACGCGTCCTTTAGATAAGGGATCATATATTCATCTGTTCTTCAAGATATTATGCGGACAAATACATGGAACATAGTCATACTTATTGTCATGCAGTTTGTTTCCCGAATTCCGATTTGTATGACATAGAACATAATTAAACACATCAATTTAGTCCTGACCGGGCCCGACACATAAGTCAAAACAAAATCATCGAGGGGCCCAAGATATCGCTTTTAATCCTCTTAGGATAAAAGGAACAGATAAACTTCGACTTATATGCTTATACTAACTACTCGTTAAATCATGCACAACAATAAGTTTTATAACATCAAGTTACTGATTCCTTTTCATACCATCAATTCACAACCAACTCGTAGTCAACAACTCATATATCTTGGTTTGAAGACTATATGATATTATCGTCTCACAATCACTCGTGATAAATTCCATGAAGTGATTTATGTGAGCGTGGGTTTAGTCCAATACTCAAATCTTATTTCAAGAGCACTCGTGAACATTGTAGCATACTTTTTCTATGTCTAACACCTTATACAATCTACAAGCCAATTCATAACAGTCTAACCTCATAACCTACTTCCAAAGTATGATCGGCTGTGGATAGTTTGAATAATCTTATTATTCCGGAAGTCAAAACATGCAAAAATGAAACAATAGTAAACAATTGACACAAGATAGTAAATTTTCTTATAAATAAAACTCCTTTTATTCAATCATCAAATGTCAATTACATTTTAGCTATTACAAGCTTCTAAACATTTATCTAATCACTAAAACTAATATCGTCCTTCAGCCCGATACTCTTAGCATGCTGCAAGTGCATAACCCTACTCAGTCCCTTCATAAGGGGATCTAATGGGTTATCCTCTGATGATACCCTCCTAAATACGAGGAGTCTTTCTTCTACTCGATGTCTTATTAAGTGGTACTTTCTGTCGATATGCCTGGATCTACCATGATCTCTCAGTTCCTTGGTTAAGGAGACCGCCCCTTCATTATCGCAGAAATTTCCACTGGCTCCTTTATGGATGGTACAACTCCAAGGTCTCCGATGAAGTTTTTCAACCACATCGCCTCTTTCGATTCTTCGCTTGCTGCTATGTACTCTCATTCACATGTTGAATCAGCTACAGTCTCCTGCTTGGAACTCTTCCATGTTACTGCTCCTCCATTTCGGGAAAACACCCAGCCCGATTGAGAGCGCAAATTATCTCTGTCGTTCTGAAAACCGGTGTCACAATACCCTATCACTCTTAAGTCATCACTCCCACCAAGGGTAAGGACCCAGTCTTTAGTCCTCCACAGGTACTTAAGAATGTTCTTTACTGCAGTCCAGTGTGCTTTACCAGGATTCCCTTGATATATTCTGACCATGCTCAAAGCAAAAAAAAAAAATCAGGGCGAGTACAAGTCATAGCATATATGATCGAGCCAACTGTAGAAGCATATAGTACTCGACTCATCTCTGCTATCTCAGCCTCTGTACTCAGACTCTGATTCTTACTCAGTTTGGTATTACTCTGGAGAGGTAAGTCACCTTTCTTGGAGTTCTCCATGCTGAAACACTTCAAAACCTTATCCAAGTAGGTACTTTGACTAAGTTCTATTAGTCTTTTACTCTTGTATCTCAATACCCTTATCCCTTGAATATAGGAAGCTTCTCCAAGGTCCTTCATAGAGAAACACTTCCCAAGCCAGGACTTAACCTCCTGCAAGGTTGGGATGTCATTTCCTATGAGAAGTATGTCATCTACATACAATACCACAAAGCTTACTATACTCCCACTAGCTTTGATATATACGCTTGACTCATCTTCGCTTCTCAAAAAACCAAACTCTTTGACTTTCTCATCAAAACAAAGATTCCATCTGCGAGATACTTGTTTCAATCCATAAATGGATTTCTCAAGCTTACACACTCTATTAGGGTACTTAGCATTGACAAAACCCTTTGGCTGACACATGTAAACATCTTCAGCCAACTTTTCATTAAGGAAAGCCGTTTTGACATCTATTTGCCATATTTCATAATAATGAAATGCAGCTATGGCTAACATAACCCTTATAGATTTAATATTTTCTACTGGTGAGAAGGTGTCATCATAGTCAACTCCCTGAGTTTAAGTAAACCCCTTCGCAACCAGTCGCGCCTTATATGTGTGTACTTTCCCATCCATGTCGGTCTTCTTCTTGAAGATCCATTTGCACCCGACTGTCTTGTGACCTGGTACATTGTTAACCAAGTTCCAAACTTGATTGTCATACATCGACCGAATCTCGCTGTCCATTGCCTCTTTCCATTTAGCAGACTCATGGCTTGCCATGGCTTCCTTGTAGTTATATGGTTCATTCAAATTTACCAGCATGTTGTCACTAATAAACGTATCACCTTCAGTAGTAATATGAAAGCCATAAAACTCAGGTGCCATCCTAACTCGAGAGGAACGTCGAAGAGGTAATGACTCGTCAATAGGTTCAACAGGAGTTTCCTCCTCTGGTTGACTGCCAGTGTTTGAGGTTCCTTCATCACTTAACTCTTGAAGCTCTTCAAGGTCAATTTGCCTCCTACTGTCCTCTTGGTATATGAGTTCTCTCTCTCGGAAAACCCCTCTCCTCGCAACGAAGATAACATTGTCACTCGGTTTGTAGAAGAGATATTCAAAGGATTTCTGTGGGTAGCTGATGAAAATACATCGCTCACTACGAGGTTCGATCTTGTCGTGAGTCTCTCGTCTTACGAAAGCCTCGCAACCCCAAACCTTGATGTGATCTAACGAGGGAACCTTCCCTGCGCACATCTCGTGATGTGTTTTGGCAACCTTCTTAGTAGAGACTAGATTAAGGATATGGGTGGCAGTCTCTAATGCATACCCCTAGAATGAGATAGGTAACGAAGCTCGACTCATCATGGAATGAACCATGTCCAACAAGGTTCGAGTGCGCATCTCAGCCACACCATTCAACTGCAGTGTCCTAGGTGGCATCAATTGTGAAACAATTCCACATTCCTTAAGATAGTCGTGAAACTAAATACTAAGATACTCTACACCTCGATCGGATCGCAACATCTTTATCTTCCTGCCCAATTGATTCTCCACTTCTTGCTTAAACTCTTTGAATTTTTCAAAGGTTTCTGACTTATGCTTGATTAAGTAGATATAGCCATATATGTTGTAATCATCAGTAAAATTCACATAGAAGCGGTTAACATCCCTTGTAGCGGATCTGAAGGGTCCACACACATCGGTGTGTATGAGATCCAACAGACCTTCACCCCTCTCACAAGTACCAGTGAAGGGTGACTTGGTCATCTTTACAAGCAAACAAGATTCGCAAGTGTCATCTGATTTTAAGTCAAATGACTCCAAGACTCCATCCTTTTGGAGTTGGGCTATGCGCTTCTTGTTAACATGTCCAAGACGACAATGCCATAAGCATGCTTTATCCAAAACATTAGATGAATCAATATGCAACATATTATTTCCTAAGTTATCTACAACCATCACAATTTCATATATACCATTACAAGGTAATGCTTCAAAATAAAATACACCATTATAATAAGCATTAATATTACCAATTTCATTATTAAAAGAAAAGGTAAAACCTTGTTTATACAAACTATGAAAGGAAATAATATTTCTCGTCATATCTGACGAGTAACAACAATTATTCAACCCACTACTAAGCAATAAAGAATAAACTATGCAGGGACTAAAAGGAAATAATTTAACCCACTACTAAGCAATAAAGAATAAACTCCAATCTTGGTCACATGCGACACTTTCCTATTCCACATGATTAAGTTTATCTTCCCGTGCTCCACATCCCTACTTCCTTTTAGTCCCTGCAAATCAGAAGAAATGTGTAATCCACAACCTGTATCAAGGACCCAAGAATTAACATGCGATGAGTTATTAGACAAAATAGTGTAAATTCCTGCGAAGGTGGGCTTTATCTTCCCATCCTTAATGTACTGCGAGTATTTGGGGCAACTTCGTTTCCAGTGCCCTTTTTCATGACAATGGAAGCACTCTACTTCCTTTGGATTGGTAGAGGGATTAACAGAACCAATTTTGGTCCCACTGGAAGAGGATCCATTAAGAGACTTTCCCTTTCGACTCTTAGAAGGAGGCTTCCTCTTCTTCCCTTTCCCATGTCCAATTGCCAGGACAGGGGCAACAACAGTAGGAGTAGGTACAACAGCCTTGCTTTTCAAATTGCTTTCTGTAGTTCTTAGTAGGCCTTGAAGCTTGCTGAGAGTGACTTCTTCTTTGTTCATATGATAAGTCATTCTGAACTGATCATAACAAGGAGGTAATGAATGTAGGATGATATCAATAGCCAACAAATATCAAAGTTCACATTCAACTTCAGCAAGCGGTCCACAAATCTCTACATCTTTTGCAAGTGGGCCGTGATGGACTCTCCATCCTTCATTTTGGTTGTGATCATGGAGGCAACGATCTTATACCTTTCCTTCCGTGCACTTTGATGGTACCTTTTCATCAAATTTTGGTGCATCTCGTAGGGCCAGAAGTCCTCATAGGACTTTTGAAGCTCAGCAGTCATGGTAGCAATCATAATGCACGACACCTTTATCGCCTCCCTCTCATTAACCATGTATTCCTCGATTTGTTCGGGAGTAGCAGTTTGTTCATCAATCTTCTTCAGCTCTTTATCGAGGACATATTCTTTGTCCTCGTAGCGAAGGGCCATACAAATGTTTCTAATCCAATCGTTAAAGTTTGATCCATCGAAGATAGTTCTCCCAACCAAGTTAATGAGGGAGAATGAGCTAGAAGAGCTGGAGCCTGAAGCATTGTTTGGGATAGACATCTGAAAAGAAAAAGAACAATTATATTAGATAAGAATCCTTAATATAACACCCAAATGAAATATTAAGGCTAGGACCCAACACAATATTTTACAATTTGGAAGAGGGATGCCGTAATCCAATTGCAAAATATTTGAAGGTAGGTAAATGAAAATTTACCAATTTCCATCATGAAAAACGAAATTTATTAAATTTTAAATTGGATTGAAATTCCTAGATTCTTTTGAGATTCATTGACTTTTCAATGGCATGTTTAAATCTCGATTATGTCCTTCAAGTTTGTGACTGGGATGCTGAGGATCACAAACAAGGTGTGAATAACCATGTAAATGTGCTTGGTACTCTTAATGTTACAAATCACCTAATCAATATGCCGGTTAACCACACACGCTCCATTGATCTATGATTAACATCAAGCTACCCTTTGCTACCCTTGATAGTCCCAAATTAGTGTGCCAGTTAACCACACACGCTCCACTAACGACTTAGCAAGGTGCAAAGTGCAATTTCATGGAATAGCACCATTTTCACATTTTTCCTAAAGTAACTAAGATTGGGAATTTAATAAAACATTTAGTTACTTATATAATTATCATTATACTTATAACGAGAATTAATATCCTATCCTACCTGTTCGGCTAACGACCCTCCACCAGTTAAGGAAGCGGTGGGTGAGAGTGGACACCCATTAAACCACTATTTTATAGGCAGTAACCTTATACCCCCCTTATAGACCGGCTTCGTGAATGAGGCGTACTAACCGTAAGATTGACTTGTCTTATACATATGTATATATATATATTATTAAACATATAATATTATAATAGTATAACGGTTGAATTTTAAACTTTTGATGTTCCAAGGTTTGGAATTAAATGTTTCATAAGTGAGACTTTACAAATTCCAAAACTTGAGGGCAAGTTTTGTACCTCTTCAAAACTTTTGGTTTCCATAACTTATGAAAACTTATAAGTTTTAATGTTCATGAATGAGAATTTTCATATAACTTGAGGACAAGTTACAAAACTCACTTCAAGAACAATTTAGATCAATTTTAACTAAAACCATTATCATATAATTTACCATTGATCTAATCTAACTCATATAGCAAGGAAATTCATATCAAATAATACAAATATTTATCTTATTATATTAAAATTTGACAATTGTCCTTTAATTGAATGAGGATCATCATTACCAAATCAGAAAATACGATTTTTATGATACAAAACAGTTTGTGGTAATGATCCTAATCCAATTCTGGCCAAAAACTCGAAATTCTGCAAATAGCAGCCTCTAGTCAACGAGTGCATGAACTGGACTCGTCGAGTTGCCCTTTTAGTGAG
Source organism: Lactuca virosa (assembly GCF_052849685.1). NCBI lineage: Eukaryota > Viridiplantae > Streptophyta > Magnoliopsida > Asterales > Asteraceae > Lactuca > Lactuca virosa. The sequence continues at coordinate 59,171,474 of NC_136430.1, read as the reverse complement.
TGAACTCGTCGAGTCAGATCATTGGACTCGGCGAGTTCATCAGTCAGAGGCCAGAAAATCGATTTTTTCAGCTTTGAAAAATAATCAAGCATCAAATATAACATAAAACAATCCTAGGCGCTGATATCACTATTGGGTTTTAAGCACTATAACACTCCTATGGTGCACATGCAACCCTAGATGCTTTGAATCTAAGTTTTCTCTAATTATTCATGCAATTTCATTTTCCGAAGCATACATCCTAACTAGCATACAATAGAGGATATACAACTTAAAAACAAAGTTAGATTAATACCTCTTGATGTAGTTGGTAGTTCTTGGCCTTAGAAAGCTTTAGCACCTCAATGTGATGCCTCTAATGTGTCACAAACACCAAATGCAAGAGGAGGCTTGAGAGAATAGGCTAGTTAGCTTCAAAATCGATTATCACTCTCTTAGAATGAATGGGCACCGATTTTAGGGCTAGGAGTAGCTTTTATAGTGTGATAAAGGCTAGGGTTTCATCCATGCAAACCCTAATGATCCATGACCCTTCATATTTCTTACGTTCCATGGGTTAAACCTCCATGGAAGATCATATTGGATTAGCCCATCCTAATTAACCATGGATCATAAGCCCACATTATCAGAATCATTGATTTACTTAATCAGTCCCCGTATATTTAATCAATCTCTTTTGATCACTAAATTAATTCCAAATTAATTGTTGATCAATACTAATTAAATAATATGATTTCTCAATTAATATATTATACTTATAATATATTATACTTATAATATATTAATAAGTCACAAATAACCTCTTTCTCAGAAGTCCATCCTATCAAATTGCTCTGGTGAAGGCAACCCAAAAGCACCATGCTACTATCGGGTCAAGTACATACCAATTATAGTTATGGGCTTAGACACCTAATCCAACAGCTTTTATTGAAATACACTCTGTAATCATCATTTTATATTAATAAAATCATCAAGGAAGGTGATCATTATCACCTCCCAAGGTTTTCTGCCCGGAGATCCTAGCAAGGATCAAGGGCTTCATTGTAAACAATTGTGTCATTCTCTTTACCTTTCTCTATTGCACAATTCGAACATCACAACCTCTCATTCAATTTGGTTGATTTATACTTGTGTAATTTTCGACCAAAACACTATAGCAGGATATTCGAAAGGATCACTAGGGATCTCTATCGAGTGGTCCATGATCCTAAGGAATCCCTTAGAGACTTTGTAAGCAAATTTTTGTTGGGTTTTGAGCATTCTAACACTCCTAAGTGTACATGCAACCCTAAATACCTTGGGATCTATGTTTTCTCTATTATACATGCAAATATGAATATTCCAAAGTATTACCCTAACTAGCATACAAAACATTGATACTTGGGAAATAAACTAGATAGAAATATATACCTTGTTGATGTAGCTTGACTCCATGTAGCCTAGTGCCCCACGTGTGACACCTCAAATGGTTCACACAACATCACCAACACATGGAATAACCATGAGAAGAAGACACTCATGCTCAAATCGGCTAGCCCTCATATATGTATCACTAGTGCCAATTTCTTGAGCTAAAGGGGTCCTTATCAAGTGTGCACATTAGGGTTACACCATGTAACCCATGACTTTACCTATTCCTTATGCTCCATGGGTTTTAACCTCCATGGATCATCACATGGGTTAAATCCAACATAAGGAATCATGGATCATAAGCCCACATATATAAGAATGAATTATTTACACAATCAATCCCCATATATTTAATTAATCTCCTTTTGATCACTAAATTAAGTCCAAATTAATTCTTGATCAATACTGATTAAATAACATGATTTCATATTAATATATTAGAACTTATAATATATTAATATGTCACAAAATGTCTTCTCCTCACAAACGGTCTATCCAAATGTTCCGATGCCATGCAACCCAAATGGACCATGCCGAGTAGGGTCAAGTACATACCAATTATAGTTATGGACTTAGACACTAATCCAACAGTCTCCCACTTGGATAAGTCTAAAACTATTATTGTGTATGACTTCAAGAACAAACTGGAAATCGTAGCTCTCAAAAGCCTTTGTTGAACTCTGACGTTGTAACTGAACTCTGATCTCGTCAATGACTTGTCCATTAGATAAGGGATCATATATTCCTCCATTCTAGATATCATATGAACTGAGACATGGATTATCAATCATTCTCTCAGTCCATTTGTTGTTTCCCGATTTCCGATTCATGACGACTGACTGATTGAACAGATCAAATCAGTCCTTGCTTGGCCAAGCACTCACATGTATCATCATTAAATCATTGAGGGGCCCACAGATATCGCTTTTATCCCGAAGGTAAAAGGAATGGATAAACTTCGACTCATATAGCTTATTCTACTACTTGTTGAATCATACACAACGACACGTTTTACAACCAAATCATAGTAACAACTCATATCTCTAGGTTTGAAGAATATACGATATTATCTTCTCATGATCACTCGTGATAAAATCCATGAAGTGATTCAAATGAGCGCGGGTTGAATCCAATACTCAGAACTTATGAGCACTCATGAGTGTTGTAGCACCAATTTGTCAAATATATTAGACCTCTACAAGCCAACCCATGACAGTCTTGATTCATATCTACTTCCAACATATGACCGACTGTGGATGGTTTGAATAACTTAGTCATTCAGGAGGAACGACCTAGTTATTCTGGAAGTCAAAACATGCAAAGTGAAACACAAGAATAATCGAATCCAATATGGTCTCAGAACTTATGAATATAAATAAAACATCTTTTATTTATCACCATATTGATTACATATTGTTCATTGTATACTGTTTCAAATTATCAACTTTATACTTGAATTAAAACAATAGTTGTCCCATGCTCCAAGCATGTACACTATGTTTTCTAAATGCTAGTCATGCCATACTCCAAGTATGCACCCTATGTTTGTCTAAACATTAGTTATGACATACACCAAGTATGCACACTAAGTTTGTCTATGATCTTTACTTTGTGAAATAGATCGATTGAATATAATTTCAATGATACTCATTTCACAATCCCAATTCCTTACCGCAAATGCAAGAATTCCAAATCCCGCCATTTACCAAAATCTGTTAGATTATAAACTTATATGAATTGATCCTCTTGTAATGATTATGTACAAAGTCACAAAGACTTGTCAACAGACATTACAGAGTATTCCAATGGAGATCAACTTCATGGAAATATCCTTCTTGCATTAAGTTTTTTCTAATCTTACACAGATTGAATAATTTCCACCTGTGGAAACATTTCCATATTCCCATTTTGACTATCACTTCTGAACAAGAGTTGCCTCTTTTCAGAATATGTCAATATGGTCCTTCCAATGTTAACACTATACTTCCAACTGTCCGTGAGCAACCAATCTTTGGTAAACCTTAGATTGTCCTCGACAATTGCTTAATCATTTTTGGTCATTTCCAATTCTATAATTTTCCCTTCTTAATGCCTTGAGCATTTGGAAAATTTAGAACGGATGAATATTATAGCACATGCAATCGATCCTATATCTGAAGCATATGGGATACGATTCATGATGTCTCACATAAAGACATGATACTAGACCAGTCTTTTGCTATAATATTTCTGTATCTATTTGCCAAGTTCTCATAATTTAGATTATGAAAAGGGATGCCGTAATCATAATCGAATTTTAGAACACAACTAATGGACCCATATATAGAATTTCCTTATGTTGAGCCATTCCAACACAAAATTCATATATATCCTTGACTAAAGATGATTAAAACCTCAATCTAAGCTTTTAGAATTGAAATGAAGTATAATTTCCTCTCCTTTAAATTTAGTAAAACAACTTGTCAACCCCTGCAACTTCACGAATTGAAACTTTTTGTTTTCTATAATTAACATTGTTGTCTTGCAATAATAATCATAATTATCATGCTCCCACTAACATGAGAATTATTAGCATAACACTTATGCCCCCACTAGCTTTGATCTGTACTTAGAAATCAGCTGGACTTCTAGAAATCAATATTGTATTGACTTTCTAACCAAAGTTCAAATTTCTGATACGAGATGCTTTGATAAAACTTTATCAGGATCATACACCTTTCCTTAGATAGCACACATGTGTGTCTAAACAATTTCAGAACTATGAAAAGGGATGTCGTAATCATAGTCTCAATTGTTCAGACCTTTTCCATTCCACACAAGTCCATGTTAGTGTGCCGGTTAACCACACATGCTCTACTAACGACTTTGAGAATGCAAATATCATACTTGCTATCTACCTAAAATCTACTTAATGAACACGTTTCCTCACCATCATTTTCTTGAACCGGAGAGAAACCTTATAACACTTACATTGTTTATGGTGTAAGTGTTCTTATCCAAACTCATATGGACTGAACTCACTCTTACTTTCTTGCCACCTGGCAGCACAAGGGCCTGCCATTGCTTCCAAGTTGTTATGCAACCAATTGAGAACTCTCAAAACTCATATGCAAAGCCAACTTTCACTGGAATGGGCACAGAAGTAGGAATATGTCAACACGATAGGTTATAAACCTCAAGTCGTGTGCTAGTGATGAACTACAGGTTTTACTCTTGATTAGATCTTGAAATACTTTCATGATCTTTAAGACTCCCATTGTCTTCTTGACATATAAGATTCACTTGTCAAATATTCAAGAGATAGTGCAGATTCTTTATCAAGACAAACACTTTACACAATTGGCCTAAGTTGGTCTTTGTTTTATCCAAAACATCACAACTTACCAATTTCAAATGTACAAGAGTAGGACACTTTTACTCTTACATTTGACAAGTCTTATAATCCTTTCTTTAAGATATGTCACTCATCTTACAGTCTTAGAGTATGACTCTAAGACTTGTTTTGGAACGGAGTATGACTCATCTTCTTGATTAACCATTCCAACAATTCAAGATTCCTCTTCTTAGCCATAAGAATGCACTAACCATCACATAACATGATACTAAAGTACTCTCCCATCTTTTCAGATTTGAGAGACTTTTATCCTTCTGCCTCATTTGATTCTTCTCATTCGTTCTGCCATACATCGAAACTTTTCCAACGTTTCAGAATTATACTTAAACTAGTAAGTATAACCATATTTACTAAACTTTAGTAAATCATGACGAATAGTCTTATCGATCTTTTGTGGTGGACTTGATCAATGCACCAGAATGTGTACTCGATCCCTTAGTCCTTCACTTGACTCACATATAAATGTGAACAAGGAATTAGTCTTAATTTTCCAAAGGTGAAAATTCTCATTCATCATACTATACAACTTGCATGATTCCAAGTTTCTATCCAACTGAAACTTGGGTGACGAGAATCTTTACTTATTTTGGTAAATTATGACACTACCACAAACGAAAGAATCAAATCTATTTTCCATTATTTCTATCAATGGAAACATATAAACAACAATTTTTCACAAATGCCATTGTAAGGATACTTAAAATAAATAAAAAACAAAAATCTTTCTTTTATTTAAAACTTGCGGAAAACTTATCCTTACAGTGCAAATGCATATGGAAAACTATGTTGTTATCTATTCCTAAGCAATCTATCACAACTCTTAAGCAACAGCTCAAAATTCTGATCACCGAACCATGCGATCGAAATTCATCTTCGCGATCAGAATCAGCATATACTTCCTTTAAGTTTTCTTCACTTTTCTTTGATTCTTAAAACAACAACATGTGACCCAGTCACATCATGTAATGAGAATCTCATAATAGAAACTTAACAGAGTTAGATAGTGGACTTCACCTGAAGTAGAATCAAACATCTTGACTTGATCAACCCTATGATCCTTCAGGTAAATAGGCAGTTTTGTAACTAATGCCCCTTCCTTCGGCAATATAAACATATGGACTCTATGGAAAATGGTACACGGGACTATCACAGACTTAGACTTTCTCTTTATCATTTGGTCAACCGAGTTGACTATGGCCGATCCCTTTCCATTGGGAAGAGAAATCTTTTTCTAGATATCTAATGTTACCATTGTCAATGTCCATTTAAGGTTTGGGAAGTTGATCTTCTTAATCAAACTTGCTTTACTAGTCCTCCAAATCATTGCTGATTCAGCAGCACCAAGCAAATAGATAAGATCATTTAAGGGTCATGTCATAGTCTGTTTCATAGTAGTCACAAAGGAACTCACCATGTGACTTAGAAAGTGATTGAACATCCAACTTTCTTAAGACTTTGACACCCAACTCTCCCGCCTTGTCAATATGTGACTTCATCTCCAAGATGTGAGCACACATAGACTTTGCTTGCCAATAGGGCTTGAGTGACCTTGAACTTGTGGGTTAGGGAGAATAATTGGTGGAGGTGGAGGAAGTGAAGTTCCAAGAGATTTGGGAAGATCATAGATGTCTGAACTAGACATCTTTTGGGAGATATTCAAGATAGTTGATTTAAAGTCCTTAATATAACACCCAATATGAAATATTAAGGCTAGGACCCAACACAATATTTTATAACTTGGAAGATGGATGCTGTAATCCAAGCTATAGAATATTTGAAGGTAGGCGAATGACGATTCACCAATTTCCACTATAAAAACGAAATAAATTATTAGGTTTTTAAGTGGATTTGAAACTCCTAGATCTTTTGAGATTCATTGAACTGTTCAATGGCATGTTTCAATCTCGAGTGTGCCCTTTAGCTTTTGTGGCTGGGATGCCGAGGATCACAAAACAAAGTGTGAAGAAACCATGCAAATTACTTGGTACTCTTAAATGTTTATCACCCAGCCGATGTGCCAGTTAACCACACACACTCCACCGACCTATGATAAACTTTAAGAAACCCTTTGCCTACCTTGTTAAATCAAGCTAGTGTGCCGGTTAACCACACACACTCCACTAACCGACTTAAGCAAAGTGCAAAGTGTAATTTCAGGGGTTAGCACCTTATTCACATTTTCCTAAGTAACTAAGATTGGGAATTTATAAGTGTTTAGTTACTTAGTATTTATCATTAATACTTTTAATGAAGGGAGAATTATAGTCCTTGCCCTACCCGTTCGGCTGACGACCCTCCACCAGTCAAGGAAGCGGTGGGTGAGAGTGGACACCCATTACGCTGCCATTTTATAGGCAACAACCTTATTCCCCCCTTATATACCGGCTTCGTGAATGAGGCCTACTAACGGTAAGACTGACTTGCTCTTATACATATATATATATTATTAACTTATAATATTATAAAGTATAAGGGTTGAATTTTTAACTTTTAAAAACCTAAGGGCTTAATTTGGAATTAACGTATTCATGAAAGAAAACTTTTCAAATTTCAAAACTTGAGGGCAAGTTTTGAACTATTCAAAAACTTTTCAATTCCATAACTTATGTGTTTAAAGTAGTTTTAATTCAAAAAACTCTTCAAGTTCCATAACTTGAGGACAAGTTATGGAAGACTTTAAACCATTAAAGAATGTGACTTTTCTTTATTCATAACCTATGGAAATATTTATGAGTTTTATGAATCTTAAATGTGACTTTTCATCTAACTTGAGGACAAGTTACAAAAACACATTTTAGAATCAACTCTTAGATTAATTTGGATTGAAAACAACAATTTCACATAACATTCCTATTAATCTAAGCAACTCATAAGAACAATTTAATCCATTCAAACTTTTTTCATGTAATTAGCCTAATGATTAAACTAATACAAAACATGAATCTATTGATAATTATCTTTGAAATTGGATTAGCATGAACATTACCACATCAAAAACAGGTTTATAGGTTCAAAAACAGCTTAGGGTAATGTTCCTAGTCCAATTCCAGCCAAAACAGTCGAAGATATGTTGTCTGTGGGTCCAACTCGTCGAGTGCACGAACCAACTCGGCGAGTTGGATGAGTTTTGCCTTGGACTCGTCGAGTCCCTTTATGGACTCGGTGAGTCTGCTGTTCAGACAGCAAAAAACTTTGATTTTTCAGCAATTTTAGCAAGTATAACAAGAAAACAAGTCTAGGCTCTAATACCACTGTTGGGTTTTGAGCATTCTAACACTCCTAAGTGTAGATGCAACCCTAAATACCTTGGATCTATGTTTTCTCTATTATACATGCAAATATGAATATTCCAAGGTATTACCATAACTAGCATACAAAACATTGATACTTGGGTAATAAACTAGATAGAAATACATACCTTGTTGATGTAGCTTGACTCCATGTAGCTCGAGAGCCTAGTGCCCCAAGTATGACACCTCAAATGGTTCACACAACATCACCAAAACATGGAATAACCATGAGAAGAAGACACTCATGCTCAAATCGGCTAGCCCTCATATATGTATCACTAGTGCCAATTTCTTGAGCTAAAGGGGTCCTTATATAGTGTGCACATTAGGGTTACACCATGTAACCCATGACTTTACCCATTCCTTATGCTCCATGGGTTTTAACCTCCATGGAGTATCCATGGATCACCACATGGATTGAATCCAACATAAGGAATCATGGATCATATGCCCACATATATAAGAATGAATGATTTACACAATCAATCCCCATATATTTAATTAATCTCCTTTTGATCACTAAATTAAGTCCAAATTAATTCTTGATCAATACTGATTAAATAACATGATTTCATATTAATATATTAGAACTTATAATATATTAATATGTCACAAAATGTCTTCTCCTCACAAACGGTCTATCCAAATGTTCCGATGCCATGCAACCCAAATGGACCATGCCGAGTCGGGTCAAGTACATACCAATTATAGTTATGGACTTAGACACAAATCCAACAGTCACCCACTTGGATAAGTCTAAACTATTATTGCGTATGACTTCAAGAACCAACTGGAAATCATAGCTCTCAAAAGCCGTTGTTGAACTCTGACGTTGTAACTGAACTCTGATCTCGTCAATGACTTGTCCATTAGATAAGGGATCATATATTCCTCCATTCCAGATATCATATGAACTAAGACATGGATTATCAATCATTCTCTCAGTCCATTTATTGTTTCCCGATTTCCGATTCATGACGACTGACTGATTGAACAGATCAAATTAGTCCTTGCTTGGCCAAGCACTCACATGTATCATCATTAAATCATCGAGGGGCCCACAGATATCGCTTTTAACCCGAAGGTAAAAGGAATGGATAAACTTCGACTCATATGGCTTATTCTACTACTTGTTGAATCATACACAACGGCACGTTTTATAACATTGAGTTACCAATGCGTTTTCGTGCAATTAATGTACAACCAAATCAAAGTAACAACTCATATCTCTAGGTTTGAAGAATATAAGATATTATCTTCTCATGATCACTCGTGATAAAATCCATGAAGTGATTCAAATGAGCGCGGGTTGAATCCAATACTCAGAACTTATGAGCACTCATGAGTATTGTAGCACCAATTTGTCAAATATCTTAGACCTCTACAAGCCAACCCATGACAGTCTTGATTCATATCTACTTCCAACATATGACCGACTGTGGATGGTTTGAATAACTTAGTCATTCATGAGGAACGGCCTAGTTATTCTGGAAGTCAAAACATGCAAAGTGAAACACAAGAATAATCGAATCCAATATGGTCTCAGAACTAATGAATATAAATAAAACATCTTTTATTTATCACCATATTGATTACATATTGTTCATTGTATACTGTTTCAAATTATCAACTTTATACTTGAATTAAAACAATAGTTGTCCCATGCTCCAAGCATGTACACTATGTTTTCTAAACACTAGTCATGCCATACTCCAAGTATGCACCCTATGTTTGTCTAAACATTAGTTATGCCATACACCAAGTATGCACACTAAGTTTGTCTATGATCTTTACTTTGTGAAATAGATCGATTGAATATAATTTCAATGATACTCATTTCACAATCCCAATTCCTTACCGCAAATGCAAGAATTCCAAATCCTGCCATTTACCAAAATCTGTTAGATTATAAACTTATATGAATTGATCCTCTTGTAATGATTATGCATAAAGTCACAAAGACTTGTCAACATACATTACAGAGTATTCCAATGGAGATCAACTCCATGGAAATATCCTTCTTGCATTAAGTTTTTTCTAATCTTACACAGATTGAATAATTTCCACCTGTGGAAACATTTCCATATTCCCATTTTGACTATCACTTCTGAACAAGAGTTGCCTCTTTTCAGAATATGTCAATATGGTCCTTCCAATGTTAACACTATACTTCCAACTGTCCCTGAGCAACCAATCTTTGGTAAACCTTAGATTGTCCTCGACAATTGCTTAATCATTTTTGGTCATTTCCAATTCTATAATTTTCCCTTCTTAATGCCTTGAGCATTTGGAAAATTTAGAATGGATGAATATTATAGCACATGCAATCGATCCTATATCCGAAGCATATGGGATACGATTCATGATGTCTCACATAAAGACATGATACTAGACCAGTCTTTTGCTATAATATTTCTGTATCTATTTGCCAAGTTCTCATAATTTAGATTATGAAAAGGGATGCCGTAATCATAATCGAATTTTAGAACACAAATAATGGACCCATATATAGAATTTACTTATGTTGAGCCATTCCAACACAAAATTCATATATATCCTTGACTAAAGATGATTAAAACCTCAATCTAAGCTTTTAGAATTGAAATGAAGTATAATTTCCTCTCCCTTAATTATAGCAAAACAACTTGTCAACCCCTGCAACTTCACGAATTGAAACTTTTGTTTTCTATAATTAACATTGTTGTCTTGCAATACTAATCATAATTATCATGCTCCCACTAACATGAGAATTATTAGCATAACACTTATGCCCCCACTAGCTTTGATCTGTACTCAGAAATCAGCTGGACTTCTAGAAATCAATATTGTATTGACTTTCTAACCAAAGTTCAAATTTCTGAGACGAGATGCTTTGATAAAACTTTATCAGGATCATCCACCTTTCCTTAGATAGCACACATGTGTGTCTAAACAATTTCAGAACTATGAAAAGGGATGCCGTAATCATAGTCTCAATTGTTCAGACCTTTGCCATTCCACACAAGTCCATGTTAGTGTGCCGGTTAACCACACATGCTCTACTAACGACTTTGAGAATGCAAATATCATACTTGCTATCTACCTAAAATCTACTTAATGAACACGTTTCCTCACCATCATTTTCTTGAACCGGAGAGAAACCTTATAACACTTACATTGTTTATGGTGTAAGTGTTCTTATCCAAACTCATATGGACTGAACTCACTCTTACTTTCTTGCCACCTGGCAGCACAAGGGCCTGCCATTGCTTCCAAGTTGTTATGCAACAAATTGAGAACTCTCAAAACTCATATGCAAAGCCAACTTTCACTGGAATGGGCACAGAAGTAGGAATATGTCAACACGATAGGTTATAAACCTCAAGTCGTGTGCTAGTGATGAACTACAGGTTTTACTCTTGATTAGATCTTGAAGTACTTTCATGATCTTTAAGACTCCCACTGTCTTCTTGACATATAAGATTCACTTGTCAAATATTCAAGAGATAGTGCAGATTCTTTATCAAGACAAACACTCTCCCATCTTTTCAGATTTGAGAGACTTTTATCCTTCTGCCTGATTTGATTCTTCTCATTCGTTCTACCATACATCGAAACTTTTCCAACGTTTCAGAATTATACTTAAACTAGTAAGTATAACCATATTTACTAAACTTTTGTAAATCATGACGAATAGTCTTATCGATCTTTTGTGGTGGACTTGATCAATGCACCAGAATGTATACTCGATCCCTTAGTCCTTCACTTGATTCACATATAAATGTGAACAAGGAATTAGTCTTAATTTTCCAAAGGTGAAAATTCTCATTCATCATACTATACAACTTGCATGATTCCAAGTTTCTATCCAACTGAAACTTGGGTGACGAGAATCTTTACTTATTTGGTAAATTATGACACTACCACAAACGAAAGAATCAAATCTATTTTCCATTATTTCTATCAATGGAAACATATAAACAACAATTTTTCACAAATGCCATTGTAAGGATACTTAAAATAAATAAAAAACAAAACTCTTTCTTTTATTTTAAACTTGCGGAAAACTTATCCTTACAGTACAAATGCATATGAAAAACTATGTTGTTATCTATTCCTAAGCAATCTATCACAACTCTTAAGCAACAGCTCAAAATTCTGATCACCGAACCATGCGATCGAAATTCATCTTCGCGATCAGAATCAGCATATACTTCCTTTAAGTTTTCTTCACTTTTCTTTGATTCTTAAAACAACAACATGTGACCCAGTCACATCATGTAATGAGAATCTCATAATAGAAACTTAACAGAGTTAGATAGTGGACTTCACCTGAAGTAGAATCAAACATCTTGACTTGATCAACCCTATGATCCTTCAGGTAAATAGGCAGTTTTGTAACTAATGCCCCTTCCTTCGGCAATATAAACATATGGACTCTATGGAAAATGGTACACGGGACTATCACAGACTTAGACTTTCTCTTTATCATTTGGTCAACCGAGTTGACTATGGCCGATCCCTTTCCATTGGGAAGAGAAATCTTTTTCTAGATATCTAATGTTACCATTGTCAATGTCCATTTAAGGTTTGGGAAGTTGATCTTCTTAATCAAACTTGCTTTACTAGTCCTCCAAATCATTGCTGATTCAGCAGCACCAAGCAAATAGATAAGATCATTTAAGGGTCATGTCATAGTCTGTTTCATAGTAGTCCCAAAGGAACTCACCATGTGACTTAGAAAGTGATTCAACATCCAACTTTCTTAAGACTTTGACACCCAACTCTCCCGGCTTGTCAATATGTGACTTCATCTCCAAGATGTGAGCATACATAGACTTTGCTTGCCAATAGGGCTTGAGTGACCTTGAACTTGTGGGTTAGGGAGAATAATTGGAGGAGGTGGAGGAAGTGAAGTTCCAAGAGATTTGAGAAGATCATAGATGTCTGGACTAGACATCTTCTGGGAGATATTCAAGATAGTTGATTTAAAGTCCTTAATATAACACCCAATATGAAATATTAAGGCTAGGACCCAACACAATATTTTTTAACTTGGAAGATGGATGCCGTAATCCAAGCTATAGAATATTTGAAGGTAGGCGAATGACGATTCACCAATTTCCACCATAAAAACGAAATAAATTATTAGGTTTTTAAATGGATATGAAACTCCTAGATCTTTTGAAGTAAAACCAGGATTTATCTTGACATAAAACCAATAACAACAACAACATATAACATACCAAGTTTTATCTTGTCATAAAACTAACAATAACAACATACAACATACCAAGTTTTATCTTGACATAAAACCAATAATAGCAACATACTTTATAAATTAACATATAGAACTTCCGAATATAACTTCGGAACTATATCACACACAACATATATATAGAATCCTAAGTATAACTCAAGATCTACATTAGTATAATAACATGCTGACAAGTTGATAATAGTTGTAGACTTGCCATTTGCGTCCCTAGCTTCGGAAGGTGGCCATGTGACTCCTCACGTCGTGAGATATCCTTGCTCACGTCATGAGTTTGGATCTTATCCCCTTGCAGCCTTGTCGCATACCTTCTAGATTCCGAGATGTGGCAAAATGACTCCTCACATCGTGAGTTTCTGTGCTCACGTCGTGAGTTCAGTCAGATTAGGGTTTTTGACAGCTGAATCTTCGGAAGGTCGTAACTTTCACATACGAACTCTGTTTTTGACGTTCTTTACATGCACACGTAGTTATTTACAAGTACTACAACTCTATTTTAGACTCCAATAGCTAATTCTAAGTCTATTTTAAATTCCTCTTATTATAGAGATTTATTGTGTTCGATTTATCATAACTTCTTCATGCGAAGTCAGATTTTGACATTCTCTATATTTTTGGAATCGTATGGACGTATACTTTGAGTTGTATCATAAAGAAAGTTCTTATTTGTATTAGAATTTATCATGAACTACATGGCACTCTTATCACATTATTAGTTTAACAAAATCACATTACATGATTGGCATAATCACATGTGATTGTCTATTGACCTATTTTGACTAGTGTTACATTCTCCCCCCTCGTTAGAATAATTTCGTCCCGAAATTTATCTTATGGATGGGGTTTTGTCAAACAGTTGGGGGTATTTTTCTCTCATCTGATCTTCACGTTCCCAAGTGAATTCAGGTCCTCGTAAAGAGTTCCATCGAACTTTCACTATGGGAATACGACTTTGCTTTAATCGTTTGACTTCTCGATCCATGATATCAACATGTTCTTCTACAAAGTTCATTTTCGTATTGACTTGTATCTCTTCGAGAGGTATAACAAGAGTGTCATCGGAAAGACATCGTTTGAGATTTGATACGTGAAAAACATCGTGCACATTACTTAGCTCTTGAAGCAACTTGAGTTGGTATGCGACAGAACCAATTCTTGCTAGAATTTCAAAAGGTCCTATATATACCGTGGGTTTAGTTTGCCTCGTTTTCCGAATCGAATTACGCCTTTCCAATGAGAGACCTTCAACATTACTTTATCTCCAACTTGGAATTCTAAAGGCTTACGTCTTACGTCAGCATAGCTCTTTTGACGATCACGTGCAGCCTTTAATCGATCCTTAATTTGCACGATCTTTTCAGTTGTCTCGTGGATTATTTATGGTCCAGTACGTAAGGTATCGCCTGTACGTTCTCTGGCTATCTGTGTATCTCCAACTTCTGCCCAACACATTGGGGAACAACATTTTCGTCCATAAATAGCCTCAAACGGTGCAGCCTTGATGCTGGTGTGATGACTATTGTTGTAGGAAAACTCAATTAACGGTAAATGAGTATCCCACACATTTCCAAAGTCTATTACACAGGCTCGGAGCATATCTTCTAAAGTCTGGATGGTTCTCTCACTCTGACCATCAGTATGTGGATAGTAAACTGTACTCATATCTAGACGTGTTGCTAAGAATTTTTGTAGAGATTGCCAAAATCGTGAAGTGAATCTATTATCTCGGTCAGAAATAATAGAATTTGGAACTCCATGCAATCTGACAATTTCCTTAAGATAAACTCTAGTCAGCTTCTCCATCTTTTCGTTCTCCTTAATTGGTAAGAAATGGGCGGACTTAGTCAATCTATCAACTATTACCCAAATAGTGTCGAACCCAGTAGGAGTTTTAGGTAACTTAGTGATGAAGTCCATTGATATCTGCTCCCATTTCCATTCAGGTATTTTCGATTGTTGAAGAAAACGTGAAGGCTTTTGATGTTCTGCCTTTACTCTAGAACAAGTCAAACATTTGCTCACATAAGTAGCAATTTCTGCCTTCATGTTTGGCCACCAATAATGTACTTTTAAATCGAAGTACATTTTGTCAGAACCTGGATGCACGGAATATCTGGACTTATGGGCTTCTTCTAAGACCAAGTACCTGACTCCACCGAACTTAGGCATCCAAATTTGGTTCATAAAGTGTCGCGTTCCCTCATCTCTTTGAATAAGTTGCTTTTCCATTCCTCGCAAAACTTCGTTCTTGATGTTTTCTTCTTTTAGAGCCTCAAGTTGAGCTTCTCTAATTTGTGCGGTAAAGTTAGAATGGATAGTTATAGTTAATGCTCGTACCCGTCGGGGTTTCATATATTTTTTCCGGCTCAAGGCATCTGATACCACGTTTGCCTTTCCGGGATGATAACGAATCTCACATTCGTAATCATTCAACAATTCGACCCATCTTCGTTGTCTCATATTAAGATCTTTTTGGTTGAAGATGTGTTGGAGACTCTTGTGGTCGGTAAAAATAGTACACTTAGTACCGTATAAGTAATGTCTCCAAATTTTTAGTGCAAAAACTACAGCTCCCAATTCAAGATCATGGGGAGTGTAATTATTCTCATGCACCTTAAGTTGTCGTGATGCATAGGCGATAACTTTTCCTCTTTGCATCAACACACATCCCAATCCTTGATTTGATGTGTCGCAGTATACAACGAAATCTTCTGTCCCATTTGGAAGGGATAAGATTGGTGCACTACACAACATTTGCTTCAGTTTCTAAAAAGTAGTTTCTTGTTTGTCTTCCCAGTTGAACTTCGTATCCTTCTGGGTTAGTGTTGTAAGCGGCTTGGCTATTTTGGAGAAATTCCTTATGAATCTACGGTAATAGCCAGCAAGTCCTAGGAATTGACGCACCTCTGTTGGCGTCTTTGGTGCTTCCCAATTCCTGATTGCTTCAACTTTGGATGGGTCAACATGAATTCCCTTGTTGCTAACTACATAACCTAAAAATTGTACTTCTCTAATCCAAAACTCACATTTGGAGAATTTGGCGTACAATTTTTCTTTTCTTAGTAGTTCCAAGATTATTTGCAGGTGTTGACCATGTTCTTCCTTGGTTCATGAATATATCAATATATCATCGATGTGTCCAACCTCCCCATACTCATAGCACTTTTCTTGACTCCTTAACTTTGGACATTCTTTCTTGATGTGTCCAACCTCCCCATACTCATAGCACTTTTCTTCCTTCACCATGGCCTGCTCCAATATTTGTTCCCTGATTCACTATTGCAGGTGTTGTGCTCCTGCAGTAACTAGCAGTATGCCCCTTTTTCTTGCACTTCGTGCAGAGAAAACAGTCACCTGGATGATGATGGTTGCACTGATTGCACCATGAATATTTTGGTTGTGTGGGTACTGCTGTCGTGGATGCATAATTGGTTGCCACTTCTTGTCTTTTCTCAGATGATTGTTTGGCATTCTTCCTATTAAACTTGCGCTTGTTTGTTCCAGATTTGGGAGATTCAGCCTTTGAGACCACTTTTGTTCCTTGGATCTCTATGAGGGTTAGCTGATGAGCTATTCTTTTGGTGCTATCATAGGTCGTAGGATTTGATGTGATTACCATGCCTTTAATTTGCGATGCTAAACCTCAGATATATCGCTCAATTTTCTTATATTCAGGGGTTACAAGTGCTTGACACATTACTGCAAGATCATTAAGTCTAGCGGTATAAGCTTTTATCTCTTAAACCTTCATGGTTAGGGTCCACAATTCTTGTTCCAGTTTATGTATCTCCTCCCTAGGACAATACTCTTCTACTAGCATCATTTTAGCTCCTCCCATTTAATGGAATTTGCAGTATCAATTCCCATTGTATTCACATGGCTGTTCCACCATGTGAGTGCTGCATCAGCGAAAGTACATGCTGCAAATCGTACTTTACAATCATCTGGACAGAAGCTTATTTGAAAGACAGACTTTGTCTTTTCTATCCACTTAGTCATATTAACTACCCCTTCATTTCCATGAAAGCTTTTTGGCCTGCAATTCATAAAATCTTTGTAGGTACACGTTCTAGCGGTCCCTACATGGCCTTCATTTCTAACTCCATCTCTTGTGACATTAGATAGAGCCGCAACAATTATTTGAGCTATGATTTCTTCCAGTTGTGTTGTACTTATTGGGGGGTTTGGTTATGGTGGTTGTTGTTGTGGTGCTGATGGTCGGTTAGGGTTTAGCCAAGCACTACTCCTTCTAAGCATTTTGTTTTAGTTCCTAAAATAATAAGAATTTTATGAGTTTTGTTAATCATTTAGTACACGAGTACTAAATACTTCAATTATTCTTCAAAGTGTAAAACATATTGGACAACACAATGATTAATGTAATATATGCTTCATATTATTACCAGCGGTTACATCAGTTTATTTAGGTTTATAAGAGAAAAGTTTCTATAAACATTGCAAAATTTGCAAGGTTTTCTACATCCTTGCTATAAACTTTCCTCTTTTCGCCTTAACTAGTCTGATTTCTCTATTTACACAACCACTAGTTTTAGCTTATCTACCAGAAACCTAAGTGATGACCTAGCACGTCAGTGACATTAACCACTTGCTCCTCAAGTGCTTGAGTTCTCTGCTCAAGACTTCCAATGCGTTCTTCATTTCTTGAGGTTTGATTGTAGAGCTCTAACTCTGCAATCCTTGCATCGTGAGTAATCATGTCGTTATAAGAGAAATTTATACGATGATGGACATCCATCACCGATTCCTGATCTCGCGTCCTTTGTCCTTCTAGCCTTCATACTCTTCCGGAGAGATGAGTAGCCCTTCCTTCGACAATTTCCATCTTAACTTCAATTTTAACACTTTTCTCAAACAATTGAGATAAAGTGTTAACTTCAGAAGAATGTGGGAGATGTGGTCGAGATGATTGACCAGTCTCATACATCTTAGCAGCTCTTTCTTCTGCCACCCACCTATCAACGGTTTGTGCGATCCGTGCAGGTTCATCTTGAACTCTATGACTTCCTGAAGATGTCGCCTTCTGATTCTTATTAATCTTTTGCCATATCGGTATGCATTTACGTGCCGTGCGTTTCATTTTTTCTCCTCCTGGAACTTTACGGTAAAGAGTATTCAGTGGTGGTAAAGATGATGCCACCGATTCTGTCTCCTCCATTGGTTCGCTCTCTTCCATAGGTCCACTCTCTTCCCATTCATTGGAGGGTAAAGGTGTTCCATCGTCAGAAGGTATTGGATGAAAGGTGGTTTGATTTATAGGGTAGTAAGGATCGCCTACCATCATAGGGAATGAAACTTCCTCTTCTTCATCCGTATCCTCGATGATTATCCATTCTCGTGAATGTGCCATGTCGAATTCCTATACATTTTGGATCACCAAGAGTTTTAGTCTATCAAATATTACTCCCAAATGAAATAGTTTATATGATCTGATCATAAGAAAATGTAGTTGCGCACCTACATCTAGTTGTGATAGGATATATGCACATATAAACTTTAGTTGGAATATTTGATCTAAATCCTTGAGATCAAAAACATTCTGGGTATTAAGGTATCGCGGGTCTGGGTCTTTATATATGACTCTATATTCTTATTTATTGTATTCACGCTTTAACTATTGTTTGTTACTTCAGGTCTATCTAATAAGGCTCCGGCCAGTCAGGACAGTCGAAAGGGCAGGATCATTTTAGCATATAGCCGTTCTGGAATCCAACAACCCAAATCGACATGTCTATCCTTGTCACCGCTCCCGTAAGTAGTCCTTCAGTAGAATAATTAATAATACTTTTTATTGTAGGCTAATGGATATACTTAAACCTAATAGAGTAAGCCCTAAACTATAGACGTGCTTTCCTAAGAAAGTACGAGTTAACTATAGTTAATAGCTCTGATACCAATTTCTGTCACACCCCCAGCCATCGGCGGAAACACCGGGTGGTGTAACGTCATTCTTCGTATCACAGTTATATAACATACATTGAACAGTACTAAAGAAAATACATACCTTTATTGATAACTGAAAGTTACATCACTATTTTTCTAGGACCTATTACATAATATCCGACTATGACATACTTCTTAATGAACAGAAAGGTAATAGTAAAACTTCTCCTGTTCGAATACATACCGGCTTTTCAAGTTCCTGAAAACAGATGCATTTTAAAATACGTCAACATAAAGTTGGTGATTCCACAGGTTTTGACTCCATAAAATAATATATTTTCCACGTTCAAAAGTATAGTTTTGAAAGTATCATTTTAACTCTCCAACATTTTGTCTGTATATTAGGTATAATAGTTTACTTATCAATTAAGTGTTATACCGAAACATTCCTTAAACCTAAGGTATAAGTAGGGGGAAACTTATACTTAACATTGATACTTGTATACAACAAAGTATAATGTTTCTAACAATTTGCTACCATGAGCCTGTAACCGCTGCTATGACATAATACCTCTGAAACAACACACTCATGATTTACCATGAGAAACAACACCGTACACTTCATCGACGCCGAAACAATAACAAGTAAAAGGATAGTTCATCACTCGCTTTTGGTTTATTGTAGCTAACAATCACAAGTGGGGTGGTCAACCCGTATACTAATTATACACGACTTCCTCGCTCACACAGGATTAACGATTACAGTTCAGAGGATTTCCGCTAAGATCCCCAATCTTAGTTGATGAATACAATTACTCATGTAGACTTCAACGGCTTCCTATAGCTCTAACAACAAAAGCATTTTCATGTCTAAAACCCTAAGTTACTAGACTATGCTTTTAAACATTACTCCTAACTTCATAACATTTAGGCAGTATAACAGCTATAACTTGAAGTAAAACCAGGATTTATCTTGACATAAAACCAATAACAACAACAACATATAACATACCAAGTTTTATCTTGTCATAAAACTAACAATAACAACATACAACATACCAAGTTTTATCTTAACATAAAACCAATAATAACAACATACTTTATAAATTAACATATAGAACTTCTGAATATAACTTCGGAACTATATCGCACACAACATATATATAGAATCCTAAGTATAACTCAAGATCTACATTAGTATAATAACATGCTGACAAGTTGATAATAGTTGTATATTCAAAATATTATATTTAGAACAACTATAATGTGGCTATTATAACTATATACTATCATATAGACATAATAGTAATGTATATACAATATTTAGCATGCGTTTTCCCCCAAAATATTAGAAAGTGGGGCCGTGAGGAGAAAGAAGTTTAGATGTAAGAATGGCTGAAGTCGGACCTGCTATTTATAGTAAGGATTTTGGACCCTTACATCGTGAGTTTTATAAGGCTCACGTCGTGAGTTTGGATCTTATCCCCGTAGACTTGCCATTTGCGTCCCTAGCTTCGGAAGGTGGCCATGTGACTCCTCACGTCGTGAGTTTGGATCTTATCCCCTTGCAGCCTCGTCACACACCTTCTAGATTCCGAGATGTGGCAAAATGACTCCTCACGTCGTGAGTTTCTGTGCTCACGTCGTGAGCTCAGTCAGATTAGGGTTTCTGACAGCTGAATCTTCGGAAGGTCGTAACTTTCACATACGAACTCCGTTTTTGACGTTCTTTATATGCACGCTTAGGTATTTACAAGTACTACAACTCTCTTTTAGAATCCAATAGCTAATTCTAAGTCTATTTTAAATTCCTCTTATTATAGAGATTTATAGTGTTCGGTTTATCATAACTTCATGCGAAGTCAGATTCAGACATTCTCTATATTTTTGGAATCGTATGGACGTATACTTTGAGTTGTATCATAGAGAAAGTTCATATTTGTATTAGAATTTATCATGAACTACATGGCACTCTTATCACATATTAGTTTAACAAAATCACATTACATGATTGGCATAATCACATGTGATTGTCTATTGACCTATTTTGACTAGTGTTACACTATGTAAGTAAAATTCTCTTGGATCCTGAAACCAGGTACTATCACTTTGAAAAATTAATACTTGCATTAGTCATAGCTTCCTCCAAACTATGACATTATTTTGAAACTCATATTATACATGTCAAAACTAACTATCATATTAAGAATGTCACGAGAAAACCAGAAATGTCAGGTAGTATGGCCAAATGGTCAGTGAAGATAAACATATATGACATGAAATATGAGCCAAGTTCAACAATAAAGTCACAGGCACTAGCAGATTTTGTGGCTGATTTCATTGATGATCTACAACATGAGGTAGAATCAGAGACTCAACGGCTTCAAGAAGAAGAAAATATGGGGAAATGGTTACTCTTTATAGATGGAGCATCCAACTTCAGAGGAATATGCCTTGGGATCATAATAAAATTGCCATAGGGGGACATCCTACCATGGGTCGTTAGTTGTGAATTTGATGCAACTAACAATGAAGTGGAATATGAAGCACTAATCATGGTGTTGCAATTAGCCAAGGATCTTCAAATCAAGGATCTGCAGGTATATGTTGATTCACTATCAATAACTAACCATTTCAATGGATCCTATACAGTTAAAGGAAAAAGTTTATCATTATACCTCCAAATAATTAAAATGTTAGCCTTAGAATTTAAAAACTTTAGTTTAAACCAAGTTCCTAGAGAAGATAATGCCGAAGCAGACGTGCTACCAATGTAGGATCTTTTCTCAGAATCCCACCGAAGACCAAGATCCCGATAGTTCATGTAATGATCCCGGCAATAGAAGATCCATCCAAGATACCAGAGGATCACACCGCCCATAACATCGCAACAATCAAAGATCCTGATCTCCAACCCCTTCACCATGACCCTAATGCTCGGTTGAACTTTCAGGAACCCCAACAACATTCAATATCCTGCATCCAACCCATCATAGAATACCTCCAAAATGGTACGATCCTAGAAGAAGAAAAAATTCAAAGAGCATTCAGAATGAGAGTCTCACGCTTTGTGATGATCGAAGGAGTATTATACCAAAAGTCTGTGGCAGACCCATATCTAAGATGCTTAGAAGGTCATGAAGCTATGGAAATTTTGAAAGATATACATGAAGGATATTATGGCAACCATACTGGGGACAGATCCTTATGTTCTGAGGTATTAAGGATGGGATACTACATGCCAACCATGAAGAAATATGATTTATTGCATGATTAAAAGTGTGATGCTTACCAAAGACACAACAATATTCTTCATCAACCTGTGGAACCCTTACACCCCATCATTTATCCTTGGCCATTCATAAATTGGGGGATGGACATAGTCGACAAACTACGCAAAGCACCATGGGGAAAAGTCTTCATGGTAGTGATGATGGATTACTTCTCAAAATGGGTCGAAGCTGAAGTTTCTGTTTCAGTAAGAGATAAAGAAGTTGTCGTGCTCATTAAGCGTAATATCCTGACGAGATTCGGGATCCCAACCGAGATCATATGCGACAACGGATCCCAATTCATCAGCAAACGTACAAGGGACTTTTGCACCAGTTGGGGAAACCAAATGATAATGTCCACCCCAGTTCACCCTCAAACTAACCGACAAGCAGATTCCAATAATAAGATCATAGTTAATAACCTAAAAAAGAGACTAAGCAAAAAGAAAAAGAAGACGTGCTGAAGAACTTCCTTTTGTCCTATGGGCAGATTGAACCACGACTAAAATGACAACATGTCAAACCCCATACTCCTTGGTATTTGTGGCAGAACTCATGATCTCAACTGAAGTAGTGATCCCGATGGCAAGATACCAACTCCAAACTCAATACAATAACGATAGGATCTTGGCTCAGGATCTTGACACTATTGATGAAATAAGGGACCTCGTCAAGATTCGCATTGCAGCTCATCAACAAATGATTGCTAAAGCCTACAATAGAAATATTAAGGTCAGAAGATTCCAAGTAGGCGACTTGGTTCTAAGAAAAGCATTTCAAAATACTTAGGATCCTAAGGATGGTAAGCTAGCACCCAAATGGGAAGGCCCTTATCTCATCGATTCAAAAGCGGGAAAAGGGGTATATTGGTTGGCTACTCTAGAAGGGAATCTTTTTCTAAGATCGTGGAACGCTATACACCTCAAAGCATACTTAGCATAAGTCGAAGTCACAATACTTCATTATGACAAGGTCAAAGTATGCATCTACTCCTTACCTTTACTTTTCCCTTCAATTACTTTTCTCCCAATATCATTACCGACTTAAGCATCGGAGGGCATTAGCCAAGCTAACACCCACCTCAAGCTAATGTTTTCAACATGTAGAAGCTTGAAGATCCTAGTAGCCAAGAATAGAGATTGATCATCTCTTCTCTGATCAAGGATACTTAATCCCCTCTAAGGTTTAAAGAGGTAATAACCTCTTTCATCCATGTTTGGGTTTCCACACCCCACTTGGACGCATGATATCTAAATATGGAATGTGAAAAAAGGGAAACATTTCACGCTTAATGACTTGACAACGCTCTTATTTCTGAACATATTTTAAGATCCTAAAGTTTAATCTACGGTGTATAACATTATCTTGTTATCTCACGAATTAGCACCTTCCCTCGTAAATTAATAAGTTGGGACCTTCCCCCGTAAATTTATAAGTTGGGATCTTCCCTAGTAAATTTCTAAGTTGGAACCTTCCCCTGTAAAATTATAAGTTGGGATCTTCCCCAGTAAAATTCTAAGTTGGGATCTTCCCAAGTATAATCTAATTTAAGATTTTCCCCAGAAAATACTAATTCGGGATCTTCTCCAGCATAGTTGAGATTTTCCCCTGTATATCCTAAAGATGGGGTCTACCCCAATGGATTCTTAAGATGAAGTTTTTCTCAAACGTTAAAAGGATTCTCCTCAGTTCAAGCCTCAAGATTGAAAAATACTTCTCCAAGTCCAGAGTCATAAAGAAAAGTTCAAAGAAACAACAAAAAGTCTAATTGAAATCTAAGGAAGAGAATGAGAAAGCTCCCACCAAGTTCTATCTATCCTTATCTTCTATGTTTAGTACGCCCAAAGTTGTCCCTAAAATAAGAAAAATGTAACATTTTCTTATAAAGGTTTTCCTACTTTTTAAACCAAAATTAATCTCCATTGGGGTTCTGACTACTTACAAATCCCAATCACATAATTGTTTATCTGAGATCTTTAAGACCTTAAAAAGTTTTTGTAAACCCTAAACTCTTTAGGATCCTAATCATCTGAGAACCCTTAGAAAAACCTACTTTAATCCTATTTCTACAACCAAAACCAACCACACAGATAAAATGATAAAAACCAAAGCATAAAAATTAAAAAAGGTTGCCACTAACCCAACAAAAAATAAAATTGTTTTACAGACATAAAATTTATTTTTTTAAATGAACTAATCAAACCTAATTCAAGGTTTGATCCCCTCCAACTAGGGTCTCCTTTGTTTCCTTCTCTTCAGGAGAATCATAAAACTGATGCTAGAAGATCTTTTGATTTAAAAGTTTATAAATCAGTTTTCTTTCTTCGAGATACCTCTTCCTCAAAATAGTCTATACAAGAGTACACACGCAAGAACAAGCACATCAATATAACTTACTACAAACCGAGAATAACAAAGCCTTTAATCGTTGAAATGCTAAGGATAGATTCCAAATTTCATGTTCACCAAGAGCAAGAAAGGAACAGGAAGCAGTCTTTGTAACCAATGAGTTAATGGGCTCTAGTCCATGAAACCATCGAGTTGAAAAGATCAACACAAGGGCAATCGAGGTTTTATCAGATTATGAGTCAGTAGATGAAAGTAAGACTCATTGTATTGATGGAGGCTTCTTACAGTCATAACAATGAGTGGAGGAGAGAAAGAGTATTGTCAACAAGAAGAAGACTTGATGTCAATATTCTTCTCAACAACTAGAGCATTCAGAACATTCTGACTGGACCTAGCTCTTTCTAACTCTGGAAGGAAGAGGTGCATATAATCCGTAGATAAGGTATTGATAGACCTGAAAATAGAGAATAAATAGAGTAACCTTATACCCCCCTTATAGACCGTCTTCGTGAATGAGTCCTACTAACCGTAAGACTGACTTGTCTTATACATATATTTTATTGAACATATAATACTATAATAGTATAAAGGTTGAATTTTAAACTTTTGAAATTCCAAGGTTTAGAATTAAATGTTTCATAAGTGAGACTTTACAAATTCCAAAACTTGAGGGCAAGTTTTGTAACTCTTCAAAACTTTTGGTTTCCATAACTTATGAAAACTTATAAGTTTTACTGTTCATGAATGAGACTTTTCATATAAATTGAGGACAAGTTACAAAACTCACTTTAAGAACAATTTAGATCAATTTTAACTAAAACCATTTTCATATAATTTACCATTGATCTAATCTAACTCATATAGCAAGGAAATTCATATCAAATAATACAAATAATTATCTTATTATATTAAAATTTGATAGTTGTCCTTTAATTTGATGAGGATCATCATTACCAAATCAGAAAATACGATTTTTATGATACAAAACAGTTTGTGGTAATGATCCTAATCCAATTCTGGCCAAAAACTCAAAATTCTGCAAACAGCGGCCTCTACTCGATGAGTGCTTGAACTGGACTCGTCGAGTTGCCCTTTTAGTGAGTGAACTCGTCGAGTCAGATCATTGGACTCTGCGAGCTCATCAGTCAGAGGCCAGAAAATCGATTTTTTCAGCTTTGAAAAATAATCAAGCATCAAATATAACAGAAAACAATCCTAGGCTCTGATATCACTATTGAGTTTTAAGCACTATAACACTCCTATGGTGTACATGCAACCCTACATGCTTTGGATCTAAGTTTTCTCTAATTATACATGCAATTTCATTTTTCCAAAGCATACATCCTAACTAGCATACAATAGAGGATATACAACTTAAAAACAAAGTTAGATGAATACCTCTTGATGTAGTTGGTAGTTCTTTGCCTTATAAAGCTTTAGCACCTCAAAGTGATGCCTCTAATGTGTCACAAACACCAAATGCAAGAGGAGCATTGAGAGAATAGGCTAGTTAGCTTCAAAATCGATTATCACTCTCTTAGAATGAATGGGCACTGATTTTAGGGCTAGGGGTTGCTTTTATAGTGTGATAAAGGCTAGGGTTTCATCCATGCAAACCCTAATGTACCATGACCCTTCATATTTCTTAGGCTCCATGGGTTAAACCTCCATGGACGATCATATTGGTTTAGCCCATCCTAATCAACCATGGATCATAAGCCCACACTATCAGAATCATTGATTTACTTAATCAGTCCCCGTATATTTAATCAGTATCTTTTGATCACTAAATTAATTCCAAATTAATTCTTGATCAATACTAATTAAATAATATGATTTCTCAATTAATATATGTCACACCCCAAAACCGGAACGGCGGAAACGTTCGGGGGTGGAGGACGTCATGTTCAGTATCACAACAATGCAAAGTAGTAAACAAGCAACAACATCATCCATTGCATTAATAATATAATTTCATACAAGTGTATTCTGTTAAGTTATATAGACACCAAAAATATACATCAAAAATAAAAGATGAGTCTTGAACGAGCTCCATCTTCTCAGAACCTGACACCGGTACCTGTCTACTGGTGACCTGAGAATACAAGTTATTTTGAAAGCGAGTATCAGCTTTAAAGTTGGTGAGATCATAAGTATATTAGTGTCTGTAATTGTATGAAAGTGTTTGTAAGTCTGCAATGTATAAGTTTTGTAAAAGTTTGTATTTATTTGAACTCTCCTAGAAAACCCTATGTTTCCTACTAAAAGTAGCCTTCTACCAAGGCATCTAGTATCTGTGTGTGTGTCTCTTGTAAGAGTGTGTATTTTCCCAAATCTGACTATTATTAACCAAAAATATAGTTCTTACATTATTGTTTATTGTGTGAATATCACAAAGTAAATGTAAAGGGAAAATGAAATAGTACTGTAGTGTTGTATTAAGTAACTACTGATGTACTAATTACTTTAAACTATTTGTTATTTAAAGTACCATGTGATCTGCCTATATCCTGCTACCGACTCTATAGTAAAACGACGATGTAAGATGTCATAAGAAATGACGTTTGGCACTCGTAGACTTGCAAGTCCCACTGTAGCGAGCAGCAAGGTGTAGGATAGTCAATCCAGTATAGATCTATACACAAACTCATACGCTCCCCAATTAAGGAGATTCTGGATACAAAACGGGTCATGACAGGTAGTGCCATGTCCCCCGTTAAGTGGCTCACATAACTGAATGTAATGTAAATGTATATGTATATGTATGTGCTAGCTGTATTGTGTGTTCTTTCTCTGTCTAGCTTGTATGTTTTGTTTCTCATCACTGTGTATTATGTTTGTTTCTCATCACTATGTATTCTGTTTGTTTCTCATCACTATGTATTATGTTTGTTTCTCATCACTATGTATTACTCATGAATGAACTGACACATTGTATGTTTCATTGTTCTAGTAATAGTATCTACCTAAACTATACCTATTATAGTTTACTAGTAATGTTGTTTGTGTATTTGAACATGTTTGTATACCTTTGCTACCCAAAGGCATTGAACTGAATGAAAGAAGTAACCTTTCATATCTATACACATATACATGATATATAACTAGGATTTAAACGACCTTCGGACAAATAGCCCGAATACCCTAAGTCCACAACCAAACAAGGAACAAGAAGTAAGGTGAGCTATCAGTCCTAAGTCCTTCCAATCCTACTTATATAATTATATCCATATAGATACATAGAATATAAGTTAAAAGAGTTTAATAAAAGTATTTGATAAGTAAAAGAGTTTGTAAAACAGTTTGAAGTAAAACAGATTGATAACACAGTTTGAAAAGTAAGAAATCCACTTGTTTGGTAGTTATTAAGCACATGTGATTGATATAATAACTATATTTGTTCAACTTGTATCCCCCCCCCCCCCCCCCCGTAAAAGCATTTAAAAACATTTAAAAGGTTAATTAAGGGGTATGAACTCACCTGTAGTGAGGGGTTTGGATGAACGGAAAGCATAGGATGCTAGGTGTCAAGTGAAGACTTGTACACACACGATGATCCTAGTTAACATATAATATCACATATATGTATCCAATTAGTCTTTAAACAACTAATTAACAAAGTTAAGACATCATAGGACATGTAAAACACCTTATATAAGTGCTATAAGTCCCAAGGATTGCATCTAAGTGTTGTAGGACATTGCTATTGAGCTTAGGGTTCAAGGGAACCCCTTATTTGAGTTTACGGTTTTATGACCATAACTCATTGATTTTACGGTCGTAAACCCATGAGTTTACGGCCGTAAACTCATGCTTCTTTGACCATGTTTTGTTTTGAAGCTCTACAAGTCCTTAGAAGCATTTCCACTTGAAGTATAAGCCTATGGAAGTGATTAGAGCACCATTTCACTCCTAAATGGAGTTTACGGTCCTTGAACCATTTGCCTTTGGGTTTACGACCGTAAACCCAGATGGTTTATGGTATTTTGATGTTTTCAAGTGCTAAGCTCATCAAGGAAAGGATGTATGCTAGTTTCCAAGGCTTAGAAGGAACTAGGGCACACTTTGGCACCCTTTTTAGGGTTTACGGTCCAAGGTGTTCTTGGACCGTAAACACCTTTGATCCTTGGTTTTCTTGGTGTTTTCTTGGTGTTTTCTTGATGTATAGAAGTGTAACAAGCCTTATTATACTCTAGGATAGAAGTACTTACAAGATAGAGGCTTGAAAAGGTGCTAAAAGTCCAAGAACACTAGTGTGTGTTCTTGGTGTTCTTGGTGAAACTTGAAGATCTAACCTTTTGGAATGATTTCACGGATGGAAGTGTGTTAAATCACTAGATTAAGTAATATATTAACTTATTAGGGCTGGAAACACTTACAAGTTGAAGATCTTGAAGAATTGTTGGTTGATACTTGAGAGAGAATTGAGTTTGGATCTTGAATTTGTGAAAAATGGTAAATAATGACTAAGTGTCATACATATACCCCCAATTTAGGGTTTACGGCCGTAAACACCTTTGTTTAGGCCGTATACTCCAAACTCTTGGAGCTTTGGGACTTTATTGTTGCACAATAACCCTAGAGCATCCTCTCTCCTGGTATCTCCTGAAGTACTAATCTTAAAATACTCAAACTTATTCCAAAAAGCTTGAAAATTAGCAGAAACAGTTTTGACTCCTATTGCAGTGAATGGTTGTACAGAATAGAAATTTCGGGTTGTCACATCATCCCCCCGTTAGAAGGAATTTCGTCCCGAAATTAGAGTTTAAGGAAATAAGTAGTTACAAATAACAAAGTAAAAAGAAGAGGATATTTCAGTTTCATCTGATCCTCTCGCTCCCAAGTGAATTCAGGTCCTCGCTTGGCGTTCCAGCGAACCTTCACTATCGGGATACGACTTTGTTTCATTTGCTTGACCTCCCGGTCCATGATCTCTACTAGTTCTTCCACGAGGTTGAGGCTCTCGTTGATCTCGATCTCGTCGAGTGGGATTACAAGAGTCTCATCGGACAGACACTTTTTCAAGTTCGATACGTGGAAAATAGAATGTATGTTACTGAGTTCGCGTGGTAAGTTAAGTTTGTAAGCTACAGGGCCGATTCTTGCGAGAATCTCGAAAGCCCTATGTACCTTGGATTTAGCTTTCCACGCTTTCCGAAGCGTATCAAGCCCTTCCAGGGTGAGACCTTCAATAGAACACGGTCGCCCACCTGGAATTCCAACGGTTTCCTTCGTTTATCTGCGTAGCTTTTCTGTCGGTCTCTAGAGGCTCTCAATCGTTCATGAATCTGAACGATCTTCTCTGTCGTTTCCCGAATGATCTCCGGACCCGTGAGAGTACTTTCAGGAACTCGTCCTTTAGCTAACTGGGTATCACCCACCTCAGCCCAGCACAGAGGGGATCTGTACTTTCGGCCATAGAGGGCCTCGAATGGAGCAACCTTTATGCTCGTGTGATAACTGTTGTTGTAGGAAAATTCGACAAGGGGTAAATGAGTATCCCATGCTTTCCCAAATTCGATCACACAGGCTCGTCGCATATCTTCCAAGGTTTGGATAGTCCTCTCACTTTGCCCGTCTGTCTGTAGATGGTAGGCTGTACTCATGTCCAGCCTAGTTCCTAGGGAACTTTGTAACGACTGCCAGAACCTTGAAGTGAATCTACTATCTCTGTCTGAGATAATGGATATGGGAACATCGTGTAGTCGTACAATCTCCCTAATGTAAGTTCTTGTAAGCTTCTCCATCTTGTCTGTTTCCTTGATAGGCAGGAAGTGTGCGGACTTGGTCAATCTGTCGACGATGACCCATATGGTATCAAGTCCACCCGTTGTCTTGGGTAACTTGGTTATGAAATCCATAGTGATCCGCTCCCACTTCTATTCCGGTATCTCTGGCTGTTTTGTAGACCAGAGGGTTTCTGGTATTCGACCTTGACCTTTGCGCAAGTAACGCATTTACTTACGAAGGTAGCAATCTCTGCTTTCATGTTAGGCCACCAGTATAACTTTTTAAGATCCAGATACATCTTATCTGAACCCGGGTGGATGGAATAACGAGTGGTGTGCGCCTCGTTCATGACCAAGTCTCTAAAACCACCAAGTTTCGGGGTCCAGATCCGATCCATGATAAAATAAGCTCTGCCACCCTTAACCTCCAAGTTCTTATCCATCCCTCTCAGGGATTCACCCGCCACATTTTCAGGTTTCAAAGCGTCGAGCTGAGCCTCCTTAATTTGCGTGGACAAGTGTGAATGGATAGTCATAGTCAATGATTTGACTCTACGACCAGAATATTCTTTCCGACTTAGGGCGTCAGCTACTAAGTTGGCTTTACCCGGATGATAATGAATTTCGCATTCGTAATCACTGAGTAGCTCGACCCACCGTCGTTGTCTCATGTTGAGCTCTTTCTGGTCGAATATATGTTGTAGGATTTTGTGGTGTGTAAATATTGTGCTCTTTGTACCGTACAGGTAGTGTCTCCAGATCTTCAGAGCAAACACAACTGCTCCTAGTTCAAGATCGTGGGTAGTGTAGTTGACCTCATGTGTCTTTAGCTGTCTCGAGGCATAGGCGATGACCTTACCTCGCTGCATCAAAACACATCCGAGTCCTTGATTCGACGCATCGCAATAGACAACGAAGTCTTCTATCCCTTCAGGGAGGGATAGTATTGGTACGGTGCACAAGGCTCTTTTGAGCGTTTGGAACGCTCTCTCCTGCTTCTCTTCCCAGTCAAAGGCCACGCCCTTCTGGGTCAGTGTCGTAAGAGGTTTCGCAATGCGGGAGAAGTTCTGAATGAACCTGCGACAGTAGCCAGCGAGACCTAGAAATTGACGAATTTCTGTAGGCGTCTTCGGTGCTGACCAGTTCTCAATGGCTTTAATTTTGGAAGGGTCCACGTGTATTCCCTCTTCGCTAACCACGTGCCCTAATAATTCGACTTGTCGGATCTAAAATTCGCATTCCGAGTACTTCGCATAGAGCTTCTCCGAACGAAGGGTTTCTAAGACTAGTCGCAGATGTTGACTATGCTCCTCCTTACTACGAGAGTAGATAAGTATGTCATCGATGAAGACGATGACGAACTGATCCAAGTAAGGACGACACACCCTATTCATTAAGTCCATGAATACAGCAGGTGCGTTTGTTAATCCGAACAGCATCACTACGAATTCGTAGTGCCCATAACGAGTTCGGAAGGTTGTCTTCGGAACATCCTCCCCTAGCACTCGTAGTTGGTGATATCCGGACCTTAAGTCGATTTTGAAAAGAAGTTCGCCCCTTGAAGTTGATCGAATAAATCGTCAATCCGAGGCAAAGGATAACGATTTTTGATGGTCAGTTTGTTGAGCTCCATGTAGTCGATGCACATACGAAACGATCCGTCTTTCTTCTTGACGAACAAGACTGGAGCTCCCCAGGGTGAGAAGCTTGGTCTTATAAAGCCCTTGCTGAGCAGTTCGTTAACTTGACAGGACAGTTCTTGCATCTCTACAGGTGGTAGACGATAGGGCGATTTGGCTACGGGGGTAGCACCTGGAACTAAGTCGATTCGAAACTCGGCTTGACGTTGCGGAGGTAATCCTGGGAATTCTTCCGGAAAGATGTCGGGAAAGTCGCGTACTACTGGAATGTCCTGAATGTCTTTAGTTTCTTGACTCACGTCGACCACATGAGCAAGGAATGCGCGACATTCCTTTCGCAAGAATTTCTAAGCTTGAATGCTCGAGATGATACGAAGGTTCGTGCCGGGTTTGTCGCCATATACTACTAGAGTTTCGCCAGATGACAGATTAAGGAGTACTGCCTTTTCGTAACACATGATGTCGGCACGATGAAGACTCAACCAATCCATGCCGATAATGACGTCGAAACTTTTAATAGAAACCGGCATGAGGTCGATCGAAAATAAATGGTTATCAAGTGTTAGGGTACACCCTATGAATATATTGCTAATGCTCTCTGTCTTTCCATTAGCCATTTCTACAGTGAACTGTTCTTTAAGTGCTCGTGATTTTTGCTTAACTAAATGAGCAAATTTTTGATTCACGAAGCTCCTCTCTGCTTCACTATCAAACAGTATGCATGTATAAGAGTTATCGAGGAGAAACGTACCAGTGACCACTGTGGGGTCGGCAACCGCTTCCTCGTGGCCTATGGCCAGAACTCTTGCCACTCCACCGACATTCCCTGCCTTCGGGCAGTTCCTTTTGTAGTGGCCCACCTCGCCACAACCGTAGCAAGTTGGGCTCGCACCAGGGCCGGGGACTTGGGTGATTGGCCTCGCCGGAGCTTTGCAGAAACGGGCAGTGTGCCCCTTCCTGTTGCAGTTCAAACACTGCATTTCTCGGCAGGCTCCTACGTGGTGGAAGTTGCACTTGTTGCACTTGGGCAAACTTCCAGCGTACTGCTTTACCAGAGCAGCAACGGCAGGTGCTATCGCAGCATGAACTGCCACGACCTGCTGCTTCTTGGCAGCCTTTGTCTTTCTCTTGTCATCCCAAAACTTCCGCTTGGAATCAGCAGTTCTGACGGGTTCTGAGATGGCCAGGGTTGTTGTTGCGGCCGGGGTACGAACCCCATGGTCTATAAGCCGCTGTGCCAATCGCTTGGCACTATCGAATGTAGTGGGGTTTGAAGCCAAAACATTTCCCTGGAATGGAGGCACCAGCCCCCATATGTACTTTTCAATCTTCTTCCCCTCTGTAGGAACCATGTTGGGACAGAGGGCCACCAGTTCATAGAACCTGGCGGTGTAGGAGACTATGTTGGAGCCCTTCATGGTTAGGCTCCACAGTTCTTCCTCCAGCTTCTGGATCTCGCCCCTCGGGCAATACTCCTCAATCATGAGGTCTTTCAAAGTTTCCCAGCCCATTGCATTAGCCACTATAAGAGATAGTGACTTAACATGGCTATTCCACCATGTTAGGGCTTTTACTTCAAAGGTGCAAGCAGCAAACTTGACCTTGCTCTCCTCTCGACAGGAGCAGATTTCGAAAACCGATTCGGCTTTCTCGAACCATTGCGAGAGGGCAATGACTCCGCCAGTCCCTTTGAAGGACAATGGCTTGCAGTTGGTGAAGTCCTTGTAGGAGTACTCTTTCAAGCGCACATGGATTTCACCATGAGTAGATAGTGTTGGATAAGGTGTCTAAGTCCATAACAATATTTGAGATGTACTTGACCCGACCCGGCATGGTCCATTTGGGTTGCACTTCACCCGAACAATTTGTTTGGATAATCTTTTGAGAATAGTATGTTCATGCTTTATTAATATATTATAAGTTATAATATATTAATATTAAATCATATTATTTAATTAGTATTGGTCATAAATTAATTTAGAATTAATTTGGTGATAAAAAAGGTGACTAATTAAATATGGGCTCTTGTATTTTATGTAGTGTGGGCTAATACTCATTTGGAATGGGCTTGACATGCATGGGAATCCATGGATAGTCCTTGGAGCTTTTAACCCATGGATCCTTGGAAAGGAAGAGTCATGGGTATTAGGGTTTACATGGATGTAACCCTAATCCTCCACACTATATAAAGGAGCTTATGATGCTTGAAATGACACTAGTTGTGTGTGAACAAGAGTGGTGGCCTAATTTCTAGAGCACATATATTATTCTCTCAAGATTCCAAGGTTTGTGGTGATTTGTGATTCCACTTGAGGCATTCACATTATTGGTGCTAGGCTCTCAAACTCCAAGCAATCAATCACTATCAAAAGGTATGTCATTCTTCTAGTATATTATGTTTCTAGTTTGCATGTTATGCTAGTTAGGATGTAAACCTTGGAAATTATTATTTGCATGTATTTTAGAGAAAACATAGATCCAAGGTTTATTAGGGTTGCATGTACACTTAGGAGTGTTAGAATGCTCAAATCCCAACAGTGGTATCAGAGCCTAGGCTTGTTTTCTTGAATACTTGATGCAAATAGCTGAAAAATGTCGAAAAACTGCATTCTGCACAGCTGACTCGCCGAGTCCCTCATGGAACTTGCCGAGTTCATGCATATATTCAACCAACTCGTCGAGTCAGTTCATGCACTCGACGAGTTGGCAGGCATGAGTGCAGATTGTCGAGATTTTGTGCTGGAATTGGTCTAGAATCATTACCTTAAACTGTTTTGGACTTATAAAACCTGTTTTGATGTGGTAATGATTGTGGTAAACCAATTTCAAGGCTAATATCAAAATTCCAAGTTTTTATATGTGTTCATATGATTCTTGAAATTGTTGATGTGGATGTTCATGTTCATATGAGTTTTGTTAGATCATAGGAATTATTTGCAAATTGTTTGTTAGTTAATTCTTGATCTTAATGTGTTTTAATGGAATTCATAATTTGTCCTCAAGTTATGGAATTCCAAAAGTTTTTCTTTTAAATGTTTTTTAAGAAGTCATGAGTTACATTTTCTTGAAGAGTTTTCTAATAAATGCTTTTATGGACTCCATAACTTGTCCTCAAGTTATGGATATCCAAGAGTCTCTTCATTAAAAGTTTTAAAACACTTATTTAAAACTCATAAGTTATGAATATCCAAAAGTTTTTGAATTGTTCAAAACTTGCCCTCAAGTTTTGGAATTTGTAAAGTCGCACACAAACTTTAATTCCAACCCTTAGAATTTTAATAGTTTAAAATTCAACCCTTATACTATTATAATATTATAGGTTTAATATTTATATATATGTATAAGAGTAAAAGTCAGTCTTACCGTTAGTAGGCCTCATTCACGAAGCCGGTCTATAAGGGGGGTATAAGGTTACTGCCTATAAAATGGCGGTTTAATGGGTGTCCACTCTCACCCACCGCTTCCTTGACTGGTGGAGGGTCGTTAGCCGAACGGGTTTGACAGGACTATAATTCTC
The DNA here is from genome assembly GCF_052849685.1 of Lactuca virosa. NCBI lineage: Eukaryota > Viridiplantae > Streptophyta > Magnoliopsida > Asterales > Asteraceae > Lactuca > Lactuca virosa. Next base: position 59,135,718 of record NC_136430.1, on the reverse strand, counting down.
CCTTCATTAAAAGTATTAATGATAAATACTAAGTAACTAAACACTTATTAATTCCCAATCTTAGTTACTTAGGAAAATGTGAATTTGATGCTAACCCATGAAATTTACACTTTGTACCTTACCAAGTCGTTAGTGGAGCGTGTGTGGTTAACCGGCACACTAACATGGACTAGTAAGAGTGGCGAAGGGTAACTTAATGTTTATCATAGATCGGTGGAGCGTGTGTGGTTAACCGGCACATCGATTAGGTGATCATATTAAGGGTACCAAGTGAATTTGCATGGTTATTCACACCTTGTTTTGTGATCCTCGGCATCCCAGTCACAAAATTTGAGAGGGCACAATCGAGATTGAAACATGCCATTGAAAAGTTCAATGAATCTCAAAAGATCTAGGAGTTTCAAAACCAATTAAAACCTAATAAATTATTTCGTTTTTCATGGTGGAAATTGGTGAATCGTCATTCGCCTACCTTCAAATATTTTATAGCTTGGATTACGGCATCCCTCTTCCAAGTTATAAAATATTATGTTGGGTCTTAGCCTTAATATTTCATATTGACTGTTATATTAAGGACTTAAATCAACTAAGTTGAATATCTCCCATTGTAGATGTCTGGTTCAGACAACTATGATCTTTCCAAATCTCTTGGAACAAACTTTCTTCTTGAAGATGATGTCCCTCAACATCATGCTTCACTTCCTCCACCTCCTCCATTTATTCTCCCTGACCCACAAGCTCGAAGACTTGAAAAATTCAAGGTCACTCAAGCCCTACTAGCAATGAAACATAAAGATGGAAGACCTGTGTGCACTTATGTCTTAGGAATGAAGTCACACTTTGACAGGTTGAGAATGTTGGGTGTCATTGTTCCAAGGAAGTTGGCTATTGACTGGGTTCTTCAGTCACTTCCAGAGTCATATAGTGAGTTCATTAAGAACTACTACGTGACAGATCACGACATGAACCTAATAGATCTATCTTGTTTGCTTGTTGCAGCTGAGTCAGAAATGATGTGGCGCAATGGTCAAGCAAATATGGGTGGAAGGTCTATTTCTCAAACTTCCATGGACATTGACAATGGCAACATTGGAAGTCCAGAAAAGCTCTCTCTTCCCAATGGAAAGGGATCGGCCTTGGTCAACCCGGTTGACCAAAAGGCAAAGGGAAAGGCTAAGTCTGTGATAATCTCGTGTACCATTCCCAAAGAGTCTATATGTTTCTATTGTCATGAGAATGGACATTGGAAGCGAAGCTGCCCTGAATACCTGAAAGATCTGAAATCAAGTAGAAACAAAATGTTTGACTCTGCTTTAGGCAAGTCCACTATCTAACTCTGTTAAGTCCCTTATTGGTGATTCTTAATACAAAATGTGACTCGGTTACATTTTGGTGTTTGGCAGGATCAAGCAAAGGGAAGGACACTTAATAAAAGGAGTATGTTGAATCTGATAGCGAAGATGGATTTCAATCGCATGGTTCGAAGATCGAATTCTTGAGCTACTACTTAGAAGTTATGATAGATTGCTAGGAAATATGTAATAGCATAGTTTCCATTTAAAGTTGCATTGTAAGGAAAAGTTTTTCCGCATTTTATAAATAAATAAAATTTTGTTTTACTTTATTTTATATCTCCTTGCAATGGCATTCATGGAAAGTTAATGTTTGTATGTTTCTAGCAATAATGAATTTGATTCTTTCATCTATGGTAGTGTCTAAATTTATCAAATAAGGAAAGATTCTCATCACCCAAGATTTCAATTGGACGGAAACTTGGAATCATGCAGATTGTATTGCGTGATGAATGAGAATTTTTCATTTTTGGAAAGTTTAGACTAATTCCCTGACGACATGTATATGTGAGACAGGTGAAAGACTAAAGGATCGGGTACACTGGGTGTGTGCAGGTCAAAGTCCACCACAAAGATCGATAAGACTATTCGTCATGATTTACTAAAGTTTAGTGAATATGGTTGTACCTACAAGTTTAAGTACAATTCTAAAACATTGGAAAAGTTTCAATGTATGGCAGGGCGAATGGGAAGAATCAAATTAGGTAGAAAGATGAAAGTTTCTCAAATCTGAAAAGATGGGAGAGTACTTTAGTATCATGTTTTATGATCATCTTAATGATTATGGAACCATATCACAATTTGATTCTCTAAGGACATCTTAGTGCATTTTTATGGCTAAGAAGAGGATTCATGAATTGTTGGAATGGTTAAAATCAAGAAGATGAATCATACTTCGTTCCAAAAACAAGTCTTAGAGTGATACTCCAAGATTGTAACTTGAGTGACACATCTTAAGTAAGGTTTAAAGCACTTCTCAAATGTAGTGTAAAATGTTTTCTACTCCTGTACATTTGAAATTGGTAAGTTGTGATGTCTTGGATAAGACAAAGACCAACTAAGACCAATTGTGTGAAGTGTTTATCTTGATAAGAATCCGCACTATCCCTTGAATATTTGTTTTGTAAAGGAATGAATTTTGACTAGGGAAACTTATATGTCAAGGGGACAGTGGGAGTCTTAAAGATCCTGAAAGGATTTCAAGATTTAATCAAGAGTAAAACCTGAGTTTTATCACTAGCACATGACTTAAGGTTTGCAACCTATTAAGTTGACATGATTCTTGTTTCTGTGTCTGTTCCTATTAAGTTGACTATGCATATGAGTTCTGTTAGTTCTAAACTGTGTGCATAACAGCTTGGAAGCATTGGTGGGCCTTGTGCTACCAGGTGACAAGAAATTAAGATTGAACAAGTTCAATCCATGTAAGGCTGAATTTGTCACTAACCTTGTCTTGTGATTATGGTTTTGACAAATTCACATGGATAGAAACTCATACACTATAAAATCTAAGTGTCATAAGGTTTCTCTCCGATTCATGAAAATGATGGTGAGGAAACGCTTTCACTAAGTAGATTTTAAGTAGATAGCAATTATGTTGTTTGCATTCTCAAAGTCATTGGTGGAGCGTGTGTGGTTAACAGGCACATTAACATGGACTTGTGAGAAATGGCAAACAGGTCTAAACATTATGATTACAGCATCCCTCTTCATAATTGTTTAGACACACATGTAAGTTATCTAAGGAAAGATGTATGAGTTTGAGAAGCTTAGATAAAGTTTTGTCGAAGCATCTCGTGTCAGAAGTCTGAACTTTGGTGATGAAAGTCAATAAAGTATTGATTTCTAGAAGTCCATTTCTGAGTACATGTCAAAGCTAGTGGGAGCATAATTGTTGTGCTAAATAATTATTATGCTAGTGGGAGCATAATTGTTGTGCTAAATAATTATTATGCTAGTGGGAGCATAATCAATTATGATGAGTATTGTTAATTATAGAAAACAAGAGTTTCACTTGGAAAAGGTTGTTTTGCTATAATTAAGGGAGAGGAGATTATACTTCATTTCAATCCTAAAAAGTTTAGATTGAGATTTCAATCATCTTTAGTCAAGGATATATATATGGATTTTATGTTGGAATGGTTCAACATAAGGAGATTCTATATATATTGCGTTCTCAAATTCGATTATGATTACGGCATCCCTCTTCATAGTCAATTTTTGAAAACATGGCAAATAAAAAATATTGTAGCAAAAGACTGATCTAGTATCAAGTCTTTATGTGAGACATCATGAATCGTGTCCCATATGCTTCGGGTATAGGATCGGTCACATGTGCTATAATATTTTTCCGTTCTAAATTTTTCAAAATGCTTAGAGCATTAAGAGGGAAAAAGGAATAGAACCGGATATGACTAAAATGATTAAGCAATTGTCGAGGACAATCTAAGGTTCACCAAAGATTGGTTGCTAAGGGACAGTTGGAAGTATAGTGTTAAATTTTGGAAGGACCATATGGACATATTCTGAAAAGAGGTAGCTCTTGTTCAGATATGATAATCAAAATGGGAATATGGAAATTTTCCATATTGGGAGTTGGATATTAAGAATCTATGAGAAAGTTAGAAACTTGTATGCAAGAAGGATGTTCAAAGCAATGTAATTTGAATATGAGACTTCCTTTCCATGGAATTGATCTCCTTTGGAATACTCTGTAATGACCGTTGACAAGTTTTGTGACTTTTGTGCATAGTCATTGCAAGAGGATCAATGCATATAAGTTTGGCATCTAACAGATTACAGTAAATGACAAGAATTTGGTATTCTTACATTTACGGTAAGGATTTGGGACTGTGAAATGAGCATCATTGGAATCATGTTCAATTGATCTACTTCACAAAGTAAAAAGATCATAGACAAACATAGTTGCATACTTGGTGTATGTCATGACTATTGTTTAGAAAACATAGTGTACATGCTTGAAGCATGGGACAACTATTGTTTTAATTCAAGTGTTAAGTTGATAAATCGAAACAGAATAATGTGGAATCAATATGGTGATAAATAAAAGGTGGTTTTATTTATATTCATAAGTGTTGAGACCATATTGGATTCAATTATTCTTGTGTTTCACTTTGCATGTTTTGACTTCCATAATAACTAGGTTATTCTTTCCGAATGATTAAGTTATTCAAACCATCCACAGTCGGTCATATGTTGGAAGTAGATATGAATCAAGACTGTCATGAGTTGGTTGTAGAGGTCTAAGATGTTGGACATGGCTACAACACTCATGAGTGCTCATAAGTTATGAGTATTGGATTCAACCCACGCTCACTTGCATCACTTCATGGAATTTATCTCGAGTGATCGTGAGACGGTAATATCATATAAGTCTTCAAACCTAGAGATATGAGTTGTTACCTATGAGTTGGTTGTACATTGATTGCACGAAAACACATCAGTAACTTGATGTTATAAAACGTGCCTTTGTGTATAATTCAACAAGTAGTAGAAACAAGTATATGAGTCGAAGTTTATCTGTTCCTTCTAGTCCTTGGAGGATTAGAGGCGATATCTGGGCCCCTCGATGATTTTGTTTTGACCTATGTACCGGGCCCGGTCAGAACTAAATTGATGTGTTCGATTAAGTTCTTTGTGAAACAAATCGGAAATCGGGAAACAAACTGCTGGACAATAAGTAAGACATTGTTCCATGTATTTGTCCGGCTGATATCATGAGAGCAGAGGATTATATGATCACTTATCTAAAATGGCGCTTCATAGTTCAACAGGGTTTGAGAGCTACGATTGCCGGTTGGTTCCTGAAGTCATATCTGCAAATATGTTATTAGACTCATCCAAGTGGGAGACTGTTGGATAAGGTGTCTAAGTCCATAACAATATTTGAGATGTACTTGACCCGACCCGACATGGTCCATTTGGGTTGCACTTCACCCGAACAATTTGTTTGGATAATCTTTTGAGAATAGTATGTTCATGCTTTATTAATATATTATAAGTTATAATATATTAATATTAAATCATATTATTTAATTAGTATTGGTCATAAATTAATTTAGAATTAATTTGGTGATCAAAAAGGTGACTAATTAAATATGGGCTCTTGTATTTTATGTAGTGTGGGCTAATACTCATTTGGAATGGGCTTGGCATGCATGGGAATCCATGGATAGTCCATGGAGCTTTTAACCCATAGATCCTTCGAAAGGAAGAGTCATGGGTATTAGGGTTTACATGGATGTAACCCTAATCCTCCACACTATATAAAGGAGCTTATGATGCTTGAAATGACACTAGTTGTGTGTGAACAAGAGTGGTGGCCTAATTTCTAGAGCACATATATTATTCTCTCAAGATTCCAAGGTTTGTGGTGATTTGTGATTCCACTTGAGGCATTCACATTATTGGTGCTAGGCTCTCAAACTCCAAGCAATCAATCACTATCAAAAGGTATGTCATTCTTCTAGTATATTATGATTCTAGTTTGCATGCTATGCTAGTTAGGATGTAAACCTTGGAAATTATTATTTGCATGTATTTTAGAGAAAACATAGATCCAAGGTTTATTAGGGTTGCATGTACACTTAGGAGTGTTAGAATGCTCAAATCCCAACAGATACGACAGGAGTTCCTCCACTAGTGGAACCAGAAGAATGATATTGTGCCATGGCCGTAGCCACAGCCGTAGCTACAACAGCATTCAGGGCTGTCGTGTCGAATTGAGGAGCAGGTGGTGTTGGTGCGGGAGGATCGCATCTTGTCGATTTACGAGGAGGCATCTTCCAACTATAAGTTTAGAAAGATGAAGATATTGATAAGAATTTAATAGGAAGTAGATAAGAATGACTCATGCACTAACTCTCCATAGTCCAACAGCACAAATGAATAGCACGATTGAATAGTATGATTGAATGAATATCTAGTACTAGCAGATGATAGCAATTGGATATTGATTTCCATAGTATTAGATATCTGTCAATAATACTGGAATTACAGACGTAATGAGTTCGGGAAAAATGACCTAGAAGTAGGTCTTACATCAACCAAGATGGAAAATTTTGACAGACCACTACCTAATCATGACCTAACGGGTCTAAGATTTACAAGCATAGGAAATTAGACTAGAGTTTTTAACATAACTACGTTATATCGAAAAAAGAAGTTGATGAGAATCTATCGGCGACGAGAACTACCAGAGTCAGTTCTCGATTCCGACAGAAGGCGTTCTATATCCCTCACGCGCCTATCGGATCTTGCTTGCTGTGCTCGAAGTTCCCTGACTTCAGTTTGGGTTTCAGCAAGTTCCCTCTGTAAAACTGCATTGCGGACCTGAGTCCTTTCATGAGCAGACTCTAGTTGGCGAATGCGGATAGTGTTAACGCCAGAGTTGGCGTCAATCTCAACGACTCGGTCGATAGCTGCTCGACCTTGCTCGGTGTTCCGAGCAATCCTACGGACCATTATGGGCAGGACCCTGTCAGCTGAACCTCCCTCAGTGAGGTTGTAGAAACTTCTGTCTCCATTGTAGGGTATGGGTTGACCCTGTTCCTGACTCCATCTGTTCAAGTTTGTGGCCCACAGCGGAGTGGGTCCTTGAAATGTTGGACGAGGGTTCAGGTTTGGGTCTTGAGCAGCTGGGGGTAGGTTGTTGACTTCAGGCTCTGAGTCAGAGCCATCAGAAAAGCCTTCAGCTTCGTGATCATCCAAAGGGATTGGGTGATCATCTTCTGGCTCTTCTCCCAGCCATCCTGCATTGTCGTTGTTGGGATAGTACGGGTCTCCGGGAAAATGGAATCCAGCCATTATATCTACGCGAGAAAAGGGATAAGGAAATAATTAATAGACGAACTAACTAGATAATTATAAGATGATCTTTATCAGTTACTCCAACATTTGCGTAGTGCATACCAGTCATATGTAACCTAGACAGGATAGACCTTCGAATAAGTGACCCTAACTCTAAGCCCACAACCAAACAAGGAACAGGAAGTAAAGCAAAGATCACATATTCTAAGTCTATGATATCCTAGACACATATAACCTTAGCGTATCCACTTCGAAACTATTGACATACTTAATAAAGACCTTTAGTTCTCAGGTAAGTAATTAATAGTAACACAAAATACTCCTATAGTATTTTAAGTTTATGTTATGTTCTACTGTTCTTGTTGTAGAAGTGTTGGTAAGTTTTTAGACTTGTTGCAACCTCACAACCACACTTAGGAACATGCTAATCACTCCTCGGATAATGTAGTTGATCAGGCTACATCTTCCCAGGGTTGACCATATGTCTCTAAGTCTACTTGTGTTGTCCAACAATCGTAATACTTTTGTTCTGTCCTAGTGACACTGATTTTAGTATGAATGCAGGTATGTATACTTGGTTAAATATTTTATTATTTAAAAGTATAAACTCCTTATCAGAGTATTTTAATCCCGCTGTGTTTATAGTTCATATATCTTTTATGGGTTGATACACTCGATTCACTATAAACAATGCTCTGATACCAATCTGTCACACCCCAACACTGGAACGGCAGAAACGTTCGGGGGTGGAGGACGTCATGTTCAGTATCACAACAATGCAAAGTAGTAAACAAGCAACAACATCATCCATTGCATTAATAATATAATTTCATACAAGTGTGTTTGTTAAGTTATATAAACACCAAAAATATACATCAAAAATAAAAGATGAGTCTTGAACGAGCTCCATCTTCTCAAAACCTGGCACCGGTACCTGTCTACTGGTGACCTGAGAATACAAGTTATTTTGAAAGCGAGTATCAGCTTTAAAGCTGGTGAGATCATAATTATATTAGTGTCTGTAATTGTATGAAAGTGTTTGTAAGTCTGCAATGTATAAGTTTTGTAAAAGTTTGTATTTGTTTGAACTCTCCTAGAAAACCCTATGTTTCCTACTAAAAGTAGCCTTCTACCAAGGCATCTAGTATTTGTGTGTGTGTCTCTTGTAAGAGTGTGTATTTTCCCAAATCTGACTATTATTAACCAAAAATATAGTTCTTACATTATTGTTTATTGTGTGAATATCACAAAGTAAATGTAAAGGTAAAATGAAATAGTACTGTAGTGTTGTATTAAGTAACTACTGCTGTACTAATTACTTTAAACTATTTGTTATTTAAAGTACCATGTGATCGGCCTGTATCCTGTTACCGACTCTATAGTAAAACGATGATGTAAGACGTCGTAAGAAATGATGTTTGGCACCCGTAGACTTGCAAGTCCCACTGTAGCGAGCAGCAAGGTGTAGGATAGTCAATCCAGTATAGATCTATACACAAACTCATACGCTCCCCAATTAAGGAGATTCTGGATACAAAACGGGTCATGACAGGTAGTGCCATGTCCCCCGTTAAGTGGCTCACATAACTGAATGTAATGTATATGTATATGTATATGTATGTGCTAGCTGTATTGTGTGTTCTTTATCTGTCTAGCTTGTATGTTTTGTTTCTCATCACTGTGTATTATGTTTGTTTCTCATCACTATGTATTATGTTTGTTTCTCATCACTATGTATTATGTTTGTTTCTCATCACTATTTATTACTCATGAATGAACTGACTCATTGTATGTTTCTTGTTCTAGTAATAGTATCTACCTAAACTATACCTATTATAGTTTACTAGTAATGTTGTTTGTGTATATGAACATGTTTGTATACCTTTGCTACCCAAAGGCATTGAACTGAATGAAAGAAGTAACCTTTCATATCTATACACATATACATGATATATAACTAGGATTTAAACGACCTTCAGACAAATAGCCCGAATACCCTAAGTCCACAACCAAACAAGGAACAGGAAGTAAGGTGAGCTATCAGTCCTAAGTCCTTCCAATCCTACTTATATAATTATATCCATATAGATACACATAATATAAGTTAAAAGAGTTTAATAAAAGTATTTGATAAGTAAAAGAGTTTGTAAAACAGTTTGAAGTAAAACAGTTTGATAACACAGTTTGAAAAGTCAAAAATCCACTTGTTTGGTAGTTATTAATCACATGTGATTGATATAATAACTATATTTGTTCAACTTGTATCCCCCCCCCCCGTAAAAGCATTTAAAAACATTTAAAAGGTTAATTAAGGGGTATGAACTCACCTGTAGTGAGGGGTTTGGATGAACGGAAAGTATAGGATGCTAGGTGTCAAGTGAAGACTTGTACACACACGATGATCCTAGTTAACATATAATATCACATATATGTATCCAATTCGTCTTTAAACAACTAATTAACAAAGTTAAGACATCATAGGACATGTAAAACACCTTATATAAGTGCTATAAGTCCCAAGGATTGCATCTAAGTGTTGTAGGACATTGCTATTGAGCTTAGGGTTCAAGGGAACCCCTTATTTGAGTTTACGGTTTTATGACCATAACTCATTGAGTTTACGGTCGTAAACCCATGAGTTTACGGCCGTAAACTCATGCTTCTTTGACCATGTTTTTTTTTTGAAGCTCTACAAGTCCTTAGAAGCATTTCCACTTGAAGTATAAGCCTATGGAAGTGATTAGAGCACCATTTCACTCCTAAATGGAGTTTACGGTCCTTGAACCATTTTCCATTGGGTTTACGGCCGTAAACCCAAATGGTTTATGGTATTTTGATGTTTTCAAGTGTTAAGCTCATCAAGGAAAGGATCTATGCTAGTTTCCAAGGCTTAGAAGGGACTAGGGCACACTTTGGCACCCTTTTTAGGGTTTACGGTCCAAGGTGTTCTTGGACCGTAAACACCTTTGATCCTTGGTTTTCTTGGTGTTTTCTTGATGTATAGAAGTGTAACAAGCCTTATTATACTCTAGGATAGAAGTACTTACAAGGTAGAGGCTTGAAAAGGTGCTAAAAGTCCAAGAACACTAGTGTGTGTTCTTGGTGTTCTTGGTGAAACTTGAAGATCTAACCTTTTGGAATGATTTCACGGATGGAAGTGTGTTAAATCACTAGATTAAGTAATATATCAACTTATTAGGGCTAGAAACACTTACAAGTTGAAGATCTTGAAGAATTGTTGGATGATACTTGAGAGAGAATTGAGTTTGGATCTTGAATTTGTGAAAAATGGTAAATAATGACTAAGTGTCATATATATACCCCCAATTTAGGGTTTACGGCCGTAAACACCTTTGTTTAGGCCGTAAACTCCAAACTCTTGGAGCTTTGGGACTTTATTGTTGCACAATAACCCTAGAGCATCCTCTCCCCTGGTATCTCCTGAAGTATTAATCTTAACATACTCAAACTTATTCCAAAAAGCTTGAAAATTAGCAGAAACAGTTTTGACTCCTATTGCAGTGAATGGTTGTACATAATAGAAATTTCGGGTTGTCACAATATATTATACTTATAATATATTAATAAATCACAAATAACTTCTTTATCAGAAGTTCGTCCTATCAAATTGCTTTGGTGAAGGCAACCCAAAAGCACCATGCTACTATCGGGTCAAGTACATACCAGTTATAGTTATGGGCTTCGACACCTAATCCAACAGCTTTTATTGAAATACTCTCTATAATCATCATTTTATATTAATAAAATCATCAAGGAAGGTGATCATTATCACCTCCCAAGGTTTTGTGCCGGAGATCTTAGCAAGGATCAAGGGCTTCATTGTAAACAATTGTGTCATTCTCTTTACCTTTCTCTATTGCACACTTCGAACATCACAGCCTCTCATTCAATTTGGTTAATTTATACTTGTGTAATTTTCGACCAAAACACTATAGCAGGATATTCAAAAGGATCACTAGTGATCTCTATCGATTGGTCCTTGATCCTAAGGAATCCCTTAGAGACTTTGTAAGCAGATTTGTCAAGGAAACATTGAACATTCCAAACATTGACATGGCCATTGTCGTGGAAGCTTTTAAAATGGGCCTCAAGAAGGAATCTCCCTTCTGTGAAGATCTTGTGATGACCCCATGCAAGAGAATGGATGAAGTCAGAAGTAGAGCATTGAGGTTTATCAAGCTAGAAGAAGATAAATAAATTCAGAAGAGGGCCAACACACTAAACTCATACGAAATCCTAATAGGAAGGCCAAATCCTCGACCCAAAGATCCTATAAATCAAAACCATACTCCAAACCTGCTCACCATAGGGTTAATGCCCTTGACGATGAATGAGAGGAGGACAAATTCCCAAAGATCACTGACTATTGCTTTTCTGTGGATGTTTCAGGTCTGATCTTCACTATACATGATCTTGGCGATAAATCAAGGTGGTCAAGGAAAGGAGAAAAATCAAATGGTTGAAAGAAAAATCTAAGTGGTGTGTATACCATAAAGATTTTGGCCATAATACTGAGGAATACATAGCCCTCAGGAGGCAAATAAGCTATCTCCTGAGCAAAGGATATCTTAAAGAACTCCTAGGAAGTAGGAATGAAGGTTCTAAAGAAAAAGAGCAAGATCTGATGAATATCTTGGAAAAACTAGGATCCCCTCCTTCAGACACTAAGGTAATTAACGTTATTTCTAAAGGTTCTGAAATGTGTGGAACTTCTTACTCAGCAGAAAAGAGACGTGCTAAGGTTTCCAAGGTGGAAAAAGAAGAGAGAACCCAGAAGAACATACCGTTCACGAACGAAAAAGAAATCACCATTAATGAACAGGATAAAGAGAACATCCAAGATTCTCACCACGACGGACCGGTGATAACTCCCTACATCGCCAATCATTTTGTTAAAAGGATCATGGTGGATGAAGGATCCTCAATAAACATCATACTCTTAGACGCTTTAACCCGGATGAACATCCCAAAATCTGAGATTGTCAAAAAATCCTCAGTGTTGATAGGATTCAGCGGGGAGACAAAGCACACAGTTGGAGAGATCAAACTACCTATCTACATCAAACGGGTAAATTCTATGCAACGCTTTTGTGTTATTGATGTTCTGTCTTCCTACAATGTTATATTAGGAAGGCCCTGGATCCATGACATGAAAAAACAAGATAGTTCACGCCCGAAAAGAACCAAATCATGCAAGAAGAAGTCGAAAATTTCGAGTATGTGTGGACTACACGAATCTTAACAAGGCTTGCCCTATGGATCCTTTCCATTTGCCACACATCGACTCTATGGTGGATTCCATAGCTGGACATGAATTAATAACTTTCGTGGATGCATAGGCCGGGTTCCAACATATACAGATGGAACCATCCGATCAAGAAGATACTGCCTTCCTAACCCCCACAAGTATATATTGATATATTGCGATGCCCTTTGGTCTAAATAATGTAGGAGCAACATACCAAAGCTTTGTAATTTCGATGTTCAAAGACAAACTAGGGGATACCATGGAAGTATACATCACTGATATGGTGGTTAAATCAAAAAGAGATGAAGATCACCTCAGGGTTCTTGCATAAGCCTTCTACATATTGGATTAATACAACATGAAGCTGAATCCATCCAAATGCCACTTTGGCATGAAGGCAAGCAAGTTCCTTGGCTATATGTTCATAGAAGAATAAAAGCAAGCTCGGAGCAAATCAATACATAATCGATCTAAAATCCGCAACTTTAACCAAGGATATCCAAAGGTTAAAAGGAAGAGTGGCAGCTCTAAATAGGTTCATCTCAAGATCCTCGGAGAGGTGTAAACCCGTGTATGCCATCTTTAAGAAGAACAATAGATTTGAATGGTCCAAAGAACATGAAGATCCCTTATAAGAACTTAAGAGGTATTTAAGTTCAGCACCCTTGTTGGTGAAACCATTGGATGGGGAACCCTTCCTCCTTTATCTTCAGCATCATCAAATGTTGTTAGTGTAATCCTGGTTAAGGATCTTGACGGATTTCAACACCCTATTTACCATGTTAGTAAAATTCTCTTGGATCCTGAAACCAGGTACTATCACTTTGAAAAATTAGTACTTGCATTAGTCGTAGCTTCCACCAAACTAAGACATTATTTTGAAACTCATATTATACATGTCAAAACTAACTATCATATTAAGAATGTCACGAGAAAACAAGAAATGTCAGGTAGTATGGCGAAATGGTCAGTGAAGCTCAACATATATGACATAAAATATGAGCCAAGTTCAACAATAAAGTCACAGGAACTAGCAGATTTTGTGGCTGATTTCATTGATGATCTACAACATGAGGTAGAATCAGAGACTCAACAGCTTCAAGAAGAAGAAAATATGGGGAAATGGACACTCTTTATAGATGGAGCATCCAACTTAGAGGAACATGCCTTGGGATCATAATAAAAATGCCATAGGGGGACATCCTACCATGGGTCGTTAGTTGTGAATTTGATGCAACTAACAATGAAGTGGAATATGAAGCACTAATCATGGTGTTGCAACTAGCCAAGGATCTTTAAATCAAGGATCTGCAGGTATATGTTAATTCACTATCAATAACTAACCATTTCAATGGATCCTTATGCAGTTAAAGGCAAAAGGTTATCATTATACCTCCAAATAATTAAAATGTTACCCTTAGAATTTAAAAACTTTAGTTTAAACCAAGTTCCTAGAGAAGATCATGCCGAAGCAGACGTGCTACCAATGTAGGATCTTTTCTCATAATCCCACCGAAGACCAAGATCCCGATGGTTTACGTAATGATCCCGGTAATAGAAGATCCATCCAAGATACTAGAGGATCACACCGCCCATAGCATCGCAACAATCAAAGATCCTGATCTCCAACCCCTTAACCATGATGCTAATGCTCGGTCGAACTTTCAGGATCCCCAACAACATTCAATATCCTGCATCCAACCCATCAGAGAATACCTCCAAAATGGTACGATCCTAAAAGAAGAAAAAGTCATAGAGCATTCAGAATGAGAGTCTCACGCTTTGTGATGATCGAAGGAGTATTATACAAAAAGTCTGTGGCAGGCCCATATCTAAGATGCTTAGAAGGTCATGAAGCTATGGAAATTTTGAAAGATATACATGAAGGATATTATGGCAACCATACTGGGGACAGATCCTTATGTTCCAAGGTATTAAGGATGGGATACTGCTGGCCAACCATGAAGAAATATGCTTTCTTGCATGATTAAAAGTGTGATGCTTACCAAAGACACAACAATATTCTTCATCAACCAGTGGAACCCTTACACCCTATCATTTCTCCTTGACCATTCATAAAGTGGGGGATGGACATAGTCGACAAACTACGCAAAGCACCATGGGGAAAAGACTTCATGGTAGTAATGATGGATTACTTCTCAAAATGGATCGAAGCTGGAGTTTCTCAAAAGATTGTCCATATAAATTTTTCGGGTGAAGTGCAACCCAAATGGACTATGCTGAGTCGGGTCAAGTACATCTCAAATATAGTTATGGACTTAGACACCTTATCCAACAGTATCCCACTTGGATAAGTCTAATAACTATAATTGCATGCATGACTTCAGGAACCGACCGGCAATCGTAGCTCTTAAAAGTCTGTTGAACTATGAAGCGCCCTTTTAGATAAGTGATCATATAATCCTCTGTTCTAGATATCAGTCGGACAAATACATGGAACAATGTCGTACTTATTGTCCAGCAGTTTGTCTCCCGATTTCCGATTTGTTTGACATAGAACTTAATTCAACACATCAATTTAGTTCTGACCGGGCCCGTTACATAGGTCAAAACAAAATCATCGAGGGGCCCAGATATCGCTTCTAATCCAAGAAGGAACAGATAAACTTCGACTCATATGCTTGTCCTACTATTTGCTGAATTATACACGAAGGTACGTTTTATGATATCAAGTTACTGATGCGTTTTCGTACAATCAATGCATAACCAGCTCATAGGCAACAACTCATATCTCTAGGTTTGAAGACTTATATGATATTACCGTCTCACGATCATTTGAGATAAATTCCATGAAGTGATACAAGTGATCGTGGGTTGAATCCAATACTCAGAACTTATGAGCACTCATGAATGTTGTAGCAAATCTTGCTATGTCCAACATCTTAGACATCTACAAACCAACTTCATGACAGTCTTGATTCATATCTACTTCCAACATATGACCGAATGTGGAGATTTGAATAATATGAAATACCATAACATAATTATTCTGGAAGTCAAAACATGCAAAATGAAATGATAGTAAACGATTGAAAAAAGATAGCAACACTTTACTCATAAATAAACAACAACTTTTCTTCATCATCAAATGTCAATTACACTTTACAAATTTCAAAACTATCTAATTTGTGAAACTTATATCGTCCTTTAGCCCGATGCGCCTCGCATGCTGCAAATGCCTAACCCTAGTCAGTCCCTTCGTGAAGGGATCTGCTGGGTTCTCCTCTGACGATATCCTCTTTGCTACGAGCAGTCCTTCTTCTATCTTATGTATTATGAAGTGATATTTTCTGTCAATGTGTCTGGATCTGCCATGATCTCTCGGTTCCTTGGCTAAGGCAACCGCACTATTGCTGTCACAGAAAATCTCCATAGGCTCTTTTATCGCTGGTACAACTCCAAGGTCTCCAATGAAGTTCTTTAGCCATATAGCCTCCTTTGCTGCTTCACTTGCCGCTATATATTCTGATTCGCAAGTTGAATCAGCCACTGTTTCTTGCTTGGAACTTTTCCAAGTATTTGCTCTTCCGTTTAAGGTAAAGACCCAGCCCGACTGAGAGCGGAAATTATCCCTATTAGTCTGAAAGCTAGCATCACTATAACCTACTACTCTCAAGTCATCCCTCCCACCGAGTGTAAGGACCCATCCCTTAGTCCTCCGCAGGTACTTGAGAATATTCTTTACCGCAGTCCAGTGAGCCTTGCCAGGGTTCCCCTGATATCTGCTGACCATGCTCAACACAAAAGCCACATTAGGACGAGTACAAGTCATAGCATACATGGTTGATCCAATAGCGGAAGCATATGGAAATCGACTCATCTTAGCTATCTCGTCCTCTGTACTCGGGCTCTGAGTCTTGCTCAGTTTGGCATTATGCTAGATCGGTAAGTCACTTTTCTTAGAATTCTGCATGTTGAACCTTTTCAACACTTTGTCCACATAGGTTCTTTGACTAAGTCCAATTAGTCTTTTACTCATGTCTCTCAAAATCCTTATCCCTAGGATATAGGCAGCTTCTCCAAGGTCCTTCATAGAAAAACACTTCCCAAGCTAGGATTTCACTTCCTGCAGAGTTGGGATGTCATTTCCTATGAGTTGTATGTCATCCACATACAATACCAAAAAGCTAACTATACTCCCTATAGCCTTAACATATACACAAGATTCATCTTCGCTCCTCGAAAAGCCAAACTCTTGGACTTTCTCATCGAAACAAAGATTCCATCTGCGAGGTGCTTGTTTCAATCCATAGATGGATTTCTCAAGCTTACACACTCTATTAGGGTACTCTGCGCTGACAAAACCCTCTGGCTGACTCATGTAAACATCCTCAGACAACTTCCCATTAAGGAAAGTTGTTTTGACATCCATTTGCCATATTTCATAGTAATGAAATGCAGCAGTGGCTAGCATAACCCTAATGAAATTAATCTTCACTACTGGTGAAAAGGTCTCATCATAATCAACTCCCAGAGTTTGAGAAAAGCCCTTTACAACCAGTCGCTCCTTATAAGTGTGTACATTACCATCCATGTCGGTCTTCTTCTTGAAGATCCATTTGCACCCGACGGTCTTGCGACCTGGTACATTGCCAACCAAGTTCCAAACTTGATTGTCATAGATGGACTGTATCTCGCTGTCCATAGCCTATTTCCATTTAGCAGCCTCAGGGCATGCCATGGCTTCCGTGTAGCTGTTAGGTTCATCCAGACTTACCAGTGTGCTATCACTGATAAGTGTATCACCTTCTGCAGTAATATGGAAACCATAGTAATGCTCAGGTGCATTCCTAACTCTCGTGGAATGCCTCAGAGGTACAGGCTCGTCTGTCGGATCAACAGGAGTTTCCTCCTCAGGTTGATTGCTAGGGTTTGAGGTTCCTTCACCACTTGACTCTTGAATTTCTTCAAGGTCAATTTGCCTGCCACTGTTTCCTTGGCTTATGAACTCTCTCTCGTGAAAGACTCATATCCTTGCTACAAAGACCACATTATCACTGGGTTTGTAGAAGAGGTAACCAAAGGATTTCTATGGGTAGCCGATGAAAATACACCTCTCACTTCGAGGTTCGAGCATATCGTGAGTCTCGCGCCTTACAAAAGCCTCGTAAACCCAAATCTTGATGTGATCTAGATTGGGAACTTTTCCAGTCCACATCTCGTGAGGTGTTTTGGCAACCTTCTTTGTAGGGACTAGATTAAGGATATGGGTGGCAGTCTCTAAGGCATACCCCCAAAATGAGATTGGTAGCGAAGCTTGACTCATCATGGAATGAACCATATCCAACAAGGTTCGATTACGCCTCTCAGCCACACTATTAAGCTGTGGTGTCCTGGGAGGTATCAATTGTGAGACAATCCCACATTCCTTAAGATAGTAAAGGAACTTTGTACTGAGATACTCACCACCTCGATCGGATCGAAGCATCTTAATGTTCCTACCCAACAGATTCTCCACTTCTTGTTTAAACTCCTTGAACTTTTCAAAGGTTTCTGACTTATGCTTGATTAAGTAGACATATACATATCTACTACAATCATCAGTAAAAGTCACATAGAAGCGGTTAGCATCCCTTGTGGCAGTTCTGAAGGGTCCACACATATCAGTATGTATGAGATCCAAAAAACCCTCACCCTAGCACAAGTACCAGTGAAGGGTGACTTTGTCATTTTCCCAAGTAAACAAGATTCACAACTATCATCTGACTTTAGGTCAAATGACTCCAAGACTCCATCCTTTTGGAGTTGGCCTATGTGTTTCTTGCTTACATGTCAAAGACGACAATGCCATAATGATGCTTTATCCAAGCTAGTGGAAGAAACGATACACAACATATTATTTCCTAGGTTATCTACAACCGACACAGTTTCATACACACCATCACAAGGTAATGCTTTAAAATAAAGAACATTATTAAAGAAAGCATTAATACCACCACATTCATTATCAAACGAAAAGGTAAAACCTTGTTTGTACAAACCATGAAAGGAAATAATATTTCTTGCCATTTCAGACGAGTAACAACATTTATTCAAATCTAATGTTAGCCCACTACTTAGCAACAAAGAATAAACTCCAATCTTGGTGATAGGTATGACTTTCCTATTCCCCATGATCAAGTTTATCTTCCCATGCGCCACATTCTCACTTATTCTTAGTCCCTGCAAATCAGAACATATATGAATACCACAACCTGTATCAAGGACCCAAGAATTAGAATAGGGTGAGTTATTAGACAATATAGTATAAATACCTGCATGGTTGGGTTTCACTTCCCATCCTTAACATCTTGCAAGTACTTTGGGCAATTTCTCTTCCAGTGCGCCTTTTCATGGAAATGGAAGCATTCAGCCTCATTAGGGTTGGCAGAAGGAGCAACAGAACCTTTCTTGGTTCCACTTGAAGAGGAGCCATCAAGGGACTTTCCCTTGGTACCCTTCGAAGGGCTCTTCCTCTTCTTCCCTTTACCTTTCCCGATAGCCAGAACAGGGGCGTTGGTAGGAGTAGAAGTAGTAACAACCGATTTACCTTAAAGACCACTTTCGGCGGTCATCAGAAGGCCTTGAAGTTTGCTGAGTGGAACTTCCTCCTTGTTCATGTGGTATGTTATTCAGAATTGATCACAACACGAAGGTAAGGAGTGCAAAATGATGTCAATTGCCAACTCCTCGGGGAAGTTCACATTCAGTTTCAGCAAACGGTCCACGAATCTTTGCATTATCTACATGTGGCCCGTGATGGGTTCACCATCCTTCATCCGGGTTGTTATCATGGAGGAGATGATTTCATATCGCTCTTAACGAGCACTCTGATGGTACCTTTCCATCAAGTCCTGGTGCATATCAAAAGGATAAAAGTCCTCATAGGACTTTTGGAGCTCGGCTGTCATCGTGGCCAACATGATACATGCCACCTTAGTGGCATCTCTCTCATGTGCTCGGAATTCGGCGACCTCCTCTGGAGTAGCAGACGAATCATCAAGTTCCTTAAGCTCCTTGTCGAGGACATATTCCTTGTCCCTATACCGATTGACCATCCTGATGTTCCTGATCCAATCCATAATGTTGGATCCATCGAAGATGACTCTCCCACAAAGGTTCATGAAAGAGAAGGAGTTTGTAGGGTTTGAGCAAGAAGCAGCATTGTTGGAAGACATCTGAAAATGAAGAAGGACAATTTTAGATTAGATATAAAGATAGTCCTTAATAAGACACCCAAATGTAATATTAAGGCTAGGACCCAACACAATATTTTATAACTTAGAAGAGGGATGCCGTAATCCAAGCTATAAAATATTTGAAGGTAGGTGAATGACGATTCACCAATTTCCACCATGAAAAACAAAATAAGTTATTAGGTTTTAATTGGTTTTGAAACTCCTAGATTCTTTTGAGATTCATTGAACTTTTCAATGGCATGTTTCAATCTCGATTGTGCCCTTCAGGTTTTGTGAGTGGGATGCCGAGGATCACAAAACAAGGTGTGAATTAACCATGCAAATTACTTGGTACTCTTAGTGTTTATCACCTAACCGATGTGCCGGTTAACCACACACGCTCCACCGATCTATGATAAACCTTAAGCCGCCCTTTTCCTACCTTGTTAAGTCCAGGTTAGTGTGCCGGTTAACCACACACATTGCACTAACGACTTAAGCAAAGTGCAAAGTGTAATTTCATGGGTTAGCACCTTTTTCACATTTTCCTAAAGTAACTAAGATTGGGAATTTATAAAACATTTAGTTACTTTATAATCATCATACTTTTAATGAGGATTAAAGTCATTGTCTTACCCGTTCGTCTAACGACCCTCCACCAGTCAAGGAAGTGGTGGGTGAGAGTGGACACCCATTAAGCCGCCATTTTATAGACAACAACCTTATACCCCCCCTTATAGACCGGCTTCGTGAATGATGCCTACTAACGGTAAAACGACTTGTTCTTATACATATATATATATATATATATATATATATATATATATATATATATATATATATATATATATATATATATTATTAACCTATAATATTATAAAGTATAACGGTTGAATTTTAACTTTTAAAATTCCAGGGGTTGGAACTAAAGTTTTTAAGATGAGTTTACATGTTCCAAAACTTGAGGGCAAGTTTTGTAACTTTCAAAACTTTTCAACTTTCATAACTTATGAGTTAATGGTTTATTAAAATGAGAGGTTTTTCATTTTATGTAACCTATGTGTTCATTAATGGACTTTAAAAGAAATACTTTTGGTAATCCATAACTTGAGGACAAATTATGGATTCCATTAAAACACATCAAGATCAAGAATTAAACTAACAAAATAATTCCTATGATCTACCAAACTCATAAGTTCATGAACATGCATATCAACAATTTCAAGAATCATAAAAAACACATACAAAACTTGAAATTTTGATGATAGCCATTGTAAATGGATTAGCATAACCATTACACCATCTAAAACAAGTTTTATAAGACCAAAATAGTTTAGGGTAATGTTTCTAGTCCATTTCCAGCAACAAAACTCGAAAATCTGCATCCAGGGGCTCCTACTCGTCGAGTGCAAGAATCTACTCGACGAGTAGGATGAATTATCACATGGACTCGTCGAGTCCCCCCATGGACTCGGCGAGTTCATGAGGCAGAATGCAGAAAACTTGAGTTTTTTCAACAATTTGCATCAAGTATCAAGAAAACAAGCCTAGGCTCTCATACCACTGATGGGTTTTGAGCATTCTAACACTCCTATGGTGTACATGCAACCCTAGAAACCTTGGATCTATGTTTTCTCTAAGATACATGCAAATAATAATTTTCCAAGGTTTACTTCCAAACTAGCATGTTATGGGATACTTGAATCATAAAACACTAGTAGAAATACATACCTTTTAGTAGTGGTTGATTGCTTGGAGTTTGAGAGCCTAGCACCAATAATGTGGATGCCTCAAATGGAAGTCACAAATCACCATAAACTTTGGAAACCTTTAGAGAGAGTATGAACACTTGTAGAATCGGCCACCTTTGCTCACACACACACTAGTACCATTTCAAGTGCCAAGGACTCCTTTATATAATGTGGTGGATTAGGGTTACATCCATGTAAACCCTAATACCCATGACCTTTCGTTTCCATGAGATCCATGGGTTAAAGCTCCAAGGACTATCCATGGACTTTCCATGCAAGCCTAGCCCATTCTAAATAAGCAATAGCCCACACTATATAAATACAAGAGTCCATATTTAATTAGTCACCTTTTTGATCACCAAATTAATTCTAAATCAATTCTAGATCAATACTAATTAAATAATATGATTTCATATTAACATATTAGAACTTAAAATATATTAATAAATCATAACTTATACTATTCTAAAAAGATTATCCATATAAATTGTTCGGGTGAAGTGCAACCCAAATGGACCATGCCGGGTCGGGTCAAGTACATCTCAAATATAGTTATGGATTTATACACCTTATCTAACATCTGTATCATATGAATTGCGCTGGTGTTGTCACAATAGATAGGAGTATTTGAGAAGTTGATACCATAATCTAAGAGTTGATTCTGAATCCATAGAATCTAAGCAGAACACCTTTCAACAGCTACAGATTCTAAGTCTATGACACCTTAGTCACATATAACCTTAGCGTATCCACTCATCAACTATTGACATATTAGTAAAGACCTTTTAGTTTGCACATAAGTAATTATAGTAACACAAAATACTCCTATAGTATTTTAAGTTTATGTTTTGTTCTATAGTTTTCATTGTAGTAGTGTTGGTAAGTTATTAGACTTGCTGCAACACCACAACCATTCCTAGGCACATGCTAATCACTTCTCGGAAAGATATAGTTGATCAGGCTATATCACTCCCAGATCTGATCATATGTCCCCAAGCCTACTTGTGTTGTCCAACAACCGCAATACTTTTGTTCTGTTTTAGTATGACATTGATCCTAGTATGAATGCTTGTATAAATACTTTACTAAAATATTTTATTATTTTAAAAGTATTAACTCTTGGTTAGAGTGTTTTAATCCCGATGTGTTTATAGTTGTATATCTTTTATGGGTTGACATACTCAATTCATTATAAACAAAGCTCTGATACCAATCTGTCACACCCCCAAACCAGAACGGCGGAAACGTTCGGCGGCGGAGGACGTCATGTACAGTATCATAAAAATGCATAATAGTAAAACAAGCAACAACATCATCCATTGCATTAATAATATAATTTAATACAAGTGTGCTCTGTGTATAGTTTGAAAGACACCAAAATATGAATCAAAATAAAAGACGAGTCTCGAATGTGCTTCGTCTTCTTAAAACCTGGTCCAGTGTACCTGTCTACTGGTGACCTGAGAATACAAGTTATTTTGAAAGAGTAGATCAGCATTAAAGCTGGTGATTTCATAAGTATTTTAGTGCCAATTGTTTGTATAAGTTTGATGAAAGTGTTTGTAAGTGTTTGATGTAAATGTTTGTAAGTGTTAGATGTAAATGTTTGTATACTTCCTAGAAAATCCTATATTTTCTACTAAAGTAGTCTTCTACCAAGGCCCGACTGTTTTATATGTTTATCCTTTTGTAAAAGTGAGTGTTTTTCCCAAGTATGACTATCATTACCAGAAAATAGTTTACATTACCGTTTATGTGAGAAGATCACAATATGAATGTAATGGGAAAATGACGATGTACAGTAGTATTGTATATAGTAACTACATACATACTAACTACCTTAAACCAATTGTTTAATTAAGGTAAAATGTGATGAGATTATAACCATACTTGATTGACTAGTAAAACACGACAATCAAAGACGTCGAAATGGTATGACATTTGTCACCCGTAGACCTGCAGGTCCCACTGTAGCTAGCAGCAAGGTGTAGGATGGTCAATCCCATATAGATCTATACACAAATTCACGCTCTCCCTCCAGGAGACTCAGGTTACAAAACGTGACACAGCAGTACATTGTCGTGCCATGAAGTAGTGGCTCACATTAATGTTATAGTGTTCTTGTATTTTAATAGTATGTTATTTGTGTTCTAGTGTATAGTATGTTCTCTCTGTTCTAGTGTATAGTATGTTCTTTATGTTTCTCGTTATAGTATGTTATTTATGTTTCTCATTATAGTATGTTTGAACTGACTCTTGTATGATTCATTGTTCTAGAAGTAGTGAGTAGTAATCCTCTAAACTATACCTATTATAGTTTACTAGTACTGTTGTTTGAATGACTGATCATGTTTGTACACCTTTGCTACCCAAAGGTATTGAACTGATGGAAGAACTTTTATATCTATACACATATACATAATATATAACTAAGATTAAAACGACACTCGGACAAACAACCAATACCCTAAGTCCACAACCAAACAAGGAACAGGAAATAAAGCGAGTTATCAGTCCTAAGCCCTTTCAACCTTATTTATATAACTATATCTATATAGACATGATTTTGACAATATATATAAGTTTAAAAGAGTTTGATAAAGAGTTTAGCATATAAAAGAGTTTTAACCATTTGAATGGTTATTGATGGCTTGATGTCAGTTTATAAAATGTTTTGAAATAGTTTGTTTGATAACACAGTTTTGAAGTATAAGAAATCCACTTGTTTGATAGTTATTAATCACATGTGATTGATGCAATAACTATAATGTTTTCTACTTGTATCCCCCCCCCCACCGCCATAAAAGCATTTAAAATAATTTAAAAGATAAGTTAGGGGTATGAACTCACCTGTAGTGAGTGATTCGAATGTAAGATCGATATAGGATGCTAAGTGTCAAGTGAAGTCTCGAGCACAAACGGATCCTATTAAGCATATAATGACACATACATGTATATAATTAGTGTATATAACAACTAATCATGTTAGGAAACAACCTTAAGGACTAGGAAACACTTGGAATGAAGTGTTACAATCACATATGATTGTATAAAGGGTGTTCACGGCCACACAAGGGTGTGTTTATGGCCAAGATGTGTTCACGACCAAGGTGTTTACGGCCAACACATGAAATAGCTAGGGTTTACGGCCATGAATTAAAGGGTTCACGGCCATGACATGAACTAAGAAGGGTTTACGGCCATATGAAGAGTTTACGGCCGTAAACTCTTGATGTATATGGAAGAGATATGGAAATCAAGAGCTTCTAATGAATAACAAGTATATGGAAGAGATACTTACCTTTTGGAAGCTTATAGGGTGATTACGGCCCAAAGAACTAGTGTGTGTTCTTGGTGTTCTTGGTTTTCCTTATGATTTGAAGATCTAACCCCAAAAAGAGATGAATTCACGAATGAAATCATAGGGTTTTACTAGATCAAGAAATCAACTAATAATGGAAAAATCATTTACAACATTAACAAGAAATGAGTGTTCTTGACTTGAAGATGTGAGAAGTGAAGAAAAATGAAGGAAAATCATACTTAAGGAGAAGAGTTCACGGCTAGACAAGAGTTTACGGCTGTAAACTCTAGTTTGTGGCCGTAAACTCCTTGTGATGGAGTTTTCCAGCTTGAATGCAACACAATGAACTTTAGTAGATACTTCCTTACACCCAAACCTTGAATGTACTAGGCTTAGAACACTCAAACAGACCCTTAACAATGCTAAAAGATATCAGAAACAAGTCTGACTTCTGATTGAATTGAATGGCTTTACAAGATAGAAATTTCGGGTTGTCACATCATCCCCCCGTTAGAGAGAATTTCGTCCCGAAATTAGAGTTTAAGAAATTACAGATAACTAAGTAAAAAGATGAGGATATTTCAGTTTCATTTCATCCTCGCGCTCCCAAGTGAATTCAGGTCCCCGCTTGGCATTCCAACGAACCTTCACTATCGGGATACGGCTTTGCTTCGTTTGCTTGACTTCTCGGTCCATGATCTCTACTGGTTCTTCCACGAAGTTGAGGCTCTCGTTGATCTCGATCTCGTCGAGTGGGATAACAAGAGTCTCGTCGGATAGACACTTTTTCAGGTTCGAAACGTGGAAAGTAGGGTGTACGTTACTGAGTTCTTGAGGTAGTTTGAGTTTGTAAGCTAAAGGGTCGATCCTAGCAATGATCTCTAAAGGCCCTATGTATCTTGGATTTAGCTTCCCACGCTTTACGAAGTGTATCAAGCCCTTCCAGGGTGAGACCTTCAATAGAACACAGTCACCAAACTGGAATTCCAAAGGTTTCCTTCTCTTGTCTGCGTAGCTTTTCTGTCGGTCTCTAGAGGCCTTCGATCGTTCACGAATCTAAACAATCTTCTCTGTCGTTTCCCGAATGATCTATGGACCTATGAGTGTGCTGTCAGGAACTCGTCCTTTAACTAATTGCGTATCACCCACTTCAGCCCAGAACAGAGGGGATCTGCACTTCCGGCCATAGAGGGCTTCAAATGGAGCAGCCTTTATGCTTGTGTGATAACTGTTATTGTAGGAGAACTCGACAAGGGGTAAATGAGTATCCCATGCCTTCCCAAAGTCTATCACACAGGCTCGCAACATATTTTTCAAAGTTTGAATAGTCCTCTCACTTCGTCTGTCGGTTTGCGGATGGTAGGCTGTACTCATGTCTAGCCTAGTTCCTAGGGAACTTTGTAGCGACTGACCTTGAAGTGAATCTACTATCTCTATCAGAGATAATGGATATGGGAACACCATGCAGTCATACAATCTCCCTAATGTAGGTTCTCGTTAGTTTCTCCATCTTGTTAGTTTCTTTGATAGGCAGGAAGTGTGCGGACTTTTTTAACCTGTCTACGATCACCCAAATGGTATCGAGACCACCCGTTGTCTTGGGCAACTTGGTTATGAAGTCCATTATGATCTGTTCCCACTTCCATTCAGGTATCTCCGGTTATTGAAGTCACCCTGAGGGTTTCTGGTATTCGACCTTAACCTTGGCGCAAGTAAGGCACTTGGTCACAAAGGTAGCAATCTCTGCATTCATGTTAGGCCACCAGTAAAACTTTTTGAGGTCTATATACATCTTATCTGAAACTGGGTGGACGGAATATCGAGTTTTGTGCGCTTCGTTCATGACCAAGTCTCTGAAACCACCGTGCCTCGGTGTCCAGATCCGAACCATGAGGTATAAGGTTCCTCCACCCTTGACTTCCAAGTTTTTATCCATCCCTCTCAGGGATTCACCCGCCACATTTTCAGGTTTCAAGGCTTCTAGCTGAGCCTCCTTAATTTGTGTGGACAGATGCGAATGGATAATCATAGTCAATGATTTGACTCTACGACCAGAGTATTCTTTCCGACTTAGAGTGTCAGCTACTAGGTTGTCTTTACCGGGATGATAACGAATTTTGCATTTGTAGTCATTGAGTAGCTTGACCCATCGTCGTTGTCTCATGTTGAACTCCTTCTGGTTGAATATATGCTGAAGGCTTTTGTGGTCTGTAAAGATAGTGCTTTTTGTACCATACAGGTAGTGTCTCCAGATCTTCAGAGCAAATCCCACTGCTCCTAACTCAAGATCATGTGTGGTGTAGTTGACTTCGTGTGTCTTTAGCTGTCTTGAGGCATAGGCAATGACCTTTCCTCGTTGCATAAGAACACAGCCAAGCCCTTGGTTGGATGCATCGCAATAAACCACGAAGTCTTCTATCCCTTATGGGAGGGATAGTATCGGTGCGCTGCATAAGGCTCACTTCAGCGTTTGGAACGCCTTCTCTTGTTTCTCTTCCCAGTCAAAGGTCACACCTTTCTGGGTCAATGTAGTAAGCGGTTTCACGACCCGAGAAAAGTTCTGAATGAACCTGTGATAGTAGCCAGCGAGGCCTAGAAATTGACGAATTTTTGTAGGCGTCTTCGGTGTTGACCAGTTCTCAATGGCCTTTATTTTGGAAGGGTCCATGTGAATTCCCTCTTCGCTAACCACGTGACCCAAGAATTCGACTCTTCGAATCCAAAATTCGCATTTAGAGAACTTCACGTAAAGCTTCTCCGATCATAGTGTTTCTAAGACCTGACGTAGATGTTGACTATGCTCCTCCTTACTACGAGAGTAGATAAGTATGTCATCGATGAATACAATGACGAACTGATCCAAGTAAGGACGGAACACCATATTCATTAAGTCCATGAATACTGCGGACGCATTGGTCAATCCGAATGGCATCACTACAAACTCGTAGTGTCCATAACGAGTTCGGAAGGTTGTCTTGGAAACATCTTCCTCTAAATCTTGTAACTGGTGATACCCGGATCTCAGATCAATCTTGGAAAAGTAATTTGCCCCTTGCAGTTGGTCGAACAAGTCGTCTATGCAAGGTAGAGGGTAACGATTCTTGACGGTAAGATTGTTTAGTTCTATGTAGTCGATGCACATACGGAACGATCCGTCTTTTTCTTCTTCACGAACAAGACCGGTGCTCCCCAGGGTGAGAAGCTTAGTCTAACAAATCCCTTGCTGAGCAGTTCGTTAAGCTGGCCGGATAGCTCCTACATCTCAGCTGGCGCTAGACGATAAGGCGATTTGGCTACTAGGGTAGCCCCTGGAACTAAGTCGATTCTGAACTCGACTTGACGTTGTAGAGGTAATCCTGGTAGTCTTTCTGGAAAGATGTTGGGAAAGTCGCGTACTTATGGGATGTTCTTTATGTCTTTCGTCTCTTGGCTCATATCGACTACATGAGCAAGGAATGCATGACATTCCTTTTGTAAGTACTTCTGGGCTTCCATGCTCGAGATGATACGAAGGTTCGTGTTGGGTTTGTCACCATAAATAACTAGTGTTTCGTTATACGGTAGATTAAGAAGAACGGCCTTCTCGTAACACATGATGTCGACACGATGAGAACTCAACCAATCCATGCGGATAATGACGTCAAAACTTTTAATTGAGACCGGCATGAGGTCGACTGGAAATGATTGGCTATCTAGAGTTAGTGTACATCCTATGTATATACAACTAGTGCTCTCAGTCTTTCTGTTAGCCATTTCTACAGTGAACGGTTCTTTTAGTGCACGTGATTGTTGTTTAAGTAAGTGTGAAAATTTCTGGTTCATGAAACTCCTCTCCGCTCCAGTATCAAAAAGTATGCATGCATATGAGTTATCGAGGAGAAACGTACCAGTGACCACTGTAGGGTCGGCCGCCGCTTCCTCATGGCCTATAGCCAAAACTCTTCCCACTCCGCCCGCGTTCCCTGCCTTCGGGCAGTTCCTCTTCTAGTGACCCACCTCGCCACATCTGTAGTAAGCCTAGCCCACACCAACGTCGGGGACTTGGGTGATTGGCCTAGCCGGAGCCTTGCAGAAACGGGCAGTGTGCCCCTTCCTGATGCAGCTAGTGCACTGCATTTCCCGACAGGGTCCATTATGGTGGAAGTTGCACTTGTTGCACTTGGGCAAGGTTCTAGCATACTGCTTCATCGGCGCAATAACAGTAGGTGTTATGGCAGCATGAACAGCCACGACCTGCTGCTTTTTGGCGGAATTCTGTGTCGCGTTCTTCTTCTTGTTGTCTCAAAACTTTCGCTTGTTGTCAGCGGCTTTGGATGGTTCTTGGATGGCAAGGGTTGTTGTCGTTGTCGGGGTGTGGACTCCGTGATCAATGAGCCACTGTGCCAATCGCTTGGCACTGTCGAAGGTAGTGGGGTTTGAAGCTAAGACATTCCCCTGGAATGAAGGCACCAGCCCCCAGATATACCTCTCGACTTTCTTTCCCTCAGTAGGGACCATTCCCGGACATAGCGCCACCAGATCGTTGAACCTGGCGGTGTAGGCAACTATGTCGGAGCCCTTCATGGTTAGGCTCCACAGTTCTTTTTCAAGTTTCTGAACCTCGCCCCTCGGGCAGTACTCTTTAATCATGAGCTCCTTCAGAGCTTACCAACCCATAGCATTAGCTACTATCAGGGTTAGTGACTTGACATGGCTATTCCACCATGTCAGGGCTCTGTCCGCGAAGGTGCAGACAGCAAATTTAACTTTGCTTCCTTCCGGACAGGAGCAGATCTCGAAGATCGACTCTGTCTTTTCGAACCATTGCGAGAGGGTAATGATTCCTCCAGTCCCGTTAAAGGTCCTGGGCTTGCAGTTGGTGAAGTCCTTATACGAACACTCCCTAGAGCGCACTGGAGCATCACCTTGAGTGGAATTCACATTTGTTCCACTCCCTCTAGTACCACTAGCACTGAATTGAGCTAGGGCTGCTGTAACAGCCGCATTCACTGCAGCTTGGATAGCTGTTGGATTGTATTGTGGAGGAGGTAGTGGAGTTTGATTTGGAGTTATCGGAGTAGTGCGCCTGGTTGATCTACGAGGAGGCATCTTGTAGATATAAGTTCACAAAGATGAAGATATTGGTAAGCATTCGATAGTGAGGAAATGAGAGTGAATCATGGACTAAGTCACCATAGCCCAACAAAATAGATGAGAGTATGATTGAAATAGATATCTAACAATAGAAGGATGAAAGCATTTGGATAAAGATTTCCTATGAGATTAGATATCTGTCAATAATATTGGCATTAAAGATGTAACAAGTTCAGGAAAAATGACCTTGATTGTCTCTCATAGCTCTCCCAAGAGCAACTTCAAGATTGCGAATACGATCCGTATTGGCGTTCGTATTCACATCGAGCTCCACGGTTTGTTGAATAGCTGTCATTCCTAGTTCAACATTGCGAGCCACTCGGCAAACCAAGATGGGAAGAACTTTGTCTGCAGATCCTCCCTCGCTTAGGTTGTAGAAGCTTCGGTCTCCGTTGTATGGTAAGGGTTGACCCTGCTCTTGACTCCATCTGCCCAAGTTCTCAGCCCACAAAGGCGTCGGGCCTTGAAAAGCCAGACGAGGGTTAGGATTTGGGATTGGAGCCACTAGGGGTAGATCATTGACTTCTGGCTCGGAGTCAGAATCCTATGGGAAGTTTTCTGCAAAGTCATCATCTAAAGGAATTGCATGATTCTCTTCTGGCTCTGCATTGAGCCATCCACCATTTCCTTGGTTGGGGAAGTACTGATCTCCATGAGGATGAAATCCCACCATGATATCTACGTGAGAATAGGGGTAAAAGAAATAGTTAATAGACGTACTACTTAAGATAATTATAGGATGATCCTTACCGGTTACTCCAATATTTGCGTAGTGCATACTAGTCACATGTAACCAAGATAGAATAGACCTTCGAATAAGTGACCCTAACTCTAAGTCCACAACCAAACAAGGAACAAGAAGTAAAGCAAAGATCACAAATTCTAAGTCTATGACACCTTAGTCACATATAACCTTAGCGTATCCACTCAGCAACTATTGACATATTAGTAAAGACCTTTTACGTCACACCCCAAAACCGGAACGACGGAATCGTTCAGGGGTGGAGGGCGTCATGTTTAGTATCACGAGATATGTATATGGTAAGCAAGTAATGAACAACCATTTCATTTTGAAAGAAAGTGTTTACAATGTGTGTGTTCACAAAACATAGAATTCATAAACAAATAACAAAACAAGACTTGAAGCTATAATGCTCCATCTTCTGAATCCCCAGCGCGAGCACCTGTCTAATAGTCTCCTGACAATACAAGTTATTTGAAAGAGTTGATCAGCAATTAAGCTGGTGAGTTCATAAGATTTTAATGATGTGAGTAAGTTGTAAAGTGTTGTTGAAAATGTAGTTGTAACATGTAGTTGTAAAATGTTGTAAGTGGTAAGTTCTATTTTGAAAATTTCTCCTGTTCCTCTAGAAAATCCTATATTTCCTACTTTGATGGAAGTTTAAGTAAAAATGACACTACAACCCTTTCTATGGGTACTAAGTGGGTACAAGTTATATAAGACTCAGAGTAAACAGACAATCGATTGTGCGCATCTGCCCCAAGCTCACAACCAAACGAGGAACATAAATTAAGGCGGATAGCACACATCCCATTGGTTGTTACATCATTGTCATATATAACCATGGTGTATTCACTTGTTACTCATGGAGTTAATTGTAATGGTTCCTTTATATATATGAAAAGTTCTTTAAGAAAACCTATTTTTCTTATAGTAAAATGGTGACCACAGTGACTACTTTTATAATAGCTTAGTTTATACTGATATATATAATCTAATATCGGATAGAAAGTTAACTGGGGGAATCTGCCCTAAGCCTACAACCAAACAAGGAACAGGAAGTAAGGCGGAAAGCACACATCCAACTTCCTATTGGGTATTAGTTTTATATATAAACATGATGTATAAACTAAGGTATTATAGAGTTACTCACCTAAGGTCCTTTAAATTGTACTGGTTTAATAAAATGGATTAAACCCTTTACTGGGAAGTTTCTAGTTTTGTATACCAAAAGTACTGATTTTGGAAAATATGTTTTGTACTAGAAAAACTGTGCTTTGACTCTGTGTCCTATAACCTGACCCATACCTGGTACCCTTATGATGAATTAATGTATACTAAGCATACATATATATAGAATCGGATAGAAAATAGATTGGGTGAATTCGTTCCAAGCCCACAACCAAACAAGGAACAGGAAATGAAGCGGAGAGCACACATCCTATTACCTGTCGGACCCTATTGGTATATATATATCCTGTGATGTATACATTAAGGAATCATAAGACTAGCATTATGGTCCTTTCTTTTAAACGTAGCCTTCTACCAAGGCATCTTCTGTTAAACGTAGCCTTCTACCAAGGCATCTACTGTTATGTGCTAGACTCGACTGATCTGTTTTTTGTTTGTAAAAATGTATGTTTTCCCTAGTTTATAACTATCTTAACTCGAAAATAGTTTGAGTTTGACTTTCAAGTGGTACTGTCACTTTATGAATGAAATGGGAAATATAAGTACATAGTTTTCGTTTATAATGACATGCAGATGTACTAATGACCTAAAAACATGTTTGTTTTATTATGGTCATAAATTTGAAGGCTAGAACCCCTACTAAACGCTCTCCCTGTCAAGAGATTAAGGGAATTAAACGCGACCTCTGCAAATTCTTGCAAGCCGTGTAATTCACATTTGTTATATGATCATGTATACCCAATATAACTATCACCTTTTGTTTAGAACAATGAGTTAGTGATTCATTGGTATAATTAGATCCTGTAGTGTGTGTTCTCATGCTATAGCAACCTAACTTGTTTGTTTTTGTACTGTATATTGTACGTTCTGTTTGTTTCTCATAATTGTGTGTTCTCTCTGTATGGTATTGTTTGTTTCTCTTCACTGAATGTTATGTATGGTATTGTTTGTTTCTCTTCACTGAATGTTCTGTATGGTATATTTTTTTTGCTTCATTGTACTAGAAGTAATGAATAGCATTCTCCTAAACTATACCTATTATAGTTTACTAATGTTCTACTTGGACTGTTATTGAAAAGACTCATTTATCTACTAAGTTATGCTTGTACTTTAAAAACAGAGTTTTGTATAACTATAAAGTAACATAACTTTAAAAGAGTTCTTGAAATGTTTTGACAACTTATAAATGACATAAGTAACATTTTGAAAGATGTTTATAACAAACATTTACACAATTATCATTGTGTTCAACTTGTATCCCCCCCCCCTTTAAAACATTTAAAACAGTTAAAAGATTCATTACGGGTTATGAACTCACCTGATGTGGGTGATTCAAACGGGTATGCGTGTAAGGATGAGAAGTTCCACGAATGAAGTCCCGAGACACAATAAGTCCTAAATGACATATAAGGACACATATTGACATGAATATAGTGTTTATACACAACTATATGAAAGGAAACACCTTCCGGGACTAGGAAACACTTTGACCAAGTGTTCGAATCACATGTGATTCATCAAAGGAAGGTAGAATGACACTCACATGAGTTTACGGTCATGGGTTTATGGCCCAAGGGAGTTTACGGCCTTAAACTCATGGTCAAACATGCTTATGTGTTGGTTTGAAAGCTAGGGAAACTTTAGGGACTTTTGCTTTTGAGTTTATGGTCCAAGGGTAAACTCTTCATGAGTTTACGGTTTAGGGTTTACGGTCCTAATGGGTTTACGGCCGTAAACCCATGGTAACTTCTACCATTTGGTGTTTTTAGGTCTTACAAGTCAAGGTTAAGCATACTATGATCAAGTCCAAGCCTTAGGAAGTGATTGTGGCATCATTGCACCACCTCTTAGAGTTTACGGCCCATGGACCATTCCTCATGAGTTTACGGCCGTAAACTCTATGTGTTCTTGATATTTTTGATGCTTAAGGTCCTAAATACTTCAAGGAAGTGATCTAGACTAGTATCCAAGGATAAAGAAGGGACAAGGGCTCACTTTGCCCCATCTATTAGGGTTTACGGCTCAAGAACATGTCTTGGCCGTAAACTCCTTATGGACTTGTGATTCTTGGTGTTTTGTAGTTGAATAAGAAGTAAGACAAGCCTTATAACACTCTAGGGTAAGAATACTTACAATAAAGGAGCTTGAAAATGTGTTCACTGCCCAAGAACACTAGTGTGTGTTCTTGGTGTTCTTGGTGAAACTTGAAGATCTAAGAAAAGAATGATTTCTATGGATGAAATCATTGAAAGATAATAGATTAAGAGATGTATCAACAAATCTAGGAAGAATACTTACTTATATGAAGATCTTGGAAGGAAATCTTGATGATACTTGAGAGGATTTGAAGAAAATCGGCCAAGGAAAGGAAAGAATGAGAAAAATGGCCAAGTCTCACCTATATAAACTTGAGTTTACGGCCACATGAGTTTACGGCCGTAAACTCATGGTCTTGTGGTCGAGAACTCATTTAGATGAGGTTAAGGTTTGATTTGCTACACTGTGGTTCTAGAAGGTACTTTCTAACACTTATTCCTTAAGTGTATTAGGCTCAAAACTCCTTAGAATAACCTTTAACCGGGCTAGAACTCAGTACTAATGAGTTTGACACTCAGTTGAGTTGATTGACTGAGCTTTTAAAAGTAAAAAAAAAAATTCGGGTTGTCACATCATCCCCCCGTTAGATGGAATTTTGTCCCGAAATTAGCTTTCTTAGCATTACTACTGGGGTTGCGCTCCTCTAATTGGCAGAATACCTACTCGTAGACCTGGCAACCTTGCCCTTCTGTTCATGAGAGGATTCATACTCGGTCCATCTATCATTACCTAGTGTATACAAGTCGTATATAATTAGGATTAGTAAGACGGTCGGATGTGCGACTCTGCCCCAGGTCCCCAACCAAACAAGGAACAAGAGATAGGGCGGAAACACACATACTAAATCTGCGTAATCATAATCATATACCACCCTCGCGTATACACTGAATAGTGATAGGTGGGTTGTATTCGTCCATAGCCTCTGTGCTCGAACTTGGTCTGCTGTACGAGTGGTATTTCATGACGGTCTGCAGACATCTGACAATAAGGCTTCGGAGGACAAAGTACTCTTCGCACGAGTACTTCGGGGGTTTAGAATACGAAAGATAAAACTGAGGTTTAGGTCGGACTTTCGATACGAATGACGAAAGTTTCGAGAACTTGTCGATCGAGGCGATAGAAACACATGAACTCAGTATGGTGAGGACCACGCCAACTCATGACGAAAGATAGTAACAGACTCTTTACTGAACAAAGTTTTGGTCAAATGAAAGAAACGTCTGATATACAATGATGTATCCCTTGTGTGTATCGATACTGTACTCCTAGTATGCTCGACAATGTACTCCTAGTATGTTTCGAGAATGTACTCTTTGTAAATGTTCCCGTGTTTCCTGTTTCCTCTTTGATGTTAACACTCCTACGTATTGTACCGCTATGTGCGCATACATACAAACGAAAATGCTCTAATAACTGGTGGGGATACTTTATATCATGATCCTCCTTGGTACCACTACGATCGCCTGCCATATACAAGTTATGAATATTTAAGATGAACCAGGCAGTCGACTGAGTAACTCTGCCTCAAATCCTCAACCAATTAAGGAATGGGGACCTAAGCGGAGCCACTCACTCTAAGTCTGCAACATCTTAGTTGTGCACAACCCTAATGTATATGGTAAGCCATAATAGCTTCTTTAAACGGATCTTTTAGTTCTCTTGAATACTGTGACCCAATTCAATATGTGAGTTATTATAATTACTTTTAGGTGTTATCCCCAAATTTTAATCTTGTATGCATATAAATTAATTTTAAAAGTAATTACTATTTCAAAAACGTACCGCTACTCGTCGACGACTCCGGGGTAGATTCTCCTGCGGTGATCATTAGAATGCGTCCATCCGCGCCTGAGTTCCTTTTTATCGGGCAGTCCCTCTGAAAATGTCCAGCCTCACCACAGCCATAGCAGGCTTGGTTTTCTTCAGCTCCGAGGACTTGGGAGATCGGTTGAGCCGGTGCCCTGCAGAAACGGACTGTGTGTCCCTTTCTGTGGCAGTTCAGACACTGCATTTCCCGGCACACTCCGGTGTGGTGAAAGTTGCACTTTCCACACTTCAGAAGGTTTCCAGCATATCGACTGGCAGGTGCTGAAGCAGTAGGCGTCGTAGCGGCGTACATAGTACTCGCTCGTTGCTCTTGCGGGGTGTCTTGTGTTGTTCGCTTCTTCTTCCTCTTGTTCCCCGACTTCTGATTATAGTCCTCTTCCCTCGATGGCTCGGGAATAGGGACTTTTACACCATCGCGGACTCCATGGTCGATGAGTCGCTGAGCCAGGCGTTTAGCACTATCGAACGTGGCTGGGTTAGAAGACAACACATTTCCTTGGGTCGGAGCAGTCAGACCCCAAATGTATCTTTCTATCTTCTTGCTCTCCGGGGTAACCATCCCGGGGCATAGAGCTGCTAGCTCGCTGAACCGGTCAGTGTAGGTCACTATGTCTGAGCCGACCATAGTGAGATCCCACAACTCTCGTTCCAGCTTTTGAATTTCTCCTAACGGGCAGTATTCCTCCCGCATTAACTCTTTTAGGTTTTCCCAACCTATTGAGTTAGCCACTGATAGGGCCAGTGACTTAACATGGCTGTTCCACCATGTTAGGGCCTTGCCAGAGAAGGTGCAGGCAGCAAACTTCACTTTGCTTCCTTCTGGGCATAAACAGATTTCAAAGATCGACTCTGTTTTCTCGAACCATTGCAACAGGGCAATGATTCCTTCAGTCCCATTAAAGGACAATGGATGGCATTTGGTGAAGTTCTTGTAGGAGAACTCTCTCGAGCGCACGGGGACCTCACCTCGAGTAGAATCAGTAGGCGTTCCACCTCCACTGGTACTGATGGAGTGATATTGAGCCATGGCTGTTGCCACAGCCGCGGCCACTACAGCGTTTATAGCTGCCATATCTATTTGCGAAGGAGGCAGCGTTGGAGTTATCGGAGTAGTGCGTCTACTAGATCTGCGAGGAGGCATCTTTTCTTAAAGAATACAAAGATGAGACGGAATAAGTCTAAAGCAATGGACACAAGCCGAAAGCTTGAAAGACAAGGTTATCCTAGTTTTGGATGTATGGGGTCCTGACTTCCACAGGGTTCTAGAAACAATTCATAAAAGAGTCTATACCTAATAAACTCTATGAATTTGAAATAACTATCCTCGAATGAATATCTGTCTCCTGAATAACTGTTACCAGCTGCATGTAAGAAAATAATCTTAACATATAATGTGAGCAGTGTTTCCACTCGCTCATTAAATTAACCAGATTATTATTTATTAGTGTGACGTGTAAGACGTTTTGGTTACTTCGGCTGATCCCTCTTTGAAAACTTCTCATGAACTTGTTCTTGTTCCTCCTGGACTCTTCTGTTGTCTACTATGAGGAAGTGGTTACCTCTATCTGGGCTTGTCATGCGAGAATGAAAGTGACTAAAGAATCTATGAGCTTTAAGGTAACTTTATGGGGTGATCCTTACGGGGTCCTCCTATAATTGTACAAGGTACACAATGTTGGGTTAAATAGTGTTGCGTCATGGGCTCGGTCCTTAGCCCGGTTTTGCTATCCAGTTTGGGCCTGTCCAACTGTGATTGTTTTGTTTAGGGTTTAGTATATAAGGTGCATGCATGCAGCCTTAGTAATTAGCGCTTTGATAATTATTGTTTTGATTTGTACTACAAAACCCTAGCTCACCTCTACAGTAGAAGTTCTTAGTCGAGCTCTGTTGAGGCATGACTACATTTGAATCATTCATCATTATTTGATTCCTTATTGTGTTCTTTATGTTCATTTGATTTTATTGTTTAATCTGTTGAAGATCTAATCGATCTAAGAGTTTTTCAACTCAACAATTGGTATCAGAGCAGGAGACTGTGTAATTCATACACATCTCTTCTGTTGAAGAAGATCTTAGGGTTTTCCGCTTAGATTGATATTTATAGAGTCGTCATCTGCTATTGACGTGGTTCTTTGAATATTTGATCTTACCCTAACGATATTTACAAGTCTGATCTTAAGCAGGTTTAAACAAGCATCAACTCATCCATGGACGATTCTCAGTCAAACCCAATTAACATCTCAAACAGCATAGGATCGACGACAAGGATTCATATTTTATACACTCAAGATTATGAGGTCTGGGCGAATCACTTTGAAGACTACGTGATTGGCTCAGAAGATAATGGATACTTAATCTGGGAGGCGATTACTGTTGGTCCATTCGTTCATGCAAGTACTTCAATAGTTGTTAAAACTCAAAAGGAATATAATCAACTTATCGGTGACGTGAAAGATATACCTCAAGACGAGAAGGAAAAGTTTCAGTGCAACATCAAAGCTTTAAGGATGATAAGGTTTGCATTACAGTCAGACACATTTCGGCTGGTAAGCTCATGCACGACAGCAAACGAAATATGGGTCAGATTGAAGGAATTGTACTCTACGGATGAAGATCTTGAGCACTCTATCCAAACACTACTGCTCTCAGAATTTGGTGATTTTAAGCAGAAGCCTGAAGAGAAGCTCGTTCAATCCTTTGATCGCTTCAATCATCTCTTGAGCAAGATGATTAAGCATGGGATCGAGAGGAAGGTCATTGAACAAAAGGTAACATTCAAGAATGGCCTTAGATCGGAATGGATGGCTGTGGTGTCAACAGTAAAGGCACATGAACAGTTCAAAAGTTATTCTCTTGCAAAATTGTTGGGGATTCTTAAGTCACACGAGAATGCCTTGACTAAAGAATCTAATGTGGTTTCTGGTATGGGATCGTTGGCTCTAATCTCCAAAGGTAAGAATGCTGCTGAGGAAGAGGAAGATTTAGATCTCCCTGAATATGATCTAACAAGCGAAGAGTATTCTCTGATGGTGTCAAATCCCAAGAAATTCATCAAGAGAAGATTTCCAACAAACAAAAACCGAAACTCGCAAGGCAGTTACAGCGCCGAGAAAGCAAAGGAGGAACCGAAAAGCATTTCTCAGACGGAAGAACCAAAGAATGAAACGAAACTTGGAGGTGACTCGGGCTTTACCTGTCACTACTGTGGAGGCAAAAATCACTTCGCAAAAGACTGCATGCTCAGAAAGATGTCTGAGAAGAACGAAGATGAGGACGAAGAAGCGAACCTCACAAGGCGTTTGGAGGAAATCAGGAAGAAGAAAGCAGGATCTAACAACACCATGAATGCTCTTATTGTGCAGGGAAATGTGGTCGATGATGAATTTGGAGGCGTTGAAATTTGGTCGACTGATTCAGAGGACGAATAAGTAAGGAAGCCGACTCATGGCAAGGCTCTGTTGGTGAAGGAAGACGACACTGCAGGAAGGTGCTTGATGGTGAAGTCCGGAGTGTCACACATGCGAGGCTATACCACTGATGGAGGAAATGATGAAGAGAAGGAGAGAGAAGACCGTTGTTTTGCAGCAAAGCCTGTCAGTCAGCAGATCAACGATTGCGATGAGTTGATCCAGAAGGTACAATCTATTCTTATCTCTCTGAAAATTCCAATAACTGACTATGAAAATGAACTCAATAGATTAAAATCTAAATTTTCTAGTTTAAGTGGAAGTTTAACTCAAACTCGCGTCACAAACTCTAACCTAACTGATCAAATCAGCAGGGTGTCATCGAAGAGTGAGGAGAGGCGAATGTGGATTGAGCAGAAGGAGAAGGAGTTGATTAGGTCTAGGGATGAAACAATTTATTTGCAAAGAGATAATTTGAAGCTTTTAAAACAACGAAATGTGTTTTGTTTAATTGCTAAGCGTTTATACACCAATATTACTCAAAAGCATATTGATTGTGAAATAGGGAAGAAGATACATCGTATGATTTTACCCTTCCTTGAGTTAAAGGAGGATGAAATCGATGCCGATGCATATGACTTTGAAAACGTTGTTTCTTCTGAAGATATTTCTCCTGCTTACAGAATTGGTCTTGATAAAATAGAGTCCTTTATAAAATCCAAAGACCATAAGGACATGCTCAAAAATTTGTTGGATGAAAATGACAAATTGAAAATCCAAACTGAGACCGTACAGAAATTTGACTTATTGAATGCTAAGTTGAGTTCAAAAAATAAAATTGTTGTTGAAAATACTTCTGAATTCGATGAGGATGAAGATATGAGTGACATTTCTGTGGACGATGTGGTTGATTGTTCAGAATTTGTCAAGAGTGAACCCGAAACTAACAAAAATCTTATTTCTGAAAATTCGGTTGAGTTTGCTCGTTTATCCAAAGACAAGACCAAGGTCCTTAAAGAAAAGGCCATTGTGTATCAAAAGGTACAAACTAGTCCAAATCAGGTATACAAAGTTAATGGAGTCACTCTGCAACAAACAACCGAATTGACGGCAATAGTAGCAGAAGACAATGCTGAAGGCTGTGATGAATTTTTCTGGTCAGCACCCATTGATAACGCTGATGAAACAGTAGGTTTGTCATAGAAAACTTTGTGGAGAGTGAAAGGAAGATATGTAGCCGAACCACTTAATGATCCTACTCGTTTCAGATGAACAAGTAGTAGTTTCTAGCGAAACTTCTTCACCTAAGAGCAATGCTAATGTTCAAAAATGTGAGAAAATGGCTAACATTCACAGAAACCCAAAACAGGTGAAAGAAAGAAAGCATCAAAGGAATGTGAGGTACAAGAAAAACCTTACTGAAAGGAAGCAGTTCTGGCGATCTCAAAATCCCAACTACATTCGCTATGAAAAACCTTCTAAGAAAAAGGAGGTAGGGAAAGAAAATTCTAGCACTCACACTCATGGCGAAATCAACTGAAAACAGAGTTTCGGTCCTCAATATCAAACCAACCGAAAGAAGAGTTTAGGTCCTCAGCACAATCTTGACCGAAAGAAGTATAACGGTTCCTTTCATTAGTCTAACCGAAGACAGAGTTTCGGTCCACCAAAGAATTTCAACTGAACACAAGGCTTCGGTTCTCGAGATGAGAAAAACCGAAAGGATGGTTTCGGTTCCAGACTGAGCAGTGAGCAGAAACGAAAGGATAGCAATTTTCACTCTCAATCACAAAAGAGCCCTATCCTAAATGCTAACTCCATTTCCAAATCTCATTCTCCTAGCTCTAACCTTCTCTCACAGAATGATCAAAAGGGAAAAGAAAAGCTTTGTCCAGCAAATTCAACGGATTCGTCAACTAAGCCTAATGTTGATCGAAAGTATTCTAACGTAAATTACACATATTCGGCAACTCCACCTAAAGATAAAATCAAAGTTTTCACCTTAAAAAGAAAAGATGAAACAACGCTAATAAAAAGAACCATTTTAGTTGATATTTCACTTACAAATCCCTGTTCTGTAAAAGGCTCACGAGGACCCAAGACTCTTTGCGTTCCTAAATCTGCTTAATTTTTGCAGGTTATACGTGACGAGCAGTTTGATGATGAATGGTACATAGATAGTGGCTACTCGCATCACATGACAGGCAGAAGAGAAGAACTGAGGGAGTTTTGGTCCCTTACAAATGGTGGCAGTGTCAAGTATGGTAACAACTCCTATGGCACGATCAAAGGTTATGTTATGATTACAAATGGCGAGTTCTCGATAAAAAAAGTGGCATATGTTGAGGGTTTGCAACACAACCTTATCAGTGTTTCTCAACTGGTGGTTGGAACAGGACTAAAGGTGTCTTTCGATGACGAGGGATCCGAGATTACTGAAAAGAAGTCAAACAATGTTCTGTTGAAATCAAAGCGAAAAGGAAAGATGTAACCTTTGAATACTGTTACCTATTCGCTCAATCAAACGAAAGCTGGCTTTGGCACCGAAGACTATCCCATCTGAATTTTAAAGACATCAACAAATTGGTGCTTGGGGATCATGTTCGGGGTCTTCCTGTTCTAAAATTCGACAAAGAACATATGTGCGCTGCATGTGAAATGGGGAAGCAAAGTCGACAGAGTCATCCTTCTCGCGTCAACACAAAAATAATTGAACCACTTGAATTACTTCATATTGATTTATGTGGTCCATCTTCAATCGAAAGTGTTGGTGGAAACAAGTATATACTTGTTATAGTAGATGACTTCTCTCGATTTACCTGGGTATTCTTCTTAAAACAGAAATCAGAGGCCACTCCTAAACTAAAGCTCTTCATCAAGCAGGTCGAAGTCCAGCTGAGAAAGATTGTTCGTAATATAATAAGTGACAACGGGTTGGAGTTTAAGAACAAATACTTTGAAGAGTTTCTTGCAGAAAAAGGAACAACTCACAATTTCTCGGCTCCATACACTCCACAACAGAACGGCATTGTCGAAAGGCGAAACCGATCTCTGAGTGAGGCAGCCCGAACCATGCTCAGCTTCGCTTCATTACCTCTGTATTGCTGGGCTGATGCCATTGCTGTTGCATGCTTTACACAGAACAGATCTTATCTCAACAAACGCTTTTCAATCACTCCATATGAGATCTTAAACAACCGAAAGCCAAATGTCAAGTTTTTCCATGTGTTCGGCTCAAGGTGCTTCATCTTTAATTCAAAGGAGCACCGAAATAAGTTTGATGTGAAAGCAGATGAAGGAATATTTCTGGGCTATTCCTCAACCTCCAAAGCATATAGGGTTCTCAACAAACGTTCAAAGAAAATCGAAGAGACCTATTATGTTACCTTCGACGATAACTACGTCAAGAGGCTCAAAACCACCAAAGGCTCTGTGGAGGATATATTTCTAACTTATGGTCAAGTTACTATACCAATTTCAAATCTATTTGAACAATACATGCTGCTGTTTGATGAGCCCGAAAAGGCTATTCTCTCTGAATCCAAAGCTGCAGACAACAAGGTAGATAACTTGAAGAAGATAATCAATGACGTTGCAGCAAATATGGAAGAAAACCAACCTGTTGACTCCAACAAGACAGACGCAAGTGAACCTCAAAAGGATTGCTCACATGCTCAGGGGGAGGGTTCGTCTGATCTTCCCAACCCATATTCAACATTCCAGGGGGAGAGCTCTGCAACCGAAAGTCAAGTCCAAATGGAAAACTTTGAGCCCGAATTTGAGGAATTATCATCTTTCGAAAGAAGACATTCTAATCCTGAAACTGAGGAAGTCTCATCTTCTGAAGGGAAGGATTCTAATCCTGCAATAGAAGACGTATCATTGCTCGAGGGGGAGAATGTGAGCAATAACGATGATGACTCTCAGTCGGAGTTTGAAGTGGATGTGAACGCTGAACTGGATCCTTCATTTGATCCTAATTATCCTCCACTCGTCAAATGGACCAAAGATCATCCCCAATAACAAGTCATTGGTGATTCCACAGAAAAAGTTCTTACTCGATCTCAATTAAAAGAGAAACGAACAACACTCTTTTCAAGAGTAGAATTTTGTATGTTCAATTCTTTCGTCTCAAAAGTCGAACCGAAGGCAGTCAAGACTGCACTTGATCATTCTGATTGGGTACAAGCAATGCAGGACGAACTTCATGAATTCGAACGAAATAAAGTGTGGAGACTTATTCCAACACCAAAGGATGCTTCTGTGGTCGGATTAAAATGGGTGTTCAGAAATAAGATGGATAAAGAAGGGAACGTAATACGCAACAAGGCGAGGCTGGTGGTGAAAGGTTACTGTCAAGAAGAAGGAATAGACTATGAAGAAACCTTCGCTCCAGTAGCAAGGCTAGAATCGGTTCGTATATTTCTCGCCTATGTTGCACACAAAAACTTTGAAGTCTTTCAAATGGATGTGAAGTGTGCCTTCTTAAACGGTGAACTGGAACAAACTGTGTATGTAGAGCAACCACCGGGCTTTGTGAACGAAAAATATCTAGATCACTGCTACATCCTGGATAAGGCGGTCTATGGTCTCAAGCAAGCTCCACGAGCCTGGTATGAAACTCTAACTAGATTTTTGAAAATGTCCAAATTTAAACAAGGTTCAGTTGACCCAACCTTCTTTCGTAAGAAAGAGGGTAACCACCTTATGATCGTTCAAATTTATGTTAATGATATCATCTTCAGCTCCACAAATCCGAGCTTAACTGCTGAGTTCAGCAGCTGATGGAAACTAAATTTGAAATGAGTTCAATGGGTCCTATTAACTTTTTCCTTGGTCTGAATATAAGACAGGGACCAGAAGGCA
This sequence comes from Lactuca virosa, assembly GCF_052849685.1. Lineage (NCBI taxonomy): Eukaryota > Viridiplantae > Streptophyta > Magnoliopsida > Asterales > Asteraceae > Lactuca > Lactuca virosa. Next base: position 59,091,772 of record NC_136430.1, on the reverse strand, counting down.
TTTTCATTAATCAAGAGGCCTACACGAAGACATTACTTGCCAAGTTTGGAATGATGGGAGATTCAAAAATAAAGGTTCCTATGGCGTTCGGCACAAAACTAACATCTTCCCTGGACAAACCGGCCGCCGACATGACTCTTTCTCGTCAGATGATTGGGTCTCTAATGTATCTCACTGCAAGTCGGCCAGATATAATGTTCTCTGTTTGTTATTGTGCCAGGTTTCAAGCAAATCCACGCGAACCTCATCTGTTGGCAGTAAAGAACATCTTTCGGTATCTAAAACGAACTACGTCTCTCGGGTTGTGGTACCCAGCCAAATCAGGGTTCTTTGTTCAAGCATTTTCAGATGCTGATCTTGGGGGATGTGGACTCGACCGGAAGAGTACCCCTGGAGGATGTCAATTTCTGGATGGCAAACTCGTAAGCTGGCAATCGAAGAAACAAACATGTGTATCTCTCTCCACTGCCGAAGCAGAATACATCGCCGCAGCATCATGCACATCTCAAGTCATCTGGATACAAAGTCAACTTCGTGACTTCGGCCTAAATATGAAGAAAATCCCACTATATTATGATTATGAAAGCGCAATTAGGATTTGTCACAACCCAGTGCAACACTCAAAGACGAAACACATAGCACTGAGGTATCATTTTATCAAAGATCATGTGGAAGATGGTAACGTTGAAATTCATTTTGTAAGAACCACTGATCAATTGGCTGACATCTTCACTAAGGCCTTGCCTGAAGCAAGTTTTAATAAAATCCTGCAAGGCTTAGGAATGATGGAAGCTGAATCCGTACCAAAATCTCAATAAAAGTTAGAAGCAAAATAGAGCGAACGCTCGGTCCATTTCGGGTTCGGTTCTTCTGGGAACCGAAATGCACCGAACGCTCGGTCCATTTCGGGTTTGGTTTCACCGGGCTCGTTTCGCCTCTAATGTCTATCTTATGGTTTCGGTTGTATAGTATGTATACTCTTTTCCAGCAAATTCCTTTATGCATTTCTTCAATGTTTCATAAAATCCAAAAATATTTCTTTCTGTTTTTAATTCTTTTTCATAATATTTCATAAAATCCAAAAATATTTCTTTCTGTTTTTAATTCTTTTTCATAATATTTCATAAAATCCCAAAATATTTTTCTTTTCATTTTCGTTTCTTGCTTATTTTCTGTATAAGAATTTCTCTCACTGGTGGAGCTGGGGCAGGTATCAATCTCAACCTATGTACTAGCTAAGTGTCCCTAGAAGCATGCTGTTGTAAGTTGACCAAAGCCTCAAACGATCTTTAGTAAGGCCTTAATGACTTGATACATACAAATCTTGTCTTACCAATCAGGCTGTCTAATTTACTCTGATCATGAGCTGTCTTACTCTTCTCACATGGAGTCAAGAGTTTTCTATTTTGTCAATCTTTTGTAACAGAGGCACATTCGGTTATCTTACCCACCTTATTTTTCTCCATCACTGTTCGCTTCACATTATGTAACCCTTGAGACTCTCAGCAATAACCACTGAGGTTTATGGTTACACTCTTTCTGTGTTGATGATCTTAGTTTTGTTCACCACGAATTAAGTGAAACCCAAAATCCAACTCCCATAATGAATTGACGGTGAACACTTCAACGTTCTAATTTTTTTTATGTCACCTTGTGAAATTTCCATTTTCTTTTTGTGCGATCTTTATGAAATTGTTTTTCACCAAGACTCTTTCTTCCAAAAGGATCCAGTTCTTATTTTTGAGATTTCCTGTTATCATATTTTCAACGAGTCACTAAATATGTTTCCTACCTACTTGTTTAACAGGCCACATTGGCCTCACAAGTACTTCATTCTGCTTCGGTCTTATATCGAGTATCGAAGTCATGAATTGAAGCGAAAGCCACCCTTTATCGCCTTAATTAAAAAGATGCCTTTCAATGCTTATTAACAAGTACTTGATCGTTATTCAACGGGAAGCAACACAAGCACTTTGGAGTCTCTCTTGACTTTGAAGGAAGAGATTCATGCCCGGAATCAATCGCTTTATGTCTTAATAGACATCACAACTTCCCACAAAGACTTTGCTTTATTTCTCTCTCATTTACACCCTTACGCACACACACTCTATATTCTCAAAGCGGTCTTGTTCAGTTCTTAACAAGTTAATGCAGACGGTTTTGAAATTAACAGTGATGGTTTGGTGTAACGTCTTTGAATTATTATGGTAATCGCATTTTATTGAAGACTCATCCGATGACTCAGTAGGAAGTTTAAATGCTTGACGATTTGAATTATGGATAAGTTTCGAAGGTGCCAGAATTTGAATTGGTCAGCATGCGTCATCTCTACTTTATCAGGGTTGCAAGCTGTCACAATCACGCCTTTTCAGCAGTTGTTTCCAAGATTTCAGCAATCATCACTTACGATTTTTCTCTCTCCAAGATCGTATATAAGGGCTAATTTCAGTGTGACTGTTCCTTACCACACTTCTATTCACTAGAGAAAAAGCAGGCACTCAATTTCTCACTGTTCATCTTCTTCCTCAACAAGCTTCATCAATGGCAGAATCATCATCAGTTCAAGAAACTACTGCTCGCTCCACTCTTCTTGCAATCAAACCTAATCAGAACTCTGCAGCTGACAAGAAGTTGTTTATTGACATGCTACGATGGTATATTCAGTTTCGGCAGACACTTCTTGCTCTTATTCCTCAGCTGTTCAAAGTTGTGAAGACAGTAAAGGCTACTCAACAGAAATAATCTCTCGACTCATTTGACGCAAAGGGGGAGATTGTTGGGTTAAATAGTGTTGCGTCATGGGCTCGGTCCTTAGCCCGGTTTTGCTATCCAGTTTAGGCCTGTCCAACTGTGATTGTTTTGTTAAGGGTTTAGTATATAAGGTGCATGCATGCAGCCTTAGTAATTAGCCCTTTGATAATTATTGTTTTGATTTGTACTACAAAACCCTAGCTCGCATCTACAGTAGAAGTTCTTAGTCGAGCTCTGCTGAGGCGTGACTACATTTTAATCATTCAACATTATTTGATTCCTTATTGTGTTCTCTATGTTCATTTGATTTTATTGTTTAATCTGTTGAAGATCTAATCGATCTAAGAGTTTTTCAACTCAACACACAAGTTTGTATATAATTCAAGATTAGATAGACCTTCGAATAAGTGATCCTACTCCAAAACTACACCCTTAAGAGGAATGGATAGCGAAGCGTAGACCACAGATTCTAAGTCTATAAGATCTTGATTATATATAAAACTTTAGGAATATGCCTTGCAAGATTATAGACTTATCCGTAACGGTCTTTTAGGTTATCACATAAGTTATTTATATGGACTAAAATACTCCTATAGTATTTTAACGTAATGTACTTGGTATGTTCTAAACTCGTTATCGCGCTATCGTATCATAGAATACTCCTATAATATTCTAACTCTAAATGTACTTGTTCTGGTGTTCTCTTGACTAGTGTTCAGGTAAGTTTTAACACTGTTGCAACACCACATCATTCCCAAACACATGTCGGTCACATCTCGAATGAATATAGTTGATCAGGCTAGATTGATCCTAGCTATGATTACATAACTGTTCAGGTTGACGACAGTGCCCAACCTTTAAATACTTTAGTTATGTTCTCCTCGTGACACTAGTTCTATTATGTACATGTATAAGCAAGTAGGTATATTTTTATAACTTGTAGTTATACTCTAAAAATATATCATTATCCAGAGCACTTAAGCACCATTGTATTTATAGTTGTATATCTTTTATCGGTAGATATACTTAGTTCACTATAAACAATGCTCTGATACAAATCTGTCACACCCCAAAACCGGAACGGCGGAATCGTTCAGGGGTGGAGGATGTCATGTTTAGTATCACGAGATATGTATATGGTAAGCAAGTAATGAACAACCATTTCATTTCGAAAGAAAGTGTTTACAATGTGTGTGTTCACAAAACATGGAATTCATAAACAAATAACAAAACAAGACTTGAAGCTATAATGCTCCATCTTCTGAATCCCCAGCACGAGCACCTGTCTAATAGTCTCCTGAGAATACAAGTTATTTGAAAGAGTTGATCAGCAATTAAGCTAGTGAGTTCATAAGATTTTAATGATGTGAGTAAGTTGTAAAGTGTTGTTGAAAATGTAGTTGTAACATTGTAACGACGTAAATTTTCAAACAATTTTTCATTTTTAAAACATAATTCATTCATAACAAAACCCATTGTATCACATAATATCTCAATGAACAACCCCAGAATCTCAAGTACATAAATCTTCATCAGTGTGTACAGACCATGTCGGCGCCTTCCCGCGATCCTCGCTAGTACCTGAAACACATAACACAACAACTGTAAGCATAAATGCTTAGTGAGTTCCCCAAAATACCACGTACAACACATATGCCTTTCCAGGCCATAACTCTATAGGATCCTCCGATCCATGTGTCTTAGGGGACTTCTGTCCCAAATCCCGGTAGACCTTCCGGTCCTACCTGTATCGACCTTCCGGTCCGTAACCTCCTGACCTTCCGGTCCATGTCATCTTGACCTTCCGGTCCAGATCATCTTGACCTTCCGGTCCGTACCATACATAGCATACATAGCACATACATATCACATAACCGCATATAGCACATACATCTCACAGCATACAAGACCTTCCGGTCACACATAGGTACCCTTCCAGGTACAGTATAGTGAGAAGACTCACCTCCCATGATGTTTAGTAAACCTTCTGGCTTGATAACCTCGATCGAGCCTCCGCCTAACACATAAGGAAAACATCTCTAATTAATACTTTCTCTTGTTTTCATCTCTAATAATGGGTAGAAGACCATTCTACCCCTCCCTGGCCTCTCTTGAATCAGCTTGACCAAGACCCCATGGTCAACTAAAGTCAACTCTAGTCAACGGTCAACTTTGACCAAACTCGTCGAGTGCACTCAGGTGACTCGGCGAGTCCATGCTTGTCCTCTGAATCCTCTTAAGGTCTCACTCGACTCGTCGAGTTAACCTTTCACTCGACGGGTTACCACTGGTCACGAATCGCGGGGCAACCCGACTCGACTCCTCGAGTCCCCATATGGACTAGACGAGTTCCCTCCACGGCATCACTCAAATGACCTTCTGAGGTCAGATCTGTTTCTCTAACTTATAGATCTGACCTTCTTACACCGAATTATCACATAAAGGTTCAAACTTTAAGCTCATGCAACACTCTTATGCCCTTATATGAAGAAATAGCTCCTAAAATGGCAACCTAGATCCATATCTCCAATGGAACAGCATAAAGCAGAATGGTTGGGACTCTCTGGACCTCTTAAGGTCCAGATCTAAGACTTATTCCACCTTGGGACCTCATAAGCTTTGAATCCAAGCTAAAGAAGGAATAAGAAAACCCTAGATTCAAGAAAACCACCAAATACACGAGAATGAGTATAGATTCATACCTCCTACAGCCGTCCCATGCGAAGAGATGCTAGATCCACTGCCCCCATCTCGTTCCTTGCTTGAGTCATGCTCTTTTCCTTCCACAAAACCCACCAAATTACTTGATTTCATCATAAGAACTCTCCCAAGGCTCCAATGGCGATTTAGGGTTTCTCACAGGAGATATGAGGCGCATCCAAGGTCATATGTTCCTTTAAATAGGCTCCAACCCCGGAACTTAGGGTTTTCTCTGCCCAGCACCTACCCGGCGAGTCCATACTTGGACTCTTCGAGTCCTTTCATTAAATACCCGCAATCAACTCGACGTGACTCGGCGAGTCAGACTCTCGACTCATCGAGTCCCTCCTAAATCCTCCAAATTGAAACACAAACTGACATCCCCGAAATCCCAGATGTTACAATTCTCCCCCACTTAAATTAGATTTCGCCCTCGAAATCGCTCCTCCACATACAGATCGAATCCAATAACCAAATGGCACCATCGATAGGATCTCATGCCACACAGCTTCCATCCTCTCTGGACACCTGGATCCCAACAGGGATTCCCAATCCTGGAGGAAACCCAACCCTTCAGATTCTCTCCTGACATAATCCAACAATCGGCTACCGATCCCTCATACCAAACATAGCAACCATCCGAATCACGACCCAAGAAACGGGAGGGTTCACGTCCCAGCAGGGATCATCCACTGAACTGCTATCGGAACCCAACCGAACAAAGAATTATCAACTCTATACCCTCAAACCCTAAGGAATAATCGTGCTCGCTCTGAAGTGTCCTCAGAGATCAAAAAAATCAAAAGCCTCAGCTCCATTCCTCGTATCCCTTTTTAACACCGAGTACCAGGTCTGATCTTGACCTAATAGTTGAACCTCCAGGGTCATCCGTTGCATTATCCCAACCGTCTTCATGGTTTCCTTCTTACTAACCACATCGGCCCAATGTGACCCTCGAGTAATGAAGTCCGCTTAACCCTAAGCGAATGCTACCTTCCCAACTGAAGATTGACTCGACCCCGACCTCTGTCATCTGTTACTCATAGTTCTAAGCAACTTGCGGTGCCTCTCGTACCTGAGTACTGACCCACACAGGTCTAAGACATCAGATGAAAAATACTACTCCTCAACATGGAACCCACCTCAGAATCCAGAACCTCATCTCGCCTATCCAATGCACCACCAGAGCCAAACTCAAACTCGGGAGTTTGGTCCGACCCAGAGTTGGAACCACTCGTCCCAACGAAGCACTCAACTCAGAACTCATTTCCCGCAACTCATGCGTACCTCACTTATCCCATTCTTTCGGATTGCAATGACCACACCTTACTCAGAACATAATGATCCCCTAACATTGAGGAGACCCCGATCTCGCCCCTGGTCCGACCACCAGGTTCCCAAAAACTCATAAATTAGGGACACCCCATGCCTAAAACTCTTCTGCGCCTTGCTCTCATCAAAGAGTACTTTATCATAACAACTTCTCGCTAGCTAGTGTGTACTACGTCTTCCCGTAGCACCACATCAACCTCTCACTGACTGGTGAGTACTACGGCTTCCCGCAGTATCACCACAACCTCTAACTGACTGGTGAGTACTACGGCTTCCCGCAGTATAACCACAACCTCTCACTAGTGAGTACTACGGCTTCCCGTAGCATCACAACAACCTCTTACTAGTGAGTACTACGGCTTCCCGTAGCATCACAACAACCTCTGACTAGTGAGTACTACGGCTTCCCGTAGCATCACAACAACCTCTGACAAGTGAGTACTACGGCTTCCCGTAGCATCACAACAACCTCTGACTAGTGAGTACTACGGCTTCCCGTAGCATCACAACAACCTCTGACTAGTGAGTACTACGGATTCCCGTAGCATCACAACAACCTCTGACTAGTGAGTACTACGGCTTCCCGTAGCATCACAACAACCTCTGACTAGTGAGTACTACGGCTTCCCGTAGCATCACAACAACCTCTGACTGACTCACACACTCCACGGACCATTCACATATAGGCGCATGCACTTACCCAAATTATGCATCACTATATCTAGCAGTAATCGCCATAATAAAACACTCTTCTCTGCTGCAATCCGTATTCTTGGATAATCTCACTTTCTGACACTAACCGAAAGGACTCCCACTGGAATCATAGATGCTTGACCTACCACCTGCCATCTCCACTCAAGACTCAAAATCATCTGAAATCCAGTGCATTAAATTCGGATACCTCGATACACCACCATAGAACCTCACGACATCTCGTCTCATCCACTGATCTTCCTGTTCCACAACCTGGAATTGGTTGTCTAATTAACTTCTGCCCTTCCCAAGCTGACTAACAGCCCCATCATTGAACTAGAATTTCTCAACCGTCGAACTCACCCTACGAGCCAATCATCTCGAATTCACCATTTTGACCTCGAAGAATTTCCGTTCACCCCAAGGTCTCCGACCAACGGCCAATTGCTGTGGAGACACTCATCCTTTTCAAACATGACACATTTATTATCTCGCTCTACAACTCGTCTCAATCACCAATAACCCTGGGCTCATGAGTTCGCACTGCCGATCTCTCCGTATCCAGATCTCTAACCATTCTCGATCGAATCTCTAATCCCCTCAAAAAAATACCCGGTTCTCCACCAATTAGGATTCGAACCAACCCCAATCGGCGCACCAGCAATCAATCCCACAGGCTGTTTCCACCAGTAACATCGCACCGACTCTTGGAAGGTGCTACACAATGCTCGATGATCTCCTGACAGAGATCGAGCAACTCCAATGCCCCGAAACTCAGATGAAATCCTCAGAACTTCCTACCATGACTGCCTTTAGTCATTCAGAATCTCACACCATTCCATCACCGGACCTCCCAACCGTCCGATATTAACCCTGACTCTTAGTCTGGAAGTAATGATCTACCGTACTCCTTATCATTGACTGCTCAACCAACGTTCCATCACGTCACTTATCATAAGAGCAGAAACCATATTTCCACTCTTAATACCTATCAGAGACAATAAGGGCCACCTCCCTGATATACTCCTCTTGATCGTCCGACGTTGCAGCTAACACATGCCCTACTATACTCAATTAGGGTGTCTCCTGGTCCTTGACCATCTCAGTGTTGGATTAATGTCTAAGTCCATAACTATATTTGGTATGTACTTGACCCGACCCGACATGGTCTATTTGGGTTGCACTTCACCGGCACAATTTATATGGATAGTCTGTTGAGAATAGTATATTTATGATTTATATTAATATATTATAAGTTCTAATATATTAATATGGAATCATATTATTTAATTAGTATTGATCAAGAATTAATTTAGAATTAATTAAGTGATAAAAAAGAACTATTTAAATATGGACTCTTATATATATGGAATGGGCCAAGTTCATTTAGGTTGGGCTAAGCTTTCATTGTTGGTCCATGGAGCTTTTAACCCATGGATCCTATGTAAATGAAAGGTCATGGGTATTAGGGTTTACATGGATGTAACCCTAATCCTCCATAATATATAAAGCGGTCCTTGGCTCACAAAATTGGCACAAGTGTGTGAAAATAAGAGTGGGCCGATTTTAGTGTGCATACATATTCTCTCAAGTTCTTCCAAGGTGTTTTGGTGATTTGTGATTCCATTTGAGGCTTCCACACTATTGGGGCTAAGCTCTTAAAGCTTGAAGACATCAAGCTACATCAAAAGGTATGTCATCTAACTAGAACTTTGTAGTATAGGTGCTTCATAATATGCTAGTTAGGATGAAACCTTGGAATAGTTAATATTTGCATGTATAATAGAGAAAACATAGATCCAAGGTTTATAGGGTTGCATGTACACCATAGGAGTGTTAGAATGCTTAAAACCCAACAGTGGTATCAGAGCCATGGGTTGTTTTCTGTTATATTGATGCAAATGTTTTATTTTCAAGTTGAAAAAAAAGGAAAAAAAAACATGACGTTTGTCAAATTTTAAGATAATTACTTGTTTTGTGAAAAACGAATTATTTGTAAAATTTGAATCATTTGTTATATGAGTTGAATTAGGTCAAATTTAGTAAAAGATAAAATGATATGATTATTTTATTAGTTTTAAAAGTTTGATCTAAATGTTTTAAGGAGTTACATATTTTGTCATAAAATTTTGGAGCTCAAAAGTTTTTTTAAAGTTGTGATCTTAAGGGTTTTTTAAACTTCCATAAGTTATGGATATGAAAGTTTTTTTAAAAAAAAAAATTTGATTCAAAGTTTTTATGGAGTTACAAAATTTGGTATTAATGTTTTAAAGAATTCCATAACTTGTTCTTAAGTTATGGAACATGGAAAGTTTCATCATAAAACACCATTAATTCCATAAGTTATGGAATCCAAAGGTTTTCAAGAATTACAAAACTTGCCCTCAAGTTTTGGAATTTGAGAAAAGTTTTTTATGAAAAAAAAGAATTGAATTCTAAAACTCTTACGTTCATAACTTAAACAATTAATTAAATGGTTTTAATTTTGAGTTTAGTAATTGGAATTATGATGTTTTGTTGAATAGTTCAAATTAATGCTTATGGACTTTATTAATAGTTAATTAAAGCGTTTAATTAAAAGAGTATTATTAAATCCATAAATATATGGTTTGAGTTTAATTAAATTAAAAGTCTAGTTTAATTAATAGATTAAACCACCAAGTATTTTAAATGTCTAAAATACACCCTTATACTATTATAATATTAAAAGTTTAATATATTATATGTATAAGAGCAAGTCGTCTTACCATTAGTAGGCCTGATTCACGAAGCCGGTCTATAGGGGGGGTATAAGGTTACTGCCTATAAAATGGCAGTTTAATGGGTGTCCACTCTCACTCACCGCTTCCTTGACCGGTGGAGGGTCGTTAGCCGAACAGGTAGGACAAGGACTATAATTCTCCCTTCGTTATAAGTATAATGATAAATACTAAGTAACTAAACACTTATAAATTCCCAATCTTAGTTACTTAGGAAAATGTGAATAAGGTGCTAATCCATGAAATTACACTTTGCACTTTGTTTAAGCTGTTAGTGGAGCGTGTGTGGTTAACCGACACATTAACCTGGACTTAACAAGGTAGGAAAGGGTAACTTAATGTTTATCATAGTATCGTTGGAGCGTGTGTGGTTAACCGGCACATCGATTGAGGGGTAAATATTAAGGGTACCAAGTACATTTGCATGGTTACTTCTCACCTTGTTTTGTGATCCTCGGCATCCCAGTCACAAAACCTGAAGGGCACACTCGAGATTGAAACATGCCATTGAAAAGTTCAATGAATCTCAAAAGAATCTAGGAGTTTCAAAACCAATTAAAACCTACTAATGCATTTCGTTTATCTTGGTGGAAATTGGTGAATCGTCATTCACCTACCTTCAAATATTTTATAGCTTGGATTACGGCATCCCTCTTCCAAGTTATAAAATAGTTTGTTGGGTCCTAGCCTTAATATATCATATTGGGTGTTATATTAAGGACTTAAATTAACTTTACGTGAATTTCTCCCATTGTTGATGTCTGGTTTAGACAACAATGATCTTCCCAAACCAAGCTTTCCTAATGAATATGACTTCCCGAGTTTAGCTCATGGAAGTCATACTTCTCTTCCTCCACCTCCTCTAATTATTCTCCCTAACCCACAAGTTCAAGGTCACTCAAGCCCTAATGGCAAGCAAGGTCTATGTGTGATCACATCTTAGAGATGAAGTCACATATTGACAAGCCGGGAGAGTTGGGTGTCAAAGTCTTGAGAAAGTTGGATGTTCAATCACTTTCTAAGTCACATAGTGAGTTCCTTTGGGACTACTATGAAACAGACTATGACATGAACCTTAATGATCATATCTATTTGCTTGGTGCTGCTGAATCAACAATGATTTGGAACGATAGTAAAGCAAATTTGATTAGAAGATCAACTTCCCAAAAACTTTATGGAAAGTGACAATGGTGACACTGGAAATCCAGAAAAAGCATTCTCTTTCCAATGGAAAGGGATTGGCCATAGTCAACCCGGTTGACCAAATGGTAAACAGGATGGCTAAGTCTGAGATAGTCCCATTACCAAAGGGTCCATATGTTTATTTTGCCAAAGGAAGGGGCGTTGATTGCAAAGCTGCCAAATTTACCTAAGGATGTTAAAGTCAATAAGTTTGACTCTACATCAGGTAGAGCCCATTATCTAACTCTGTTAAGTTCTATTCTGAGATCCTCATTACATGATGTGACTGGGTCACATGTTGATGTTTTAAGAATCAAAGAATAGAGAGAAATCTTAAAGGAAGTATATGCTGATTCTGATCGCGAAGGTGGATTTCGATCGCATCAGAATTTTGAGCAGTTGCTTAACAAGTTATGATATATTGCTAAGGAATAGATAACAACAATTTTCCATGTGGATTGTAAGGATAAGTTTTTCCGCAAAGTTTTAAAATAAAAGAAAATTGTTTAATTTTATTTATTTGAAGTATCCTTACAATGGCATTTGTGGAAAATTGTTGCTTATATGATTCCACTGACAGCAATATTGGAAAATGGATTTGATTCTTTCATTTGTGGTAGTGTCTAAATTTACCAAATCAGGAAAGTTCCTCATCACCCAAGTTTCAATTGGACCGAAACTTGGAATCATGCAAGTTGAATAGTATGATGAATGAGAACTTTCAAGCATTGGAAAATCAATACTAATTACTTGTTCACATGGATGTGTGAGTCAAGTGAAGGACTAAAGGGATCGAGTACACATTCTTGTGCACTGGTCATGTCCACCACAAAGCTCGTTAAGACTATTTGATTTACTAAAGTTTAGTAAATATGGTTATACTTACAAGTTTAAGTATAATTCTGAAACATTGGAAAAGTCTCAATGTATGGCAGAACGAATGGGAAGAATCAAATTAGGTAGAAAGATAAAAGTTTCTCAAATCTGAAAAGATGGGAGAGTACTTTAGTATCATGTTTGTGATCATCTTAATGATTTAGAAATCATATCACAATTAGTCCTCTAAAGGTCATCTTAGTGCATTATTATGACTAAGAAGAGGAGTCATGAATTGTTGAAATGGTTAGATCAGGAAGATGAGTCATACTTCGTTCCAAAACAATTCTTAGAGTCATACTCCAAGATTGTAACTTGAGTGACATATCTTAAAGAAAGGTTTAAAACACTTGTCAAATGTAAGAGTAAAAGTGTCCTACTCTTGTACATTTGAAATTGGTAAGTTGTGATGTTTTGGATAAAACAAAGACCAACTAAGGCCAATTGTGTGAAGTGTTTGTCTTGATAAAGAATCCGCACTATCTCTTGAATATTTGGCAAGATAGTCTTATATGTCAAGAGGATAGTGGGAGTCTTAAAGATCCTAAAAAGAATTTCAAGAACTAATCAAGAATAAAACCTGAGGTTCTTCACTAGCACACGACTTGAGGTTTATAACCTATCGTGTTGACATATTCTGTGCCCATTCCAGTTAAAGTTGGCTTTCCATAGGAGTTCTGAAAGTTCTCAATTGGTTGCATAACAACTTGGAAGCAATGGCAGGCCCTGTACTGCCAGGTGGCAAGAAGTTAAGATTGCATAAGTTCAGTCCATATGAGTTTGGATTTGTCATTATCCTTGTCTTGTGACTATGGTTTTGACGATTCACATGGATAAGAACACATACACCATAAAATCTAAGGGTCATAAGGTTTCTCTCCGATTCATGAAAATGATGGTGAGGAAACACTTCCACCAAGTAGATTTGAAGCAGATGGCAAAAGGTCTAAACAATTGAGACTATGATTACGGCATCCCTTTTCATTGTTCTGAAATTGTTTAGACACACATGGTTGCTATCTAAGGAAAGGTATATGATTTTGATAAAGTTTTATCAAAGCATCTCGTATCAGAAATCTGAACTTTGGTAAGAAAGTCAATAAAGTATTGATTTCTAGAAGTCCAGCTGATTTCTGAGTACATGTCAAAGCTAGTGGGAGCATAAGTGTTATGCTAATAATCATCATGTTAGTCGGAGCATGATAATTATTGTTAGTGTTGCAAGTTAGCAATGTTAATTATAGAAAACAAAAGTTTCAATTCGTGAGGCTGCAGGGATTGAAAAAGTTGTTTTGCTATAATTAAGGGAGAGGATATACTTCATTTCAGTTCTAAAGGCTTAGATTGAGACCTTAATAATCCTTAGTCAAGAATATATATATGAATTTCATGTTGGATTGGTTCAACTTAAGGAAATTCTATATATTGCGTTCTCAAAATTCGATTATGATTACGGCATCCCTCTTCATAGTCAAATTTTGAAAACATGGCAAATAAAAATATTGTAGCAAAAGACTGGTCTAGAATCATGTCTTTATGTGAGACATCATGAATCGTGTACCATTTTCTTTGGGTACAGGATCGGTTGCATGTGCTATAATATTTGTCATTTCTAAATTTTTCCAAATGCCCAGAGGAATTAAGAAGGGAAAAGGTCTAGAATTGGATATGACTAAAATGATTAAGCAATTGTCAATCTGAGGTTTACCAAAGATTGGTTGCTCAGGGACAGTTGGAAGTATAGTGCTAATTTTGGAAGGACCATATTGACATATTCTGAAAAGAGGCATCTCTTATTCAGAAGTGATAGTCAAAATGAGAATATGGAGTTGTCTCCATAGGTGGAAGTTATCTGTGTAAGATTAGAAAACTTAATGCAAGAAGCATGTCCAAAGCAATGTACTTTGAATATGAGACTTAGTTTCCATGAAGTTGATCTCCATTGGAATACCTTATAATGACTGTTGACAAGTCTTTGTGACTTTGTACATATTCATTACAGGAGGGTCAGTACATATAAGTTTAAAATCTCAACAGATTTCGATAAATGATAGGAATTTGAAATTCTCACATTTTTCGATAAGGATTTGGGAGTGTGAAATTAGAATCATTGAAATTATGTTCAATTGGTTTATTTCACAAAGTAAGGATCATAGACAAACATATAGTGCATACTTGGTGTATGGCAAAGCTATTGTTTAAGAAAAACATAGTGTACATGCTTGGAGCATGGGACAACTAGTGTTTTTAATTCAAGTATAAAGTTGATAAAACCGAAACAATGAATAATGAGTAATCAGTATGGTGATAAATCAAAGTGTTTATTTATATTCATAGGGTTTGATACCATATTTGATTCATTTATTCTTGTGTTTCACTTTGCATGTTTTGACTTCCAGAATAACTAAGTCGCTCTTCCTGAATGATTAAGTTATTCAAACCATCCACAGTCCGTCATATGTTGGAAGTAGATATGAATCAAGACTGTCATGGGTTGGTTTGTAGAGGTCCAAGTTGGTGGACAAAGTGGTGCTACAATACTCATGAGTGCTCATAAGTTCTGAGTATTGGATTCAACCCACGCTCATTTGAATCACTTCATGGATTTTATCACGAGTGATCATGAGACGATAATATCTTATATTCTTAAAACCTAGAGATATGAGTTGTTACTATGAGTTGGTTATACATTGATTGCACGAAAACGCATTGGTAACTCGATGTTATAAAACGTGCCTTTGTGTATGATTCAACAGGTAGTAGAACAAGCCATATGAGTCGAAGTTTATCCATTCCTTTTACCTTCGGGATAAAAGCGATATCTGTGGGCCCCTCGATGATTTAGCGATGACACATGTGAGTGCTTGGCCAAGCCAGGACTGATTTGATTTGTTCAATCAGTCAGTCATCATAAATCGAAAATCAAGAAACAACAAATAGACAGAGAGAATGATTATAATCCATGTCTCAGTCCATATGATATCTAGAATGGAGGAATATATGATCCCTTATCTAATCGACAAGTCATTGACAAGGTCAAAGTTCGACAGCGGCTTTAAGAGCTACGATTGCCAGTTAGGTTTTGAAGTCATACTCAATAATAGTTTTAGACTTATCTAAGTGGGAGACTGTTGGATTAATGTCTAAGTCCATAACTATATTTGGTATGTACTTGACCCGACCCGGCATGGTCCATTTGGGTTGCACTTCACCGACACAATTTATATGGATAGTCTTTTGAGAATAGTATATTTATGATTTATATTAATATATTATAAGTTCTAATATATTAATATGGAATCATATTATTTAATTAGTATTGATCAAGATATAATTTAGAATTAATTAAATATGGACTCTTATATATATGGAATGGGCCAAGTTCATTTAGGTTGGGCTAAGCTTTCATGGATGGTCCATGGAGCTTTTAACCCGTGGATCCTATGTAAATGAAAGGTCATGGGTATTAGGGTTTACATGGATGTAACCCTAATCCTCTATAATATATAAAGGGGTCCTTGGCTCACAAAATTGGCACAAGTGTGTGAAAATAAGAGTGGGCCAATTTTAGTGTGCATACATATTCTCTCAAGTTCTTCCAAGGTGTTTTGGTGATTTGTGATTCCATTTGAGGCTTCCACACTATTGGGGCTAAGCTCTTAAAGCTTGAAGACATCAAGCTACATCAAAAGGTATGTCATCTAACTAGAACTTTGTAGTATAGGTGCTTCATAATATGCTAGTTAGGATGAAACCTTGGAATAGTTAATATTTGCATGTATAATAGAGAAAACATAGATCCAAGGTTTATAGGGTTGCATGTACACCATAGGAGTGTTAGAATGCTCAAAACTCAACACAGCATACGCGGGGCGTACTCCTGCGGTACGCGGGGCATACATCGAGCCTCGCATTTAGCCACATCGGGGTAGCTGACCAAGTATGTGGGGTGTACTCCCCCTACGCGGGGCATACCCTCGAAGATCCAAAAGTCTCATTATGTGCTTAATGGCTTAAGCACTTAAACCCAAACTATAGATATGTGGTCCAAATGCACCCTAGACTCATAAAGTCTCCAAATTTATGACTTTACACATCCAAAAGTTCTTAATACAAGGTCTTAACCCATTAAGACCCTTTTTCCAAATTCATGGGAGACTTCTAGCTATTGGGACTTCATTTTTATGACTAATGACCCTCCAAGGGTCTGAAAGGATGACTCAAAACATCAAGGACATGCCATGCTCAAGATGGAGCATTTGGGACCAAAAAGAAACATAAAAAGACCCAAACATGAGATCTATCAAATAAACGATAAAGGTATGAACTTTATACCTTTAGATGGTGGAGAGGAGAGTCAAACTTCCAGATCCAATCCTTGCTTCAAGCTTCCAAGCTTCTTGATGCACTTCTCCTTCCTCTAAAACACCAAGAACACACTTTAGGGCTCTCATCCTCACTCTGGGAGGCTAGGGTTTGCAAGAACAACTCTAGGACTTTGGAGGCTTAAAAAGTGGGGATAAATGAGCCATAAGGATGCTTAAATACCCCACAAACCCTAAAACTTATGGTTTCCTTTAGACATGAGTACGCCCAACGTACATACGTGTACGCCCAGCGTACTCGGGAGCGCCGGAGTACGCTCAGCGTACCCACATGTACGCTTAGCGTACGCCTCCTGGCCCCAAAATTACAAACTTGCCACCAGGGCTTCCCATGACTACTACCGTCCAATCCAAGGGCCAAAATAACATAAATTAAAAACCAAGGGATGAATTTTTAAATACCTGGATTCTCGGGATGTTACAACTCTCCCCTACTTGAACTAGACTTCGTCCTAAAAGTCTGCTATATGGAACAACTCTGGATAACGCTCACGCATCTCAGCATCCGGCTCCCAGGTCCACTCGGAGCCCCTCCGATGCTGCCATCGTACCTTTACCAAAGGTACCTCCTTGCTATGCAAAACCCTCACCTTCCTTTCCAGAATTGCTATGGGCCTCTCAACATAGTTCAGGTACTCATCAAACTGAATATCATCCAAGGAGACTACCGCATCCTCATCCAAGACGCACTTTCGCAGCTGCGAAACATGGAAAGTATTGTGAATCTAATTGAGCTCCTCAGGAAGATCCAATCTGTAACCAACCTTGCCAACCCTAGAAATAACCTGAAAGGGACCAATATATCGGGGACACAATTTCCCCTTCTTCCTGAAGCGAATCACACATTTCCAAGGTAAGAGGTTCAGCAATACCATGTCGCTGACCTGAAACTCCAACTCGGACCGGCGTCGGTCGACATAGTTTTTTTGCCGACTCTGAGCACTCTGCAATCTCTGCCTAATCTGCTGAATCTTCTCCGACATCTAAATGACAACCTCGTTCCACCCCAAAACCCTGTGACCAACCTCGCCCCAACAAACTGGGGTACGCCATCTCGACCCATACAAGAGCTCAAAAGGCGGAGCACCAATGCTGGAGTGATAATTGTTGTTGTGGGAGAACTCCAAAAGAGGTAGGTAAGAGTCCCATCTCCCACCAAAATTAATGACATAGCCCCGTAACATATCCTCAAGGGTTTGTATCGTCCGCTCACTCTGGTTGTCGGTCTGCGGATGATAAGCTGTGCTGAAGTGCAACCTCGTGCCCAGTTCCTCATGGAACTTCTGCCAAAAACGAGAGGTGAACCGAACATCACGGTCTGAAACAATGGAGACCTCAACCCCATGGTGAGCAACGATCTCGCGAATATACACATCGGCCAACTTCTCGGCTGAAGAACTCTCCCGAATCACCAGGAAGTGGGCACTCTTGGGCAATCGATCCACGATGACCCAAATAGCATCGAAACCTTTTGCCGTATTCGGCAACTTGGTGATGAAATCCATCGAAATGTGCTCCCATTTCCACATGGGAACCTCCAGAGGCTGCAGCTTTCCATGCGGACTCTGACGCTCAGCCTGGACCATCCTGCAGGTTATGCACCTCTCCACGTACTAGTCGATCTCCCTCTTCATACACGACCACCAATAGCTCAATCTCGGATCCCGATACATCTTGGTGGCCCCCGGATGGATAAAGAATCGAGACTTATGAGCCTCCTCCAACATAATCTGTCAGACCCCACCAGACATAGAAACCCATACCCGACCACAACGGGTCAACAATCCATGACTATTTGGCATAAATCTAGCGATCTCACCCCTGATCCTCTCTATCTTCGAGTTCTCTTCCCGGACACCCTCGGCCAGAGCCTCCCTAATCAATCCCAAAACTAGAGAATCCACTGATATCCTCATACACGATACCCCATTTGAAGACCCAGCCGACTTGCGGCTCAAAGCATCTAATACCACATTCGCTTTACCCGGATGGTAAAGGATCTCACAATCATAATCCTTGACTACGTCCAGCCACCTACGCTGCCTCATGTTCAGGTTCGGATGATCCATAATATGTCTCAAACTCTTGTGATCAGTGCAGATAGTATGGTGGACCCCATAAAGATAATGCCTCCAAATCTTGAGGGCAAAAACCACAACCCCCAACTCAAGATCATGCATGGGATATCTCGTCTCGTGCGGCTTTAGCTGTCACAAAGCATAATCTATCACTCGTCTTCTCTGCATGAGGACCGCCCCCAAACCAGTGATGGATGCATCATAGAAAACCACAAAATCCTCAATTCGCTCTGGGAGGGTCAAAATCGGGGCCTCACATAGTCTCTGCCGAAGGGTCCCAAATATGGTCTGCTGCTCAGGGCCCCATCGAAAATCCACCTCCTTCCTCGTCAGACGAGTAAGGGGTAGTGAAATCTTGGAGAAATCCTGAATGAATCTCCAATAATACCCTGCCAATCCCAAGAAACTCCTGATATCTGAGGGAGATTTCGGAACCTCCCACTGCATCACAGCCTCGATCTTGGCCGGATCGACCAATATCCCATCCCGGTTAACGAGGTGTCCGGAGAACTGAACCTCTCGTAACCAAAACTTGCACTTCGAGAACTTATCATAAAGCCGTTCTCGCCTCAAAACCCCCAGCAGCTCGCGAAGATGCTCCTCATGCTGCTCTCTGGTCTTGTAATATACCAAGATATCATCAATAAATACGATAACTGAACGATCGAGCATCGGCCTGCATACTCGATTCATCAAATCCATAAATACTGCAGGTGCATTGGTGAGCCTAAATGGAATCACCACAAATTCATAATGTCCATAATGAGTCTGAAACGCGGTCTTCTCCACGTCCTCCTCTCTCACCCTGACCTGATGATACCCGGACCTCAAATCTATCTTGGAAAACCAAGATGCACCATGCAACTGGTCAAAGAGGTCATCAATCCATGGAAGGGGATAACACTTCTTCATCGTTAGCTTGTTCAACTCCCGGTAATCAATACACATCCGGTGTGAACCATCCTGATTCTTGAACAACAAAATTGGCGCTCCCCGCGGAGAACTACTCGGTCTGATGAACTACTTGCATAGCAGCTCCTGCAACTGAGATGACAGCTCCAGCATCTTAGGCGGTGCCAAGCGGTACGATGCCTTGGCAATCGGGGCCGCACCTGGCATGAGGTCAATCCTGAACTCAACCTGCCTCACAGAAGGCATACCGGGTAACTCCTCCGGAAATACATCAGAAAACTCCCTAACGGCCGGTCTCAACTCCCTCGTTGCAAATCAATATAAATCTCGCACCACCTGACGGCCTCCTGCATCTCCAACAATGAACCATAACACTGAGTAGAAACAAATTGCCTGATCTCCGTCGTGAGCATGCTCAAGTAACGGGTCATCTGAGCCTTCTCAGATGCAACAAACTCGGGGAAAAACAAAGCCCTCTCCGTAAACATCTTGGTGATCTCCGTCACTGTCTTAGAACCCTGTCTCAAATCCAGGTACTCCTGGGCCAACCTCTTACGCTCCACCAGCGGCACATATCAGGAGCAGAACATCTCAGAGAACTGCTCCCATGACACAACAGCTCTCTGCTCAGCAGAATAAGAACTAGTAGCAAGCCTCCACCAATCCTTCGCTCCGGTCCTCAGAAGGTTCAGAGCATACCTGACCTTCTGGTCAGCTGGACAAGAACAAGTGAAGAAACACCCATCCACATCAAATAGCCACCTCATGGAGATGATTGGGTCCTGCACCCCATCAAAATTCGTGGGCTTCGGATTGTCGATATCCCAATACAAAATCCCGACCCGATCCAACCCTTGCAGCCGCAACGGCTGCAGTGGCTACAACAGCAGCAGTCTCATAGAAGGCAGCATAATGCTCATCAAAGTACTCAACCACAGCAGTCTTGATAGACCCAAACATCTTTGGCAACTGAGCTCGAAAGCAAGCAACAACCTCCTCCTGCAGGATCTCCCTAATCCTGTTATCCAACACAACTGACTCACCCTGACGGCCAGCTCCTGATCCCAAACCGGACCCTGCCTCAACTCGATGCGTAGTCACCATACAGAAAATAAACCAGGAGGATATCAGATAGCACGCATATCATAGCAGGGGAGCTAAATCCCAACCAAGCCCTAGGGGTTGTGACTTCCTTGCTATGCATACGGCTCCTGTGCTTTCAGTAGTACGGGCCCATACTACCTTCCACACCTACCCGTATTTGTCTCATAGGATCATCACAGCACCCTAACAATACTCAAAAGCATAACCATACACTCAATCCTCACTCCCTAGAGGAAAGACTAAACATCTCAAAATTGGTCGGCTGACCCCACACAACTCATCCATGAAACTTCTACCAACCCTGTAGCACTCGTGTATGCTAGCCATACATAACGTTGGACCCTATATACATTCGAATAAATGATCCTACCCTAAGCCCTTCATCGAACAATAATAGCAAATAGGGCCAAACCAAACATTCTCAGGCTATAAGATCTTAGTTATGTATAACCATGATGCATACACTAAGCAACTACAGTAATGATGTCAATTCCATAAAAAGAAAGGTTCTAGGCTATCAGGCATCATATAATCAGGCAATTCTATCATGCAATTCCTAAAGATCACTATCCTATCACTAGCATGTTGTTCTAACATATCACGATATCAATAACAATGTGTTATTTTGGGGTCTACTTACTGGCTCCGGCTGATCGTACACCTTGCTTCCTCCTCGACCATTTTGAAAATTGTTTTGAAAATCTTTTTCCTTAGTTTGAGACTGGATTCACACGAGTGTTCCTCCAATTCACTCAAACCAAGGCTCTGATACCAACTTGTAACATCCATAAAATTTCATAAAATTTAAACTTTTGCAAACAATCCCAAAAATCATAATTGTTAAACTTGTTTTGAAAACTAAGATGTAACAATTATGATTTTTGGGTTGGTTTGAAAAAGTTTAAGTTTTATGAAATTTTATGGATGTTACGTACCAGCTTCAACGACCATAGTTCTTCCACTTCAATAAGAGTTCTATTTCGTCTTTTAGCAATGTCATTTTGTTGGGGAGTTCTAACAACAGAGAAGCTTTGAGAGATTCCTGAATTTGAGAAAAAGTCTTCTAGGGAAGAGTTTCTGAATTTAGTGCCATGATCACCACATAATTGTCTGACTTTATGATCACAAAGAACTTCCCATTTCTTAATGAGTGATATGATTTCATCGAAAGCACGACTTTTTCCTTAAAAATATTACCTAAGTAAATCTTGAAAATTTATCTACAATAACGAGAGTAAACTTCTTCCCATCTCTTGACTTAATTGGGACCGGTCCAAAAAGGTCCATAAGGAGGAGATGAAATGGATTGATGATGGAGGAACAGGACTTTGGCTTGAAGGAGGACTTAGTTTTCTTTCCCTTTTCATAAACTGGACACAGTTTATCTTTGACAAACTACATCTTAGGGATTCCTTGCACAAGCCGATTCCCAAAGATCTTGGATATGTTCTTGAAGTTCAGGCGGGACAATCTCTTGTGCCATAACCAATTCAGATGAGACTGATCACGATAGAAGAAACAATGTCTAAAGGAGATGTCAGCAGAGAACATGTCCAAGACGTAGATGTCATTCGGTCGACTTGCAGTCAGAACATTGACATTCTTTTGATCAACAACCTTTCCTTCCTTTTTGTTAAAGTGAAGTTCATAATCAGCGTCACATAGATGGCGAATTAAGATAAGGTTGTGTTGAAGAGCTTTTACATTTGAAACGTTCTTGAATAGAATAGAGTTACACTTGATGGTTCCATATCCTTTTATAGCTCCCTTTCCATTGTCTCCATATGTAACAGTTGGACCATCCTTCCTTAGAAAGTCATCTAGAAGTGACTTGAATCCTGTCATGTGCCTTGAACATCCATTATCTGAAACACCAAATATGTTCTTTACCCTGAAAAGGAATAAACTAAAATGTACAGTTAGTATACACTGACCAATCTTGCAATGGGTCACTTAAGAGAAAATGTGATAACAAGCATCAAGGATACAATTCAAAGAGTTTCACTTTTTGATCCATTTATCATCTCGAGAAATGATGTTGTCAGCGTAAACAGAGCTCTTTCAAATGTATACTCGCTGACCCTGTGAGAAGCATCACCACACCGATAACAAACTCTAGTTCCAGGATTCTTTCTTTTAACATTAGAGCTTTGTTTTCTTTTAACAACAGAATCTGAAGAATCTTGATCATTTGATTTAAAAATTCTTGCTTTAGTTCTGGACCAAGGAGTGTCATCAATGGTATGCTGAGATGATACTTTGTCATGGGAAACATGAGAGACTAAAGAATCATCTAAGGTAGAAGGCTTTGATTGACCTCCAGATTCAGTGTTGTTAACAGAGCACTGAGGAAGCATGTTGACAATTTCATTTACAGAATGAACTTCATCATTGGAAATAGGAAATTTCAGCAGAATCTTGTTTGAAGGAAGAACATACTCATAATGAGGAGGTTGATGGGAAGGATCAAGAGTAGATAAACGAGATACACATTTGGTATTGCCATTAGAATCAGTAGTAGAATGTGCATTAATTAAAGTTTGATTTATGTAATAAGTACTGAAAAATCTATTTTTAAAGACTTTCTCGAGACTATAAGCGTTATAAAAGGTTTGTTTAGTCTCTAACTTTTTTTTATCAAAGAAATAGCAACTTCAACATCACCACCAAGGATTTTCTCACACTGATCAGGAATTTGATCATTAATAATTTTCGTGACATTACATTGGGAAGTAGCCCATTTATTTAAAATAAGTTGGATGTTTGTTTCATGATCGACAACTTCTTCTTTTTCAGCGTGAGGAAAATTGTTGGTCAGTGAGATACAAGTGCTTTCCCTTTTTAACAATGAAAGAGAATTTTCAGAAGAACACAATTTTTCTTTCATTTTTTTAAATTCAACTTTGAGAGAAGCTTTTTCTTTATTGGAGATAGAGAGATCAAAGCGAAGATGATCACTTATGTCAGCCTCCTCAATAGATGAATATTTGATGGAATTTTATACCTAATATGTTGATGATGAGTCCCCGTTCAGAGACATTGAGTTTCTAGCAACTTAAGAGAGGTCAACGTCAAGAGTATCAATGTTGTCCCTTGATACTTCGGCACGAGGTTCAATGATTTAAGCCATGAAACACTTACGTTTTGATGCTTCTGTTGGATTAGGTATCTAAGCCCATAACTACAATTGGTATGTACTTGACCCGATACAAGCATGGTCCATTTGGATTGTAACACTCTGGAACAATTTGATAGGATGGATATTTGAGAAAGAGGTTAATGTGCTTTATTAATATATTATAAGTATAATATATTAATTGAGAAATCATATTATTTAATTACTATTGATCAAGAATTAATTTGGAATTAATTTAGTGATCAAAAGAGACTAATTAAATTAACGGGGACTGATTGTTTAAATCAGTGATATATATACTTTGGGCTAATGATCCATCTTGATTAGTAATGGACTAAGTTCATGTAAGACTCCATGAAGAGTTAGTACAAAGGGCTTATCATATGGATTATTGGATTAAGGCCCAAGGAAGTGGATTGGGGTTTAACTCTTGGATTCTACACTATATAAATGTAACCCCTAAGCCAAAAATCATGCACTACTGATTCAAAGAAGCTCTAGAAGATTTTTGTGTCTCCAAACCTCTCTCTCAAATTCCTCCTCTTGTTCTTGGTTTGTTATAAGACATTTCAGGCATCACACTTGAGGTGCTAGGCTCTTGAAAGACCAATTCCCACAAGCTACAATTAAGAGGTATTATTCTAACTTACTTTTATGTTTCAATTACCAAATTTTGTATGCTAGTTGCAGTTTTCAAGCTTTGGAAATTTTATTGTATGTATAACTAGAGAAAACTTATATCCAAAAGCTATTAGGGTTGTATGTGCCCCATAGAAGTGTTATAGTACATAAAACCCAACAGTGGTATCAAAGCCAGGTTAGTTTTCTGTTATATTCATGCATAGCTAATTGTTCAAAGTTGAAGCAAAATGAAAAAAATTGTTTATGTCATCATGAATTC
Source organism: Lactuca virosa (assembly GCF_052849685.1). Lineage (NCBI taxonomy): Eukaryota > Viridiplantae > Streptophyta > Magnoliopsida > Asterales > Asteraceae > Lactuca > Lactuca virosa. Next base: position 59,066,963 of record NC_136430.1, on the reverse strand, counting down.
GACGAGTTCGATGATTTTGGTCATGAACTCGACGATTCCATAGCCTGGCTCGACGAGTTGGATCATCAGATGACAGTTTTTCGGGTTTTTTTTGGCATGAATTGGATTAGGATCGTTACCTCAAATTATTTTGTTTCATAAAATTTGATAATGACTATCCCCATCCAATAACATGATGATTGTCAAATTTTAAGATAATTACTTGATTTTATGAAAAACTAATTATTTGTAAAATTTCAATCATTTTGATATATGAACTTGAATTAGGTCAAATTAGTTAAAGATAAAATTATTTGATTATTTTATTAATTTAAAAGATTGATCTAAAGACTTCATGAAACCTCCATAAGTTATGGATATGAAAAGTCTCATTCATAAAAAAATTAACTCCTTAAGTTATGAATTCCAAGAGTCTTGAAAGGTTACAAATTTAGTCATCATGTTTTGGAGTCCAAAGGTCTTGAAGAGTTTCATAACTTGTCCTCAAGTTATGGAACTTGGAAAGTCTTATTTATGTGACATAAAATTATAAGTTATAAAACTAAAGGGTTTTTAAAAGGTTTCAAAACTTGCCCTCAAGTTTTGGAATTTAAAATTTGATTAAAAAGATTTTAATTGTGAAATATTAAATGCTAAGCCTTTTGGCTTCATATCTTAAGTTTAGAATTAAAAGTTTTTAATTATGGTTTTGTTGATAATTAATTAAAAGATTAATTAAAATAGTATTAATAAATCCATAATTATATGGTTTGAGTTTAATTAAATTAAAAGTCTAGTTTAATTAATAGATTAAACCACCTAGTGTTTTAAATGTTTAAAATACACCCTTATAATATATAAAATTAAAAGTCTAATATATTATATATGTATAAGTTAAAAGTCAGTCTTACCGTTAGTAGGCCTCATTCACGAAGCTGGTCTATAAGGGGTGTTTAAGGAAGCGGCCTATAAAATGACCGCCATTGGGTATAAACTCTTACCCACCACACTCTTGACCAGTGGAGGGTCGTTAGCCGAACGGGTTGGACAGGACATTTAAATCCTCATTAAAAGTATAATGAAATATAAAGTAACTAAAATTTTATAAATTTCCAATCTTAGTTACTTTAGGAAAAGTGTGAATTTGATGCTAACCCGTGAAATTGCACTTTGCACCTTGCCAAGTCGTTAGTGTAGCGTGTGTGGTTAACCGGCACACTAATTTGGAACTAACAAGGGTGCCAAAGGGTAGCTTGATGTTAATCATGGATCAATGGAGTGTGTTTGGTTAACCGGCACATTGATTAGGTGATTTGTAACATTGAGAGTACCAAGCATATTTGCATGGTTATTCACACCTTGATTGTGATCCTCGGCATCCCAATCACAAACTTGAAGGGCATAATCGAGATTAAACATGTCATTAAAAAGTTTAATGAATCCCAAAGAATCTAGGAATTTCAATTCATTTAAAACCAAAATTCATTTTTGTTTTTCATGGTGGAAATTGGTAAATCGTCATTTACCTACTTTCAAAGATTTTACAATTGGATTACGGCATCCCTCTTCCGAATTGTAGGATATTGTGTTGGGTCCTAGCCTTAATATTTCATTTTGGGTGTTATATTAAGGACTTAAATCAACTGACTTGAATTTCTCCCTATAGATGTCTAGTTCTAACAACTATGGTCTTCCCGAATCTTATGAAAAAAGCCTTCTTTACGAAGATGATATCCCACGATTGGATCATGGAAATGGATATCATGTTTCACTTCCTCCACCTCCTCCAATATTTCTCCCTAACCCACATGTTCGTCGACTTGAAAAGTTCAAAGTCACTCAAATCCTATTGGCTTGCAAACACCAAGATGGAAGGTCTGTGTGTGCACATATCTTAGAGATGAAGTCACACATTGACAGGCTGGGGATGTTGGGTGTCGTTGTTTCAAGGAAGTTGATTGTTGACTTGGTTCTTCAATCACTTCCTAAGTCATATAGTAAGATCATTAGAGATTACTATATGACAGACCACAACGTGACCCTTATTGATCGTACTTATTTGCTAATTGTTGTTGAATCAGAAATGATTTGGCGCACTGGTAAAGCAAATTTGAGTGGAAGATCTACTTCCCAAACTTCCATGGACATTGACAATGGAAACATTGGAAGTCCAGAAAAGTCTTCTCTTCCCAATCGAAAGGGATCGGCCATGGTCAAGTCAATTGACCAAATGGCAAAGAGAAAGGCTAAGTCTGTGGTTATCCCGTGTACCATTCCGAAAGAGTCCGTTTGTTTCTATTGCCAAGAGAAGGGGCATTGGTTGCGAACCTGCCTCATTTACCTGAAGGATCACAAGGATGGTAAAGTCAAGGTGGTTGACTCTGCTTCAGGTAATTCCACTATCTAACTCTATTAAATTCCTATTTTAAGATTCTTAGTACATGATGTGATGAGATCACATTTTGACGTTTTGTAGGATCGAAGAAAAGAAAGGAATCTTAAAGGAATAACATGCTAAGTCTGATCGCGAAGAGATGGATTTCGATCGCATGATTCGATGATCAGAATTGTGTGCTGTTACTTAGGAGTTATGATAGATTGCTTAGAAGTACATAGTAACATAGTTTTCATTTGTAATTGCATTGTAAGGACAAGATTTTACGTAATTTTATAAATAAATAAAAATTTTGATTTTATCTTATATTTCCTTACAATGGCATTTGTGAAAATTGATGTTTGTATGTATCTATTTTTAGCAATATAGATTTGATTTTTTCATTTGTGGTAGTGTCTAAATTTACCAAATAAAGAAAGATTCCCATCACCAAGTTTCAATTGGACAGAAACTTGGAATCATGCAACTTGTATTGTGTGATGAATGAGAACCTTCGTCTTTGGGAAATTAAGACTAATTCCTTGTTCACATGTATATGTGAATCAAGTGAAGGACTAGGGGATCGGGTACACTTGGTTGTGCGTTGGTCGGGTCCACCACAAAGAATTATAATACTATTCGTTATGATTTACTAAAAGTTTAGTAAACATGGTTATACTTACAAGATTAAGTGTAATTTTGAATCATTGGAAAAGTTTCAATGTGTGGCAGAACGATAAGAAGAATCAATTAGGCAGAAAGATAAAAGTTTCTCCAAACTGAAAAGTAGGGAGAGTACTTTACCATCATGTTTTATGATCATCTTAATGATTATGAAAACCATATCACAATTGATCCTCTAAGGATATCTTAGTGCACTTGTATGGCTAAGAAGAGTAATCGGAAATTATTGAAATGGTTAAATCAATTAAGGTGAATCATACATCGTTCCAAAACCAAGTCTTAGAGTCATGCTCCAAGATTGTGACTTGAGTGACGTATCTTAAGTAGGTTTATAGCACATTTGATATTGGTAAGTTGTGATGTCTTGGATAAGACAGAGACCAACTAAGACCAATTGTGTGAAGTGTTTTTCTTGATAAGAACCGACACTAACTCTTGAATATTTGTTTGTCAATGAGTGTTTCTTGACAATGAGAATCTTATATGTCAAGAGGTCAGTGGGAGTCTTAAAGATCTTGAAAATGTTTCAAGAACTAATCAAGAATATACATGTTGTTAATCACTAGCACACGACTTAAGGTTTGTAACCTATCGTGTTGACATATTCTTGTTTCTGTGCCTATTCCAGTTAAGTTGACTACGCATGTGAGTTCTATGAGTTCTCAATTGTTTGCACAACAGCCTGGAAGCAATGGTAGGCCCTTGTGCTGCCAGGTGGAGATAAATTAAGATTGAACAAGTTCAATCCATATGAGTTTGGATTTGTCACTAACCTTGTCTTATGATTATGGTTATGACAAATTCAAATAGATAGGAACACATACACCATTAATCTAAGTGACAAAGGTTTCTCTCCGCTTCATGAAAATGATTGTGAAGAAAAGCTTTCACTAAGTAGATTTTAACGAGATAGCAGTTGTGATATTTGCATTCTCAAATTCGATTATGATTACGGCATCCCTCTTCATAGTTCGAATTGTGAGAAATGGCAAAAGGTCTAAACATTTGAGATTTACTATTGTAAGTTCTAAAATTGTTTAGACACACATGTGAGCTATCTAAGGTAATGTGTATGAGTTTGAGAATCCTAGATAAAGTCTTATCGAAGCATCTTGTATCAGAAATCAGAACTTTGGTAAGAAAGTCAACAAGTATTGATTTCTAGAAGTCAAGTTGATTTCTGGATACATATCAAAGCTAGTGGGAGCATAAATGTTATGCTAGTAACAAAATGATTGTTATGCTAGTGGGAACATAATTATTATGGTAAGTGTTGCGAGTTAGCAATACTATTTATAGGAAACAAAGTTCTAATTTGCAAAGTTGAAAAAGTTGAAAAGTTGTTCCGCTATAGTAAGGGAGAGGATACTTATACTTTATTTCAAATCTAAAAACTTAGATTGAAATATTAATTAGACTTAGTCATGGATATATATATATATATATATATATATATATATATATATATTCTAACATCCCAAAATTCAAGGCCAAAAATTTTATTTTAATTAAGTTAATATAAGAATACCGATACTACAAAAACATCCATAGTGTCATCCCATATCAAAACCAATATGTCAATAATCAAAACATGTCATAATGAAACATCATCAGAGTGTAATCCCAAAGATCTCATGTGCAGAAAACATAGTGTGATGTGTTGCGATCATGCCGGCTCCTTTCCTTTTCAAGAAGTACCTGAAACCAAAACTGAAAATCGTAAGCACGAAGCCTAGTGAGTTCCCCAGATACCACATACCATACATGCCAACTGGTCCATACATTCCATACCTAACCGTGAGCCATACATATCATACATATATCATAATCAACAAAGGTGTTATGTGCCGCACATAGTCTTGCCATTATGCCACGGGCCACCTCGTGGTCTTGCCAAGCCAGGGGCCACCCCCTGGGTCTTACAGACAAGTTCCAAGAGCCACCTCCTGGTCTTCCATGCAAGCATCACAAAGACAACTAACATACATACTACTCTACTTAGCTAATTAGCATATAGTGTGCCAGGAGCCACCTCCTGGTTTTTCATACATAATGCATAGGGCTAACCCCCGGGTCTTCCTACAATACATAAACCAAATGGGCTGGCATTGGTGCCTTCGACCCATACAAACAGTAAGGAGACTCACCTGAAACTAATAGCTGAACCCACACACACTCGCTTTCGAATGAATTAGCCAATACGATCCACTTGATAACAAGACATATGAGTAATGCTATAGACGTGAGCTAGATGAGTGTGTCCCTCTCGAATGCCTACAAGGCTTCAATAATCCCTAATTAGTTCATTCCTTAAGTATTACTTAATAATACTTAATATTACACTTTATTGTTACTTTTTAAATCATTATGAAAACTGGCACACGGACCGATTTACCCCTCTTAAACCCAACCCCATGAAAGGTTGGTACTAATTATTTATAACATTCACTTAGCTTTCCATATATGTAAAACACATACTTTAATTATTTTCCTATCAAATTCTAATGATTTAACAAATGAACTATAAAAATTGTCCCATTATTTGGACCAATCAGCAAAAATGGTCACCAACACCCTATAAGGTATGAGAATCATTCCATTGAAAACATATATGACAAACTAGAGCCTTTCACATAAACTCAGCCCTTGGATTCATGCAAATTAGATTTTTCTAGATTTATTTATTCATTTTACAATTTGACTAATAAAACAATATTTTTCTGGACCAATATGTACAAAATTCCAATTCCATCTAACTTAGGAGTTAAATCAGACTAAGATCAATTTTTTCAATGAAACTACACATAAATATTAGCATTTAGGGAAAAATATCATTAAAAATGGAGCTACCTAGATTTTGTTATGATTTTTACAAAACGACCAAAGTGATCAGTGAAATTTCTGGACCAACGTGCATTCAAAGTGAAAACTGTGCATTTGTGTGAAGAATCAGACTATGACAATTTTAGGTAATAAACTAGACACAATTACCAAACTCTAGAAGAAACCTCATGTAATTTAGAGTTTTCTAGATTTAATTATAATTTTTCAAAGCTAGTGAACAATTTCAGAATTTTAGCAAAACCCTTGAGTTTGAGTTTGCATTCCACTAAACTCATTAAGTCCCTAATGGTTAAGTCCAAAATCAATCAAAACAGTTAAATGTGATATTAAACCAACAATCTTCAATAACAAACAATAATCGACTCAATGGATTAAGAGCTTGCACAAATTGGCTAAAACATTACTCTTCTTCACCTTAAGCTCATAAGAAGAGATATATGAGTTTGGTTTTCAAATCACACCCATTAAGTACATAACATTCATATTTAACTGAAAGGAAACAACACCATTCAACCACCATGAAGTGGTGGTGACATGGTGGAGTCATGGTGGTCCTTGGGTTGTCAAAACCCTCACACCAAGGGCAAATCCAAAGAAAGAAGAAAGGATATTTGCAATGAACTCTAGCCAAGAATATGACAATATCGACAACCTCATTAAGCACTTAATGACCCAAAACATGACTGGGAATAGAGATTCACATCAACCCCCATTGGATGGTGGTGATATGGTGGTCATTAGGTGTACACACACCTTTACCTCCAGCGACCTCGGGCAATAATCCGGCGACTTCCACCACCACAGGCGGTGGTGGTGAGTAGTATTTACGGGTGTGTGGTGTGTGAAGAGAAAATGAAATAAAACAATGAAGAAGGAACTATGAAATCACTTCAAGGCTGAATCAATGAAACAAATACCTCACTCCTTCCTCTCCTCTTTCTCCGGCGTCAACTGGTGAAGCTACGAGAACTCCGGCGATGGCAGCTCTGGCCGGTGAACTTGGCAGCCTCTCTTTTTCCCTCTCTCGGTTTGGTCTTTCTCCTATATTTTCTTTGTGGCCGCACACTCGAACACACACATAAACACACAATGTTCTCGCTAGGGTTTCATATGCAAAGACAAGAAACAGGGGGTGAAGATCCTCCTGCGCACGCTGCTTCTGATTAGGGAGCAAGGAGGCATATTTTCGGAAAAGCACACAAATAGTCCCTAGAGTTAGTGCCAAATCCACAATCTACCCTAGATCTGAATTTCTTAATGAAATAGATGTTTTCAAAGTTACACTTTAGCCCCTGGACTTATATTCTCAATTATTATTATTATTATTATTTCTATTATTATTATTATTCATCCCTTTTTATTTAATTTAATTTTCTTCAAATATTTTATTATCTCAATTAAGTCATTCAATTAATCACGATGATTAATCGTGCCATTTTATTTTAATTATTAATTATTAGTTCATCTCTTTAAATCAATAAAATGCCTTCTATTCATTTAATTCACTTATCCTAACCAGAAATATGATTCAGATTATAAAGTTATTTAACTTGTTTCTTAAACCCCTAATTAGAGATAATTAATTAGGAAACAAGGCGTTACAACTCCCCCACTTATAGGAATTTTGTCCTCGAAATTCACTCCTTGGTCAACTGGACAGCTCTTACACACACTAGAGTTCTTCATCATTTTTCGTTGCATGACTCCTTAAACTGGATATGATTCGTCGCTTTGCTTAACCTTTTCATCTTATGATCAGCTTCATATGCAAAAAGTCCCGCATACCGGAGCTGAAAATACCACTTGGCCTCCTCAACCATACGAGAAGTCGTGTTGATCCTTAAGCTCTTGTTTATAAGTGATAGTTCTCCTCCACTTGGAATTTTCCAACTCCAATGACTGCAAAACAACCCAAAACTTCCGAGCCAAATTCAATAACCCCACTACTTGATTTCTAACAACCACATCTGACATGCAAGGCATAAGAGAATCCGAATCCCTCAAGCGAAACCAAAGGTAATATAAAACCATAAAACCAGTTTAGCATTCCAGCAACACTCTGAAAATCAAGCATAAAGTTACCCTCAACACTGATAACCCCAAATGCTTAAAATGATACCACACTCAAATCTTGAAGTTCAAAGAACAGATGTTCAGACCAAAACCTCGACAATAGACCACTTCCATTGGCACCCCCGAGAGCCAACCAAGCACCATTGCTAAAACCATCGAATCCTGACAATACTGCATAATTAACCCACTGAATCATGACCATAATCCTTCCACACGATGCCCTTGAACCGATCTCGACCAAAACCCGAAAAAAAACCGAACACTTGGAATCTGCTACACGAGATTCAACCCCTTACTAGCCCGCTAACGACTCATGGCATGCAAATGGCATATAACAATTCTTGAAGATATAACCCAATCATAAACAGAGAATTAAACCAGAGATAACGCTTACCCAAATCGATGCAAGATTCCAAACAACAAAATACAGATAAAACCGAAAAGAAAGCAAAAGATACATACCCGCAACATGGCCTGCTGGAGTCCTAACCTCCCCTGTCAGACACTGTAAAGCCCGAATCCTATCCTTTGGGGCTCCTGCCCTACCCTCTTGTCCATCGGTGATCCTCAAAGTATCCGGAGCAGGCGTACCCAATGCTCCTCTCCCCAACATCGAACAGTCGGTCTTCTTGTGGCCCACCTGATCGAAGTGAAAACATAACGGGCTTGCCCCCTGAGGACAATCCCTACTGACGTGACCGAACCTGCCACACTTGTAGCAGCCCAAACCCCTGGAACGACAAACTCCATCGAGCGGTTTCCCGCACGTGCTGCACTGACCCCGACCCTGTTGGCCTCTCAAATGTTGATCAGAAGTCTTGGGTCTCTTCCTGGGACCCTCCAATATGTGCACCTGATCTGACCTCCTCTTCTCAATGTGATCCAAATCAATCTCCCGCTCTCGGGCTTTAGAGATTATATCATTTAGGGTCTCGCACCCTGAAATACTCACGAATTTCTTGATGTCATCCCGCAGCATGTCGTGATATCTCACTTTGTTCATCTCCTCATCTGCTACATACTGCGGTACTAGTAAAGCCCTCTCCCGGAACTTGGCAGTGATCTCTGCTAATGTCTCTGTAGTTTGGAGGAGATCCAGGAACTCTCGCGCCACCTGTTACACCTCAATCGCCGGTGCAAACTCAGCTTGGAACCTGGTCGAGAAGTCATCCCATGACATAGCATCGATCGCATCATCACCCAACTCACTACCGATCTCCTCCCACCAATCACGTGCCCAGTCCTTCAACAGGCAGGAAGCATATTGGACCTTTTCTCCTTGGGGCAGAAACTCGTCCTGAACGCGTTAGCCATATCTGCTAACCACCTCCTACTAATGATGGGGTCCCTCCCCCCATGAAACGCAGTAGCTCCACAAGCACGAAACTCCCAGAAAGTCAGTGTGCGAGCTCCCATGAGAGCCATAATCTCCGCACAAAATGTGCCCAAGCGTTCGTCCACTATCTCCGAAACACAGCGAGAGATCTCTGATGAAATGAACTCCCGTAACTGCTCGCTAATCGGCTCAGCACCTTCACCTGATCCGGAACCCGAACCTGAACCATCTCCCTGAGAGCTCATCTCCAAACTAAACTACAATCAATCCAAAGATCATAACATAACCAAATCCTCCTCCCATAATCTTTTTAGATTCTCCAAGACTCTCACTGATTCGAGTATGGATCATGTACTTTCAGTAGTACGGGCCCAATACTACCTTCCACACCTATCCATCCTTTCCTCAGCAATCCTCCTGAATCCTCTAAGCCACTTCTTCAAACCATTATGTCAATACTCACTGAACCATACTACTAACCCACTGCAACATATCCTAGGCTTTCCTAGGTTCCCGAACCCACCCGGTCCTCAGCTGCTGAAGGATTCCCATTAATGTCAACTAGCTACCCCCTTGAATATAGCCACATGCAACAAAGATCATATAATCTTTCGAGTAAAAGTCTTAACCCTAAAACGGTTGGACTCAGACAAGAGCTGCACAATAGGGTCAAATCCATCACTCTGAGATTATCCAGCCTATGTCACATGTGACTTAGCATATTCACTTAGTAGCTAATTGTGACATCCCCAATCTCACGGGAAGAAAAAATCAGAGTATTCGTTTAAAGAAAACTATTGCGGAATTTGTTCCCAAAACAGAATATGATAAGAATCTATCAAAAATTTTCTTGAAACAATGTATTTTCATTAAATAACAAAATCTTGGGATGTCATGTTCCGATACAGACCAAAAGCATAAACAGTACAGAATAGACCTTACAACAGTTATTTACAACTACTGATCTATAATCCAAAATATCTTGATAAGTCATCCAACCTATGCTCTGGTGCCACTACCTGTAATACAAAGAAAAACTGAGGGGGTCATACTTGGGAGCCTGGTGAGAATATAGGGTTTTCAACCCACAATAATATAATTATTATATTTAATCATCAAACAATCAACCCAATTACCCATCCCCATTATCTTCTTTATTTCATAAGGATTTACCGTAAGAATCAACTATCCTTTATTCATTCATTCCTAAGGATTGACCTAAGGAATTGGCACAAAGTCCATTGCTGCCCGAGGTTCCTATAACAAACACTAAATCCATAACTGCCAAGGTTCATCTACACAGTACTAAATCCATAGCTACCAAGGTTCATCTACACAGTACTAAATCCATAGCTACCATCGTATTTATATAAGGCACTAATGTCACACCCCCAGCCGTCGGCGGAAACACCGGGTGGTGTAATGTCGTTCTTCGTATCATAGTTATATAACATACACTGAACAGTACTAAAGAAAATACATACCTTTATTGATGATTGAAAGTTACATTATTGTTTTCCTAGTACTTATTACATAATATCCCACTATGGCATACTTCTTAATGAATAGAAAGGTAATAGTAAAACTTCTCCTGTTCGAATACATACCAGCTTTTCAAGTTCCTGAAAACACATGCATTTTAAAATACGTCATCATAAAGTTGGTGAGTTCACAGGTTTTGACTCCATATGAAAATAATACTTTTCCTAAGTTCAAAAGTTTACTTTTTGAAAGTATCATTTTGACGCTCCAAGATTTAGTATATATATTAGGTATAATAGTTTACTTATCAAATAAGTGTTATACCTAAACGTTCCTTGAACCTAGGGTATAAGTAGGGGGAACTTATACTTAACATTAATACTTGTATACGACAAAGTATAATGTTTCTAACAATTTGCTACCATGAGCCTGTAACCGCTGCTATGATATAATACCTCTGATAAAACACACTCATGATTTACCATGAGAAACAACACACTCATGATTTACCATGAGAAACAATATTGCGCGCTTCATCGACACCGGAACAATAACAAGTAAAAGGATAGTTCGTCACTCGCTTATGGTTGACCGTAGCTAACAATCACAAGTGGGGTGGTCAACCCGTATACTAATTATACACGACTTCCTCGCTCATATGGGATTAACGGTTACAGTTCAGAGGATTTCCTCTAAGATCCCCAATCTTAGTTGATGAATACAATTACTCATGTAGACTTCGACGACTTTCTATAGCTATAACAACAAAAGCATTTTCATGTCTAAAACCCTAAGTTACTAGACTATGCTTTTAAACATTACTCCTAACTTCATAACATTTAGGCAGTATAACAGCTATAACTTGAAGTAAAACCAGGTTTTATCTTGACATAAAACCAATAACAACAACAAGATAGGACATACCAAGTTTTATCTTGTCATAAAACTAACAATAACATCATATAGCATACCAAGTTTTATCTTGACATAAAACCAATAATAGCAACATACTTTATAAATTAACATATAGAACTTCCGAATATAACTTCGGAACTATATCGCACACATCATATATATAGAATCCTAAGTATAACTCAAGAGCTACATTAGTATAATAACATGCTAACAAGTTGATAATAGTTGTATATATTCAAAATATTATATTTAAAACAACTATATCCCGGTTATTATAACCATCTATGTTGATACTAATATATTATCATATAGACATAATAATAACGTATATACAATATTTAGCATGCGTTTTCCCCCGAAAATATTAGAAAGTGGGGCCGTGAAACTCACCCTAGTAGCGTGATTTTATGTAATCTAAGCAGAAACGGTCAGTGGTACGAGGTCGTCGGGGCTCGGGATGCAAGAGGGCTTCAGCAAATGAGAGAAAGGAAAGAAGTTCAGGTGTAGGAATAGCTGAAGTCGGACCTGCTATTTATAGTAAGATTTTTGGCCCTCACGTCGTGAGTTATATAAGACTCACGTCGTGAGTCTAGCATGATCATCTCGTAGACTTGCCATTTGCGTCCCTAGCTTCGGAAGGTGGCCAGATGAATCCTCACGTCGTGAGATATCCTTGCTCACGTCGTGAGTTTGGAACTTATCCCTTCGTAGCATCGTCACGCACCTTCTAGATCCGAAATGTGGCAAATGAACTCCTCACGTCGTGAGTTTCTATGCTCACGTCGTGAGCTCAGTCAAATTAGGGTTTCTGACAGCTGAATCTTTGGAAGGTCGTAACTTTCACATACGAACTCCGTTTTTTATGTTCTTTATATGCACGCGTAGGTATTTACAAGTACTCCAACTCTATTTTAGATCCGATAGATAATTCTAAGTCTATTTTGAATTCCTTTTATTATAGAGATTTATAGTGTTCGGTTTATCATAACTTCTTCATGCGAAGTCAGATTCAGACGTTCTCTATATTTTTGGAATCGTATCGACGTATACTTTGAGTTGTATCATAAAGAAAGTTCATATTTGTATTAGAATTTATCATGAACTACATAGCACTCTTATCACATTACTAGTTTAACAAAATCACATTACGTGATTGAAATAATCACATGTGATTGTCTATTGACCTATTTTTACTGGTGTTACATTCTCCCCCCGTTAGAATAATTTCGTCCCGAAATTTATCTTATGGATGGAGTTTTGTCAAACAGTTGGGGGTATTTTTCTTTCTTCTGGTCTTCATGTTCCCAAGTAAATTCAGGTCCTCGTAAAGAGTTCCATCGAACTTTCACTATTGGAATACGACTTTTCTTTAATCGTTTGACTTCTCGATCCATGATCTCGACAGGTTCTTCTACAAAGTTGAGTTTTGTATTGGCTTGTATCTCGTCGATAGGTATAACAAGAGTGTCATCGGATAGACATCTTTGAGATTTGATACGTGAAAAACATTGTGTACATTGCTTAGCTCTTGAGGCAACTTGAGTTGGTATGCGACAGAACCAATTCTTGCTAGAATTTCAAAAGGTCCTATATATCGTGGATTTAATTTGCCTCGTTTCCCGAATCGAATTACGCTTTTCCAAGGAGAGACCTTCAGCATTACTTTATCTCCAACTTGGAATTCTAAAGGCTTACGTCTTACGTCAACATAGCTCTTTTGACGATCACGTGCAGCCTTTAATCGATCCTTAATTTTCACGATCTTTTCAGTTGTCTCGTGGATTATTTCTGGTCCAGTACGTAAGGTATCGCATGTACGTTCTCTGGCCATCTGCGTATCTCCAACTTCTGCCCAACATATTGGGGAACGACATTTTCATCCATAAAGAGCCTCAAACGGTGCAGCCTTGATGCTGGTGTCATGACTATTGTTGTAGGAAAGCTCAATTAACGGTAAATGAGTATCCCACACATTTCCAAAGTCTATTACACAGGCTTGGAGCATATCTTCTAAAGTCTGAATGGTTCTCTCACTCTAACCATCAGTCTGTGGATGGTAAGCTGTACTCATATCTAGATGTGTTCCTAAGGATTTTTGTAGAGATTGCCAAAATCGTGAAGTGAATCTACTATCTCGGTCAGAAATAATAGAATTTGGAACTCCATACAATCTGAAAATTTCCTTAAGATAAATTCTAGTCAGCTTCTCCATCTTGTCGTTCTCCTTAATTGGTAAGAAATAGGCGGACTTAGTCAATCTATCGACTATTACCCAAATAGTGTTGAACCCACTAGGAGTTTTAGGTAACTTAGTGATGAAGCCCATTGATATCTGCTCCCATTTCCATTCAGGTATTTCTGGTTGTTGAAGTAAACCTGAAGGCTTTTGATGTTTTGCCTTTACTCTAGAACAAGTCAAGCATTTGCTCACATAAGTAGCAATTTCTGCCTTCATGTTTGGCCACCGATAATGTACTTTTAAATCTAAGTACATTTTTTCAGAGCCTGGATGCACGGAATATCTAGACTTGTGGGCTTCTTCTAAGACCAACTCCCTGACCCCACCGAACTTAGGCGTCCAAATTCGGTTCATAAAGCGTCGCGTTCCGTCATCTTTCTGTATAAGTTGCTTTTCCATTCCTCGCAAAGCTTCATTCTTGATGTTTTCTTCTTTTAGAGCCTCAAGTTGAGCTTCTCTAATTTGTGTGGTAAAGTTAGAATGGATAGTTATACTTAATGCTCGTACCCGACGGGGTTTAATATATTCTTTCCGGCTCAAGGCATCTGCTACTACGTTTGCCTTTCCGGGATGATAACGAATCTCACATTCGTAATCATGCAACAATTCGACCCATCTTCGTTGTCTCATATTAAGATATTTTTGGTTGAAGATGTCCTGGAGACTCTTGTGGTCGGTAAAAATAGTACACTTAGTAACGTATAAGTAATGTCTCCAGATTTTTAGTGCAAAAACTACAGCTCCCAATTCAATATCATGGATAGTGTAATTATTCTCATGCACCTTAAGTTGTCGTGATGCATAGGCGATAACTTTTCCTCTTTGCATCAACACACATCCCGATCCTTGATTTGATGCGTCGCAGTATACGACGAAATCTTCTATCCCATCTGGAAGGGATAGGATTGGTGCACTACACAACATTTTCTTCAGTTTCTGAAAAGCAGCTTCTTGTTTGTCTTCCCAGTTGAACTTCGTATCCTTTTGGGTTAGTGTTGTAAGCTGCTTGGCTATTTTGGAGAAATTCTCTATGAATCTGCGGTAATAGCCAGCAAGTCCTAGGAATTGACGCACTTCTGTTGGCGTCTTTGGTGCATCCCAATTCTTAATTGCTTCAACTTTGGATGGGTCAACATGAATTCCTTCGTTGCTAACTACATGACCTAAAAATTGTACTTCTCTAATCCAAAACTCACATTTGGAGAATTTGGCATACAACTTTTCTTTTCTCAGTAGCTCCAAGATTATTTGTAAGTGTTGACCATGCTCTTCCTTGGTTCATGAATATATCAATATATCATCGATAAATACGATCATAAATTTATCCAAGTATGGTTTGCAAACACGATTCATGAGATCCATAAACACCACTGGGGCATTGGTCAATCCAAAAGACATAACTAATAACTCATAATGACCATAACGAGTTCTAAACGTTGTTTTTGGAATATCATCTTCTTGTACTCTGAGTTGATGGTATCCTGATCTGAGATCTATCTTTGAGTAGTAGCTGGATCCTTGCAGTTGATCGAATAGATCATCAATTCTTAGAAGCGGGTAACGATTCTTGATCGTTAGCTTATTCAGTTCTCGATAATCAATACACATTCGAAAGGATCCGTCCTTCTTCTTGACAAACAAGATTGGTGCTCCCAAGGTGACAAACTTGGTCGGATAAAGCCTTTGTCAAAAAGTTCTTGTAGTTCGCTAGACAATTCTCGCATTTCTGATGGAGCCAACCGATAAGGAGATTTCGCTACTGGTGCTACTCCTAGAATTAAGTCGATTCGAAACTCGACTTGTCGGACCGGATGTATTCCAGGTAGATCTTCAGGAAACACGTCAGGGAAATCACATACTTGAGGTATGTCCTTGATTTCTTTTGTCTTTCTCTTCTTATCTACAATGTGGACTAAGAATGCGCTACATTTCTTATGTAGATATTTATGGGTCTTGGTACAAGAGATGACTTTGAGGTTCTTCCTAAATTTATCACCATAGATAATCAGGGCTTCGCCGTTTGGTAAGGGTAGTCGTATAGCTTTCTCATAACATAAAATTTCGGCGTCGTGTGAAGATAACCAATCCATGCCAATTATGACATCAAAACTACCGATAGGCATTGGCATGAGGTTGACGTGAAAAAGGTAGTTATTAAGAGTTAACATACAATTTTCTAGGATTTCATGTGTTTTCTCAGTTTGACCGTTAGCGATTTCTACTTCATAGATTTCTTTTAATTTGCTAGACTCATGACTTAACAATTTTCTAAACGTCGGAGTTATAAAACTTCTATCCGCTCCAGAGTCGAAGAGTATGGTAGCATATAAGTTATCTATGAGAAACGTACCAGATACGACCAAAGGGTCCTGGATAGCTTCTCTGCTTCCGATCACGAATGCCCTGCCACGCCCAATGCCTCCTTGACTCCTTAACTTTGGACATTCTCTTTTGATGTGTCCAACCTCGCGACACTCAAAACACTTTCTTCCTTCACCATGGTCTGCTCCAGTATTTGCTCCCTGATTCACTGTTGCAGGCGTTACGCTCATGCAGTAACTAGCAGTATGCCCTTTCTTCTTGCAATTCGTGCAAACAAAACAGTCACCTGGGTGATGACGGTTGCACCGATTGCACCATGCAGACTTTGGTTGAGTGGCTACTGCTGTCGTGGTTGCATAATTGTTTGCCACTTCTTTTCTTTTCTCAGATGATTGTCTGGGATTCTTCCCATTAAACTTGCGCTTGTTTGTTCCAGATTTGGGAGACTCGGCCTTTGAGACCACTACTGTTCCTTGGGTCTCTGTGAGGGTTAGCTGATGAGCTATTCTCTTAGTGTTATCATAGGTTGTTGTCTTTGATGTGATCACCATGCCTTTGATTTGCGATGCTAAACCCTAGATATATCGCTCAATTTTCTTATACTCAGGGGTTACAAGTGCTGGACACATTACTGCAAGATCATTAAATCTAGCGGTAGAAGCTTTTATCTCTGAACCTTTCATGGTTAGGGTCCAAAATTCTTGTTCCAGTTTATGTATCTCCTCCCTAGGACAATACTCTTCTACTAGCATCATTTTTATCTCTTCCCATTTCATGGAATTTGCAGTATCAATTCCCATTGTATTCACATGGCTGTTCCACCATGTAAGTGTTGCATCAGCGAAAGTACATGCTGCAAATTGTACTTTACAATCATCTGGACAGAATCTTATTTGAAAGACGGACTCTGTATTTTCTATCCACCTAGTCAAATTAACAACCCCTTCATTTCCATGAAAGCTCTTTGGCCTGCAATTCATAAAGTCTTTGTAGGTACACATTCTAGCGGTCCCTACATGGCCTTCATTTCTAACTCCACCTCTTGTGACATTAGATAGAGCCGTAACAATTCTTTGAGCTATGATTTCTTCAAGTTGCTATCCTTATTGGGGGGTTTGGTTCTGGTGGTTGTTGTTATGGTGTTGATCGTTGGTTAGGGTTTAGCCGAGCACTACTCCTTCTAGGCATTTTGTTTTAGTTCCTATTACAAATAATAAGAATTTTATAAGTTTCATGAAGAATTAGTCATTTACTACACGAGTACTAAATACTTCAATTATTCTTCAAAGTGTAACATATAATGGACAACACAATGATTACTGTAATATATGCTTCATATTATTACCAACCGTTACATCAGTTTATTTAGGCTTATAAGAGAAAAGTTTTTATAAACATTGCAAAATTTGCAAGGTTTTCTACATCCTTGCTATAAACTTTACTCTTCTTGCCTTAACTAGTCTGATTTTTCTATTTACACAACCACTAGTTTTAGCTTATCTACCAGAAACCTAAGTGATGACCTAGCACGTCAGTGACATTAACCACTTGCTCCTCAAGTGCTTGAGTTCTTTGCTCAAGACTTCCCGTGCGTTCTTCATTTCTTGAGGTTTGATTGTAGAGCTCTAACTCTGCAATCCTTGCATCGTGAGTAATCATGTCATTTTAAGCGAAATTTATACGATGATGGACATCCATCACCGATTCCTGATCTCATGTCCTTTGTCCTTCTAGCCTTCGTACTCTTCCGGAGAGATGAGTAGCTCTTCCTTCGACAATTTCCATCTTATCTTCATTTTTCACACTTTTCTCAAACAATTGAGATAAAGTGTTAACTTCGGAAGAATGTGGGAGATGTGGTCGAGATGATTGACCAGTCTCATACATCTTAGCAACTCTTTCTTCTCCCACCCACCTATCAACGGTTTGTGCGATCCGTGCAGGTTCATCTTGAACTCTATGACTTCCTGAAGATGTCGCCTTCTGATTCTTCTTAATCCTTTTCCATATTGGTATGGATTTACATTCCGTGCGTTTCATTTTTGCTCCTCCAGGAACTTGACGGTAAAGAGTGTTCAGTGGTGGTAAAGATGATGCCACCGATTCTGTCTTCTCCATTGATTCGCCTTCTTCCATTGGTTCACTCTCTTCCCATTCGTTGGAAAGTAAAGGTGCTCCATCGTCAGAAGGTATTGGATGAAAGGTGGTTGGATTTATAGGGTAGTAAGGATCGCCTACCATCATGGGGAATGAAACTTCCTCTTCTTCATCCGTATCCTCGATGATTATCCATTCTCGTGAATGTGCCATGTCGAATTCCTATACATTTTGGATCACCAAGAGTTTAGTCTATCAAATATTACTCCCAAATTAAATAGTTCATATGATCTGATCATAATAAAATGTAGTTGCGCACCTGCACCTAGTTGTGATAGGATCTACGCACATATAAACTTTAGTTGGAATATTTGATCTAAATCCTTGAGATCAAAAACATTCCGGGTATTAAGGTGTATTCTCATCGCGGGTCTGATTCTTTATATATGACTCTATATTCTTATTTATTGTATTCACGCTTTAACTATTGTTTGTTACTTCAGGTCTATCTGATAAGGCTCCGGCCAGTCAGGACAGTCGAAAGGGCAGGATCATTTTAGCATATAGCCGTTCTGGAATCCAGCAACCCAAATCGACATGTCTATCCTGTCACCGCACCCGTAAGTAGTCCTTCAGTAGAATAATTAATAATACTTTTTATTGTAGGCTAAGGGATATACCTAAACCTAATAGAGTAAGCCCTAAACTATAGACGTGCTTTTCTAAGAAAGTACTAGTTCACTATAGTTAATAGCTCTGATACCAATTTCTGTCACACCCCCAGCCGACGGCGGAAACACCGGGTGGTGTAACGTCATTCTTTGAATCACAGTTATATAACATACACTGAACAATATTAAAGAAAATACATACCTTTATTGATGATTGAAAGTTACATTATTGTTTTCCTAGTACTTATTACATAATATCCGACTATGGCATACTTTTTAATGAACAGAAAGGTAATAGTAAAACTTCTCCTGTTCGAATACATACCAGCTTTTCAAGTTCCTGAAAACACATGCATTTTAAAATACGTCAACATAAAGTTGGTGAGTTCACAGGTTTTGACTCCATATGAAAATAATACTTTTCCTAAGTTCAAAATTTTAGTTTTTGAAAGTATCATTTTGACGCTCCAACATTTAGTATATATATTAGGTATAATAGTTTACTTATCAAATAAGTGTTATACCTAAACGCTCCTTGAACCTAGGGTATAAGTAGGGGGAACTTATACTTAACATTAATACTTGTATACGACAAAGTATAATGTTTCTAACAATTTGCTACCATGAGCCTGTAACCGCTGCTATGACATAATACCTCTGATAAGACACACTCATGATTTACCATGAGAAATAACACACTTATGATTTACCATGAGAAACAATACCGCACGCTTCATCGACGCCGGAACAATAATAAGTAAAAGGATAGTTCGTCACTCGCTTATGGTTAACTGTAGCTAACAATCACAAGTGGGTTGGTCAACCCGTATACTAATTATACACGACTTCCTCGCTCACACGGGATTAACGGTTACAGTTTAGAGGATTCCCGCTAAGATCCCCAATCTTAGTTGATGAATACAATTACTCATGTAGACTTCGACGGCTTCCTATAGCTCTAACAACAAAAGCATTTTCATGTCTAAAACCCTAAGTTACTAGACTATGCTTTTAAACATTACTCCTAACTTCATAACATTTAGGCAGTATAACAGCTATAACTTGAAGTAAAACCAGGTTTTATCTTGACGCAAAACCAAGTTTTATCTTGACATAAAACCAATAATAGCAACATACTTCATAATTTAACATATAGAACTTTCGAATATAACTTCGGAACTATATCGCACACAGCATATATATAGAG
This sequence comes from Lactuca virosa, assembly GCF_052849685.1. NCBI lineage: Eukaryota > Viridiplantae > Streptophyta > Magnoliopsida > Asterales > Asteraceae > Lactuca > Lactuca virosa. The sequence goes on along the minus strand of NC_136430.1, from coordinate 59,046,740 downwards.
TCCTAAGTATAACTCAAGATCTACATTAGTATAATAACATGCTAACAAGTTGATAATAGTTGTATATATTCAAAATATTATATTTAGAACAACTATATCCCGGTTATTATAACCATCTATGTTGATACTAATATATTATCATATAGACATAATAATAACGTATATACAATATTTAGCATGCGTTTTCCCCCGAAAATATTAGAAAGTGTGGCCGTGAAACTCACCCTAGTAGCGTGATTTTATGTAATCTAAGCAGAAACAGTCAGCGGTACGAGGTCGTCGGGGCTCGGGATGCAAGAGGGCTTCAGCAAATGAGAGAAAGGAAAGAAGTTCAGGTGTAGTAATAGCTGAAGTCGGACCTGCTATTTATAGTAAGATTTTTCGCCCTCACGTCGTGAGTTTTATAAGACTCACGTCGTGAGTCTAGAATGATCATCTCGTAGACTTGCCATTTGCGTCCCTAGCTTCGGAAGGTGGCCAGATGAGTCCTCACGTCGTGAGATATCCTTGCTCACGTCGTGAGTTTGGAACTTATCCCTTCGTAGCCTCATCACACACCTTCTAGATCCGAAATGTGGCAAAATGACTCCTCACGTCGTGAGTTTCTGTGCTCACGTCGTGAGCTCAGTCAGATTAGGGTTTCCGACAGCTGAATCTTCGGAAGGTCGTAACTTTCACATACGAACTCCATTTTTGACGTTCTTGATATGCACACATAGGTATGTACAAGTACTACAATTCTCTTTTAGACTCCAATAGCTAGTTCTAAGTCTATTTTAAATTCATCTTATTATAGAGATTTATAGTGTTCGGTTTATCATAACTTCTTCATGCGAAGTCAGATTCAGACTTTCTCTATATTTTTGGAATCGTATGGACGTATACTTTGAGTTGTATCATAAAGGAAGTCCATATTTGTTTAAATTTATCATGAACTACACAGCACTCGTATCACATTACTAGTTTCACAAAATCACATTACATGATTGGCATAATCACATGTGATTGTCTATTGACCTATTTTGACTGGTGTTACAACTAAGTCCATAGCTACCATCGTATTTATATAAGGCACTAAGTCCATAGCTGCCAGGGTTTTTAGAGTACATCGGTGAACATCAAGTCCACAACACCTACAGGTTGCGAGCCTGCTAGTGTTCCACAGGACTGTCTAGAATAGTCCGTGGTTGTCATCCCTACTCTGCTGAATGACATGGCCATCATTTGGGTAAAGGTTTCTCTCATTTTTCACCTGTCACCCTCATCTCATGATCTAAATCATCTTTCGTCTCATCCTCAAACTCATCTTTCATCACACACCAACTATTTCATCTACCCATGTTCTACCCAACATATTTGTAGATATAAATTACATATACAGTTTAAACCATTTAAAAACATGTATAAAACATTCATTCAACATCCATCGCAAGTAAACAAACAACGTATAAACACATAGCACGTATTTCATAGCAAATACTTCATATCTATGCGGTAGCAGAAAGTAACTACACGCTCACTTGTTAAGGCGATTGTCGGACAGCACTACGCCTCTTCAAGTAGTAATTCTTCGATGAATCCGGGATATCTTCACACACCGGGCTTCTCGCAGGCAGAGCTTAGGCTTGAAACTCTTTTCTTCTCGGGATCTTCGGAGCTTTGGGACTTGCTTCGGGTGTCGGTATGATACCAGAGCTTCGGGGGTACTTCAAGACAGCTAGAGAGGGTATCGGGAGTGAGAGAGTGAAGGAATTAGAAACTATGGTCGGCTGCCCTTCGGTTTCTATTTATAGGGCCATTTTTCTGGATTCACGTCGTGAATCTCAAAATTCACGTCGTGAGTTCAGTCAGGCATAGGTCATTGCGTTCGTCATCAGTCCACTTGCTCTGGAAGGCGTCACTTCTGAGTTCACGTCGTGAACACTGTGTTCATGTCGTGAATTCTGACACAGTGTCGGGGTTTGTGCCCCGAACTTCAGAGATTCATATCTTTCGCATACGAGCTTTGTTTTCGACACCCTTTATATGCACGCGTAGGTGAGATTATGCTCTACAACTCTCGTTTAGACTCCGTCGGCTAATTTTGATTTTAAATTTTATTATATTATTTTTAGTAGGCCGGGACAAGAAAACTCCGTTAGGAATTCACAACTCCTTCATCTGACGTCCGTTTTCGTCTGTCTTTTTACCGTTGGACTACTATCGACGAGATCTTCGATTCTCGTTTAGATTGTTTCGGCTAGAAACCACTCGATCTCATATTCGAACTTTGGGCTGCATACTGCTAAGTTGGAACTTCGAAAAATCATAACTTCCTCATACGAAGTCAGATTTAGACGTTCTTTTTATGCACGCTCTCGGTTTAACGTATTCTATGACTTTCGTTTAGATCACTAAGACTAAATATCGCTCTATCGTAAATTCACTATTTACGTCCTACAGCGTCGTGTCAAATCTGTCGCGAAACTTCGACAGGTCATAAGTTCTTCGTTATAACTCGGATTTCAGCGTTCTTTATATGTACGGAAACCTAGTGACATATACTACAACATGGTTAAGATTATTTATTCTAAACACTCTTCTATAAAAAAGTCATATTTGACGCTTATCGTCTCTAAATTGACTAGCCCGTATCTACGGGCGTTACAATTATCTCCCCCTTAGGATGATTACGTCCCGGAATCATCAACGAAAATAGGGCTTGTATAATGATTCCATATGTTATCTTTCCGTCCTAAGTAATAACCGTAATATATATATGTTTCTTCGAACGAGTATCTAACTCTTAGGCTTCTTAACCGAGGCGATGCTCAATCTTGCTCATGCTCCTCGTACAATGTTGGACGCTCAATCGTAACCTTCGAGTTACAAAATAAATCCTTATTGAGGACTCCTTCTTCTTCTTAGGATAAGTACTTTCCTTTATCTATTGTAACAGACTGATGGGTCATGCTCTAATGATCTCTTATCGTATGATGCAACGCTTAGACTCAACTCTCTTAGAGTCAAATTCCAGAATGGAATATACATTCCTTCATATTCTATTGTGATATGATCATATTTTAGCATGTAGAATTTCTAGCTACTAACTTCTTTAACAACGAGCGCGATACAATTGATCGCTTTGATTTCAATCTTCCGGCTTAAGTCAGATGCTACATCGAACTTGGTTCTCTGAACCATGTAACAAACTCATCGTAGTCGGACTTAATTTGATATGACCACTAGGTTCAGAATATCAATCATCTTCTTAGTCATTACCGAAACAATGGTAATGACATACTTGAATAAAAACGGAATCAATCACTAGCTTCTTGGTAACCTTGTGACTTTCCCTGATCCAAGCGTGAGTCCTGTGCTTCCAGTAGTATAGATCTATACTACTATTCACACCTACTCATACTCGTCCCAAGTATTGTCTCGCAGTCAACCAAGTCACCATACAAAATCACACAATCATTCAACACATCAGATAACAAAACTAGGGTTTATATTATTTCTTGAAACGATTACACAAAGGTTCAAGTTCACCCTATACTATGCCTCTAATAGGCTACACCACATGTTACTATTCACATTGCTACTTCATAACTTGATCTTTGGATATGAAATCCTTATTCCTGATTCCTCGCGTTATTGTCTGCTTCGCCGAGGATCATCTCGAATGCCCTTGGATTTGGCGGTGCCTCTAGCCTTGCTGCTCCATTTTTCTTTGGGCGGTCTCTAGACATGTGCCCCTTGCCTCCGCATCCGTAACATACCTTATCATTTTGTGTACAATTCATGGAATAGTGGCCGATCCTTCCACATTTGTAACAGGTTACTTCTTCGTTGCATGTTCCAAAGTGCTTCTTCCTGCACTTTTCGCACCACTTGGCTCCATACCTTTAGTCATCCAGGTTAGACTTTGCGAACTTTCCCTTATTATCAGGTCTTGAGGATCCTTCAAGCTTCCTCTTCTCGCCAACTTCAGCTTTCTCCAGACCCTTTTCCCTTATTTGGGTCTCAACATTCTTGGCTGCCCAGATGGCGGCTTTCAAAGTGGTTGCTTGCTTGACCATTGGACCAAAGTCCGCTGGTAATCCATTGGAAAACTTGTTGACCTTGGAAAGTTTTGTTGGAATTAGGTAGGGAACAAGCTTCATCTTCTCCATAAAACTAGTAGCGTACTCGGTGATGCTCAATCTTCCCTTCTTTAGATTCCCGAACTCATTGTTGATTTCCATAAGATCCTGCTCAGAGCAGTATTGCATCTTCAGTTGCACCACAAAATCTTCCCAATACATCTTGCTAGCTTCTCCCTTGGGCATCGAACCAGCTAGTAGCTTCCACAAGTTTAGCACTCCAGACTTTAACAGAGGGATCGCGAGAGCAGTCTTCTGTCTGTTGCTGCATTCGCAACTCTCAAACATTGTCTCTATTTTGGAGATCCAGTTTATCACTTCCACCAGCATCGGGTTTCCGGATAGACACGGTGGTTTGGATGCCATGAAATCCTTGTACTTGCACCCACGCCCATCATTACCTCCATCCTGGTTGTTCTGCTGAACTAACGGTGGGTCGGCTTGACCAATAATCCCACTTAAGTTTCCTCCTTCTGACTTCCCTCCATTCACTTTGGGCTCTTCAACTTGTATTGAAAGTTCTTCACGATTCTGCCGAAGCAGACGTCTAGTTTCTTCCATCTGACGATCCAACATTGTTTGAATCATCAATTGTACTCCAGCCATTGTCATCGGCTCAGGTGGTGCTGCTGCAACAACTACTTGCTCAATCATAGGTGGTTGATTCTTGTTTTCATTCACGTTTCCAGCTCCACTCCTGGTTCTTGCCATTTTTATCTATACACTGAATAAGGCGATTTTAGATCCTCATTCACGGTAGATATTTAAATCATCCATATCTCTTTGAAACGTTTACATGCTAGTTCTAATACCGTAGTCATACGCTTAGAATCCTAAACACATAAGGTTTCCTTATCTGGTCGGCAACAGACCATAGATCCGAACAAATAATATCATATATAGCAAACATATAGCATTTAGCACATAAATGCATATTAGGCATCTTTCCTAAAATATACTAGTGCTCGTATCTAAAATATGGTAGACACTCATCTCACAATCATCGCTTAGAATTCTAAGTTTAAGTCTAGAAATCCTACAAATTCCTAGTTCGCTTAAACTAATTCTCTGATACCAACTGTGACATCCCCAATTTCACGGCCAGAAAAGACCGATTTGTTTATGCTTTGTTTTAAAATCAGAGTAATCGTTTAAAGAAAACTGTTGCGGAATTTGTTCCCAAAACAAAATATGATAAGAATCTATCAAAACTTTTCTTGAAGAAATGTATTTTCATTAAATAACAAAATCTTGGGATGCCATGTTCTGATACAGACGAAAAGCATAAACAGTACAGAATAGACCTTACAGCAGTTATTTACAACTACTGATCTATAATCCAAAATATCTTGATAAGTCATCCAACTTATGCTCTGGTGCCACTACCTGTAATGCAAAGAAAAACTGAGCGGGTCAGGCTTGGGAGCCTGGTGAGAATATAGGGTTTTCAACCCACAATAATATAATTATTATATTTAATCATCAAAAAATCAACCCAATTACCCATCCCCATTATCTTCTTTATTTCTTAAGGATTTACCGTAAGAATCAACTATCATTTATTCATTCATTCCTAAGGATTGACCTAAGGAATTGGCACAAAGTCCATTGCTACCCGAGGTTCCTATAACAAACACTAAATCCATAGCTGCCAAGGTTCATCTACACAGTACTAAATCCATAGCTACCAAGGTTCATCTACATAGTACTAAATCCATAGCTACCAAGGTTCATCTACACAGTACTAAATCCATAGCTACCATCGTATTTATATAAGGCACTAAGTCCATAGCTACCATCGTATTTATATAAGGCACTAAGTCCATAGCTGCCAGGGTTTTTAGAGTACACCGGTGAACATCAAGTCCACAACACCTACAGGTTGCGAGCCTGCTAGTGTTCCACAGGACTGTCTAGAATAGTCTGTGGTTGTCATCCCTACTCTGTTGAATGACGGTGCCATCGTTTGGGTAAAGGTTTCATTCATTTTTCACCTGTCACCCTCATCTCATGATCTAAATCATCTTTCGTCTCATCCTCAAACTCATCTTTCATCACACACCAACTATTTCGTCTACCCATGTTAAACCCAACATATTTGTAGATAGAAATTACATATACAGTTTAAACCATTTAAAAACCTGTATAAAACATTCATTCAACATCCATCTCAAGTAAACAAACAACGTATAAACACATAGCACGTATTTCATAGCAAATACTTCATATCTATGCGGTAGAAGAAAGTAACTACACACTCACTTGTTAAGACGATTGTCGGACTGCACTATGGCTCTTCAAGTAGTAATTCTTCGATGAATCTGGGATATCTTCACACACCGGGCTTCTCGCGGGCAGAGCTTCGGCTTGAAACTCTTTTCTTCTTGGGATCTTCGGAGCGTCGGGACTTGGTTCGGGTGTCGGGATGATACTGGGGCTTCGGGGTTACTTCAAGACAGCTAGAGAGGGTATCGGGAGTGAGAGAGTGATGTATTTAGCAACTATGGCCGGTTGCCCTTCGGTTTCTATTTATAGGGCCATTTTTCTGGATTCACGTCGTGAATCTCAAAATTCACGTCGTGAGTTTAGTCAGGCATAGGTCATTGCGTTCGTCATCAGTCCACTTGCTCTGGAAGGCATCACTTCTGAGTCCACGTCGTGAACACTGTGTTCACGTCGTGAATTCTGACACAGTGTCGGGGTTTGTGCCCCAAACTTCAAAAATTCATATCTTTCGCATGCGAGCTCCGTTTTTGACGTTCTCTATATGCACGCGTAGGTGAGATTATTCTCTACAACTCTCGTTTAGACTCCGTCGGCTAATTTTCATTTTAACTTTTATTATATTATTTTTAGTAGGCCGGGACAGGAAAACTCCGTTAGGAATTCACAACTCCTTCATCTGACGTCCGTTTCCGTCTGTCTTTTTCCCGTTGGACTACTATCGACAAGATCTTCGATTCTCGTTTATATTGTTTCGGCTAGAAACCACTCGATCTCATATTCGAACTTTGAGCTGCATACTGCTAAGTTGGAACTTCGAAAAATCATAACTTCCTCATACGAAGTCAGATTTAGACGTTCTTTTTATGCACGCTCTCGGTTTAACGTATTCTACGACTTTCATTTAGATCACTAAGACTAAATATCGCTCTATCGTAAATTCACTATTTACGTTCTACAGCGTCGTGCCGAATCTGTCACGAAACTTCGACAGGTCATAACTTCTTCGTTATAACTTGGATTTCAGCGTTGTTTATATGTACGGAAACCTTGTGACATATACTACAACTTGGTTAAGATTATTTATTCTAAACACTCTTCTATCAAAAAGTCATTTTTAACGCTTATCGTCTCTAAATTGACTAGCCCGGATCTACGGGCGTTACACTATTTCACATTACTAAGAGTCCCACAAAGCACAAAGCAAGCAGTATTCAGACAATGGAAAATTCTAACCAACATACTCCAATCAAACCATTCTATCCTCTAATCAGAAATCTATACTAGCATGCAATTCAATACAACCAGACATAACCTAAACAGGCCATCCTACTACTGGCTGATCAGTTCTAGCATTCAAATCTACAAGCTCATACAAGCATACAAAGGCATCTCTTTTATATCCTTAGCTCTAATCTAGCATGTGAATCACATAATCATATCATATCACATAACAAACATGTATTGGTATTTTGGGAACCACTTACTTGAGCTCGGCTGATTGCACGCATCACACCCCTTGTTCTTTATTAAAACCCATAGTTTTAAATTATTAGAAAACTTATTTTTCTTGTAAAAATATTTCAAACCCTCGATTTGAGTCCAGACACTCCCGAAGGTGTGTCCGAATTCCTCAAACCAAGGCTCTGATACCAACTTGTAACATCCCAAAATTCAAGGCCAAAAATTTCATTTTAATTAAGTTAATATAAGAAAACCGATAGTACAAAAACATCCATAGTATCATCCCATATCAAAACCAATATGTCAATAATCAAAACATGTCATAATGAAACATCATCAGAGTATAATCCCAAAGATCTCATGTGCGGAAAACATAGTGTGATGCGTTGCGATCATGCCGACTCCTTTCCTTTTGAAGAAGTACCTGAAACCAAAACTGAAAATCGTAAGCACGAAGCTTAGTGAGTTCCCCAGATACCACATACCATACATATCAACTAGTCCATACATGCCTTACCTAACCGTGAGCCATACATATCATACATATATCATAATCAATAAAGGTGCTATGTATCGCACATAGTCTTGCCATTATGCCACGGGCCGCCTCGTGGTCTTTCTTGCCAAGCCGGGGGCCACCCCCTGGGCCTTACAGACAAGTGCCAAGAGCCACCTCCTGGTCTTCCATGCAAGCATCACAAAGACAACTAGTATACATACTACTCTACTTAGCTAATTAGCATACAGTGTGCCAGGATCCACCTCCTGGTCTTTCATACATAATGCATAGGGCTAACCCCCGGGTCTTCCTACAATACATAAACCAAATGGGCTGGCATTGGTGCCTTCAACCCATACAAACAGTAAGGAGACTCACCTAAAACTAATAGCTGAACCCACACACACTCGCTTTCGAATGAATTGGCCAATACGGTCCACTTGATAACAAGTCATATGAGTAATGCTACAGATGTGAGCTAGATGAGTGTGTCCCTCTCGAATGCCTACAAGGCTTCAATAATCCCTAATTAGTTCATTCCTTAAGTATTACTTAATAATACTTAATATTACACTTTATTGTTACTTTTTAAATCATTATGAAAACTAGCACACGGACCGATTTACCCCTCTTAAACCCAACCCCATGAAAGGTTGGTACTAATTATTTATAACATTCACTTAGCTTTCCATATATGTAAAACACATACTTTAATTATTTTCCTATCAAATTCTAATGATTTAACAAATGAACTATAAAAATTGTCCCATTATTTGGACCAATCAGCAAAAATGGTCACCAACACCCTATAAGGGATGAGAATCATTCCATTGAAAAAATATTTGACAAACTAGAGCCATGCAATTTAGATTTTTCTAGATTTAATTTTTCATTTTACAATATGACTAATGAAAACAATATTTTTCTGGACCAATCTGTACAAAATTTCAATTCCATCTAACTTAGGAGTGGAATCAGACTAAGCCCAATTTTTTCACTGAAACTACACATAAATATTAGCATTTAGGGAAAATCTCATTAAAAATGGAGCTACCTAGATTTAGTTATGATTTTTACAAAACGACCAAAGTGATTAGTGAAATTTCTATACCAACGTGCATTAAAAGTGAAACTGTACATTTTTGTGTAGAATCAGACTATGAAAATTTTAGGTAATAAACTAGACACAAGTACCAAACTTTGGGAAGAAACCTCATGTAATTTGGAGTTTCCTAGATTTAATTATAATTTTTCAAAGCTAGTGAACAATTTCAGAATTTTAGCAAAACCATTGAGTTTGAGTTTGCATTCCACTAAACTCATTAAGTCCTTAATGGTTAAGTCCAAAATCAATCAAAACAGTTAAATGTGATATTAAATCAACAATCTTCAATACCAAACAATAATCGACTCAATGGATTAAGAGCTTCGACAAATTGGCTAAAACATTACTCTTATTCACCTTAAGCTCATAAGAAGAGATTTATGAGTTTGGTTTTCAAATCACACCCATTAAGTACATAACATTCATATTTAACTGAAAGGAAACAACACCATTCAACCACCATGAAGTAGTGGTGACATGGTGGAGTCATGGTGGTCCTCGGGTTGTCAAAACCCTCACACCAAGGGCAAATCCAAAGAAAGAAGAAAGGATATTTGCAATGAACTCTAGCCAAGAATATGACAATATCGACAACCTCATTAAGCATTTAATGACCCACAACATGACTGGGAATAGAGATTCACATCAACACCCATTGGATGGTGGTGATATGGTGGTCATTAGGTGTACACACACCTTTACCTCCAGCGACCTCGGGCAACAATCTGACGACTTCCACCACCACAGGCGGTGGTGGTGAGTGGTATTTACATGTGTCTGGTGTGTGAAGAGAAAAAGAAATAAAACAATCAAGAAGGAACTATTAAATCACTTCAAGGCTGAATCAATGAAACAAATGCCTCACTCCTTCCTCTCCTCTTTCTCCGGCGTCAACTGGCGGAGCTACGAGAACTCCGACGATGGCAGCTCTGGCCGGTGAACTTGGAAGCCTCTCTTTTTCCCTCTCTCGGTTTGGGCTTTCTCCTATATTTTCTTTGTGGCCGCACACTCGAACACACACATAAACACACAATGTTCTCGCTAGGGTTTGATATGCAAAGACAAGAAACGGGAGGTGAAGATCCTCATGCGCACGCTGCTTCTTATTAGGGAGCAAGGAGGCATATTTTCGGAAAAGCACACAAATAGTCCCTAGAGTTAGTGTTAAATCCACAATCTACCCTAGATCTGAATTTCTTAATGAAATAGATGTTTTCAAAGTTACACTTTAGCCCCTGGTCTTACATTCTCAATTATTATTATTATTATTATTATTATTATTATTATTATTATTATTATTATTCATCCCTTTTTATTTAATTTAATTTCCTTCAAATATTTTATTATCTCAATTAAGTCATTCAATTAACCACGATGATTAATCGTGCCATTTTATTTTAATTATTAATTATTAGTTCATCTCTTTAAATCAATATAATGCCTTCTATTCATTTAATTCACTTATCCCAACTAGAAATATGATTCAGATGATAAAGTTATTTAACTTATTTCTTAAACCCCTAATTAGAGATAATTAGTTAGGAAACAAGGCGTTATATATATATATATATATATATATATATATATATATATATATATATATATATGATTACCATATTGGAATGTTTCAACATTGGAAATCATATAAATGGAAATGTTATAGCAAAAGACTGGTCGAGTATCATGTCTTTATGTAAGACATTATGAATCGTATCCCATATGCATAGGATCGATTGCATATGCTATAATATTCTCGTGTTCTAATTTTCCAAATGCCTAGGGCATTAAGAGGGAAAGAGGACTAGAACCGATATGACTAAAATGGTTAAACAACTGTCAATGACGATCTAAGGTTCGCCAAGGATTGGTTACTTATGGGCAGTTGGAAGTCTAGTAATGAATGGACTCTACTGACATGATTATCAATAGACAGGATTCTATTAATAGTGAGTAGCCATATGGCAAATATGGAAATGTTTCCATAACGGGAGTTGGATATTAAGAATCTATGAGAAAGTTAGAAACTTTTGTGCAAGAAGGATGTTCAAAGGAATGTACTTTGAAATTGAGACTTCACTTCCATGGAATTGCTCTTGTAACAATCTCCAAATGAATACTTTGTAATATCGTTGGCAAAGTCTATGTGACTTCTGTACCTCGACATTATGAAAGGAATCATTGCATAATAGTTTAGAATCTGACACATTCTAATAGTGGCAAAAATTTGGAATTCTTACACTTGTGATAAAGATTTGGAGTTGCAAATGAGTTTCATTGAAGAATGTATTCAGTTGATCTATTTCACAAAGAAATGACCATAGGTAAACATAGTGTGCATGCTTGGATCATGGGATAACTATTGTTTTAAATCAAGTATAAAGTTAATAAACCGAAACATTATACAATGAATAATATGTAATCAATATGGTGATTTAATAAAAGGTGTTTTATTTATATTCAAAAGGTTGAGACCATATTGGATTCGATTATTCTTGTGTTTCACTTTGCATGTTTTGACTTCCCGAATAATAAAATTATTCAAAATATCCACAGTCGATCATACTATGGAAGTAGGTATTGAAGCTAGATTGTCATGAATGGGTCTGTAGATTGTCTAAAGGTGTTTAGACATAACACAAGTTTGTTGTAGTATTCATGAGTACTCCTGTAATAAGATTTGAGTATTGGACTAAACCCACGCTCATTTAAATCACTTCATGGATTTTATCACGAGTGATCATAAGACGATAATATCTTATATTCTTGAAACGGAGAGATATGAGTTGCAGTTTACAAGTCGGTTGCACATTGATGATATGTAAACGCACCAGTAACTTGGTGTTATAAAACGTATCATTGTGTGTGATTTGATGAGTAAATAGAGTAAACACATGAGTCGAAGTGTATCTGTTCCCTTTACCCTAAGAGGGATAAAAGCGATATATGTGGGCCCCTCGGTGATTTCGTGATGACAACCCTAAGCGCTTGGCCAAGCCTGGACTGATTTGATTTGTTCAATTAGTCGGTCGTCATAAATCGAAAATCGGGAAACAACACATGGACAGAGAGAATGATTATAATCCATGTCTCATGTCCATACGATATCTAGAATGGAGGAATATATGATCCCTTATCTAATGGACGCCTTACTAATTAGATTAGAGTTTGACAACGGTCTTTTTGAGAGCTATGATTGCTAATCGGATTTTGAAGTCGTACTTGCAGTAATAGTTATTAGACTTATCCAAGTGGGATACTGTTGGATTAGGTGTCTAAGCCCATAACTATAATTGGTATTTACTTGACCCGATACAAGCATGGTCCATTTGGGTTGTAACACTCTAGAACAATTTGATAGGATGGATATTTGAGAAAGAGGTTAATGTGCTTTATTAATATATTATAAGTATAATATATTAATTGAGAAATCATATTATTTAATTAGTATTGATCAAGAATTAATTTGGAATTAATTTTGTAATCAAAAGAGATTAATTAAATTAACGGGGACTGATTGTGTAAATCAGTGATATATATAGTTTGGGCTAATGATCCATCTTGATTAGTAATGGACTAATTCATGTAAGACTCCATGAAGAGTTAATCTAAAGGGCTTATCATATGGATTATTGGATTAAGGCCCAAGGAAGTGGATTAGGTTTAACTCTTGGATTCTACACTATATAAATGTAACCCCTAAGCCAAAACTCGTGCACTCCTGATTCAAAGAGGCTTTATACGATTTTTGTGTCTCCAAACCTCTCTCTCAAGTTCCTCCTCTTGTTCTTGGCTTGTTATAAGACATTTGAGGCATCACACTTGAGGTGCTAGGCTCTTGAAAGACCAATTCCCACAAGCTACAATTAAGAGGTATTATTCTAACTTACTTTTATGTTTCAATTACCAATATTGTATGCTAGTTGCAGTTTTCAAGCTTTGGAAATTTTATTGTATATATAACTAGAGAAAACTTAGATCCAAAAGCTATTAGGGCTGTATGTGCACCATAGGAGTGTTATAGTACATAAAACCCAACAGCTTCATCATCAGAAAGTCCTTCTATGTCAAAGGCGGCTGATAAAGTGTTCATCATCTATTATGCAGTAGAGTAGTTTTGAACCAAACGACGGACATGATATGGAAGAGAGTTTCCAATAGCAAGCCTTGCCTTAACATCGAGATTTAGAACTCTTCTTTCTTCCTTGTTGAATCCGGGCATAGAATTCTGCTTTAGCACACTCCCGTATGCATTGTTATTGGAGGGTCGATGTAAATAAGCAATGGGACCCTCGTTAACAACATCCAACATATCAGAGTCCATGATCTCGAGAACGTCCATGGAATTCGATTTACATGCATCAAACTTGAGTTCATCTAAATGAGGGATCTTGCTAATAACAAGTGATTTAATATTATAGGAAAATGACATGATGACTTGAGTGTATCAAAAACCTTCTCTAATACCAATTGAAGGTTTGTATCGATCGGATACACTTCAAGTATGAATGACAAAGAACGAACTAACTAAGCATAAGATTAAACAGAAAAACAAATAACACGACTAATCACAAATATGCTTTCACTAAGAAAGAATGTTCTCACCAAGAGAACGAAGGTCACAAAGACATTACATTAGGGTTTCACCCTATTGTTGAATATATACGATTACAATAACTGAAATCCCACTAATTAAGGGATGTATACCTATCTAAGTAAAGGTCTGATCCTAATCACCAAGATTACGGATCAGATATCTATTATATATATATATATATATATATATATATATATATATATATATATATATATATATATATACGTATAACTGCCTAATATACATAAGATCACCAAGATCATTGTTTCACGTTGACACTGATAAGATTATGTGTTGGCATTGGCGCTGGTGGTCAGCATGTAATGTGTTTGACTCATCAGATCATAAGTTGTGATGTTACACCATACTGAAATAAAAACATACAAACGATCAGAATATACTCAAGGAAACTCTCACACCACAAGCTCCTTAGAATCTACGAGACCATCCTTGACTTGAGTACAGATCCTGTGCTTTCAGTAGTACGATCCCAATACTACCTTCCACACCTATCTGTATTTTCCCCAAGAACCATTCCAAGTCCTCTAAGTCATCCCACCAAAGCAAATCCCATAAACCCTATGCTAAACAACATTCATATCCCCACTATAGTACTCCCTAGGCTATCCTAGGAATCCTCGCCCCACCGGCCTCTGCAATACTAGGAACTTCTACCAACATTATCGGTTGCCTTATACATGAAAATTGTACATAATACAGGATCAGATAGACAGTCAAATAAATAATTCTACCCTAAGCCCACAACCAAACAAGGAACATGAAATATGGCCAAATCAATCATTCTAAGGCTATATGATCATAATCGTATACAAGCCATCATAAAAATTAGACAATTCTATCATGAAATTCTTGAAGGTATCCTTAGCCCTATCCTATAATGCAATTCATATAACAACATAATAATCATAATACTTAGGTATACGTATTTTGAGAATCACTTACTTGAGCTCAGCTGATTGCATGCATCACACCCCTTTCTTTGTAAAACTCTATTTAGAAAACTTATTTTCTTTTCAAAATGATTACAAATTCCTCAGTTTGAGTTCAGACATACCCGAGAGTGTGCCAGAATCCCTTAAACCAAGAATTTGATACTAATGTGTATATAAATGCACTAATTTTAGTCCTACTTTTAAGATATAATTTAGACACACAAAGGCAATGGACCTGTTAATTGGTGGTATAGTTTAGTAAGCAGGGTATCGAACACGGGGAATGATAATTAAGCTAATGACTAGAATTATCTAAAACATGTAATAAAAGTGAAAGGTTTTCTCTAGTTTTGCAAGACTAGAAACTTAAACAATTAACTAACACGCAAATTAAGTAACTAACAGCTAAAGCAAGTAAAAACCAACTAAATTCAATAAGAAGAAGACTTCTATTTAGGTTCGATTCATTTACTCATATGGTTAATTTTATGGCAAGTGCAATGGATTAATTGTTATTGGCTACCGATTAAGGTGATTAGGTTCACATTCGCTATTACCAATCCTTAGAAAACAGATCAATTTAAGCAATGATCAAGTGATTAAACTAATAAATTTCCTAGTTTATTTATTCAGGTTAAATAAGACTTGTTGTTAGCTAATCAAATTACTAATTCAATTAACCCCTTGTTGATTGTTTGTCACACAAGCTCACACATTAACTTACCCATTTTCTAGTTAACCCTAGTTTCACGTTCGCTATTCCTAGGCACATAACAATGTTTTCACATAAATCATATGAGATAAGCAATTAAGACATGTTCATGCAGCTTAATTACTTGTTAATTAACAGAAAATAGTTGTTCTTAATGCATAAGGTTCTTTAACAAGCTTAATAAAACAAAACTCACCAATATTCAATTAATCCAACCACAAATTAAACCATAGTCATAAATTCATCTACCCTAAATAGAAGATATAAGGTTTAGCTCATGATTACAGCAGAAAGTAACTCAAAAACAAGATCTAGTAGTTCACACATGGTTCAAACAAGAGATAAAGTAAAGAGTAAACTTAGATTGCCTTTAATCTCCTTAAAATCGAAGGTTAGGGTTTTCTCCACGAATTCCAGAGCTCCAGCTACACCTTTAGTCGCAAATTAATCCCCAAGGGTTCCAGAGAGGGGTTTGGTTTCGGCAATTGGCTTCTATTTATAGACTTCAGAAAACAGGGGCTACTCGCCGATTAGATAACCGACTCACCGAGTCCCCTATTAAAAATCCGTGTACGGCAAGGACTTGTATTTGCTTCGCGAACATTCGTGTGGACTCGTCGAGTAGACATCCAACTCGCCAAGTCCTTAAGGATTTTGACTCTTTTTTCTTCTTTCTTCAATTCTCGAGTTCCCGATTGCATTTCCCGCTTCCTTTTGCTTTCGAGCACATCTTTTAGACTGAAAATACAATTTAAACATAATTAAGTACCTTTTGTCCATAAATTGCAATAAATTAGCAAAAAAGTAATAAAATTATAATCGAAATATATAGCTAAATATGCACATATCAAAATACCCCACACTTGACTTTTGCTTGCCCCCAAGCAAAACTGAATTTTAAACATACTAGCATCACATAAAACAATCCCAATCCAACCCAGCCATTATGCCAAGACCGCAACGCATGCATTTGTGTCTAAAATTTTTCCTAAGGACCCCCCTCAATTCTAAATACTAACAATCCTCATAAACACTCGCCCACTTCTTTTGAACAATGCTCATTTTTATGCATCCCTCCGAATCCATCCGCAGAAAACTTCCTAACCTCAAGGTATTTTTGGTTGAGCAACCCAAGCACACATAATCTAGAAAATTACAACTTTTTGATACCACTATGGAGCTCTTTAGAATTCTTCATTTCTTTGATAATTTGATCTTGATTTCTTGAATTCACTATCTTTTTGTTTGATATTTGGTATCTTCAACTTTTGAACTTCTTTAGAACTTTGATCTTGGCTTCATACTTTGATTGCTCCAAAATTCTTACAACTTTTCTTGTAATTCTCTATCTTTTTTTTTCACATGTAACTCACTTTTTTTCACTCAAAACCTACATGCTTAAGCAGGGGCGCTCAACTTCAAGCTTTATTGGTTAAAGATATTAATTTTCCTGGATACATTTCAGGTACACGATGCTAAACATATGACATCCCTCAAACTAAGCGAGGTTGTGTTTTTGTCCCATGATTTCACTAGAATAAAGGAGGCCACAAATGCATTATAACGTATATAGGCTCAACTAAACATTTGGGTCTTCATGCAATCGTCAAACATAATACTAGCATGGAGTCCTAATTGCTTTACCAAAATTTTCTAAATTAATCCTAGCAATTTTAATGCAAAACTTTCAAAATTAAACCTAAATTAGGATTCTAATGTAACTAATATGATCAACCCCCTACCCCATACTTAATTTTTGCAATGCCTTCATTGCATATTATGCATGATAAAGAAAATGACAAAGTAAAGAGGGAATTGGAACAAACTCCCCTGGGATAGTAGTCGCGAGGTTGATGTTCTTCATTTGAAACTCCATCTTCAATTGACTTTAGACATGGGAACAGCTCATCCATGCCTTGGGTGTCATTCGTCTTGTGTGGTATAGCTCCAATTATGCAGGAAAATTCTCGGAAAATGCTCGGAAAATGATCCTCAAAGAATACAACCAATGGTCGTGTCAACTGTCATCAAATCATCAGCTTGATAGTAGAAGAATGAGCAACTCGTCGAGTAGGTATGGGAACTCGCCGAGTTGTAGCGTAATTGGCAGAAAAGTCGTGGATTTTAACTTGGACTCGTCGAGTCCATAAAGTGCACTCGACGAGTAGACCGCTGAGTGAAAAAATACATGTATTCTGCCCAGGTCCATTTCTGATGTATGTGGGTAATATTAAACTACTATTTTCCCTCATTTTGCTTCAGTAAGTAACCACTTAATAACTTTTCTCTCAATCGGACTCATAACGTGACTCAAAACTTCGTTTTCTCTCTCGCCTAGACTCGATTTCTCACTTGGTTAGCCTTGACTCTAGACCCTTGCATGCATCCCTTAACCTCAACTGAAAAGATCAAAAACAAAACAAAAGTGATAGGAAAGGAAAACAATAAAAATTCCTACTTAATCCTAACTACTAAGAGTTTAAACATCACACAAAAACAAATAAAAATCGTCTTTAACCAAACCAAACAAATAAAAATCAAAAGATATCAATCTTCATCTTCATCTCCTCCAACTCCGCTTCCTCTGGCTTGATTTTGGTGTTGACTAATCCGCTCATCCCAGCTTCGCACATAAGGGTACCCCGGCCCATCCCTTGGCGCAAGATTCAATTGATTGAACAAGTGAACGAATGACTCATTTTGATAGTTCATGCTTCGCCCGAGGTCATCTTGGTACCTACGTAGCTCCATGTTGTACCGATCCATGGGGATTTCGTCTTCAACCGGGATTACCGGCGGTTCCTCTCGGACATGTTCTCTTCGTGGCCTCACCCGTCATCCCGGCTCCTCGGGTACCAAAACCTCATCCTCATTCGGAATGCCAACGTGTCCCCCACCATAGTCTTCTATGATTTGCGCCCTCCTATATAGTGTGATGCTAAAAGGTGGTGTGGGTACCATTGTCAAAAAGTTTTCGGCTCCCCTTTCCAAGATACCATACGACCTCGCCAACCGGGTCACGAACATGCCACTGTTCATTTTAGACGTGATTATGTCTTTGACCGCCCCTTCCCCCAAGTATTTCGCCAAGCAGTAAGGGATGTTGCAAAACACATCCGACGTAATAATACTCCACAAGTAAAATACATCAAGGGTCGGAACCTTGTCATCATCTTTGCGCGTATTTATGGAGCATGCGACAAGACGATGAATCAATCGGTGGATCGGTGAGCGAATACTTCTCTCTTGAGCGGAAGATGGAATGTACACCCGATTAGCAATAGTATTCCACCAAGTGGAAGCAACAACGCGCTCGGGTAAATCTTTGTGGCAGTGCTCCAGAAAAGTACCAAACTCGTCAGTGATGACCAAAGATTGGTCATAAATGTCCATCCTCTATGATAGCTCGGCAATGCTGCATTGTTGAACCTCCCCACCAAGGCAAAAAGTGAGGGCATTGGGGTTATAAATGTCATCACCCCCTCGAAAAACAACGGTAGAGAAAAACTCCCAGCAAAGCTCTTGATATACTAGCTCTTGGATACGGAAGAGTCGGTTCCACCCTTCACAAATAATAGACACTCCTTCTCATTCAAAATTCTTGATTACATATGGAGCTAACTCTTCTTCTAGTCCCGCTTGCCCCATCCAGCTCCAATCAATCTCATTTGGCACATAGATCTCTTTCTTCATCAATGTATCCAATTTCTTCTTAGCTCGGACTAGTGATGATTTGGATGTGATTTGAGGAAAATTTAACCACGAGATATTCCCATGTTCGCTTCCATGAGAGCTTTGGCCCCTCCTTGATATTTTTCCTGCAAAACCAAACCCAAAACACACAAACAGAACACAGAAAGATTAAAGATGTAAAAATTATGTGTCACTGCAACATGGACTCGTCGAGTCCACGAACCGACTCGGCGAGTAGCATGAGCAGTTCATCGCGATTCGCATTTCTGATTTGGATCACATCATCAATCAAAATTCTAAATTAGGTCTAGGGGTTTGTTCATGGATGTCTCTCAAACATTAATTCATAAGAAATTTCAACTATAACCACCTAATTTATCCAAAATCGAAACCCTAGAAATCCAAGTCAAGTTCAAAATCGGGATTTCCACAAATTAGGGTCATTATTCTACCAAAGATTTGAATTTTAACAAGATTATAAGTGAAAAATGTTACCTTTTGATGGGAATTGAAAGAAATCACAAGAAATTGGAGATGAAAGCTTGAGAGGGAACTTGCTCGTCGAGCGGCTGTGGCTGATGAATGATATTGTGTTTTACTTTTAGGGTTAAAACCCTATTTTAAAGAATGTAAATTTTTTTTTCGGGTTAATACGTGGACTCGCCAAGTAGGGGTACCTACTCGCCGAGTAGATACGCGGATCTGTAAAAATATCGCGATTTTTCAAATGGACTCGCCGAGTAGATAAATGGACTCGGCGAGTTTTTCAATCTGTTTGAAATTTTTTTTTAAGTTCTTTAATTTTATGCCACCATACCCCACACTTGAGCTTTGCTTGCCCTCAAGCAATCATTTTAAACAAAGAAGAAGATTGAAAAAAAAAACAAATCCCAAAAAAAAAATAATAAAATGAAAAAGAAAGGTAAAAAGAAAGCAAACTCTAAAATCGGGTTGCCTCCCGGAAGCGCTTCTTTTTGAGGAGTCGTTAGCTGGACTCCTTCGCATGCTACGTTTCAGTGGTTTCTTCCAAATCTATCCATTCTTCAAGTCCTTCGTCTTTTGGCATTCCTTCTTCATATTTCTTCACCATATGCCCATTAACCTTGAAAGGGGTTCCATCTTTCGATATAAGCTCGATAGCTCCATGTGGGAAAATTTGTTTAACCACAAAAGGCCCATGCCACCTTGTTTTTAGCTTGCCCGGGAAAAGCTTTAACCTTGAATTGAAGAGTAGCACCTTTTGTCCTTCATGAAAATCCATATTACCCTTTAGTCTCATGTCATGCCATTTATTAGTCTTCTCTTTGTATATTAATGAATTTGTATATGCTTCATTTCTAAGTTCTTCAAGAGCATTCATTTGCATTAACCGGTTGGTACGAAGTTCAGCTAACTCAAAATTACACATCTTTAAAGCCCAAAATGCTTTATGCTCTATTTCAACCGGCAAGTGACAATTTTTTCCATAAACTAACTTATATGGTGTAGTACCAATAGGTGTTCTAAAAGTTGTTCGAAAAGCCCAAAGTGCATCATCAAGCTTATCCGACCACTCCTTTCTATTTCCTCCAACCGATCTCTCCAAAATTCGTTTTAATGCCCGATTTGTCACTTCAGTTTGTCTACTTGTTTGTGGATGATAGGATGTCGAAAACCTATGGTGTACACCATATCTTTTAAGCACCTTAGCTAATTGATCATTTGCAAAGTGAGTGCCCCGGTCACTAATAAGAGCTTTAGGAACTCCAAACCTTGAAAATAACTTTTTAAGAAAATGCACCACCACTCGAGCATCATTAGTAGGTAACGTTTGTGCTTCCGCCCATTTAGATACGTAGTCGACTGCCACTAGGATATATTTATTCCCTTTTGACATTGGGAAAGGTCCCATAAAGTTAATCCCCCAAATATCAAATATCTCACAAACTTGAATATTATTTGGAGCATCTCTTTTCGGGACGTTATGTTCCCCGTCCGTAGGCACAAATCGCATTCTTTGACATATTGAGTAGCATCTTTAAAAATTGTAGGCCAATAAAAACCAATATCAAAAATCTTTTTAGCCGTATATGTGCTCTATGATGTCCTCCAGTGGGCCCGCTATGGCAATGTTCCAAGATTTCCCAACTCTCTTTCCCGAACACACATCTTCGTATCATCCCATACGCGCAGCTTCGTAAAAGGTACGGGTCGTCCCAAAAGTAATACTTGATTTCTGAAAAGAATTTCTTCTTTTGTTGTCGGGTTAAGTCTTTTGGAATGTATTCAGTTGCTAAGCAATTAGCTATATCCACAAACCATGGTACCTCTCCTGCTATCACCAAAAGATATTCTTCGGGAAAATCATCTCCAATCTCGTTTTCCTCTAATTCTTCCAAATGCGGGTTCTCTAATCTTGATAAATGATCGGCAACCACGTTCTCCATTCCCTTTTTATCTCATATTTCAATATCAAATTCTTGTAGAAGTAAGACCCAACGTATCAACCTTGGTTTCGCATCTTGTTTAGCAAATAGATACCTTAGGGCAGAATGGTCGGTGAAAACAATTGTCTTGGACAAGACTAAATATGGTCAGAATTTATCAAAAGTATATACCACCGCTAGCAACTCTTTCTCGGTAGTAGTATAGTTTTCTTGAGTCGGGTTCAAAGTTTTACTTGCATAATATATAGGCTGAAAATGTTTGTCAATTCTTTGTCCCAAAACGGCTCCTATCGTGTAGTCACTAGCATCACACATTAGCTCGAAAGGAAGATTCCAATTTGGGGCTATCATTATAGGAGTAGTGGTCAACCTTTCTTTCAATAACTGAAATGCTTCATGACATTCTTTAGAGAAATCGAATGGGGCTTCCTTCAAAAGAAGTTGAGTCAAAGGCCTAGTGATCTTTGAGAAGTCTTTAATGAAGCGACGATAAAATCCCGCATGGCCAAGAAAGCTCCTTACCCCTTTTACATTTGTTGGAGGTGGTAACTTAGCTATTGTGTCAACTTTTGCTCGATCTACCTCGATCCCCAACCTTGAAACCTTGTGTCCTAAGACAATCCCTTCCTTTACCATGAAGTGGCACTTTTCCCAATTTAGTACTAGGTTTGTCTTCTCGCATCGTGCTAACATTAGATCTAAGTTGGATAAGCAATCTTCAAAAGAGGATCCGAAAACCGAGAAGTCATCCATGAAAACCTCCATAAATTTCTTGATCATATCATGGAAGATAGCCATCATACACCTTTGGAATGTAGCAGGTGCATTGCATAACCCAAAGGCATGCGTCTGTATGCAAAGGTCCCACTTGGGCATGTAAAAGTGGTCTTCTCTTGGTCTTGTGGGTCAATTGGAATTTCAAAATACCCTGAGAAACCATCGAGAAAACAATAGTATAGATGACCGGAAAGCCTTTCTAGCATTTGATCAATAAATGGTAACGGGAAGTGATCCTTGCATGTAGCATCATTAAGCTTTCTGTAGTCGATGCAAACGCGCCACCCGGTTACTGTTCTTGTTGGAATTAACTCGTTATCGTTATTAGTAACTACCGTCATTCCTCCTTTCTTCGGTACCACTTGCACCGGACTTACCCATGGGCTATCAGAGATGGAGTAAATGATCCCAGCATCTAATAGTTTAACCACCTCCTTTTTCACCACTTCTTGCATATTTGGGTTAAGTCTTCTTTGGCGTTTAACTACATGTTTAGCTCCATCTTCTAGGTTAATCTTATGAGAACAATAGGTCGGACTTATCCCTTTGATATCGGTTATCTTCCATGCTATGGCCCCTTGTCTTTTCTTTAGTACTCCCATAAGGCTTTCTTTTTCATGTTTAGCTAGATCAGAAGCTATAATTACTGGTTTTTGTTGGCCATCTTCAAGAAATGCATATTCCAGATGATCAGGTAGAATTTTTAGTTTAGATTTTGTGTTCTGTATGCTGAACACGTCGAGTCCCAGGCAAAATTCGCGATTGATCGAGTTTTTTCGAACGGACTTGTCGAGTCGGTGGATGCTACTCGGCGAGTCGGGCTTTCATCACTTCTGATTAATTCATTATATTCAGCTTCCTCTAGCAATCTCTCTATCTCCATCAGGTCCCTTCCAGCATCAAATTCATCTTCAAAGGTAACAGTGGACTTGTTTGGTTTGTCTTCTTTCCATTCTTCCATTAATTCTTCCAGCATATCAACTGAGAATTCCGTGTCATCACTATACCTTGCATGCTTCATTGCTTGATCAACTCCAAATGTAACTGAATCATCTCCCACCCGGAGGGTAAGTTTAGAATCTCGCATGTCTACTATAGCACTCGCGGTGTTGAGGAAGGGTATTCCAAGTATGATCGGGACTTGGGGGTCCGCTTCCATGTCTAGTACTATGAAGTTCGCAGGGAACACAAACTTATCAACTTTCACCAATAGATCTTCAGGTGGGGGACTCGTCGAGTCCATATCTGAGACTCGGCGAGTCGGATCGGGAATTTGCGATTTTTCAGTTTCTGCTTCTTCCTCTTGCACCAACTTAGGATCTTCATTCTGAATAGGGGCCAGAGGAGTTATAATCTTCCCACTCCTAGTTGTCACGATGTTTATATGTGCGCCTTTCGGATTGTTTTCGGTATTACTAGGAATTCCACCCGGTCGTCTCTCATTTATTTGTAATGCAAGTTGGCCCAGCTGTTTTTCAATATTGAGAATGGAAGCTTGCTGATTCCTAAGTAATGTTGCTTGGTCTTTCATCATGATTTGGTGCTCCTTCATTAAGTTTTGTTGCTCCTTAATTGCAGCATCGGTATCGTTGTGCCTTTTCTCGGATGCAGCTGCAAATCTCGTAAGCATATCTTCAAAGTTTGACTTCTTTTCTTGCACCGGTTCCTCTTTTTGATAAAAACCTCTTCCTTTTTGCTTATACTTTTCCTCCTTTGCCTTCTTGTACTCATCATAAGGTAGCCATTCTTTCTTGGGTTTGCGCCAAACATCATCATATCTATCACCGCTTGAGTAACACACTTGTACTTTCCGGTTCCCATTCTCGTCAAGGTCACAGTCTTTAGTAAGGTGGGACCCTCTACAGTTTTCACATCCCACTCTAATGGCATGGATGGATTGGTCCATATTAGTCATTCTTCTATCCATGCTTTCCAATTTTGCCATCATTGTCGCCATGTCATCCGAAATAGCATTCCCCATCCCTCTGGTTGAGTTATTTCTTGGGTTATGATATTCTCTAGAGTGTTTAGAGAATTCTTCAATTAGCTCTTTTATCACCGGGGGTGGCTTCTTTGTGAGTGGTCCTTGCGAATCAAGGAGCTGCCTAGTTGTTACATTCACTCCATCATAGAAAATGGAGACTTCTTGTTGACTGTTTAGATCATGGTGTGGGCAGTTCCTTATTAGGCCTTTATATCTCTCCCATGCTTCATAAATTGACTCTCCAGCTTGTTGCTCAAAATTGGCTATGGCCTTCTTCAATTTTGCTATTTTTGAGGGAAGGCAAAATTGATCGATAAATTCCTCAAGCATTTTAGTCCAAGTAGTAATGGATCCTGGAGGGAGTGATTTCAACCAATCTTTCGCGGATCCCTTAAATGTGACCGGTAACATACGAAGCAAAACAGTATCGCGAGTCACGTTAGGAACATTGAAGTAGTCGGCTATGTCGTTGACCTCGTCAAGATGCTTGTATGCGTCTTCGTGATCCTTCCCGAAGAATGGGATTTCCTTAAGTTGAGCAAGTATGTGGCCCTTAAGTTCAAAGGTGGCAGTTGCGGGAAACGCGGGTTGCACGAGTCTTGGGCCGGTATCGTCACGCATCCTTTTCTTCAATTCACCCGTGGGAACTTCATTGATGTTAGCCATGGTGTTAGCTAGTTCGCCTTCTATGTCGCTTCCTTCTTCGGTTTCTGTTTCGTACTCGGTGTCTTCTTTCTTAGGGTCTTTGTCCGTCAATGAGGTGTTGGATTCTCCAACTTTCTTGTCCTTTTTCTTGCTAAAAGCTGATTTGAGGCTCTTAAATGGTGACTTCTTTGGTGTTGAAGATGATTCTACAGTTATGTTTTTGTCCTTCCTAAGAGCTGATTCCGGGTTTGCGAGTGGTGGGATCAAGGGTGTGCCTGATCCTTGGGGTCATAAAATACCAGAAAGAAAACAAGAAACACGCGTAAAAAGAACAAAAAAGAAATTAAAAACGAAACTGAAAAATTGCCTTGGACTCGTCGAGTAGCTTCGACTGCACTCGACGAGTTTGAGGGTAAAATAGAAAAAATTTTAACAAAAATACTAAAAACAACTTAATACTTAAACCTAATAACTAAATTACTAAAGCAGTAACTTTGTGCAAGATAGATCTCACACAAAGGATCGATAACACTAGCGATTAGAATTAATTTTTGAACTGTTCCCCAGCAACGGCGCCAAAAACTTTATGTGTATATAAATGCACTAATTTTAGTCCTACTTTTAAGATATAATTTACACACACAAAGGCAGTGGACCTGTCAATTGGTGGTATAGTTTAGTAAGCAGGGTATCGAACACGGGGAACGGTAATTAAGCTAATGACTAGAATTATCTAAAACAAGTAATAAAAGTGAAAGGTTTTCTCTAGTTTTGCAAGACTAGAAACTTAAACAATTAACTAACAAGCAAATTAAGTAACTAACAACTAAAGAAAGTAAAAACCAACTAAATTCAATAATAAGAAGACTTCTGTTTAGGTTCGATTCATTTACTCCTATGGTTGATTTTATGGCAAGTACAATGGATTAATTGTTATTGGCTACCGATTAATGTGATTAGGTTCACATTCGTTATTACCAATCCTTAGAAAACAGATCAATTTAAGCAATGATCAAGTGATTAAACTAATAAATTTCCTAGTTTATTTATTCGGGTTAAATAACACTTGTAGTTAGCTAATCAAATTACTAATTCAATTAACCCCTTGTTGATGGTTTGTCACACAAGCTCACACATTAACTTACCCATTTTCTAGTTAACCCTAGTTTCACGTTCGCTATTTGTGACAACCCGAAACTTTTTTCGTTATCCTTACTCAATTTCCGTTAATCAAATTTGGGTTTTTATTTAATTCCGTCAAATTTGATAGTTTGGGAAGGACTTTGCGTTTAAATAAATCAATTCGGATTTATTTCCGTTCACGTTAGTATTCAAAGGAATCAGTGTTAGGATGAATTTGTTGAAGTTCTAGACATGAAGCAAAACGAAAACCTCCTCAAAAAGGAGTTTCGGTCAAGACCTTAGAGTTTTCGGTCAAGGGACCGAAAACTCCCCTATACATATATATTTCATGATCATTTTGATCATTCTTTCCCTTTTTACAAGTCTAGAACTCGAAAACTCTCTCAAGTATCATCAAGTTTTTCACTTTGATCTTCAAATTTTCGAAAATGTAAGTGTTTCTGTCCCTTTGTTTTGTTATTAGATCTTCCTAACTAATAACACCCTTCGATTTCATCCATTAACTTCATCTTTTGGGTTTAATCTTCAAGAACACCAAGAACACACACTAGTGTGTGTTTGGCCGAAAACACCCTTCTTTGCTTCCATATCGTAAGTATTACTTTCTGCACTTATTATCTAGTTGAAACTCTTGTTTAAGGTCTTGAAATCGTCATTTTTCCAAGAACAAAAGGAGCTTTCGGTTTAGTGCATCTCCATAAACCGAAAACCCTAAAGAAAGATGCCTTTAAGACCTTAAAACTCACTTAAGGCTTCGGATAAAGCTTAGAACCCCTATGCATGTTTGAAAGCCCTTGAAAATCACCACATGCATCAAACATCCTGAGTTTTTGGTTATGGACCGAAAACCCTTCATGGGCCGATAACCCTTCTTGGACCGAAAACTTCCCTTAAGTGGCTTTACAACCCCTCTTATGCAATCCTAAGTGATTGTAACACTTCCATTAAGGATTTCTTAGTCCTTAAAGTGTTATTCTTTACCTGATTAGTTGAGTAAACACTAATTGTATTCATATATGTGCCTTTATATGCTAAATAGGATCCGTGTGTGCTCAAGTCTTCACTTGACACTTAGCATCCTTCTTCCGATCTTGCATTCGCATCACTCACTTCAGGTGAGTTCATACCCATACGCCTTTTTTCGAGTTTTTCATGTTTTCAGGGGGGAATACAAGTAAAAGTACAAGGAAACTTGTGCTCAAGTTATCTTATTTCGCATAGAATGATTATATGTTCAGCATGCTTTTAACTCAGAAAACCGTTTTATAAATCGATTTAGAATTCAACTCGTAGAAACAGTTTTCAAAACTAAAACAAGGAACTTGTGAATCTTGTCATAAAATGGGATATTTTGCAAAGGATTCATACAAACCATAAACAGGATTTTCTATACTATTACTTGTAAGTTTGTTATTTTAGGATTGGAGACATGTCCTTGGTAACACTCCACTGGATTCGTGAGTGTAGGACTAACCCTTATAACCAAAATCTCTTGTAGGGAGAGCATGACTATTATGTAAAGATCTATACGGGACTGACTGCCCCGCACCTCGCTGCTAGCTACAGTAGGACCGTCAGGTCTACGGGTGACAAAGTCATAAAAGGATACTGGCCCCGTTACGTTCCATATCTAGTTTAATGTATGGTTATAAAACTCGCAACCTAGATGACAGAGATTTACTCTTGTAATAACGAAACAAGTAAACTAACCTCAAAGTAATAACCGATTTGATTACTAGAGGGTATCGATAATACCCTTAGGATCTAGTTCACTAGCTATCTTATTAGTTTTATTTATGTAATAAGGATAATATACCTCACAGAGAACAAACAGGGTTTTCAAGGAAACTACATCTAATGATACAAGTATGGTAGATACTTGTACACCTCATTTCAGAATCGATAACCAACTATCAACTTTTAAGGAAAATGTAGGATTTTCCTGGGATAACTCAACCTTACATAAACAGGCTATTAAACAATAACGATTGGATAATCAAATATCTTTCATAACAAAATATAGGATTTTCTTGGGAAACACTTTTCAAAGGATCAAAGAAACATTTCTTTTACCATAACTAAACGCTTATGAACTCACCAGCTTTATGCTGATATTTTAAAACTGCTTGTATTCTCAGGGCATCAATAGACAGGTACTCTTACCAACTTTTGGAGAAGACGGAACATTTTGAAGTCATGTCTTTTACTTTTGCTATATGTATTGTTATGTATAAACTATGTATTAAACAATGTAAACCTTTTTCATGTATGTATTCAATGTTTGGTTGTGTTTACTATGCTTACTGTGATACAAATTGTTGTGATACTACGCATGACGTCCTCCGCCCCGTAACGTTTCCGCCATCGGTTTCGAGGTGTGACAGATTGGTATCAGAGCTATTGTTTATAGTGAACTAAGTATACCGAACCTTACATGGTATACAACTATAAACACAAAGGGGCCGAAGTGCTCTGAACTAAAAGTATACTTTTAAAAATATAAGTATTTTTACAAAAAGTATACAAGTATACCTACGTACTAGAAACGATATCATGAGTAGAACAAAACAAAAGTATTTGGATGTTGAACACTGCGGTTAAACCTGGGCAGTTATGTAATCATGTCTAGGGTCAATATAGCCTGATCAACTATATTCATTCGATACATGACCAACATGTGCTTGGGAGTGACTTTGGTGTTGCAACAGGCCTAAAACTTACCCATTATCCATACAACTTAAAATACTATAGGAGTATTTTAGTTAGAGCCGAATACATTGTAGAAATTCATTCCTAGTGTTGCTACCTATTAGTTTCTTAGCGATAACTTACTTACGCTAGTAACTTTTATTTGCTTATCGCTTGGTAGAACCCTTTATTATCAGGATGAGATATATTTTGCTTCATATATCTTGAGGACTTACCATCCTCTTCTTCCTGATTGTTTTTAGAACAAGATGCCTCCTCGAAAAAGACCCATCAGAAGAAATGACGACGCTCCACCACCACCACCGCCCCCTCAGTTCGATCCCGTTATGTTCCAAGCAGCTGTTACTGCTGTTGTGGTTGTCGCAATGTCACATATGAATCCTGGCAGATCTGGCAGACAGGGAGGTGGTACACATCCCCAAAATCATAAAGGTGGTCAAGGACACCAGAAGGAGTGTTCCTATAAGAACTTTATGAACGCAAAACCCACGTCTTTCGACGGCAAAGGAGGAGTTATTGCCCTGACTCAATGGATCAAGAAAATTGAATCCATTTTCGAAATATGTTCCTGTTCTGAGGTAACCAAAGTAAAATTTGCCGCTTGCACTTTCGCCAACAGGGCACTGACCTGGTGGAATGGTCGGGTCAAATCCCTAACCCTACCAGTGGAAAATGCTATGGGTTAGGAAAGTTTAAAGGAACTCATGATAGCCGAGTACTGCCCACGAGGCGAGATGCAGAAACTAGAGCACGAACTCTGGAACCTAAGGATGAAGGAATCCGACATTGCTGCCTACACTTCTTGGTTTGAAGAACTAGCGCTTCTTTGCCCGGGAATGGTCACCCCGGAAAGCAAGAAGATAGAGAGATACATTTGGGGACTGACACAACCCACCAAAGGAAATGTCTTGGCTTCTAGACTAAACACATTTGACAGCGCTAAGTGTCTGGCGAAAACTCTCATAGATCACGGAGTTGATCATGATAAAGTGGCAACCGCTCCTGAGCCAGCTAAAGGGAGTGGTGAGAAAAGAAAGTTTTGGAAGCAGCGGAAGCAGCGGAAGGGCCAGTCTTCATAAGAGCCCTCGAAGAAACAACAAACGGTGGGAGTCCACGCTGCTACTACTCCTGCCGCTGCTCCTTCCACTCAAGCACCTATCAGTAAGTACACCGGTACCCTCCGTTGGTGCAATAAGTGCAGTTATCATCACTGCATCCCTGGTCCATGTCGTGAGATGCTCTGCAACAATTGTTGTCAAAAGGGCCACCTGGCTCGAGGCTGCAGAAACCCAGTCCAACCAACCGATCAGGCCTCTGGAGCAGGTGTTGGTCAAGCCTGTTACGGCTGTGGGGAAGTCGGGCATTACAAGAGGAACTGCCCCAAGGCAGCAACAACTGGAAACACCGGGAGAGTACTAACTATGGGACAAGAGGAGGTCGTGGCTGACCCTACCATTGTTTCGGGTACGTTCCTCCTCGACAACTCTTATGCATGCATTCTTTTCGATTTTGGTGCGGAGAGAAGTTTTGTTAGCCATGCATTTAAACATCTTCTTAGGCATAAACCTCAACCATAACTGAAACATTTACCGTCGAGATGGCTAACGGTGAGAAAGAGAGCACTAATGATATATATGTAGGTTGTACTCTTACCTTAAACGTCATTGTTTTCCCATCGACCTTATGCCGGTCTCCATAAAAAGCTTCGATGTCATCATCGGCATGGATTGGTTGAGCCCCAATCATGCTGATATCCTTTGTTACGAAAAAGCTATCCGCCTCAATCTCTCCTCTGATGAAACTATCATGATTTATGGCGATAAACGCAGTTCGAACCTCCGTATCATTTCATGCATCCAAGCCCAGAAACTCTTGCAAAAGGAGTGTTATGCATTCCTAGCCCATGTCGTTAACGAGAAGCAGGAAGTTAAAGACCTCGAGAGCATCCCCGAAGTCTGCAACTTTCCCGATGTTTTTCCCGAAGACCTCCCGGGAATCCCTCCCGAACGCCAAGTCGAGTTTCGCATCGACTTAGTCCCCGGAGCTACCCCCGTAGCTAAATCCCCATACCGATTAGCGCCAGCAGAAATGCAGGAGTTATCCAGTCAGCTCAATGAGCTGCTCAGCAAAGGATTCATCAGACCGAGTTCCTCACCCTGGGGAGCCCCGATCGTATTTGTGAAAAAGAAGGATGGATCCTTTCGGATGTGCATTGATTACCGAGAGCTGAACAAGCTCACGGTAAAAAACCGTTACCCTCTTCCTCGAATCGACGACCTCTTCGATCAACTTCAAGGAGCCAACTACTTTTCCAAAATAGACCTAAGATCAGGGTACCATCAGCTACGAGTCCATGAGAGTGATGTTCCTAAGACAGCATTTCGGACTCGGTATGGTCACTACGAATTTGTAGTAATGCCCTTTGGTCTAACCAACGCACCGGCAGTATTCATGGACCTGATGAATCGGGTGTGCCTTCTTTCCTGGACAAGTTCGTAATCGTGTTCATCGACGATATACTTGTCTATTCCAGAAGTGAGGAAGATCATCGACAGCACTTAAGATCGGTGCTGGAAACCTTAAGGACGGAGAAGCTGTATGCGAAATTCTCCAAGTGCGAATTCTGGATTCGAAAAGTAACCTTCCTAGGTCACGTGGTAAGCGAGGAAGGCATATACGTGGACCCCTCCAAAATCAAGGCGATAGAGAACTGGTCAGCACCGAAGACGCCCACAGAAATCCGTCAATTCTTGGGTCTCGCTGGCTACTATCGCAGATTTATCAAGAATTTCTCCAGAATTGCCAAACCCTTAACCACTCTGACTCAGAAAGGCGTATCCTTTGGTTGGAGTGAAAAGCAAGACACTGCATTCCAAACATTGAAGCAGGCCTTCTGCAGCGCACCTATCTTGTCCCTACCCGAAGGGACGGAGGACTTCGTTGTCTACTGCGATGCATCTAATCAGGGCCTAGGCTGTGTGCTCATGCAACGGGGAAAAGTCATTGCTTATGCCTCAAGACAGCTGAAATTACACGAAGTCAACTACACAACCCACAATCTGGAATTAGGAGCAGTAGTCTTCGCACTGAAGATATGGAGACATTATCTCTACGGAACCAAGTGCACTATTTTCACTGACCATAAAAGTCTGCAGCATATCTTCGACCAGAAGGAGCTGAACATGAGACAACGGCGACGGGTTGAGCTACTCAGCGATTACGAGTGTGAAATCCGCTACCATCCCGGCAAGGCCAATGTGGTGGCAGATGCCCTCAGCCGGAAGGAATACTCAGGTCGTAGAGTGAAGGCACTGACCATGACTATCCATTCCCATTTATCCGCGCAAATCAAGGAGGCTCAGTTGGAAGCCTTAAAACCAGAGAACATGTCGGGTGAAGCCTTGAGGGGAATAGAAAAGAACTTAGAGATCAAGGGAGACGGAGTCTATTATTTCATGGACCGGATCTGGACCCCAAAGTTCGGTGGTTACAGAGAGGTTGTAATGAACGAAGATCACAAGACTAAATACTCCATTCACCCAGGTTCGGACAAGATGTACCTCGATCTCAAGAAAATGTATTGGTGGCCGAACATGAAAGCAGAGATCGCTATCTTTGTGGGCAACTGTCTGACTTGGGCCAAGGTGAAGGTCGAATATCAGAAACCCTCAGGTCTACTCCACCAGCCGGAGATACCTGAGTGGAAGTGGGAGAAAAATTCTATGGATTTTATCACCAAACTACCCAAGTCTCCGAGTGGGCACAACGCCATCTGGGTAATTGTCGATCGATTGACGAAGTCCGCCCACTTCCTGCCAATCAAAGAAACTTTCAAAATGGAGAGACTCACGCGAATCAACATCCAAGAGATAGTCCGCCTGCACGGTGTGCCTGTGTCCATTATCTCCGATCGAGATAGCAGGTTCACTTCGAGATTCTGGAAGTCACTACAGAAAGCTCTTGGAACTAAGCTGGATATGAGCACAACTTACCATCCTCAGACTGATGGACAGAGTGAGAGAACAATTCAGACATTGGAAGATATGTTGAGAGCCTGCTTCATCGATTTCGGCGCGTCATGGGACACTCATCTTCCTTTGGTTGAATTTTCCTACAACAACAGTTACCATACCAGCATTAAGGCTGCGCCTTTCGAAGCCCTTATGGTCGCAAGTGCAGATCCCCTCTGTGCTGGGCTGAGGTGGGTGACACGCAGCTAGTCAAGGGGCAAGCCCCTGACAATACTCTCACTGGTCCAGAAATCATCCGCGAAACCATTGAAAAGATCGTACAAATCCGAGAATGACTTAAGGCCTCACGAGATAGACAAAAGAGCTACGCCGATAAATGACGAAAACCCTTGGAGTTCCAGGTTGGAGACCGTGTTCTGCTGAAGGTCTCGCCCTGGAAAGGCATGATATGCTTCGGAAAGCGTGGAAATCTAAATCCAAGATACATAGGACCCTTCGAGATCCTCGCTAGGATCGGTCCCGTAGCCTACAAACTTCGTTTACCGCAAGAACTTAGCAACATTCATCCTGTATTCCACGTTTCGAATCTTAAGAAATGCGTATCTGACAAAACCTTTACGATTCCTCTCGACGAAATTGAAATCAACGAGAATCTGAACTTCGTAGAAGAACCAGTCGAAATCATGGATAGAGAGATCAAATGAACGAAACAAAGTCGCATCCCGATAGTGAAGGTTCGCTGGAATGCCAAGCGGGGACCTGAATTCACTTGGGAGCGCGAAGATCAGATGAAACAAAAGTATACACATCTCTTTCCTAATCCATAATTTGTATTCTATGTTCGAATTTCGGGACGAAATTTCCTCTAACGGGGGGATGATGTGACAACCCGAAACTTTTTCCGTTATCCTTACTCAATTTCTATTAATCAAATTTGGGTTTTTATTTAATTCCGTCAAATTTGATAGTTTGGGAAGGACTTTGCGTTTAAATAAATCAATTCGGATTTATTTCCGTTCACGTTAGTATTCAAAGGAATCGGTGTTAGGATGAATTTGTTGAAGTTCTAGACATGAAGCAAAACGAAAACCTCCTCAAAAAGGAGTTTCGGTCAAGACCTTAGAGTTTTCGGTCAAGGGACCGAAAACTCCCCTATACATATATATTTCATGATCATTTTGATCATTCTTTCCCTTTTTACAAGTCTAGAACTCGAAAACTCTCTCAAGTATCATCAAGTTTTTCACTTTGATCTTCAAATTTTCGAAAATGTAAGTGTTTCTTTCCCCTTGTTTTGTTATTAGATCTTCCTAACTAATAACACCCTTCGATTTCATCCATTAACTTCATCTTTTGGGTTTAATCTTCAAGAACACCAAGAACACACACTAGTGTGTGTTTGGCCGAAAACACCCTTCTTTGCTTCCATATCGTAAGTATTACTTTCTGCACTTATTATCTAGTTGAAACTCTTGTTTAAGGTCTTGAAATCGTCATTTTTCCAAGAACAAAAGGAGCTTTCGGTTTAGTGCATCTCCATAAACCGAAAACCCTAAAGAAAGATGCCTTTAAGACCTTAAAACTCACTTAAGGCTTCGGATAAAGCTTAGAACCCCTATGCATGTTTGAAAGCCCTTGAAAATCACCACATGCATCAAACATCCTGAGTTTTCGGTTATGGACCGAAAACCCTTCATGGGCCGAAAACCCTTCTTGGACCGAAAACTTCCCTTAAGTGGCTTTACAACCCCTCTTATGCAATCCTAAGTGATTGTAACACTTCCATTAAGGATTTCTTAGTCCTTAAAGTGTTATTCTTTACCTGATTAGTTGAGTAAACACTAATTGTATTCATATATGTGCCTTTATATGCTAAATAGGATCCGTGTGTGCTCAAGTCTTCACTTGACACTTAGCATCCTTCTTCCGATCTTGCATTCGCATCACTCACTTCAGGTGAGTTCATACCCATACGCCTTTTTTCGAGTTTTTCATGTTTTCAGGGGGGAATACAAGTAAAAGTACAAGGAAACTTGTGCTCAAGTTATCTTATTTCGCATAGAATGATTATATGTTCAGCATGCTTTTAACTCAGAAAACCGTTTTATAAATCGATTTAGAATTCAACTCGTAGAAACAGTTTTCAAAACTAAAGCAAGGAACTTGTGAATCTTGTCATAAAATGGGATATTTTGCAAAGGATTCATACAAACCATAAACAGGATTTTCTATACTATTACTTGTAAGTTTGTTATTTTAGGATTGGAGACATGTCCTTGGTAACACTCCACTGGATTCGTGAGTGTAGGACTAACCCTTATAACCAAAATCTCTTGTAGGGAGAGCATGACTATTATGTAAAGATCTATACGGGACTGACTGCCCCGCACCTCGCTGCTAGCTACAGTAGGACCGTCAGGTCTACGGGTGACAAAGTCATAAAAGGATACTGGCCCCATTACGTTCCATATCTAGTTTAATGTATGGTTATAAAACTCGCAACCTAGATGACAGAGATTTACTCTTATAATAAGGAAACAAGTGAACTAACCTCAAAGTAATAACCGATTTGATTACTAGAGGGTATCGATAATACCCTTAGGATCTAGTTCACTAGCTATCTTATTAGTTTTATTTATGTAATAAGGCTAATATACCTCACAGAGAACAAACAGGGTTTTCAAGGAAACTACATCTAATGATACAAGTATGGTAGATACTTGTACACCTCATTTCAGAATCGATAACCAACTATCAACTTTTAAGGAAAATGTAGGATTTTCCTGGGATAACTCAACCTTACATAAACAGGCTATTAAACAATAACGATTGGATAATCAAATATCTTTCATAACAAAATATAGGATTTTCTTGGGAAACACTTTTCAAAGGATCAAAGAAACATTTCTTTTACCATAACTAAACGCTTATGAACTCACCAGCTTTATGCTGATATTTTAAAACTGCTTGTATTCTCAGGGCATCAATAGACAGGTACTCTTACCAACTTTTGGAGAAGACGGAACATTTTGAAGTCATGTCTTTTACTTTTGCTATATGTATTGTTATGTATAAACTATGTATTAAACAATGTAAACCTTTTTCATGTATGTATTCAATGTTTGGTTGTGTTTACTATGCTTACTGTGATACAAATTGTTGTGATACTACGCATGACGTCCTCCGCCCCGTAACGTTTCCGCCATCGGTTTCGAGGTGTGACAGATTGGTATCAGAGCTATTGTTTATAGTGAACTAAGTATACCGAACCTTACATGGTATACAACTATAAACACAAAGGGGCCGAAGTGCTCTGAACTAAAAGTATACTTTTAAAAATATAAGTATTTTTACAAAAAGTATACAAGTATACCTACGTACTAGAAACGATATCATGAGTAGAACAAAACAAAAGTATTTGGATGTTGAACACTGCGGTTAAACCTGGGCAGTTATGTAATCATGTCTAGGGTCAATATAGCCTGATCAACTATATTCATTCGATACATGACCAACATGTGCTTGGGAGTGACTTTGGTGTTGCAACAGGCCTAAAACTTACCCATTATCCATACAACTTAAAATACTATAGGAGTATTTTAGTTAGAGCCGAATACATTGTAGAAATTCATTCCTAGTGTTGCTACCTATTAGTTTCTTAGCGATAACTTACTTACGCTAGTAACTTTTATTTGCTTATCGCTTGGTAGAACCCTTTATTATCAGGATGAGATATATTTTGCTTCATATATCTTGAGGACTTACCATCCTCTTCTTCCTGATTGTTTTTAGAACAAGATGCCTCCTCGAAAAAGACCCATCAGAAGAAATGACGACGCTCCACCACCACCACCGCCCCCTCAGTTCGATCCCGTTA
Source organism: Lactuca virosa (assembly GCF_052849685.1). Lineage (NCBI taxonomy): Eukaryota > Viridiplantae > Streptophyta > Magnoliopsida > Asterales > Asteraceae > Lactuca > Lactuca virosa. Next base: position 59,009,841 of record NC_136430.1, on the reverse strand, counting down.
TGTTCCAAGCAGCTGTTACTGCTGTTGTGGCTGCCGCAATGTCACAGATCAATCCTGGTGGATCTGGTGGACAGGGAGGTGGTACGCATCCCCAAAATCATGAAGGTGGTCAAGGACACCAGAAGGAGTGTTCCTATAAGGACTTTATGAACACAAAACCCACGTCTTTCGACGGCAAAGGAGGAGTTATTGCCCTGACTCAATGGATCGAGAAAATTGAATCCATTTTCGAAATCTGTTCCTGTTCTGAGGTCAACAAAGTAAAATTCGTCGCTTGCACATTCGCCAACAGGGCACTGACCTGGTGGAATGGTCGGGTCAAATCCCTAACCCTACCAGTGGCAAATGCTATGGGTTAGGAAAGTTTAAAGGAACTCATGATAGCGGAGTACTGCCCACGAGGCGAGATTCAGAAACTAGAGCACGAACTCTGGAACCTAAGGATGAAGGAATCTGACATTGCTGCCTACACTTCTAGGTTTGAAGACCTAGCGCTTCTTTGCCTGGGAATGGTCACCCCGGAAAGCAAGAAGATAGAGAGATACATTTGGGGACTGATACAACCCACCAAAGGAAATGTCTTGGCTGCTAGACCAAACACCTTTGACAGCGCTAAGTGTCTGGCGCAAACTCTCATAGATCACGGAGTTGATCTTGACAAAGTGGCAACCGCTCCTGAGCCAGCTAAAGGGAATGGTGAGAAAAGAAAGTTTTGGAAGCAGCGGAAGGGCCAGTCTTCACATGATCCCTCGAAGAAACAACAAACGGTGACAGTCCACGCTGCTACTACTCCTGCCGCTGCTCCTGCCACTCAAGCACCTACCAGTAGGTACACTGGTACCCTCCCTTGGTGCAATAAGTGCAGTTATCATCACCGCATCCATGGTCCATGTCGTGAGATGCTCTGCAACAATTGTGGTCAAAAGGGCCACCTGCACCTTTAGTCTCCTTAAAATCGAAGTTTAGGGTTTTCTCCACGAATTCCAGAGCTCCAGCTGCACCTTTAGTCGCAAATTAATCCCCAAGGGTTCCAGAGAGGGGTTTGGTTTCGGCAATTGGCTTCTATTTATAGACTTCAGAAAATATGGGCTACTCGCCGAGTAGATAACCGACTCGCCGATTCCCCTATTAAAAATCCGTGTACGACAAGGACTTGTATTTGCTACGCGAACATTCGTTTGGACTCGTCGAGTAGACATCCAACTCGCCGAGTCCTTCAGGATTTTGACTCTTTTTTCTTCTTTCTTCAATTCCCGAGTTCCCGATTGTATTTCCTGCTTCCTTTTGCTTCCGAGCACATCTTTTAGACTGAAAATACAATTTAAACATAATTAAGTACCTTTTGTCCATAAATTGCAATAAATTAGCCGAAAAGTAATAAAATTCTAATCGAAATATATAGCTAAATATGCACATATCAGATACCAACTTGTAACATCCCAAAAATACTGATAAAAAATTTTCATTTTTAAAACTACCAAATCCGTACATCAAGTGTTTCAAAACCAATCATAGTAAAAAAGTATCACAATCATCAAAGTGAAATAACAATCATCAGTGTAGAAAGTCATAAGGGGATACTGTACAGTCAAGCCGGGCCCATCCCTGTGGAGTTGGAAGTACCTGAAAATGTTTAAACCATAAACCGTAAGTACAAAGCTCAGTGAATTCCCCAAAATACCATATATATATATATATATATATATATATATATATATATATATATATATATATATATATATATATATATATATATATATATATATATATATATATGGGCCCAACCAAACATACATATAAATGGGCCCACCCCAACATACATATAAATGGGCCCATCCCAACATACATATAAATAGGCCCATCCCAACATACAAATAAATGGGCCTAACCCAACATACACATGCAAGAGTCAAAAAGACAACTAGCATCATACACAGTATAGTGAGAAGACTCACCTGTTTCCTGAAATCAGCTAAAACATAGCTCACTTCCACACAGACAACACTAGAACACACTTATAGAATCAAACAAGGTACCACCTTAGTCTAACCTCCAAATCTATCCATTTTGACTAATAGACAAACCAGGTCAACAAGTCAACGTTCAAGGTCAAATTCAACAATCAACACTCCTATTAGTTGACCCTCACGTCGTGACAACTCATGGTCATGTCATGGAAGATAGGATCAGCCCGGTCTCAACTCAATAACGACTCAACTCAGTCCAGGCTCAAATCAGTTTCGATCCAAATCATCATCATGTCGTGATGTTTTGGCCATCACGTCGTTACGAAAATCAGTCCAAGTTAATCGGGGGAAAACCCCAGTTGTCACGTCACGTCGTGAAAACTGATGTAACAACTTAATGGGTTAAGCCATTTTCCATTGATCATATAAGCTCCAATGCTCATATCTGATTCTTCCCAAGGTATTAATGGATAAAGTTTCTAACTTTACCCATTAAGACATTCTTTTAAGCCAAGATCTCAAATCCAAGGTCCTTAATGGCAACTTAATGTCTAAAATCAACCACTAAGCACTTATTTCTTAAAGTCCTCAATCTACAACTTCCAGAAGGGTTTTAGGGACCCTATTGACCCCTAAAAATGCAAACTTTATAGACATACTTACACTGTAATGATCTGTTCCAAATCGTTTCCCGTTTGGGTGTGGGTGACGTGATTTAGATGATCCGAGTGTTCGGTTTGTGTTTTGGAGCCAATGGGTATTTTGGTAAAGTGTCAGCTCGGGCTTTTATGGATATTGGATTTTCTTTCAGTATATTTTAAGGCAGGTATGAGTTAATAAAATCGTGGAGCTTCTCGTTACCTTTTCATGGATATAAGGATCGTTGAAATCGGATTTATAATGAAGAAGTTATGGCCTTCAGAGTGTTATAGGGTTTAAAGGCAACCCTAGTATGTGGGGTGTACATAGGGAGTACGCTGGGCGTACTCATGCGAAGTTCATTACGCGAGGTATACTCTGGTGTACGCTTAGCGTACTAAGTGGGCTTGATCGATAATGCGAGGCCTTGTATGCTGGGCGTACGAGAATTGCGCAGGGTGTACGAGGAGATTAAGAAACCCTAATTTTAAGGTGTTACACCCTAGAAAAAGTCCTTAAGTCCATAGGGCTGGCCTCTTTACCAACCTCCAAACTTCCTAAACCCTAAATCTCGACCCTTAGCCTCCATTGTTGTGTCTTTGAGCTCTTGAGAAGAATTTGGTGGTTATTTTGCTTTTTTTGATGGAAGTAAAGAAGATTGAAGGTGCTTTGCTTGGTGTGAAGTTTATAGATCCAAAATCCCCACTCATTTTGCAAGTCTTTTGAGGCATCAAGTTCATACCTTGTCTTTTTCTTACTTAGATCTCTTCATATCTTAGTTTTGATGCTTTTGGTTCCTTTTTGAGTTAAGCCATTTGCGGGGCTTATTCTTTTAGATCTGGTCATATAGTGAGTTTCTTAGGCATAAAGTTAGCAACTTTATGGTATTTATGGCCTCATGCATGCATCAAGTTATCCATAAAGTCCTTTTGAGCTTTAAGAGCTTCATTAAGTCATGCATGAACGTAAAGTTAGCAACTTTACGTGATAAATCAACTCAAGGGAGTCAGATCTAGGTTTTGGAATGAACTCTTAAGGGATTAAGAGCTGAAAAAGGGAAGATGGCTGAATGTGAGGGTACGATGGGAGTACAAGCAGGTAGGCTTAGCGTACAAGCCCTAAGGCAAGTACGTTGTGTGTACGAGCTGAGTATACCCCGTGTACTCAGCAGAGTGGGCCTCGGTCATTTGGTCTTTGGTATGGCCCACATTTTGGGATTGGATGCTTAGGGCCTTGTTGGATCATCAGAATTCAAGTATTTTTGGGCAAAGAATATTTTGGACCTTGGAGTAAGGCCCATGAAAGGGTTTGGGCCCAATTTAGAAAATTGGTCCATATTTGGGTCTTGGGTGTTTGATTGGAATTATTGGGTTGTTGGATTGGGCCTTGGCTTTAGGCCAAGTTATGAAGAGGGTAAAAAGGTACTTTACCCTAGTTTGGACACTTAGTGTGTGTCGGATCCGATTATTGATGGATAATTAATTTGTGATTAATAGCGCGGGGATTCTTGCGGGTCAACAGCCAGAGGTTCTTTTTATGAGATTCGGCAGTGCGAGGTGAGTTTTCTCACTGTATCAATGGGTCGAAGGAACCAATGCCGATCCATTACTTGTTAAATGGAATGCTAGTTGTCTTTGTGATACTTGCTTAGAAGACCCCAGGGGTAGCCCGTGGTATTTGTGTGAAAGAATATGGGGGTAGGCCATGACACTTGGATGTCAGACTATGGGGGCAGCCCATGGCATTCCAAGGAAAGACCATGGGGGTAGCCCATGACACTTGCATGTCAGACCATGGGGGTAGCTCATGGCATTTCAGGGAAAAGACCATGGGGGTAGCCCATGGCAAATGTATGTATGGTATGAGGTATTTTGGGGAACTCACTAAGCTTTGTGCTTCCGGTTTTCATTTTATGTTTCAGGTACTTCGGTTTTCAATTGGAAGAGTTCGGGATGATTGCAGAGCACACACCAACTCATTCCGCATTTTCTTGACTTACTCTGATATGATGTGATGATTGATACATTTGTCTTATTTGGATTTTTATGATGATGTCTTTAGAATACTATTTTTTATTAATCTAAAAATGAAAATTTTAGGTCTTATTTTTGGGACGTTACATGCATCATGAATGTCCTTTCCAAATCTAGGTCAAAAGATGCAATATGACCTAAAATCCATGCAACGTCCCCAAATGACAACCACATCCTAGATCTATAAGATATAATGCTCTTGGGACTCAGAAAGATCACAAAGTTGCAACCTTTATCTCTCCTACTCATTCCATCTTCACAAATGGGGCAAAATATAGCATAAAACCAAGATCTAAAAGACATACGACAAAAATATGAGAGTTTGAGGACATACAAAAGTCCAGAAGCTACACACAAGGATGATGAGTGTAACACCGTAATTTCCACACAAAATTTTCATTTTAAATTCATATAAATCTCATAACGTATTTCACAAAATCTCATTTATTTAGTTTACAAAACGCATCTCCATAATTGTTTGTTTAATAATCCAGGATCCCCAAAACATAACTCTTTCTCTGGTGTGTACAATCGAGTCGGTGCCTTTCCGCGATCCTGAGAAAAACCTGAAACACATAACACATAACACGGTAAGCACGAAACTTAGTGAGTTCCCCAAAATACCACACACATCTCAGTAGCCTCTCATGGCTATACTCAGATAAGACCCTTCGGTCCCAGAACTCAGGTGGACCCTCCGGTCCTAACCCAATAAGCTCATGATAACAATACTCGACATAAATCACAGAGACATAATGCAGAATATCACAATACACAAATAAGCACATAAAACATCTTAGTTACACAAGGATACCACTCATGGTAAGTATAGTGAGAAGACTCACCTCGGATGATGAACAGCCCCTATAAACGATGCTGCTACGCACCGGCCACTAACTCTGTGCCAAACCAACAATTATCCCAAGTAGAAACTAAGTCCAAACTCTCACTCATTAGGTCTAAAGGTAGTCCACTAACCAACCCATCAATGACCTAAAACCCATTGGGCCCACCAAGGCCCAATAATAAACGGGCTCTCCCAAGGCCCAATTCTCAATCTAAATGGCAAGCCCAACTCAAGGGCCCAAAGCATAATATAATATTTCTCTGCTCAAAGTCACTAATACACAAGCCCAAAGATCCAGGCCCAACCCTTAAAGCCCAATAATAAATTCAGCCCAAAAAGCTCTCAGAGAGGTTACGCGGGGCGTACTTCCCTTGGTACGCTCAGCGTACACTAGCGTGCACGAATCTGATCGGGGACACCAACCCAGTATGCAGGGCGTACTGGAATTACGTTGGGCGTACGCCCAGTGTTGCTTAGTCCATTCTCTTGGTCTTAACCCGTTAAGACCTTAGCTCATTTCTCAGATCTGGACTCCCTAATAGCTCTTACTCCATAAAGTCAGTGACTTTAAGCCTTTGCATGACTGATATGCTCACAAACACACAAAACACTCACTCTCTTATCTTAAAAAGCACATAACTCATGCATGGCTTGATACCAACGTCCAAGACCTCATTTTTATGGATCCTCTCCACTAGAATACTCTAAAGGACAAACATTAGGCTCTGGAGTGCAACAACTCATAAAGCTTCAAGCTTTGGGACCAAAAACCCTAAAATGGACCATAACATGCACAAATCAAAAGGATGGGAAAGATTTGAGCTTTATACCTTCAAATGATGCTCCATCCACAGAAAAAGCTCAGATCCAAAGCCTGGACTCCAACTCTATTCTCTTACATGCTCCTTCTTCACTCCCAAAAATCACACAAGAACATCATATGGAGGTCAATACCCCTCAAAATGAAACCCATCCACGAATCTGAAACCTCATCTCGCCTTCTCAATACACGAATGGATCCAGACTCAACTCGAGAGTCTGATTTAACAGGAGAATTGGAATCACTTATTTCCAATTTGGTACTCAACTCATGACTCAAGATTCGTAAATTTATGCTCACACCAACTCTCCAATTCTTTCCGATTACGATAATCCCTCCTCATCCCAGGGATATAACGATTCCCGACTGTCACAGAGATCTCAGTCTCGCCCCTGGTCCGGCAACCAGGTTCCCGAAGACTCAAGTGGTAAGGCTACCCAAGCCTAAGAACTCCTCTATGTCATACTCATACTAGTGAATACTACAGCTCCCCGTTGAACAGTATTCTCTCTTATCGACTAATGAGTGCTACAGTTCCCCCCCCCCCCGGTAGTCTTAAGACGCTCCTTTATTGACTCATGAATGCTACGAATCCCCGTAGACTTACGACACCCTCTCACTGACTCGTGAATGCTACGACTCCCCTTAGTATCACATCACTCTCTCGCTAACCAGTGAGTACTACGGCTCCCCGCAGTATCACAGCACTCTCTCGCTATCCAGTGAATACTACGGCTCCCCGTAGTATCACGACACTCTCTCCCACTTACTCATGGATGCTACAACTCCCCGTAGTCTTACAACACTCTCTCGCTCACTGATTTACCATGGTCTCTCTCTATGGTTTCTCCTGATAATTCCACACGATTACTACCACCAGGATCCACTCGCTCTTTTATCACCTCATAATCTCATCATCAGGTTATCACTACACTGAGTTCACTAACTCATGCTCCACAACCCAGCATAGATAGGTGCACACACCCACTCAGCTCATGCACCCCCACTCCTGATGTAAATTCTCATAAGCCAGACACTTTTTCTCAACACAGGCACACCATTAGACAGACTCGCTCTGCGAAAATTAACTGATGGGTTCCCACTGGAACAATAGCCACTCGGTAGTCCACTTGCAACTCAAATCTCAAAATAATCCAAAATTTAGGGCGTCATACTCAGATACCCCGGTACGCCATCACAAAACCTCACGACGTCTTGTCTCATACACTGATCTTCCACTTACGGCATCATACTCGGAACCTCAAAATACTCCAATCTCATAACTTGAAACACGGAGGAATCATCAATGACTGAAAACACGTTGACAAAAATTCCGAAGCTCCACCCTCTACTGATCACCGCCCATACGAACTACTCATACCGACTCTGAAATTGGTTGACAAATCAATTGCTTCCCCTCCTGGAGTATAGATCACAATCTATACCTATACTTTCAAATCTTAGCTATTGCACCCTGAAATCAGCGACCCATCTGCCTCGAACTCAACTTTTGCAAACCTGAAAGATCCCTATCCATAATAAATTCCCTGACCGACGGCCACCTGTCGTGGGTTCACTTATCCTGCCTTACGCATAGACTCGCACATCATCCCGCCTTGCACCTCTCCTCATCCACCAATAACCCAGGTCTCGTGTGTCCGCACCGCAGATCTCCATAATCAGTTCTCTAACCGCACTTGAACGAATTGCTGATCCTCTCAGTTGAATACCAGTTCTCCCCCACTCAGGGTTCGAACCATCACCAGCCGACATACCAACAATCTACCCCATAGACCGTTTCACCCGGTACATCACACTTGACTCTTGGAATGTACCAGGAAATCACTCAATGATCTTCCCGATGTAAACCAAGCAACTCCAAATATCCCATAACTCAGAAAAGAATCTCAGAATTCTCCCAACGTGACTGCCTCTAGTCATCTCGCAACCTCAAATTGATATACCACCGGATACCCCACTGTCCTGAATTAGCCTGACTCTCGGTCCGGAAGTAATGCACTATCACGCACCTCGTCTCTGATTCCTCGACCAGCCTCCCAACATGGGAATCATCATCAAAGCACAAGACCTCACTCTCACAACCGATACACAACATACAACGATGGCCACCGCCCCGATATATTCCTCTTAACCACCTGAAACTGCTGCTAAATGCATGCCACACTCAAAAAGGCACCTTCCTAGGTCTCTTCGATCTCAGCTTCCACTAATGACTCCATGGTACAAGAAATACCTCACAGCAGACAAACTGCCTAACTACTCTGATGAAAAGGTCACCACCAATGCTACCCCACGGGGTTTACCTCCAAACTCTGAAACCGGAAACTCGATATCTCCTTCGTTTCTCGCAGGAAACGGAAACAACGCAACTCTTGCTACAGAAAGTGACGTCTCATCCATCAGCCGATGGCTCGACTCAAACTTCGTTCCTCCAATAAGCATCATCTCTACTCATCCCTGAGCCTTGCAGTTCCAACTGGCATCTCACCAATAAAATCTTTTGGAAACGAACTCAATCTCCCTTCAAGGTATACTCCATTAAAACTTGCTCGACATGGCCCTCTGGCCCCACACTCTATCACCTGATCTCAGACTAATCAACCACCACGGGACAACTGGTAAAACCAGAAACACTAACCGTCATGAATCATGGTACTTGAACCATGTGATCATCCCTCAATCTTCTATGAATCATGGTACCCGAACCATGTTATCTCCTCTCAACCTGCTACTTAGAACCTCTGGTATTCTCCCTGTTTCGAGTACGGGTCCTCTGCTTTCAGTAGTGCGGGCCCATACTACCTGCCACATCTACCCATACTTTCCACACGGATCGTCCCAGAATTCCTAAGTAGCTCCTCAACCTTCTCGATCACCAATCCCACTAAACCGGGTCACTTCCCAGCGAATACTCTCCTCTACCAGCATACTCATCTGACTAAGGCCACTCCCTAGGCTCTTCCTAGGTTCCCTCACTTCTCTGCCATCAGCTGCTAAAGAACTCCTTATGATGCCAGTCATCTACCTCCTGAATATCGTCATATTCACTTAGTAGTTGACTCCCATCATCAAGAGTTCCACAAAGCACAAAGCAAACAGCATTCGGGCATCGAATAATCTCTACAAACACATAAAACCACTCTAGGTTATCTATCCACTTACTCTCAAAGGTATCACCGAACTCAAGCAACTCTACCCCCTCGCGGATATTTAACTACTCTCTTAGTAGGCTCCTCCAATACTCATCTAGGCATCTCACCTAGATTACTCCTCTACTCAAAGTTCTCTCTAAAAGATTCCTGCTGGATACTCTTACTCAACACATACTCAAAGCACATCATAGATAGCAAAATTCCTAGGCTAAGGCATCACAAATCGGGTAACTCTAGCCCAAGAATATGAAATACCTAGCCTATCTTCTAGCATGCATCACTAATATCTCAATAATAACTTATATCACAAATAAGTAAGGGTATTTTGGGAAATCACCGTTCGGGCTCTGGCTGATTGTACACACTGATCCTTCTCGTTTTTCTTTTAGAAACTCTTGCTCGTTTTAGAAAAATCATTTCTTTTGAAAACTTTTCTCAAATCCTCAGTTTGAGTCCAGATATACCCGAAGGTGCATCCGAATCCCTCAAACCAAGGCTCTGATACCAACTTGTAACACCGTAATTTCCAAACAAAATTTTCATTTTAAATTCATATAAATCTCATAACGTATTTCACAAAATCTCATTTATTTAGTTTACAAAACGCATCTCCATAATTGTTTGTTTAATAATCCAGGATCCTCAAAACATAACTCTTTCTCTGGTGTGTACAATCGAGTCGGTGCCTTCCCGCGATCCTGAGAAAAACCTGAAACACATAACACATAACACGGTAAGAACGAAGCTTAGTGAGTTCCCCAAAATACCATACACATCTCAGTAGCATCTCATGGCTCTACTCAGATAAGACCCTCCGGTCAATGTGTCTTAGTGGGACCCTTCGGTCCCAGAACTCAGGTGGACCCTCCGGTCCTAACCCAATAAGCTCATAATAACAATACTCGGCATAAATCACAGATACATAATGCAGAATATCACAATACACAAATAAGCACATAAAACATCTCAGTCACACAAGGATACCACTCATGGTAAGTATAGTGAGAAGACTCGCCTCGGATGATGAACAACCCCTATAAACGTTGCTGCTACGCACCGGCCACTAACTCTGTGCCAAACCCATAATTATCCCAATTAGAAACTAAGTCCAAACTCTCACTCATTAGGTCTAAAGGTAGTCCACTAACCAGCCCATCAATGACCTAAAACCCATTGGGCCCACCAAGGCCCAATAATAAATGGGCTCTCCCAATGCCCAATTCTCAATCTAAATGGCAAGCCCAACTCAAGGGCCCAAAGCACAATATAATATTTCTCTGCTCAAAGTCACTAATACACAAGCCCAAAGATCCATGCCCAACCCTTAAGGCCCAATAATAAATTCAGCCCAAAAAGCTCTCAGAGAGGTTACGCGGGGCGTACTTCCCTTGGTACGCTCAGCGTACACTAGAATGTACGAATCTGATCGGGGACACCAATCCAGTACGCGGGGCGTACTGGAATTACGCTGGGTGTACACCCGGTTTTGCTTAGTCCTTTCTCTTGGTCTTAGCCCGTTAAGACCTTAGCTCATTTCTCAGATCTGGACTCCCTAATAGCTCTTACTCCATAAAGTCAATGACTTTAAGCCTTTGCATGGCTGATATGGTAACAAACACACAAAACACTCACTCTCTTATCTCAAAAAGCACATAACTCATGCATGGCTTGATACCAACGTCCAAGACCTCATTTTTATGGATCCTCTCCACTAGAAATATTCTAAAGGACAAACATTAGGCTCTGGAGTGCAACAACTCATAAAGCTTCAAGCTTTGGGACCAAAAACCCTTAAATGGATCATAACATGCACAAATCAAAAGGATGGGAAAGCTTTGAGCTTTATACCTTCAAATGATGCTCCATCCACAGAAAAGCTTAGATCCAAAGCCTGGACTCCAACTCTATTCTCTTCCATGCTCCTTCTTCACTCCCAAAAATCCCACAAGAACACTTATAAGCTCACAATAGACACTCAAGCTCAAAGAGCAGGAATTAGGGTTTTGAGAGAGTTGAAATCTGGAAATGGTGGTTGGATATGAGGACATAATGTTCCTTAAATAGGGGCACTCCAAAATATTAGGGTTTCCTTCTGGACCTAGTACGCCCAGCGTACTGGGTGACTCCGCTTTAATTTCACGCACATGAGTACGCTAAGCGTACTTACATGTACGCCCAACGTACTCAACTACCACCTTTCTCAAATAAGGGACTCATTCTGCCACAACTTCAAACTTCCCTAGCTTCCTCGATATAACTCCGATTCCAATGAACCTCATACCCTCGGAAAGGTGTCGAGATGCCCTACGCTTCTAGCAACTTGTCGCAACCCTGAGGCTTCCTCATGCCCGGTTTGCAGCCTATAAACCCTAATCACGGACAATCCGAAATAGGGTGTTACAATGAGAGGTTGCTTGGAGGAACTAAGAACCAATTATTCTTCTCCTTCTTTCAAAACCACCACAAGCTTTTAAAAGTGAGCTTAAAAACCTCAAGAGGGATAAGGTTTGGCCAAAGGGGCATTTGGAGGTGATGGAGGCTGAGGGTGGAGGAAACCCTATCCCCTCACTTCCTTTAAATAGGATCCAAGTCCGAAATTAGGGTTTTGCATATGATTAGGTGTCACGTCGTGACCCATAAAGTGTCACGTCATGACACTTAGATGACCCTTCCCGCATAATGCGACCATGTCACGACTTGATGGTGCCTCCCTCACGTCGTGACCCCTTTAAAATCCATATTTTACTTAAAATTTCGTACCTCGGGGATCCGAATGTTACATGAATGTTTTCTTTCCATGGAGCATTGAAGACTCAAGAGTTAATATCTTTGAATATACTAAAATGTATGATTCTTAGCCTTGTGTTTTCGATTTTAGTAGGTCAATAGTTGTTTCATAAAGTATGTTGCTATAATAGTAAAAAGTTCTAGGTTGCATATACCCATAAGAGTTTATGAATAAAAATCTGATGTGCAAATCTTTATATTGTAACCTAGAAATCCCGTCATAAGTTAAGTCAGTTTTTAAGCATACCAAGAAAAATGCATATGGATGCAGCATATCAGGTGCTTCGTTACTTGATAACCATGCTTGGACAAGGTTTGTTTCTACCTTCGATTAGGAACCTCAACCTAGTAGTTTACTGTGATGCCAGTTGGTTGAGTTGTCCATCAACAAGGAAATCTTGTATTGGTTATTTTATTAGTTTGGGAGGAACTCTTATTTTTTGGCGAACAAAGAAACAAAGTATTGTTGTCAGATCGTCAGCTGAAACAGAATATAGATCAATGGCTAGTATGGTGCGTGAGATAATTTGGTTAAGATGGATTTTACAAGATTATGATGCTACACAGGTTGGAGCTACACCTTTAATGTGTGATAATGAACTAGTCAAACACATCACAATTAATCAAATATATCATGAACGCACCAAGCATGTGGAGATGACAATTTTGTTAGAGAAAGAGTAGTTAATGGTGAAATAAAGCCTTGTGCTATCCGTTTAGAATTTCAAACTGCATACATATTTACTAAAGGTTTTTCGATTCATATGCATCAAATTGAGTGTTCGTGATCTTCACAGTCCAACTTGAAAATAAATTTTAAGATTATTGTAATTAGTTTCATATTTATTAATTTTTTCCGTTTATGTTTCCTTGCTCAACAATGCTCTAACAAGCCTTAGAGTTTTTATCTATTTAGAATTCTTATCCAGTTAGTTTTGCGTCCTATATATATCCGATCAAAAGTTGTATTCATATATTGTAACGAAAGTGTAATAAAGTGTGGGGATAAATGACATTTAAGTCAAGACGAAAGATCGACAGGCGCATTTTATGTCAACGATATTGGTGGCACGATCTGAAAATTAGTCGGACACTGAAGGGTATAATTGTAAATAGGCAACTATAAAAGGACGACTTGAGGGCAGAGTCTGTTTCATGTGTTGCCAAAAGGGCGAACGAAGCAGAGCAAATTCCGTTATCTATCCACACCAAAATTCAATCTTTTCGCATTCTCTCAATCCTTGATATCCATCGTTTTCTCTGAATCGATATCTTTGCTCTTCGAGAAATTTCGCTTGTTTTTTTTGATCTGGAGGTTTTTTCAAATCGAATTTTCTAGGGTTTTTTTGAGAATTCATCAGCCATGGTTTACGATTCGATCGCCAACGCTTCGATCCCGACTGCGTTTTCCAATCCGAAGGAAATTGGCAAGAAAAAGCGGGTACATTTATTGAATTCTATTCAATTGTTCGATTTTCTGAGGCGTATCGTTTGATTGATGGATAGTTGCGAGAGAAACGTGTTGGTTTTTTCTTTTTGGGAAAATAGGGCGTTCTTCTTGTTTTTTGTTACGATCTAACCTGATTTTTTCAATCTTGAAGGTGAATAGGACTGCCAAATTGAAGCAGTGCAAGCTTGATGTTCGTCGTGAACAGTGGCTTTCTCAAGGTGATTTTTCTCAGTTTTTTTGTGTTCGTGTGTAAATTTTTGTATCATGTGTATTTGATCTGATATGTCTTGTATGTAGATGTATTGCTCTTATGGTTAATCAAAATTTTTTTTCTTATAGTGAAGAACAAGGGGTTTAAGGAAGAAAATAAAGGCGATGTTCGTGCAAAAATGCCTGCTTCAGACATGCATGCCTCAAACGAGGGAGATCGATCGCTGGTGAAATTAGTGATTAATCCTGGTGGTGAAGAGAACGATGGTTTGATGAATCATTACAGTGATTGGGAGTCGCCTTCCAACAGCCCTACTAGTCATACGAGCAGCTTGGGAAGTAACAGATCAGTGGCTAATTTCACCGGTAGTAGTAGCCGGAGCAGCAGCAGTAGCAGCGGTGGTTGTTATTCAGAAAGTATGACAGAAGAAGATGATGGTGACGATGGATGCTTGGATGATTGGGAAGCAATTGCTGATGCTTTAGCAGCCGATGACATTAAAAACAATCATAACCCTAATCCGGACTCTACAACTGCATCATCAGAGCTAGAGCCTGTGGAAACAATCAAAGAGGATCAAGAGGATTGCCATGCACAAGTGAATCATCGAGCCTGGAGACCAGATGATGCTTTTCGTCCTCAAGGTCTCCCAAATCTGATAAAACAGAAGAGTTTCCCCATGAATTCAGATCGCCATTATAAGAATGTTGGATTTGCATTTGCTCCATCAACATGTCCGATATGCTGTGAAGATCTTGATTTGACAGACACAAGTTTTCTTCCTTGTCCATGTGGGTACAGGCTGTGTCTTTTCTGCCACAAGAGGATTCTTGAAGATAATGGTCGTTGTCCAGGGTGCAGGAAGCTGTATGAACATGCGGAACAGGGGATTGCAGCTTTCAAACTGGGTCGTTCTCACAGCATGATCCCCAGGCGTTAGAAGAAGTATGTGGTCCTTGTTTTCATGTGTGTCTTTTATGTTTACATATTAGAAGAAAAAAAAGACTGATATTAGTGGTAGGTATGTCGATAGACAGTGTTTGGGAAATATGATCTTGTGAGTTTGCCTATAGGACTTGTTGGGTGTTGGGTGTTGGGTGTTGGTATGTGAATACATAAAAAGGGCATATAAAAAATCGAATACATCATTTCCACTGCATTCCAAGTTGTCTTGTAGGCAACTCCATAAACCTTGGCTTTTTGAGTTCATATCCATCATTACTGATATAATGTTAATGTGTGTTTATACTTATGAAATTTAGATCAATCAATAGATTTTAACCTTCTCTTTTGTTACTAATCTGATTGAAATGTGATATGTTCTCAAAGATAAACTGTGAATAACACTCGATCTTCAACCACCTGCATTTGTTAAGGTAACACTACTAAATTATCAATCTTTTTTCTATTTTGTAATTATTAAGTAGGTTATTTTATTTAGTAGTGATTATCAGTGAAAGTTGTAAACGATTTATGACCACTTATTCACAAATGTTGGTATGAATCAATTCTGAACATGTTGTGGATCTGTTCGTGTTTCCCTTTGTCATGTTGTGATATGTGACCTAAATGTTAATGCAACAACATGAATGAAATCTTCACTTGTCATTTTTGTATGGGATTTGAATCTAATAAGTATATCAGTGTAACCAAACATAAAAGCATAGCCAACATTTAGATACGAATAATAAGTTTGGAGTTATGTGCAATATACAAAGAGTATCATTAAAAATTAAATTCTTGATCCAACCACTTTTATGTTTAAAATTCTCCATATCCTTCTAAAGGTCAGGGATGATATTTGCCAACATAAGGCAAACAAGTACTATCCAATATTTTAAAAACCGGTTTTTTAGTTGAAGCGGTATGGTGGCCGGCTCCTGGTTCGACCGCCGGGCGAACCGGTTTCTATATTTTTCATGTTTTTTTCTATTTTCCTTCACATACGTACATATATAAATTATGAATTTGATGTTTACAAGTTCAAACTTTAAAATACACATAAAAATAAGTTGTAGATGAATCCAAATACATTAAAATAACACATTACCATAAGTTTTAGTGTTTTACATCAATCCATATACGTCAAAAAGAAAATAAAGTATAATACCGAAATGAAATATAATTTTAGATGAATACAAACACATAAAAAAAAACTTTATAACATTTACCATATGTTTTTATTTAGAGAAAACTAAATAAATTTGAAAAAAATCACTAAAGTTTATTATGTAAATGGTTCTTTTTCATGTGTTTTTATTTGGTTTAACCGGTTCAACCGGGTTTTTTCTAAAAACTGGCCGGTTCAATCCGGTTCAGAAATCAATGTAAAACCGGTGATAGTTGAATCGCTCCCTCTCCCGGTTCCCGGTCCAACGTGTTCGACCGGCCGGTTCAAACCGGTTTTTAAAACGTTGGTACTACCTTGTTTTGCTCGTCAAACTTCCTATTCTAGTTGATCTGAATAGTAGCTGTCTAGTTCTCAGGAGGCGTATTAGGTAAAAAGGTTTTTAATGATGTGTAACTTCTATTCATGTGTGAGGATGATCCTCAAATTCCAATACCAGTCGCTTTCAGTTTCTCATTCTCTAAAAGAGAAGTGAGAGACAAGTTCTTTATGGATGTTACGACCATCTAAAAAAAATTAAAGTTTAATTTTAGTATTAGTATTTTTGAGATTAAATTATTTATAAATAGATCACCCTTATATCTGTTATAAACCTGCAGCTCTTATGGAAACACTTGAAATATTTCATTATTATATGGTCTTAGGACCGTTTTTGTAATAATCATTTTAGTGTTATAATATTTACATATTGTGATTATAACTATGCAAATATGACATAATTGGTACCTGATCTTACAAAACTTACTTGATGGAAGCAACTGTGTGTTACATATATGAGGGGAATCTGATTGCCTATTAGATGTCTGATACGTATATACAGGAGACCATTAATTTTTTTCTCTCAACTTCAGAAGATGAGTTCCATAAGAACACCACACAATCTTTCATCGATTTAGATATCAAGCAGATCAATGGCTTCATCTCCTATATCAAAAATCCCATAGAAAACTGGTTATTCAAATACGCTCTCGCTTTTACTGTGGATCCAATATGTGTTTAATATGATTAGAAAAGTTTATTTAACACCACATCAATCTAGAATTGTTCTTGGAACATCATGAAAGCATTTGTTGGATTTAATCTAACATAAGACAACTTGCAATAACATTAGTGTGTTGGGAAGAATGTAAAAGAGAGGTTCTGCACAACAAAAACACATAGATCCTTTTTATTAACTACACACATAATGACAATTACAAGTTCTGGACACACATGAACCAACACAACCCTTTGACAACCCAACCATCACACCCCTTTATTTTTTTTGGCGGCTGGAAAAACTATAACTAACAAACTTCCAGAAAATAACTAACCAAATAAAATTACAAAACTAACCCTAATTAGTCGAGGAGAAACTAAATTTCAACATATTAGAGTTTTTCCCGCAACATAGACAAGATAGATTCTCCCCAAAACACATCCTGTTTCTGTATTTTATCATCAGAACGCCACTTCTCAACTCGTTTATCCACACTCTCCACTTCCTGCTTACCCTTCTCAACACTCTTCTTCTTAGTTTCAAAAACCTCTTTCATAATCTCCTCAACCTCAGCAACAAAATTACTCTCACAAACAACCTCATCAAAACCCATACCATTCGCATGTTCATACCATCTCTGTGTAAACTTATACCTCTTTGGCCTATATTTCATATACCCATCTCCCTTCAAATGTCGATAATAATTGGCAATATCTAACGGCTCAACAAGCCGCCTAAACACTGTCCCCACCTCCACCCAATCCTCCCGCCCCTCAAATTCATCCGGAAGATCCTCCCGCATCACCATTTCAACAATCACATCCCATATCTTAGCCAACTCTAGCCTGTTCATATTAGCCTGAAAGTCTGCTTTCTCATTTTGAAGCTTGAATGCCTCATAGTAATCTAGATTACTATCTTTGTAGTTACGGATTTCACTCAGAATATCCCCGATCAGCTTAGATTCAGTCCGAGATTGAGGTTGCTCTCTTCTCAATGACTTATCAATCACCTTCTCGTTTTCTTTCTTCCTCTTCTCTGCCTCTTCAGCAGCAATTATACAGCATCTCGCACTTGCACTCTACAACAACATAACACAAATCAATTCGGCTCAACTACAAAATGTAATTTGTTAATGGGAAAAAGTTGAATTTCACCACTCACCAGTTGAAATAGAGCTTCGTTACTTGTACGAACCGCATCACCTGCAGTACCATTAGGAGTCAACAAGTGGTCGTTGAGGTCTTTCAGGTCGACCAAGTTTTCCAGCTGTAACCCGTTCTTCAGTTCTTCTTCGTAACTGAAACTTTGTGATAAACTTTTGTGCGCAAAATCAACTGGCTTTTGATTTTCATCGGTTAGCTGTAAGAAATAAAACAGTAACTGTAGAACAGCGCTCGGGTTTTCAACCCGAAACTGTTGAGAAGGGCTAGTGCAAAAAACGTAAAAACCCGATGGTCTATACGGAGAGACTTTTACAAAGTCAACCGATAGCTTCTCCATTAGAGAATTTGTAGGTTCCATGAGCTCAAATGCAACATGGCTTGCAACCGTTGATGCATTTATTATTACATTCTCAAAGAACTCAACAGATTCAGCATCTCCTATCGACTGATCTTCATCCATTGGTTGTCTGGCACTCGGTTTTTTACGCTTATGATCATTGGGTTTGACTTTCTGTTGGAAGGATTTGAGAATACTAGGTAGATGTTGTTGAATTGATATCTTAGGAGATAGCATCATACGAGGAACAATGTCGTGCTCCATGACAAAATGGGTAAAATGACCCGCCCATTTCTCACGCCGGACCGCGTGGGACAGGGTCCGATCACCAATCAGAGGTGACCCGAAAGTGACGCACCCGATTGGGAATTTTTTACCGCGTTTTTTTATGTATTCATCGAGCATCCAAAGTGTGGCAAAACTTGCTGTCGCACCACCATACAAATGCCCCGTGAATAAAATCTTCTTATTTGCGTTCACAGCTTTCTCTATCTGAAAATTTTACAGTTTGACTTTCGGTCAATTTTCTTCTTTTCAAATCTAAAATTATAACTTGAAGGTAAAGTTATTAGATTTATACCTCGGATTTGAACGTGGAATCGTTTAAAAGATCTTGAAATCTTTTAAGAAATGCTGCGTTGACTTTGGCGGGTCGATTCTCTCCGATCCGGCACAGGGACTTGAAGAGTTTACGATCAACCTCGGTTTCTCCAAAAAGATCACCATGGTACCAGTTGCTGACTTCCCATGATCCTGGAAATGCGAAGATAGCAACCTCCATTGATGAAGATGTACCATGTTTCTTGTTGGGGTTTGTGATGAAAGGTTTGTTTTGTTTGTGGGCTTCCATGGATAGAGATTGAGCTGTTTTTGTAAGCTCATTGCTCAGGCTGAGTTTCACTGATTCTTTCTCTACCTCCATTTTCTCTCTTTGTAAAACACACACTAAAAGAACAGTTTGTAAATTGATTTTGATTGTTTTTCCAGTTGTTGATTGGTGTTTAGTTAAATATATAGGGGATGAAATATTATATAATAGAAGGAAGAAATTACATGGAATGTGAGGATTGTATGAAATTACAATTTGAACCCTTTTGAAGGATAGCAATCATGATAAAGTCAAAGAAAAGACGACCATAGCAAAGTTTGTGAAGCCATTTTGCGGTTACAAAATATTCTTGTTTTCACAAGTGGATTTTGTCCACTTCGCTTGTAGCCAGTAGGCTTCCTTGAAGTTTCATGGTCATTCGAACGACGATTTTTAGGAGACGACTTGCAATTTTGTCTTGGTTTGGGAAATTGTGACTCAAATTCCTTGAAATCCGCAACGTGTGCTAAATGTGTGTTACTTGTTTTCGTTTATATATTATTTATTGGTTATAATAATTGTATATGAGTATTATGTGATACATGTAAACTAGTAAACTCTAAGATGATCCCACTCTTCCAAGAGGTATGTATACGTAGGTATCATGTTCTTTTGATATTGGACCTTTTTTTTTTTTTTTTTTTTTTCTTTAAGACCTACTTGTTCAAGCTTTAGCATATGAACAAGTTTCAAATCTATCTTTAAAGTTTTAGCTAGTCACACTTGAAACATCAAGGTCTTCCATTTTATATAATCGGTGCGAGTTGAGTAACCTATTAAAACGGACAATTTTTTTGAGTTGGGTTAATCCAAATGCTTTTTAACCATTTATAAACATTTAGTGTGTTAATATGATTACAATAAGTATGCTGTTACCATGAATAATTCATTTCTTATATAAAACAGATCAAAGCTAGAGAAAAGAAGTTGATGATCTTTAAGGTGGACTTTGAAAAAGTCGGTAAGCCGATAGAAAGGGTAGGTGCATTAGGCATAAGTAATGGGTAAACCATAAGACTCTAGGGATAAAAACTCACATTCCTTATCAATTTCTTCCTTGATGACAGATTATGTGCGATAGATTTATCCTTCGTCGTTGTCGGACAAGAGGATAAAACGTAAGGTGCCTTTGATGCACTTGTGTTCTGGTGTGTACATAAACCCCGCCCATGACGGTCTTCCCACTCTTGTTTTGAGATATGACGAGTACCGGGGCTCCAAACTATAGAGTTTGGCTTTTCTGATGGGCAGGTTTGGGTGAGAGTCCCAAATGTGGTTTTAGTCTTAAGTGATTACAATTAGAGCCTCCAACTAATTTAGATTGAAGAAACCTATATTGGAATTGTCACAACGACATTTTTTGGTAAACTTACTGTTGTAAAGCCCCATGAAGGCTTTGATGTTACGGGAGAATTCGACGGCTTGCTTGCAGATGGATGGATAGAGGCTATGTACCTAATTTTGATTTTTGTCTTTAAGCCACGAAGAAACCACCCAATTGATTACTCTTCAGTCTGATAAAAAATTAAAGGAGGGCCTTGATTTCAATTATGTACTTTTCGATGCCATCATTCAGGAAAAACGAACCCAAAGCCTCGTGGGGATTACAGATTACAGAATCAGTCTCATGTTGTATTAAGGTGCTTAATCAAACACGTTAGTATATCAAAGAAGATTCGATCCATCCATACATATCTGGAAGAGATAAAGTTTCTAGGCTTGTATATTTGTATATTTAGGCTACCTTTTTTCCTTACTCTAGTTCTCAAAAATGGCCGACGAGGCACTGTACCAGTCTGACGCCAACTCCGCCACCGTCAAATGCAAAGTATTAAGACTCAACAACCCTTTCTCCCCGTCTTCTTCCCATCGCATCATCGAATTCTTTGATGCTCTCTAATGCCCTACAACAGAGTTGACATGAGGCTTGTCATATTAGGCATACGTGACATGGGGACGTGTCAGGCATGACACGGGGAGTGTTAGGCGTTCTCTTAAATTTATTTTTTTCGAGGAAAACCTAGTAAATGACATCTGATTGCCCTCAAACTTTATATATAAGCAAATAGGAAGTAGATAAGCTTATGGGGAAGGTTTAAATGATAAAAATCCTATGGGGCTATTGTAGCACTCAAACCTTGTAAGTCCACTTTTTACCCTTGAATGACAAAACATTGCAACTTGGTCCTTTTGGCTAGTACGCGGGGCGTACTATAGAGTATGCTTGACGTACTAGTTGAAGTCTGATCGCGAATATCAACCACGTACGCTGGACGTACGTGGGTTACGTTAGGCGTACGTTGACCAGGGGAAAACCGTAATTTTTAGGGTTTGTGCCCTATTTAAGCATCATTAACCCACCTCTTGGACATTTTAGACTAGCCTCCATATCCTCAAACCCTAATTTCGTCCCTTAGCCTGTCACACCCCGAACCAGACGGCGGAAACGTCCGAGGGCTCGTGTGACTTAAATTGAAATATCATCACAATGAATATATATGAAACATAACACATGCATCACCAACCATTACATAGTACAACTGGCATTATTCACATCAAGTACAAGGTTTACATTACATGATTTCGAAATATAAAGTGTTTGGTGATTAGCAACTACAAAAGAAACTTTCATCACACTGGATGCCTCCTTGTCTAACGATTACCTGAGAATACAAGTTATTTTGAAAACGGTCAACATATATAATGTTGGTGAGTTCATAAGTGTGTTTGATGTGAAACAGTTTATGTCATTTGAAAAACCCAGAAAATCCGATATTTTCTGTATTAAAACTTTTCTTGAAAATGTAGTGATGATCCTGTAAGTATGTGCGTGAGTGATTTCAATACATGAATAAATGAGACGTTTTGCATTATAGTTTTTGAAAGTACAAATGAGTAAGATTGGTTTCCCCAGAAAACCCGATGTTTTCCGATATAAAGTTATGATAGTTTCGCTTTATTGAATCGTTACATCGAATGAATATGATTTCCCTTGATTAATGATGTCGGATTTCTACGTGAGTCTTTATAACCATGCATTATAATGACTAGTTCGTCTGTCTTGGCATTCTAATGAACACCGAAATTTGATCTTAAGACTTTGTCACCCTAGACTGGCCGAGTCTAACTGTAGCGAACAGCTTAAGTGTGGGGGAGTCACCCCCGTATAGATCTATACACAAACTCTCGCTCTCCTTCCAGGAGACTTTGATTACAACTACAGACTACGAGCGACACCTATTGGTGTCACCCGTTATTACTCACTCAATCCACATGAATTTGATTAACCTTGATTAATGATCTAATTTTTATTTTACTTGAAGAGGTGATAAGCCTAACAGACAAGGAGAAGAGGACTACTAGGCCCTACTAATTTCGTATGTTATTTATGGCTGTCGAGTATACGAAAAGCGCGTTGGCCCATTTCGCATACGATTTATTTGGACCATACTAGTAATGCTAATGGGCCACTGAGGCCCAATAGCATGTAAAAACCATTGAGGGTCCCTTAAGCACGTAATTGGGTCGCAGGAGGCCAAATAACATGTATTAATTATGTTGGGCCCAAAAGCCATGTTAATGAGCCACGAAGGCCCATTAAGCATGATTAGAATCTCTCAAGCCCAACCATTTGAACGTTTACTTGTTTTGCATAGAATTAATGTTGCGAGTTGTTTAATCGATATGTCGTATAAATCACGCATTTGTTTTATAACGATTTATAGATTTATAAAATAGTTATTTTTCTATTTACAACCCATAAGTTATAAAGTTTTGTATATTTTGACCCAATTATTATTATTATCAACATAATTGACCAAAAACATTAGTTTGACCTATTCCGCCCCTTATTTTGTAAAGTTGGCAATTTGCCCTTTTTATAAAAAAAATGACATTTTAGGTCCTTGAACCCTTTTTCTTGACATCTTTGACCCAAACACTTATTTAAATAATGTTTTAAGCCCAAAAGTAAATTTTAGAAAGTTTCAACCCTTTAGTTAAAAGATTTGCATTTTTGTCCACCTTTTTTGCAATTTTTACACTTTTTACCCAAAATCCAAAATCTTTGCATTTTCAATCCTTTTTAACAAATGTGATCATTTCAAACCCCAGAAATAGATTTATTTACCTTTCTACCCACTGTTTTGAGAAATTTACCATTTCAGTCCCCTTAAATCCATTTTTTCGCAACTTTGGGCCTATGGGCCAAAAAGACCAAAATTTAGCCCAATAAGCCCCAAATTTCATTTTTAGTCCTTTGAAAAACATAATGTTCATAGAAATTTCCATTTTAACTGTTTTGACATTCTGAACCTTGTAAAAACCGTAAATGACAACTTTTTCCCAAACTTTTGTTTATTTGACAAAAATAGCCCAATAATGAGTTTTATGTTGTAGTGTGTTATTTTAAGGCTTGTATATTAGTTTATCTTGACATGTTAAGTGAAATATGACCTAGATTACATATTTTTCCTTCTTGAACTATAGATCTCGAAATATCTTTCATTTTTAGCACACATATACCACAAAAACATAAGAAATCACACATAACATACAAATACACATAGATCTTCACATTTTACTTGCATTCTCCCCCATAAAACATATGAAAACCGAAAATAGATGGGTATGAACTCACCTTTGCTTGTTGTTTTCGATTTGAAGAAAGAAATGGAAGAGTTTGATGCTATTATCGGCCCTAGAAAGCTTCTTGAGAAGACTTTGGCTTAGATGGTTTCTAAGAAGCATGATCATGAACTTTCATGAGTTAGAAGGAGATTTATGAAATAATCAAGAAACTAAACCATGGATCTAAGTACAACTTACCAAGAAGTGATGATATTCTCTTGAGATCCTTTTGATACACAAGCAAAATTTCGAGATTTTGGAGTGGGAAGGAGGAGGATACTTGAGAGAGTTTGAAGTGTTTTGTATGTGTGTGTTTCCTTGTGCTCTCGGCCGAAGAAGAAAAAGAGATGGGAAAGAGTCTTGAGGTGATGGGTGCATGGAAGTATGAGATTGGTGTATGGATATCCCATGTATAATTATGAGGTGTCAACCTCCCCTTAACCACCCATTAATCTTATTTCCTCTTTTCTTTTCTCTTTTTTTTTATCTTGGGCCGAATTCTTGGGCTTAGGAGGAAGGAAGTAGTTTATCTTGGGCCATTGTTTGATTTTGTTCGAAACCATGAGCCCATTAAGTAGGTTTTCGGCCCATTGGGCTTTTAGAGGTGGTTCACGGCCCAATGTGCATAAAAGAATTGATTTATGGTCCATTTGAAGGTTCTAAGCCCAACATAGTCAAATTGGAGGCTTATTGGCCCATTAGGCCCAATAAGAAAATCCTAGTCCATAATGGACTTAAGCCGGGATTTTTAGGGTTTCCAATCTTTTGTTGACTATTTGAAGTGTTTTATAGAGTGTTTGATGGAATTTTGTTGTCATTGATTAAGCATCATACATGCTTTCAAGTTTTAGTTACAATGTTATCCTTGTTTAATGTTTACAAAGCATTAGAATTCCTAGTTGTGACATTAGCCTTTGTGTGGTGCTTTTGAGCTATTGTGAAGCATTTTTGGTGTGTTTTATGCATCTTGAAGAGGAAGGAAAAGATTGAAGACTCATCCTTTGGAGAAGAGCTTTGAGATCCAGCTTTAACTTCTCCATTTCGTGGATTTTGAGGTATAAAGTCCATAACTTGATAACTCATTGTATAGATCTTCTTTTGGGCTTGTTTATGGCTATTTTGGTCCATTTTGGTTGGTTCTTGTGAGCTAAGGCCGTTTCTGGAGTTTAACCTTTTAGATATGGACATATTAAGGGTTCCTTAAGCATAAAGATGCAAAATTTATGGTGATTATGGACTCATGCATGTGTTAAGTCATTTGTTAAGCTCTTTTGAGCTCTAGAGCCCCATTAAGCCATGCATGCACATAAAGTTGCCAACTTTATGTGATAAGTCATCTTTTGGGTTAAGATCTGAGAGTATAGAGTAGGGGCTGAATGGATTAAGTGCTTTTTGGTGAGGGTTGGCCAACTGGGGAGTACGCTGGGCGTACAAGCTGGTACGCTACGCGTACTAGCCCCTGAGCGTGTACGATAAGCGTACGAGCTGAGTACGCCCAATGTACTCAACATGTGGGCTTCTTTTTTGGGCCATGTGTGGACCTAGGAAGTGTACGACTTTGTTGGGCCATCAGATTTCTAGTTGGATTTTTGGATGAAGGCCCACGAAGGGGTTTGGGCCCAATTTGGAAGATTGGGCCATAATTGGGCCTTGGGTGGCTATTGCTGGAAGTTGGGTCTTTTTAAGTAATTGGTTTGGGCTTTGGCCTTGGGCCAAATTAGGTAAAGGGTAAAATGATCTTTTACCCTAGTTTGGACTCTTAGTATGATTCGAGACCCTATTATTAATTGGATGTTATTTTATGATGATAGTGCAGGGATTTTCGAAGCAGCATCTAGAGATTTATCTGTGAGGTTCAACAGTCTGAGGTGAGTCTTCCTCACTGTGTTTAGCGGGTTGAAGGGACCAATACCAACCCATGACGTGCCACCACCTCTCGAACATAAATCTCAGCTAGCTTCTCTGCAGAATTACTCTCCTGGATGGGATGAAATGCACGCTTTTGGTCAATCGATCCACGATGACCCAAATAGAATCCACTCCGCGCGCAGTCCTGGGAAGCTTCGTGATAAAATCCATCATGATGTCTTCCCATTTCTATATGGGAATCTCCAATGGATGCATCTTGATGTGAGGTCACTGATGCTCGGCCTTGACTTTCCTGCAACTCAAGCACCGCTCCACAAACCATGATATATTCCGCTTCATGTAGGGCCACCAATAATCAGGGCGAAGATCCCTATACATCTCCGTCGCCCCGGGATGAATGGAGAATCTCAACTTGTGAGCCTCCTCCATCAGAACTTGGTGCACACCACCCCAATAAGGAACCCAGACCCTTCGATGCAGGGTCAACAATCCTCGACTATCATAATCGAAGAAAGCCACCTGACCCACAATCCGCTCGCTCTTCCGGTGCTCCTCCTTCATCGCCTCGACCTGTGCCTCACGGATCCGTTCCAACAACGGAGTAACCACAGTCATCCTCAAGCATAAATCTATGATCGGAGCCGCGAACGCCTTGCGGCCAAGAGCATCGGCCACCACATTGGCCTTTCCCGGGTGGTACAAGATCTCGCAATCATAATCCTTCACCACATCCAACCATCGACGATGTCTCATGTTCAGGTTTGACTGATCCATCAAATACCTCAGGCTCTTGTGGTCCGTGTAATTAGTACAACGAACCCCATAGAGGTAATGCCGCCAAATCTTGAGGGCGAAAACCACATCCCTTAGCTCCAAATCATGCGTCGGATAATTCGCCTCATGAGGCTTCAGCTGCCTCGAAGCGTAAGCGATCACGCGGCCCTGCTGCATCAATACCGCACCCAAACCCGTGATCGACGTGTCACAATAAACCACAAAATCATCAACACCCTCTGGCAGGGTCAGAATCGGCCCCTCACACAATCGTTGTCTAAGAGTCTCGAAAGCCACCTGCTGCTCAGGCTGCCAGCGAAATATCACCGACTTCTTGGTCAGTCTTGTCAATGGAACAACAATCTTGGAGAAATCCTGGATAAATATCCGATAATAACCCGCCAAACCAAGAAAACTCTGAATCTCAGATGGAGACCTCGGAACCTCCCACTGCATCACGGCCTAATAAATCCCTTGTCTAATAGCTCCTGCAGCTATGTAGACAACTCTTGCATCTCAGGAGGAGCCAACCGATAGGGTGCTTTGGCTATCGAAGCCGCAGCTGGAACCAAATCAATCCTGAACTCAACCTGCCTCTTCGGAGGTACTCCAGGAAAATCCTCTGGGAATACATCCAGATATTCCCGCACAATCGGCACATCGTCCACGGTCGCCTGACCCTTATCCCGGGTATCCATGACATAGGCGACAAAACCTGCACAACCCCGATGTAGATAGTGTCTGGCCCTCGCTGCAGAACATATAACCGGCGCACGATGCGATCTTTCACCCTGAATCACCAACTCTCCCCCACTCAGGGTCCGAACCCAAACCAACTGCTGCTCACAGTCTATCACTGCCCCATTAGGGCTCAACCAATCCATGCCCACGATAACCTTGTTCCCACTCAAAGGAATGGGAACCAAATCCACCGGATACCACTCACTGAATAACTGGAGAGTACAACCTTGATGAACCCTTGCAGCCCGAATAGACCTATCATCGGAAATCTCGACATCTAAAGGACAATCCAGCTCCCCCGGAGCTCCAACAAATCTCTTGCTAAGAGCAAGGGATACGAATGATCGGGTAGCCCCCGAATCAAATAATACTAAAGCAGAGATGTCGTTCACAAGGAACAATCCTAAAATAAAGCACATCAACATAAGCAATAAATTAATACAGATAAAGAGATAAGGAGAAGATACATACCCGCCACAACATAAGGAGCTACATGCGCCTCCTCTGTAGTCAGCTGGAACGCCCTGGTCTTCGCCGCTGGTGCATCTGCCCGGCCCTGACGGCCATCAGTAATCCTCAATGTCATAGGAGCGGGTGCTGACACCGGTCCTGTCATGGCCAACATCGGACAATGGGACTTCTTGTGGCCCCTTTGATTGCACTGAAAGCAAATCAGATCAGACACCGGAGTGATGGGGATGGTAGCAGTACAATCTTTGCTGATGTGACCAGTCCGACCGCACTTGAAGCAGCCAGAACTCACCCCTCTGCACGTCTACTTGTGCGTCTTGTTGCACTTGTCACAGTGGCTACGGCCATGCTGGCCTATCGGTCTAGAATCAGATACCTTGGGCCTCTTGTCCAAACCCTCAACACCCGCAGCAGAATCTGGCTTCCTCTTTCTCTCCATCTCCAAGTCAACCCCCTCTCCCTAGCCCTCGCTATCATGTCTTCCAGCGTTTGCAGTTGTATCGGCTAACAAACTGCCGAATGTCACTCCTCATCATCTCATGGTACCGGGCCTTCTTCATCTCCTCGTTCGCCACATATTGTGGAACCAGAAGTGCCCTCTACCTGAACATAGCGATGATCTCAGTCACCGCCTCAGTAGTCTGACAGAGATCCTGAAACTCTCGCGCCAGCTGCTGCACCTCAATCACCGGTGCAAACTCGGCTCGGAACCTAGTCGAGAAATCACACCAGGTCATCGAATCAATAGCATCACCTCCTACCGCATGCCCTACCTCCTCCCACCAATCATGAGCCCTGTCCTTCAGGAGGTAGGAAGCTAGTCTAACCTTGTCCCCTTCGGTACAACGGCTGGTACGAATGGCGTTGGCAACATCTGCCAACCACCTGCTACTCGCAATGGGATCCCTAGCCCTATGATAGTCTGGCGCTTCACATGCCCGAAACTCTCTGAAGGTCAGAGAGCGCGCCCGATCAAAAACACCATCGTAGCACGAAAGGCACTTAATCTATCATCAAGAATCTCCAGAATACCCTCCTTGACCGTGCCAAAGATCCTCAATCATACCGCAGCTGCATCCGACTCTTCCCTGACCTCCTCTGCTGTAAGCTGGAATGCGTGTCCCTGAGCCCTCGGAGGCTCCGCTCCACCCTGACCCCCCGCCAGTAATCCTCAAAGTGGCCGATGCTGGAGCCTGCACCGGTCTTGCAACAAGTTGTGGACAGTTGACCCTCAAGTGTCCATCCTGATGGCAATGATAACAAATCCTCATATCCTGCACCGGAGCCGACTGACGACAATCCCTCGCATAATGCCCCTCTCTCCCGCACTTGCGACACGCACCACCAGATCGGCAAACTCCGGCATGACCCTTCCCACACTTCTCACAAGTGTGGCTGCCCTGACCTCCAACCCTAGAGTCAACGGTTTTGGACCGTTTCGGCGCCGGCTGCAACTGCATCGGGGCCTGCCTCTGCTCTCGCAACTGCAACTCAATCTCCAACTCACGCCGCCTGGCGGCCTCCTGCAACTCTAACACGGTATCACATCTCTGCGTGGACACATACTGTCTAATATCCCTCTTGAGCATACTCAGATACCGGGACATCTGAGCCTGCTCCGACGCGAACTCCGGGCAAAACATCGCCCTCTCAGTGAACATCCCAGTGATCTCCGTCACCGACTCTGAACCCTGCTTCAGTTCCAGGAACTCCTGAGCCAACCTCTCTCTCTTAACCTGCGGAACATAATGAGTATTGAACATCTCCCGGAACTGATCCCACGAAACCGCAGCCCGCTGCGCATCAGAATAAGATCCCGTAGTCAACCTCCACCAATCCTTCGCCCCGAGCCTCAAAAGGTTCAGAGCACACCTCACCCTCTGATCCGCAGGACATGAACACGTGAAGAAACAACCCTCCACATCTGACAACCATCTCATAGCAACGATCGGATCCTGAACTCCATCGAAAGTAGGGGCTTCGTATTGTCGAAATCCCGATACTGAAAGCCCCGACTGGCTCCTCCTCCTGTCGCTGCCACAGCCGCTGCGGCTGCCGCGGCCGCTGTCTCTGCAAGAGCTGCATTGCGCTCATCAAAATACCCAACCATGGCGGTCTTGATCGACCCAAACAGTTCCGGCAACTCAGCCCGGAACATAGCAACAACCTCATCATGCAGGATCTCACGAATCCTGGCATCCAACTCATCCATACTCATCTGACCGATGACTTCGGGTGGTGTTGGTCCATATAACAAATGATTCAAATTTTACAAATAATTCGTTTTTCACAAAACAAGTAATTATCTTAAAATTTGACAAACGTCATGTTTTTTTTTCCTTTTTTTTTCAACTTGAAAATAAAACATTTGCATCAATATAACAGAAAACAACCCATGGCTCTGATACCACTGTTGGGTTTTGAGCATTCTAACACTCCTATGGTGTACATGCAACCCTATAAACCTTGGATCTATGTTTTCTCTATTATACATGCAAATATTAACTATTCCAAGGTTTCATCCTAACTAGCATATTATGAAGCACCTATACTACAAAGTTCTAGTTAGATGACATACCTTTTGATGTAGCTTGATGTCTTCAAGCTTTAAGAGCTTAGCCCCAATAGTGTGGAAGCCTCAAATGGAA
Source organism: Lactuca virosa (assembly GCF_052849685.1). Classification (NCBI taxonomy): domain Eukaryota; kingdom Viridiplantae; phylum Streptophyta; class Magnoliopsida; order Asterales; family Asteraceae; genus Lactuca; species Lactuca virosa. The sequence continues at coordinate 58,979,304 of NC_136430.1, read as the reverse complement.
TCACAAATCACCAAAACACCTTGGAAGAACTTGAAAGAATATGTATGCACACTAAAATCGGCCCACTCTTATTTTCACACACTTGTGCCAATTTTGTGAGCCAAGGACCCCTTTATATATTATGGAGGATTAGGGTTACATCCATGTAAACCCTAATACCCATGACCTTTCATTTACATAGGATCCATGGGTTAAAAGCTCCTTGGACCATCCATGAAAGCTTAGCCCCACCTAAATGAACTTGGCCCATTCCATATATATAAGAGTCCATATTTAATTAGTTCTTTTTGATCACTTAATTAATTCTAAATTAATTCTTGATCAATACTAATTAAATAATATGATTCCATATTAATATATTAGAACTTATAATATATTAATATAAATCATAAATATACTATTCTCAAAAGACTATCCATATAAATTGTGCCGGTGAAGTGCAACCCAAATGGACCATGCCGGGTTGGGTCAAGTACATACCAAATATAGTTATGGACTTAGACATTAATCCAACAGTCTCCCACTTGGATAAGTCTAAAACTATTATTGAGTATGACTTCAAAACCTAACTGGCAATCGTAGCTCTTAAAGCCGCTGTCGAACTCTGACCTTGTCAATGACTTGTCCATTAGATAAGGGATCATATATTCCTCCATTCTAGATATCATATGGACTGAGACATGGATTATAATCATTCTCTCTGTCCATTTGTTGTTTCCCGATTTTCGATTTATGATGACTGACTGATTGAACAAATCAAATCAATCCTGGCTTGGCCAAGCACTCACATGTGTCATCGCTAAATCATCGAGGGGCCCACAGATATCGCTTTTATCCCGAAGGTAAAAGGAATGGATAAACTTCGACTCATATGGCTTGTTCTACTACTTGTATGGTATTTTGGGGTCTACTTACTGGCTCTGGCTGATCGTACCCTCTGCATCCTCCTTTACTTATTTTGAAAACCTTTTGAAAACTATTTTTGAAAATCTGTCCTTGATTTGAGACTGGATTCACACGAATGTTCCTCCAATTCACTCAAACCAAGGCTCTGATACCAACTTGTAACACCCATAAAAATTGGGCCAATTTAAAACATTTTAATTCATCCAAAAACCATTAAGTTCATACATCTCGTTTTCAAAATAGTTTAAACATCAGAGTATCCCCCAGAACCATATCATATAAATCATAAAACATGAGGAGCGGTACGATCACGCCTTCGCCTTGCCACGATCTCCTGAAGTACCTGAAACAATACACTGAAACTGTAAGCCCGAAAGCTTAGTGAGTTACCCCCAAAATACCAACCGCACATAAACATACTCATAACATATCACAAATAGAACAGCCATGCACATCGGGTCTACTGTGTGACTGGTCCGCCCGCACCGGGCCTTCAGTCCACCTGGTCCACACTCCGAGTCTAGCCATGCACATCGAGTCTACAGTGTGATTGGTCCGCCCGCACCGGGCCTTCAATCCACCTGGTCCACTCTCTGAGTCTACAGTATGACTGGTCCGCCCACACCGGGCCTTCAGTCGGCCTGGTCCACTCTACGAGCCTCGGCACGTCTGGTCCGCCCTCTTGGGGCCTTTAGCCTATCCGGACCGCTCGCTATGCCTTCAGAATATCCGGTCCGCCCTCTTGGTGCCGTAGACCCTGTCGATATAGTGAGGATAACTCACCTGCAATTGCCGGCTGAAGAGATACGACCAAGCTGTTCCGATCACCGACACGAACTTCACCACAGCACACTACCAAGGAACCAATACCAAAATTACCAAAATACCCTTGGAAGTCAAACTGGTCAACTCTTGGTCAAAGTCAAAGTCCTCAGTCAAAGTCAACCTTCCTGGTTGACTCTACTCGCCAAGTCAACCCGTCGACTCGTCGAGTTCTCATATTCAGAAAGCTCCCATAACACGACTCAACTCGCCGAGTCACCCCAAGACTCGTCGAGTTCAACGATTTCAGAATCCCATCCTGTCCAACTCACTGAGTCGCCAACCGACTCACTAATCCAAAGCTTTAACCACAAGAGGTTGGGTTCTGCGACCAGACTCGCCGAGTCCAAGAACAGACTCGTCGAGTCCAAGGCAATCTTCAACAGACTCGCCGAGTTGTTCTTCCAACTTGCCGAGTCCATGCACATGTTCATACAACTCGTCGAGTACACCCATGTGACTCGCCGAGTCTCTTCAGTTCTCAATCCATACATAGGCTTTTCGAGCCATGCAGGGGCTCCAATCCATAGATCCACTCTTCTACAGCCTAACCCTCACATAAAGTTGCAAACTTTACGTGAAACCAAGGAGATATAAGCCCAAAACACTCTAGGGCTAGGGTTTATGACAAAGGGGCTTCACTAATAACTCTTAGAAAGGAGCTTTATGGCATTAAGGACCATCACAAGCTTAGATCTGGAGTAGCAACCTCAGATCTAAACTCCAAACCCGAAATAGATATCAAACAAGTTAAGGAACTCCAAATCAACCACCAAGGATGAACCCAAAAAGGAAATAGCTTAAGATAATGGCTCCTTACCTCTGAGATATGCCCAAACTGATGTAGATTCCAGAGCTACACAAGCCCCTTGATGCTAGCCTCCAATTTCTCAAGCTCCTTCCACCAAATTCCTCTTCCAAGCTCCAATCTCCTCAACAATGAAGTCTCACATGAAATTAGGGTTTTTCTGGAACTCTTTGGGGGAATAGGAGGTTGGGAGAAGGACATAAAGTCCTTTAAATAGGGTGCAACCCTCGGGATTAGGGTTTTCTCATTCCAGCACCAACTCGTCGAGTCCAAGTCGCCGACTCGGCGAGTTGGCCACTTAATCCGCGATAGAACCCCGCTCCGACTCGGCGAGTAAGCGGACCTACTCGTCGAGTCCCTTTCCTAAATTTACACTTTGCACCCTTCCACTTCTTGCTTCCGAACTTGGGATGTTACAATTCTCCCCCACTTAAATGAGGCTTCGTCCTCGAAGCCTGCGGCAACACAAACTTCCGGATGATACTCCCACAATGCATCCACGGATCTCGAACCAACCCAGATTCCTTCAAACACAGTTATCGAATCCCAAAAATCCATCTCTTTCCTTGCAGGGTCCTGATCAACTGCTTCAAGCCGGCCACCAGCTTCTTTTCTTTGATGACAACACTCATCAACTAAGTGTCACCTGAAGATACTACTTACTTCCGTCTTACGTATTCATTCGCCACCTGCGAAAACTGGATACCACAACACCCACTGAGCTCCGCCAAGACACTAATCCATCTTTCTTCGCCCAATATTGGCGATAACTCTGATAACTTGCAACCTGTAACGAATCCTCATGATGGAATACCCCAGATTGGAATACCTCTACATACATAACTCAAGCCTACAACCATACTCGGAACTAAGAACCTTGTCCTTGCGTCACCCTCGAACCCTTTGGTTCGACACAACGGAGTGCAACCCACTCACACCTCCCTATCACGATCTCTAGGTCCTTGACCTCCGACTGTAATATCCTTATACACTCCTCAGCACCGGTCCAGACTACTCCCGAGTCTGTTAACCTGCTATTTCACCTTCCTCTGTTCCAATCTCCAATCTGGAAACACTTTCCTCCTCCTCTTCTAAGGAGACTGAAAACATGCCTGCGCATCATCCAACATTGCCACAACCTCAACGGGCATCCAACCCGTATGTGCTTCCATATATCTGGTACAATCCCAGTGCTTACTACCAAGCACTTTCGATCATCCTTTTACTCCACTACCTTCCTTTCAGAGGACCCAAACTCCTTCCGGAGCTACATACCTTCCCTTTCCAGGAAGTCTACTCAACAACCCTTACCGTACCTATAAGTGCCACAGAGCTAAACTCCACTCTACACTATCCATGTAGAGCAACTGCTATTCTCGAACTCCCATATACTCCGAATCCGATCACATAACTAACAAGGCCCACGCACGGCCTCCGACCAACTTCATCATCATGATCAATACTTGGGGCCAGACCATATCAATTACTATTGCATGGCGACATAGTCACTCATTCTCCGCATACAGATCTACTAACACATACAGAGTCTTCAGCATGACTGGACCGCCTTACCAGACCCTCAGCCTATCTGGACCACTCTCAAAACCTTCAGCATGTCTGGACCGCCCTCCTGGGCCTTCAGCCTGTCTGGATCGTTCCCCGAGCCTTCGGTCTGACTGGTACGCCTTTTGGCCTTCAGTCTATCTGGACCTCTCAAAACTGTCGTACGTCACCCTGAACCATCCTTCCCGGGAATCTCTCCCATGCAGTCTGTTCTAGCCGTCTTGGGGTTCCGAACTCCAACTCCATTCCATGTACTCAGTTCCCGGCCTAACCCTAGGCCTTACAACAATCAGTCACCTTTTCCGAAAACCATGGTCTGTGCTCCGCCCCACTTGTCTACCACTTGCTCTCACCGATCCACACCCTCAGCAAAACACTGCTGAAATCCAAACAACTAACCATCCTTGGATGCATGTTGTTTCACCGGAGAATTTTCCAATTCTCCCCCACTTAGTGCACCGACTACTAACCACCGATGCCCAAAACCGGCATAGCTCAATCGCCCTTACTCCATATATTCCCTCTTAACCATGAATTGACTCCCTCGGGAGTGATTAACCTTCACCGAATAACCCTTCCACCATCGCACACCCGAACTCCAGGGAAGTTGAATCTCAGCTGAACACTTCTCACATCGCAGGTGCCATACCCAGCAAAGATATCATATACTCGACCTTCCGATCATCTATCCTCTTGGATGCTAACCAACTACAACTCCTAACTACTAAGATCCTCAATCATACCGCAGTTGCATCCGGCTCTGCCCTGACCTCCTCTGCTGTAAGCTGGAATGCGCGTCCCTGAGCCCTCAGAGGCTCCGCTCCACCCTGACCCCCCGCCAGTAATCCTCAAAGTGGCCGGTGCTGGAGCCTGCACCGGTCTTGCAACAAGTTGTGGACAGTTGACCCTCAAGTGTCCAACCTGATAGCAATGATAACAAATCCTCATATCCTGCATCGGAGCCGACTGACGACAATCCCTCGCATAATGCCCCTCTCTCCCGCACTTGCGACACGCACCACCGGATCGGCAAACTCCGACATGACCCTTCCCACACTTCTCACAAGTGTGGCTACCCTGACCTCCAACCCTAGAGTCAACAGTTTTGGACCGTTTCGGCGCCGCCTGCGACTGCACCGGGGCCTGCCTCTGCTCTCGCAACTGCAACTCAATCTCCAACTCACGCCGCCTGCCGGCCTCCTGCAACTCTAACAAGGTATCACATCTCTGCGTGGACACATACTGTCTAATATCCCTCTTGAGCATACTCAGATACCAGGACATCTGAGCCTGCTCCGACGCGAACTCCGGCCAAAACATCGCCCTCTCAGTGAACATCCCGGTGATCTCCGTCATCGACTCTGAACCCTGCTTCAGTTCCAGGAACTCCTGAGCCAACCTCTCTCTCAACCTGCGGAACATAACGAGTACTGAACATCTCCCGGAACTGATCCCACGAAACTGCAGCCCGCTGCGTATCAGAATAAGATCCCGTAGTCAACCTCCACCAATCCTTCGCCCCGAGCCTCAAAAGGTTCAGAGCACACCTCACCCTCTGATCCGCAGGGCATGAACACGTGAAGAAACAACCCTCCACGTCTGACAACCATCTCATAGCAACGATCGGATCCTAAACTCCATCGAAAGTAGGGGCTTCATATTGTCGAAATCCCGATACTGAAAGCCCCGACTGGCTCCTCCTCCTGTCGCTGCCACAGCCGTTGCGGCTGCCGCGACCGCTGTCTGTGCAAGAGCTGCATAGTGCTCATCAAAATACGCAACCATGGCGGTCTTGATCGACCCAAACAGTTCCGGCAACTCAGCCCGGAACATAGCAGCAACCTCATCATGCAGGATCTCACGAATCCTGGCATCCAACTCATCCGTACTCATCTGACCGATGACTTCGGGTGGTGCTGGTCCATCCTGACTACCCTCTCCTGATCCCGATCCCGAACCGGATCCTGCCTCGAAACGTCTCGCATCCGCCATAATGCAACGAACCATAAGAACCTCAGATACCTCGCATAACCGCCGAGAACTAACCTCTAACCAACAACCTAGGGGTTGTGACTTCCTTGACACGCGTATGGGTCCTGTGCTTTCAGTAGTACGGGCCCATACTACCTTCCACACCTACCCATATTTGTCTCAAGTATCACCACAACGCCCTAAGCACAAACATACATAACAAGCAATCCATCCTCACCCATAGAGGAATACTGAATATCCCATAACAAGAAACCCTAAGCTAGCAGGCATCATAAATCAGGCAATTCTATCATGCAATTCCTGAAGATCCCTAGCCTAGTACTAGCATGCTGTTCTAACATATCACATAATCAATAACTTGTATGGTATTTTGGGGTCTACTTACTGGCTCTGGCTGATCGTACCCTCTGCATCCTCCTTTACTTATTTTGAAAACCTTTTGAAAACTATTTTTGAAAATTTGTCCTTGATTTGAGACTGGATTCACACGAATGTTCCTCCAATTCACTCAAACCAAGGCTCTGATACCAACTTGTAACACCCATAAAAATTGGGCCAATTTAAAACATTTTAATTCATCCAAAAACCATTAAGTTCATACATCTCGTTTTCAAAATAGTTTAAACAACAGAGTATCCCCCAGAACCATATCACATAAATCATAAAACATGAGGAGCGGTACGATCACGCCTTCGCCTTGCCACGATCTCCTGAAGTACCTGAAACAATACACTGAAACTGTAAGCCCGAAAGCTTAGTGAGTTACCCCCAAAATACCAACCGCACATAAACATACTCATAACATATCACAAATAGAACAGCCATGCACATCGGGTCTACTGTGTGACTGGTCCGCCCGCACCGGGCCTTCATTCCACCTGGTCCACCCTCCGAGTCTAGCCATGCACATCGAGTCTACAGTGTGATTGGTCCGCCCGCACCGGGCCTTCAATCCACCTGGTCCACTCTCTGAGTCTACAGTATGACTGGTCCTCCCACACCGGGCCTTCAGTCGGCCTGGTCCACTCTCCGAGCCTCGGCACGTCTGGTCCGCCCTCTTGGGGCCTTCAGCCTATCCAGACCGCTCGCTGGGACTTCGGAATATCAGGTCCGCCCTGGGTATGTTGGCCTACAGCACAAAGCAGGACCCTTCTCAACCAAACCCCCGTCGAACAACCATGTGCACATAAAACAATTAATCACATAACAAATCCTTAACCAGACAAACAGTCTAACAGATCACATAGCATGTCAACATCCTAACCAGGATTCCGACCTAACCGGTCACTAGCATAACATTACCCTATATACCGGGTACCGACCTTAACCAGGTCACTAACATAACATTACCCTATATACCGGGTACCGACCTTAACCAGGTCACTAACATAACACCATCCTAAATACCAGGATGCAGATCTAGCAAAGCAATAACATAACAACAATACCAGGATTTCCATCCGATAAAGGGCCGGCCTTGGTGCTGTAGACCCTGTCGATATAGTGAGGATAACTCACCTGCAATTGCCGGCTGAAGAGATACGACCAAGCTGATCCGACCACCGACACGAACTTCACCACAACACACTACCAAGGAACCAATACCAAAATTACCAAAATACCGTTGGAAGTCAAACTGGTCAACTCTTGGTCAAAGTCAAAGTACTCAGTCAAAGTCAACCTTCCTGGTTGACTCTACTCGCCGAGTCAACCCGTCGACTCGTCAAGTTCTCATATTCAGAAAGCTCCCATAACACGACTCAACTCGCCGAGTCGCCCCAAGACTCGTCGAGTTCAACGATCTCGGAATCCCATCCTGTCCAACTCACTGAGTCGCCAACCGACTCACTAATCCAAAGCTTTAACCACAAGAGGTTGGGTTCTGCGACCAGACTCGCCGAGTCCAAGAACAGACTCGCCGAGTCCAAGGCAATCTTCAACAGACTCGCCAAGTTGTTCTTCCAACTCGCCGAGTCCATGAACATGTTCATACAACTCGTCGAGTACACCCATGTGACTCGCCGAGTGTCTTCAGTTCTCAATCCATACAGAGGCTTTTCGAGCCATGCAGGGGCTCCAAACCATAGATCCAGTCTTCTACAGCCTAACCCTCACATAAAGTTACAAACTTTACGTGAAACCAAGGAGATATAAGCCCAAAACACTCTAGGGCTAGGGTTTATGACAAAGGGGCTTCATCAATAACTCTTAGACATGAGCTTTATGGCATTAAGGAGCATCACAAGCTTAGATCTGGAGTAGCAACCTCAGATCTAAACTCCAAACCCGAAATAGATATCAAACAAGCTAAGGAACTCCAAATCAACCACCAAGGATGAACCCAAAAAGGAAATAGCTTAAGATAATGGCTCCTTACCTCTGAGATATGCCCAAACGGATGTAGATTCCAGATCTACACAAGCCCCTTGATGCTAGCCTCCAATTTCTCAAGCTCCTTCCACCAAATTCCTCTTCCAAGCTCCAATCTCCTCAACAATGAAGTCTCACACGAAATTAGGGTTTTTCTGGAACTCTTTGGGGGAATAGGAGGCTGGGAGAAAGACATAAAGTCCTTTAAATAGGGTGCAACCCTCGGGATTAGGGTTTTCTCATTCCAGCACCAACTCGTCGAGTCCAAGTTGCCGACTCGACGAGTTGGCCACTTAATCCGCGATAGAACCCCGCTCCGACTCGGCGAATAAGCGGACCTACTCGTCGAGTCCCTTTCCTAAATTTACACTTTGCACCCTTCCACTTCTTGCTTCCGAACTTGGGATGTTACAATGATGATGGAGTAAAGTCATTTGAGGGGTTGTTCTTTCAGATCTGAGTTGGTTTTGGTACCCTTGAGCTTAAAGGTGCAAACTTTATGAGGATTTTGGTGTCGTGCATGCATTAAGTCGTTTATTAAGTCCATTCCAAGCTTAAGAGTTTCATTTAGACATGCATGAACGTAAATTTGGAAACTTTGCATTGTCTTCTAGCTCAAGGGAGTCAGATCTATGTTTTGGAGTCATGTACTCATGGATTAAGTGCTTAATGTGTTAAGGGGTGGGTTTCTGGCGAACTCGGCGAGTTTGTTGGATAAACTCGGCGAGTTGGCTCGGTTTTCCGCGACATTTTCAGATTGATAGAGGAACTCAGCGAGTTGGTGGGTTAACTCGGCGAGCTGACTAGGTTTTTCCCGATCTGTGCAGTTTGATGGAGAAACTCGACGAGTTGAAGGACAACTCGGCAATTTGGGTCAACTTGGACCATTGACTTTGACTTTCGATTTATGTCTTTGACCAAGTTTGTCCCAAAGAGTGCTTGAGGTAATATGAATTGTAATAAGGAAAATTATGGGCTAAAGATAAGGCCCATATGGGGTTGGACCCAATTTGGAAAATTGGGCCATTAGTGGGCCTTTGTGGATCTTTTGGTTTTGCGCCTCAATTTTGGTTGATGATTGGGCCAGGGGTACTTCAGTCAATCATGTCAAGGTGAAGGTGTGACCGTACACATCCTTGCGTTTTTGGACTTATGATTTCTGGGAAATTCTAATAATATGAATGTTTTGAAAACTGTGTTGAAAATGAATCGGATTTTAAATAAAGTTTTGGAAACAATGGTTTTGTAAACGCTTCTTTAGAAAATGGGTTGTTTTGAAAGGTTTAATTTTATTGAAATTTTTGGGTTGTTACAAGTTGGTATCAGAGCCTTGGTTTGAGTGAATTGGAGGAACATTCGTGTGAATCCAGTCTCAAACTAAGGGAAAAGATTTTCAAAATGATTTTCAAATGGTTTTCAAAATACTTAAGGAGATACGATGTGTACGATCAGCCGGAGCTAGTAAGTAGACCCCAAAATACCATACTGTTATTTGATATTGTGATATGTTAGAACAGCATGCTAGTGATAGGCTAGGGATCTTCAGGAATTTCATGATAGAATTTCCTGATTATATGATGCCTGATAGCCTAGGATTCTTCTTTATATGAAATTGACATGATTACTGTAGTTGCTTAGTGTATGCCTCGTAGTTGTATAGAACTAAGATTCTATAGCCTGAGAATGCTTGGTTTGGACTTATTTCCTATTCATGTTTGATGAAGGGCTTAGGTTAGGATCAAGTATTCAACTGTCTATAGGATCCAGTTTTATGTATGGCTAGCATACACGAGTGCTGCTGGGTTGGTTGAAGTTTCATGAGCGGGTGCAGTGTATAGCGGGTCAGCGTGAGGAATGATTAGCCACACCGGGGAGAGTGTGAGCAGGACAAAGGTGTACTTGTGGTGCTGGGAGTTGAAGATCTAGGATTTCGCACGAGGATGTGTCTGATTTTATTGCATTTTAGTCCTAGTCGGCTTGTCTGCTCGAATGCTGCTTGCTTGGTGCTTTGTAGGACCTATGTTGATGGGAGCTAACCATAAAATGAAATCATTAGATTATATTCTATGAGGGTTAAATAATCTTAGGATAAAGGACTTGGACCTATTGCGTAGCTCTAGTCTAAGTCCAACCGTTGTAGGGCCGAGTCCTTTAGCCGAAGGATTATTTAACCCTGGTTGCATGTAATTGTATTCATGAAGTGGTTAGCTGGCGTTGGTAGAGGTTCTTCAGTAGCTGATGGAAGAGGGGTGTGGGTGAATCCTAGGATAGCCTAGGGAGTATGATTAGTGCGGTTGTTACGCTATTGAGTAGATTTCAGGAGTATTTTATGATTAGGTCTTAGTGGACCCGAGGGGATTCTTGAGGAGAGTATGGATAGGTGTGGATGGTAATATTGGGCCCGTACTACTGGAAGCATAGGATCCATACTCAAATCGAGGAAAATTTCGGAGATTCTAAGGACTGGTCAGGGAAGATAGCATGGTTGGATACCATGGTTCGAGACAGTGGTTCAGTATATGTTGATCTTTTGGCTTGGGCTGCTCAGGCAAGGATGGGTTTTGTGTTGTTTAGGCCCCTGTGGCGATATTGATGTGGGATGAGTGGTTCAATCCTAGATGAGTATGTTGGTTGGAGGTCTCGGAGGTTTGGCTAGAGGTCGTGCCTTGGGCATCGAGGCACGGGGAGGAAGCGGTTGATATGATCGGTTTGGAATTGCATCTGGGATTTAAGTGGCAGGTTGTCGAATTAGATTGTCGTTATTGGTGGCAAGGATCTCTCCCTTCAGTTTTTACAAATTAAAGGAGTGGGCAGGCTTGTGACCTCCTGAGTTAGGTTGGATTCTCAGCTTGAGGTCTGTTGGTCGCAATGGTTGGCAATAACATTTCAGCACTGGTGTGCGCAAGTGGTTGATGTGGCACGAGTACCTTAGCGATGCGAGCAAGGGTCGTATCCTTGGGAGATGGGAAGCCAGGTACCGGATTGTCGTGTGGGTTGCAGGAAGGGGGTGTATGTTTGGATTGTAAATCGGTAGTTGCCTATGCTTTGTAAGTGGTTATTATGGGAAGTTTCGAGGTTTTCAGTTGTAATTCAGGTTTCTCGTGGGGTTCGTTTGATCAGTATCTGGAGGACCATTCTGTGGATGATATTCATTTCACGGTCAAGTATGGTTGTACCTGGGTGGGCCGGTTGGGTTATGTTTTGGTTTCACCACCAGTGGATGATGGTTCGAGTTTTAAGTGGGGGAGAATTGGGATTCTCAGGTTGAGCGCCAGTCATTGAGGGTTCTGTCAGTTCGTTGTTTGGTTTGCTGCTTTCAGATTTTGTTGGGCAGATGTTGGTCGGTGAACCCTTTTCAGAAGCAGGTATGTTCAGCTCCAGGTGGGTTGTGGTTTCTTTGGTTTGGGTGTCAAGGTATTTGAGACCACTGGTCGTTGAGTTCGTTATTCAGTGGGAATTCTCCAAAGGATTTACGTGGTGCCAGTTAAAGGTCAAGGAATACGTCAGCTACCCTCTTGTTCAGTATATTCTATGGAATCCGTTCGGTCTCACAAGTACGGGGTCTTGTTTGACCGATCATGAGGATATTTCCTGTTTTAAGTAAGGTTACCTTTTTTATTATCTCTGGTGTTTCTTTTCTTTTCGGATGAGATTATGGGTTTCTGAAGTATGTGTATGAGGGTGCTCCTTGTGAGCTGAGCAAGAGGGCATTGGGGCTCTTGGTTCGAATTATGTGCAAGGTTCTCTTGGGTTTCAGCTTCCGATTTGGATCAAGGGTGCAACCGTTATCCTATCCGTGGATCGTGTGCGACCTTGTTTTCATAAGGTTTCGTTTGGTAGGTGTCTTGTGGTGCTTAGTTGGCTTTGTATGGGAGTTGTTTAGGCCCTTTAAGGTAATGGAATGAAGTAGGTATCTTCAGGCCCAGAGTGTTGGGCCAATGATGCGAGGACAACAATGTCGGTAGGTTATCGGGAGCATTCCAGTCATAGGCTATGGGCCTAGTAATCATGATGGTTTATTTCTTTTGCTTGTAGTGCTTCCGGTGTGGACGCGTTGACGGGCGGTTAGGTGAATCGTAAATTTGTTGGTTGGATAAAGGAAACAGTAACTGTTGGGTTTTGTATACTACAACATCCTATGGTGCACATACAACCCTAATTGCTTTGGATCTATGTTTTCTCTAATTATACATGCAATATTGTTTCTAAAGCATGAAGCCTACAACTAGCATACAATTGACATAAACAACATAGAATTGAGTTATAGAATTACCTCTTTGTTGTAGCTTGTAGTTTTGGCCTTTAAGAACTTAGCACCTCAAATGTGATGCCTCAAATGGTTCACAAACACCATGAACAAATGGAGGACTTTCGAGAGAGAATATCCTTGCATAAAATCGGCTCAAATGAACTCTTAGAACATATTTCGTAACCGATTTTAGCTATAGGGTGACATATATATATATATATATATATATATATATATATATATATATATATATATATATATATATATATATATATATATATATTGTAGGATTCTAAGAGTCATGGTTAAACCCTAATCCATACCCTTGGGCTTATTATCCATGATCCATATGGACTAACTCTTTATGGATTCTTTTATAAACTTAGTCCATCATGTATCATAAGCACAAACAATATCTATAACTAATTTACACAATTAGTCTTCATTAATTTAATTAGTCTCTTTTGATCACTAAATTAATTCCAAATTAATTCTTGATCAATATTAATTAAATAACATGATTTGATATTAATATATTAGAACTTATATTATATTAATAAATCATAAATAACCTCTTCTCAAAAGTCCATCCTATCAAATTGCTCTGGTGAAGGCAGCCCAAATGGACCATGCTACTCTCGGGTCAAGTACATACCAATTATAGTTATGGGCTTAGACACCTAATCCAACAGTCTCCCACTTGGATAAGTCTAATAACTATTATTACAAGTACGACTCCAAAATCCCGACTAGCAATCGTAGCTCTTAATAGCCGCTGTCGAACTCTGACCTAGTCAATGCTGCGTCCATTAGATAAGGGATCATATATTCCTCTATTCTAGATACCGTATGAACTGAGACAAGGATTATAATCGTTCTCTCTGTTCAGGTGTTTTTTTCCCGATTTCCGATTTATGATGACCGACTAATTTAACAAATCAAATCAGTCCAGGCTTGACCAAGCGCTTAGGGTGTCATCACTAAATCATCGAAGGGCTCACATATATCCTTTTTTATGCCTCTAAGGGTAAAGGGAATGGATAAACTTCGACTCATATGCTTTCTATATTTACTCATCAAATCACACACAACAATGCGTTTTATAACACCAAGTTACTGGTGCGTTTACGCATCATCAATGTGCAACCGATTTGTAAGCTACAACTCACACGTCTCTGTTTTAAGAATATAAGATATTATCGTATCACAATCACTCGTGATAAAATCCATGAAGTGATTCAGATGAGCGTGGGTTTAATCCAATACTCGAATCTTATTCCAGAAGTACTCATGAACACTGCAACAACCTTGTGCTATGTCTAAAACACCTAGACAATCTACAGTCAGATTCATGACAGTCTTGCCTCAATACCTACTTCCAAAGTATGATCGACTGTGGATAGTATGAATAACCTAGTTATTCGGGAAGTCAAAATATGCAAAGTGAAACACAAGAATAATCGAATCCAATATGGTCTCATAACTTATGAATATAAATAAAACACATTTTATTTAATCACCATATTGATTACACATTATTCATTGTATAATGTTTCGATTGATCACTGTATGAACTGAGACATGGATTATAATCATTCTCTCTGTTCATGTGTTGTTTCCTGATTTCCGATTTATGACGACCGACTAATTGAACAAATCAAATCAGTCCAGGCTTGGCCAAGCGCTTAGGGTGTCATCACTAAATCATCGAGGGGCCCACATATATCGCTTTTATCCCTCTAATGGTAAAAGGAATGGATAAACTTCGACTCATATGCTTGCTATATTTACTCATCAAATCACACACAACAATGCGTTTTATAACACCAAGTTACTGGTGCGTTTATGCATCATCAATGTGCAACTGATTTGTAAGCTACAACTCACACGTCTCTGTTTTAAGAATATAACATATTGTCGTCTCACAATCACTCGTGATAAAATCCATGAAGTGATTCAGATTAGCATGGGTTTAATCCAATACTCGAATCTTATTCCATAAGTACTCATGAACACTGCAACAACCTTGTGCTATGTCTAAAACACCTAGACAATCTACAGTCAGATTCATAACAGTCTTGCCTCAATACCTACTTCCAAAGTATGATCGACTGTGGATAGTATGAATAACCTAGTTATTCGGGAAGTCAAAATATGCAAAGTGAAACACAAGAATAATCGAATCCAATATGGTCTCAGAACTTATGAATATAAATAAAACACCTTTTATTTAATCACCATATTGATTACACATTATTCATTGTATAATGTTTCGATTAATCAACTTAATACTTGAATTAAAACAATAGTTATGCCATGCTCCAAGCATGCACACTATGTTTACCTATGGTCCTCTCTTTGTGAAATAGATCAATGGACAACATTTCAATGATGCTCATTTGACAATTCCAAATCCTTATCGTAAATGTAAGAATACCAAATTCTTACCATTTACTATAATCTGTTAGATTCGAAAATCAAATGCAATAATCGTTTTGTAATGTCAATGCACAAAAGTCACAAAGACTATGCCAATGATATTACAAAGTATTCCCTTTGGACATTGGTTACTGGACCAATTCCATGGAAGCGAAGTCTCATATTCAAAGTACATTCCTTTGAACATCATTCTTGCATTAAGGTTTCCAATCTTACACATATTTTATGATCAACTTCCACTTATGGAACATTTCCATAATCCCATTTTGACTATCACTTCTGAACAAGAGTTACCTCTTCTCAGAGTATGTCAATATGGTCATTCCAATATTCACACTTTACTTCCAACTGTCCATGAGCAACCAATCTTTGGTAAACCTCAGATTGTCCTTAACAATTGCTTAACCATTTTAGTCATATCTCGTTCTAGTCGCTTTTCCCTCTTAATGCCCTAGGCATTTGGAAAATTAGACAAGATTAATATTATAACTTATGTAATCGATCCTATATCCGAAGCATATGGAATACGATTCATAATGTCTCACATAAAGACATGATACTTTACCCGTCTTTTGCTATAATATTTCCACATATAGAATTTCCTTATGTTGAATCATTTCAACATAACATTCACATATGTCCATGACTAAATTCGATTAAAATCTCAATCTAAGCTTTTAGATTCAAAATGAAGTATGAATTCCTCTCCCTTAATTATAGCAAAACAACTTTTCAAACTCTGCAACTTTGCGAATTGAAACTTTTGTTTTCTATAATTAACATTGCTAAGTCGCAACACTTACCATAATAATTATTCTCCCACTAGCATAATAATTATTATCTTACTAGCATAACACTTATGCTCCCACTAGCTTTGACATGTAACCTGAAATCAGCTGGACTTCTAAAAATCAATACTTATTGACTTTCTTACCAAAGTTCAGATTTCTGACACGAGATGCTTTGATAAGCCTTTATCTAAGATTCTCAAACTCATACACTTTTCCTTAGATAGCTCACATGTGTGTCTAAAAATTTTTATAACTTACAGCAATAAGTCTCAACTGTTTAGACCTTTTGCCATTTCTCACAATTCGAACTATGAAGAGGGATGCCGTAATCATAATCGAATTTGAGAATGCAAGTATCACAATTACTATCTCCTTAAAATCTACTTAGTGAAAGCGTTTCCTCACAATCATTTTCATGAATTGAAGAGAAACATTATGACTCTTTGATTTTATGGTGTATATGTTCCTATCCACGTGAATTTGTCATAAACAAAATCACAAGACAAGGTTAGTGACAAATCCAAACTCATATGGACTGAACTTGTTCAATCTTAATTTCTTGCCACCTGGCAGCACAAGGGCCTACCATTGCTTCCAAGTTGTTTATGAAAACAATTGAGCACTCATATAACTCACATTCATAGTCAACTTTAACTGGAATGGCCACAGAAACAAGAATATGTCAACACGATAGGTTACCAACCTCAAGTCGTGTGCTAGTGATTAACAATAGGTTTACTCTTGATTAGTTGTTGAAACTATTCAAGATCATTAAGAATCCCACTATCCTCTTGACATATAAGATTCTCTTGTCAAGAAACATTCCTTGACAAATAAATATTCAAGAGTTAGTGCGGTTTCTTATCAAGAGAAACACTTCACACAACTGGTCTTAGTTGGTCTTTGTCTTATCCAAGACATCAAAACTTACCAATTTCAAATGTACAAGAGTAAGAAACATTTTACTCTAAATTTTATGAGTGTTATAAACCTTTCTTAAGACCATGTCACTCAAGTTACAATCTTGGAGTATGACTCTAAGACCTGATTTTGGAACGAAGTATGATATATCTTCTTGATTTAACCATTTCAACAATTCGCGATTCCTCTTCTTAGCCATACCAATGCACTAAGATATCCTTAGAGGATCAATTTGTTGGGTTTTAAGCACTATAACACTCCTATGGTGCACATGCAACTCTAAATGCTTTGGATCTATGTTTTATCTATTATACATGCATATTTTCAATTTTTCCAAAGCATTGTCCTAACTAGCATACAAATTACCAAATGAATAAAACATCTAGTTAGATAACATACCTTTTGAGGACTTGTATTTCTTGACCTTTGAAAGCTTGAGCACCTCAAGTGTGATACCTTTAATGGTTCACAAACACCAATATTCAAGAGCATGATTTAAGAGAATAATCTATTTATCTCAAAGAGAAGAGGCAACCGATTTTGGTCTATGGAGGGTTCTATTTATAGTGTTGCACATGCTAGGGTTACACTTGGTAACCCCTAATAACCCATGACTTTCGACATTCTCATGCTCCATGTGTTTAACCTCCATGTACTATCCATGGATTAGTTTAGCCCATAATCATGGATCATTAGCCCACACTACAAGAATGATTGATTTACATAATCTATCCCCATATATTTAATTAGTCTATTTTGATCACAAAATTAATAAATTAATTCTTGATCAATACCAATTAAATAATTTTGTATTAATATATTATACTTGTAATATATTAATAAACCATAAATAACCTTATTCTCAACATCTATCCTATCAAATTGCACTGGTGAAGGCAACCCAAAAGGACCATGCTACGATCGGGTCAAGTACATACTGGTTATAGTTATGGGGTTAGAAACCAAATCCAACACAAGTGTGATATGGTTTTGATGCGACATCGACCTCCGGCGAGTCTTCTGGTCTTCTGCTGCGGCGGAGATCTGGATATCACAGTGCAAAGTCGTTAGAGCCGTCCCAGGGACTGTGCCCCGGGAGCGGACTTCGACGATAAAGTTAGATCAGCTAGAAGATCTGAGATGGCTCCCTTTAGCTAGAGAGGACCATCTTGGTGCTAGTGGTGGTGTATGGTGGCTGACGGCGGCGGGTGGCGGCTGAGCCACCCGGACGGAGTGTACTGGCGGCTGAGCCATGGGGAAGATCTATGCGAAAAGGTCTTAGGGAAAGTGTGTCCTCTTTCATGGAGGAGGCACTATTCTATTTGTAGTGGACAATTAGGTCAAGGGGAATTGGGTTAGGCCTTGGGCCAAGTCCAATTCAGGCCGAACTAGCAAGGAGTTGGGCAAGGCCGCCCGGAGGCGCCGGGCGGGGTTGGCGGGAGCACACCAGGAACGGATGGCAGGGGAGCGCCAGGCGAGGGAGCGTCTGGCCGGGTCGGCAGGAGAGTCCCCAGCAGGGCTGGAAAGGGAGTCCCCAACAAGGCTGGCAAGGGAGCGCCAGGCAGGGCTGGCAGGAGCGCGCCAGGCCAGGCTTGCGCGCTAGAGCAATCTGGGCCATTCTAGTGGACCATATATCATCAAGTCCCCCCAGTCTGGTGTTACTGGTACGCGGCAAATGACATCGGACTGGAACTAGTCATATAAACTGTGCGTCGTCAAGTCCCCCTAGTCTGATGCGATTGGGTTGCTGACAATCGGATCGGACTAGATAAAGCACCAAAGCATTTAAATAATAGAGAGAATGACCGAACCTCGCCCACGAGAGTCGTGGGGTTGTGCGATGAGCCAAGCATTGCTTATGTAGCTTGAGATGACTTGATACTTCTTCATTGAGAGGAGTGCGAGCTGATCGGTGCGATGCAACGTAACTATTGCTGCGATCATGCAGACCGAGGCTGCTAAAGAGTGTTACATGACACTGATGTCGATGGAATGTCGGGCCGGGGTAGCTAAGAAGCGTAAGCTTGCCATTCAGTCCCTGAGACTGTTATCTGACGTGATTGTTGTGGTAGCCATGCGAGATGGGATGTCACCAGTAACCATTTACATAGTCTGCATTAATAACCGTCTTGAGGGTCTTTCTTGCTCGGGCTACACCTAGCTGGATTCCCCCCCAGTCTGATGTGGGTAGCGTAGGTAGCCGTGTCAGACTATGTTGTCAAAACCAATAAACCGTAAGGTTGTTGACCATAATATAAGTGGAAAAGATTCCGAGAGCTGGGCGACTAGGTTGCTAGCGAAGGTCACACAGTGAGGCTATTGTCGATAGCCCGACAACAGAATTCTTGAGGGACAGGCAGTGAGGCTATTGATAGGAAATATGCCGTGAGACTATTGCCGAGAGCCAGGCAGCAGAGGTGCTGAGGAATACACAGCGAGGCTACAGGTAGGGTTGCATAGCAAGACCGTTTCCGAGAGCCAGGAAACAAAGATGTTGTAGGGTATGCGGCGAGGCTACAGATAAGGTTGCATAGCAAGACCGTTTCCGAGAGCTAGGAAACAGAGATGTTGTAGGGTATGCGGCGAGGCTACAGATAAGGTTGCATAGCAAGACCGTTTCTGAGAGCCAGGAAACAGAGATGCTGTAGGGTAGTAGGTAGCAAGGGCGATGTCGGGATGACCTCCTTGCTGGAGAGTAACCTCACTATAGCAGGTTGTAATGTGGATAACACTTCATCGATCGTCCGAGCACAAGTGAACCATGATGACTGTGAGAGAGGAAACACCAAGGGCGCGATTTTAGGCGCATAATAAATTTGTGGTGCGCGACTTATGGTGCGCGATGATGCGCGACTTAGGTGAATAGCTTGGGCTTAGGGGTTAACGACCATGAAGATGTCACGCGGGAGAGCATCGCGTGGGATGGATCGGGCTTAGCTGCCAACGATCATAGATACATCACGCGGGAAAGCATCGCGTGGAGTGGATCGGGCTTAGCTGCCAACGATCGTAGATACCTCACGCGGGAGAGCATCGCGTGGGATGGATCGGGCTTGGCTGCCAACGATCATAGATACATCACGCGGGAGAGCATCGCGTGGAATGGATCGGGCTTAGCTGCCAACGATCGTAGATAGATCATGCATGAAAGCATCGCGTAGGGTCATATAGGCAAAGGTTGCAAGCCTTTGAGCCTCGTATGCGGAGCATGCCGTTGGAGCCGAGCTGAGAACCCAGGCGACTCAAGGCAAGGGTGTTGAACCTTGCATGCGGCGCTTGCCGCTATAATAGAGTCAGGCTGAGGAGCCAGGCGACTCGGGGCAAGGGTACTGAACCTCGCATGCGGAGCTTGCTGCTGTAATGGAGTCGGGCTGAGAAGCCAGACGAATCGAGGCGGGGGTACTTAACCTCGCATGCGGAGTTTGCCGCTGTAATGGAGTCGGGCTGAGAAGCCAGGCGACTCAAGGCAAGGGTACTTAACCCCGCATGCGGAGCCTGCTGCTATAATGGAGTCGGGCTGAGAAGCCAAGCGACTCAAGGCGACGGTACTGAACCTCGCATGCGGAGCTTGCCGCTATAATGGAGTTGGGCTGAAAAGCCAGACGACCCGAGGCGAGGGTACTTAACCTCGCATGCGGAGCTTGCCGCTATAATGGAGTCGGGCTGAGAAGCCAGGCGACTCGGGGCGAGGGTACTGAACCTCGCATGCGGAGCTTGCCGCTATAATGGAGTCGGGCTGAGGAGCCGGGTGACTCAAGGCGAGGGTACTGAACCTCGCATGCGGAGCTTGCCGCTATAATGGAGTCGGGCTGAGAAGCCAAGTGACTCAAGGAGAGGGTACTGAACCTCGCATGCGGAGCTTGCCGCTATAATGGAGTTGGGCTGAGAAGCCAGACGACTCAAGGCGAGGGTACTGAACCTCGCATGATTGGGCGTAACACCCTATAATCTATGTGTCTAGCTCGTGTGATCAGTCTGGGTTAAATCAGAATGGTACCTGATGCTTTGCTGCATCGCTAGTCGTACTAATAATTGATTCCTCGGTGTCTTGGCTGTTTGCGGAGAGCTATGTGGCGGTGCTACTTGGAGCTTGATAGTGTAGCTGCTGTTAGGAGGTGCGTAGCGAAACTACTGTCAGGAACTAGTTAGCAGGGCCGCTGAGGCCCGGGAAGCGAGCTGCTAGCGACAGGTGAGTAACACGACTATTGGAAGTTAGGCAGCAAGACTACCGTGAGTTGGACCACGAGGCTACACTTTCAATCCAGAATACCAATGTCACCTTGGGGATGCCCCGTCATGCATAGTGTCAGTTCTTCATGTACTTTAACTCTTCCCCTTGGGAATAGAAATCACTTCTTTATAGTGTCGCACCATGTCACACCCCGCTAAAGCGGAAACACGAGGCGTGGCAGTATAAAGGGTTTCATAGCAAAAGTTAAAAGACAACACCAACCATAGTATTAAAAATCATTACAAATTTACAATGGGTTTGAACAACTTTTAAAAGAAATTACAATGTAAATTGAAATACAACACATGCGAATGCTCCTAAAAGTGATGTGTCCCTAAGTGCCACTTACTCGATGATTCATTGAAAAAGCATGTAAAACGAGCGTCAACTATAAAAATAGTTGGTGAGTACTCACAAGTTTAACAAAATAATATTGGTTCATGAATTGAAATCAAAGTTTTGATAAAAGTTTCCAATAATAAAAGTATATTGTTAAAAGGAGTAAATAAGTTTGTAAAAACAAAGTTCTTTGTCATCATGAGAGATAAAGTATGTTGCCCAAATAAGATGCAACATTCATATTCTCATGGAAGATAAAGTTCGTTACTCAAACGAGTAAACAAGTTTCATTGCTAAAATGAGCAATCAATTTTGTTGCTACAAGGAGCAAACAATTTCATTGCTAAAACATGTATATAAGTTTTCAGTAATAAAGTTCGTTGTTGTAATGAGAAACAAAGTTCATTGCTATAATTAATAAACAAGTTTATTGCTATAATGAGTAACACAGTTGATTGCTATAATTGATAAACGAGTTTATTGCCATAATAAATAACAAGTTTATTGCTATAATGAGTAACAAGTTTGTATGTGTATGAGCAAACAATGAGTCTCAACCAAACCTATGACTGAAGCCCTATCAAGATCTATGCTTATCGTTCCATAGATGAATATGGTATCATGCACTCCAGCAATAGGGCGAGTGAGGAGTTGTCAATTCCTAATAGCGCTATCCATAATGACCATTGGCTCAAAGAGTTAATGGTTAGAGATAAGGGAAGGGCCTTAATACGATAAGTTCTCATGTTCCGTGTTGCATAGACATACATAGAGAGATATAGCAATAAAATAACAATCATGTTTGATACAAATCAATTGAAATACAACGAACAAATAATAGTTTTTTGGGACATGCTTTTCCACCCCCCAAAACATAAAACCTGAAAATAGGGGAGTGCGTGAATACTCACAATATGCAAAATATAGCAACCAAGTTTATAAAAGTCAAATAAAATACAACGAATAATAAATGGTTTTTGGACATGCTTTTCCACCCCAAAACATAAAAACTGAAAATAAGGGGAGTCGTGAATACTCACAATGCATTGAGATGATGCAAATGGTGCCTTGATCTACGCTCCACTCGTACCACTATCATTTTTCCTACAGCGGCGTTACACACTAATGAGTCCCTAATTGAAATCTAATACTAGTATACTTACTACTACAATAGAATTATGCCAATAATGTGTCAAAATTTAATATTGATAAGTTACAAACATTTTTCTGTGGAAATTAAGTTTCAAAGAATCAGTTGTTATATAACAATTTAAGTGGAAAATTTTCATTATTGAAATGTTAATATTTAACATTTTAGAGGTGTTCCACTGATTAAATATTCAAAACTAAATCAATTTAGTTCTAAACTTTCCCAAACTTTGCATTTCAGTTTTAATTGAAGTCAAAGACCTTAAGATAAATTTTCTTGAATTTTTGATTTGTCTGACTATTTTTCACGATTTTAGTTTCTTGAATAACCATAAAATCATGAATAATACTAAACAGTTAATAAAAATTACCAAACTTTAAATTTTGGTTCTAAATGTACTAAAAGACTTCTAGATAAATTTTCATGGATTATGAATATGTATAACCATTTTGTACATATTTAATTCTCTAAATAGATACAAATTCATGAAAAATAGAAATCAGTTAAGAAAATACTCCACACTTTTTATAACAATGTCTTTACACATACTTAATCTGGGAAAAATATAAAAAGGGGTTTCTAAACTGTTTAACCCAATTTTATAATTTTTATGCATTTATTCTAATAAAAATGGGGATAAATAGAAAACAGTTTCCAAAATTACCCAAACTTTTTGTGATATTGTTATTAAACATTCTTAAGTTGGGAAAAATATAAAAATTGATTTCTAAACTGTCTAACCAAATTTTATGATTTTTGAGCATTTATTCTAATAAAAATTGAAATAAATAGAAAACTATTTCCAAAATTGCCCAAAATTTTTGTAACACTTTTATTATACATGTAGAAGATGTGAAAAATATAAAAGATATTTTTCAATTATTCTTTCTATTTTTCTTTGTTTTATCCTCTTAAATAATCATTAATTGGAGAATAATTATTAAACAGTTAAAGTAAATTACCAAAATTTTTGTACACTTCATTTACAAAGTAAATAATCTGGGAAAAATACCAAATGTGGTTTTTATATACTGAAATCCGATTTTGTGTATTTAAGTGTATTTAATCTTAGAAAATAGGAGAAAAAAAGTATACAGAAGAGAAAACTCATCAACATTTTTATGTAGCCTCCTAATGTACTACAAGGTGTTCTGGTAAATTTTCATAATTTTTGGATGAGTAGAACTATTTTTCCTGTTTTTAGTCCATTATAAATACAAAAATCGGAGAAAAATAGGAATACATTATGCAAAATTCTGAAAATATTTTTCTAAGTCTTCCACAGAGAGTATAAGCTGCGAAAATTGTTATATATCATTTTACGATTTTCTAAAGTGCTTTTATGATTTATTGGAGCCAAATAAAAAGAAAATTCAAAACCATATTAAACAATAGCAAAAACCGATGAAATTTAATGTGGGATCATTATGTAGCATAGGGGTCATCCACGAATTTACCTAGAATTTATAGACCTCAGAAAGTTTTTTATATGATTTATTGCCCTATTTTATTTCAATAATTATAATAATTCAAGATAAATGAATTATTTTCTGGAAATTTGTAGAACATCTCATTTTGTTGGTAGAAATCTAGGAAAAATCGGATTTGGTCAGAAAAGGAGTTTTAGATATTTATTTGGAAATAAATCCTTCATGAACATATTTGAAAGCTTTTAACAACATACTTTGATGATCTAGCATCTAAGCTTGAAGATCATCACATGCATGTTTGTTTGAAGACCATTCATGAGTTTGAAATGTTCAAAAATCATTTTTTTAAAGAAAACTTAGAGTGCATGTGGTGATTTTCCACCAAAACTTGTAGAAAAGTGCATTTTCATGATCTTGACTTAGGTTTAGGTCCTTGGATTTCATCATTTACAACATGCATATTGTTTTTGGGTGAAATCCTACCACCATCATCATCAAAATTGAAGTGAATGAACATGCACACATATTTTCTAATAGAAAGGTGTAGAAGAAGAAGGAAATGCAAGAAAAATCTTAAAAACTTGAAGGAAAATGAAAGGAAATCGTGTTCTACCTTAATGAACACCACTACATGATGAAGATTTTGTGTTTGAGGTGTGTTCTTGGACTTGTTTTCTGGACAATTTCGTGGTTGAGGGAGAGAGGAAGAGAGAGTAGAGAGAAAATGAAGTGAGGGAGTGTGAGAGAGAAAGAGATGGAGTGGGTGTGTTGGGAAAGTGATTGAGTGTGTTGGGAAGAGGAGAGAGAGAGGGAAAGAGAAATCCGACTTTTGAGGTTATAATATCCCTCTCCCTTTCATTTATCTTTATAAATTTTAAATATTTTATAAAAATATCAATTATTTATAAAAGATGCAACTTAACCAAGTTTGTATGCATAAAAGTGTTGATTTTTGGTTTATAAATTAAGGGTAAATGTTAATGAGTTAAATTTCATTTTCCTTGAATGCATTTTCATAATTTTAATTGTTATAAGATCATATTATAAGGTTCATAATTATTTTTATAAAATTTTTAAGGTTAAAGTTTATAAATGTGAGTTTTTAGGGCATTTAGGGTTTATGAGAGTTTGTAAATCTTTGGATATCAAAATTACTTGAATTTTGAGACTTCAAACTATTTTAGAGTTTCATAACTCTTATTCAAATTAGAAATATTGTTTGTAATTTATTTTTAGCGGTTTATTGGCATTCTATGTAGTGATTCCGAGATTCAAGCGAAATTGAGGAATCAAGTATACTAGTCCTACTCTTCAACTTTGACTTAAGTTTCTTATGAGACTTTGACCTAATTTCTACTTCTAGGTCAAGTGCATAATGTGTGTATATGATTCATGAAATGGTGTTCGAGTCAAAGAGTGACCCAAATATGGATAGTCACTACACTTAAGTAGTAGTAGAATTCACATATCAATGTGAAATCTAAGTACACCATCCATTGTTTCTATTTGTTTCCAAGTTTCTACTAGGTTATAACTTAGCTTCTAGTTACTAAGTTTAATATGTGTTGTGCCTATATGTACAACTAAGTCTAGTCAAATCTAGAACCGACTCGAATTTTGACGGTTGTCACAGTCTCCCCCAGTTGAAAGAATTTCGTCCCGAAATTCAATTCGTGACACATTCTATTAGAACTCAGCCGAATACAATTGTATAATTGGAGAGATGGTGACTTGAAGAGCTCTTTGATTATTTTGGGTTAATTCCTCAAGGGAAGAGCCCAATTCTTTAGCTATAATCAAATTAATGTTTCCCTAATTCGAGTTCTACAGTCTAAATTGCGAGAAATTAGGATCATGGAAATCATGATCCAACCATGGTGACCTAGTTGAAAAAGATTATATAGTTAGATATTATCTAAATTAAAAGAACGTTATAAGTTTTTCTTAAGCACCAACTGCATTGGGCATTAAATCCACATTGATCCTCAAGTCGCATTCTAAATTAGCACTAAGTGTAAATTCGCCACCTAATAAAGAAGAGATTAGGAACAATTTGTTCACTTCCGGGTTGGCTACTATATCTGGAAAAGATATATTCCGAAATAAGAAGAGGTAGCACGAATGAAAGGGGAAGCGATCGAGAGTACGTTCCTAAAAATACGTACTAAGGGTAGACAACGAAGTTTTGTTACATCTCAAATGTAAAGGCTATTTAAGTGTCGTCTATAAAATAAGTTACGAAACGATCGAGGATTTCCGAAGCAATATTTACTACCACGTTTACTCTTACTATAATAAAACAATATTCGAAGAATATATATATTTAGAGAGTCATTGTCGCAAATGGAGGCGATGCAAGTTTATGATAAATTAAACCACCTTGTCTAGATAACAATTTGAGTGATTAGAAATGATAAGTAATCTCACTATTATCAAAATGTGTAATAATTCCAAGATAATGAAAATACATGTGTGGCGATCAAACGAAGTAGTAAAATAATAAAAAGATAAATTAAAGTTAAATGTTTAAGTCGTCATTAAGGGGAAATTTTTTTTATAGAAATATTAATATTAGGCTTTTTGTAAAATTGACTAATTGTCTAAGTCAAGACAAATACAAGTTTAAGAGGAGTCAAAATATTTATGAAAACAAGTTTGAGAGTTTAGGAATTTACTGAAATAGCAAAGTAGAATGCTATTTTTAAGAAATGAATAAAAATACCGATCATTGAAAATAGTGCATTCTTAGTTTAGTGTTTCTACAAAAACAATCATTTAGAAAATAGATAATCGTAAAATTCAAAACTTTTGATGTATTTAAAGAAAAGGAGAAACATAAGGATACATATCCTTCACATATATTTTTCGGATATAGAAAAATTATAAGCATAAGGGTATTCATCTTTGTATTACTTATAAGGAAAAATACAATGAAACTTGCATTTTAAATCAAGTTTTCGAATTTAGAACGAAAGGGCAAATGTAAATAAGGAATACTTGTTTATTGTAGATTTCAAAATAAAAACAAGATATATATGGTAAAAGGCGTAATTGAATATATCAAAGTTGACTAAATCAAAATTATGTCTCACGACTATACACGTATAAATCGCTCAAAACGAAAAGGGTAGACTTCTAGTCTGTATGTGTACGAACATGATACTAGGAGAAGCAAAATAGAAAGAAACAAAATTAGACAATGTATTATGTTACTATTATGGGCGTGCGAGATCTAAAATCATAAGGAGAGCAAGAAATCAAGTGTGGGGGAAAGAAAAAGGAAGGTAGCGGCGGCAATGATTGTTATTGTTAAAATTATAAGAACAATACCTATAGGTAGATTAAAACCAGGTTGAGATATATTTCAAACTTCAATATTTGATGTATATTGATGATTAAATAGACATGTGGGAGTTTTAAAGTGTTTGCTAAGGATTGCTAAAAATTCATAAGTTATCTATTAAGTTAAACTCCATTTGTGGGAAAAAAAAGAAGCCCTACAAATGGCAATTGAAAATCTGACAATTTTGACTTTTTAGACTAAAGTCCAACAATGATTAAAATGGATAAGGTAAAGACTCAATATATTTAGAAGAATAATTATTCATTGTTGAGGGTGTATCACTAGAAATTTAAAAGTGAACACTAAGTTTTCAAATGCTATAAATTTTAAAAACTTTATAGATTATAAAACCATATTAAAGCAAAGTACACAAATAAGGTATGTTTTGAAATACAAGTATTAGAGATGTCTTATAAACATGTTTGAAGTAGAAATTTACATAAATATCATGTTGGGTTTCTAGAAAACACATTAAAGTAAATTACAATGTCTAAATGAGAAAGCTGTTAAAAATGTCAAACAAAAGTGTTTTGAAGATTCAATGAAGCTTTTACACATAAAATGAACTTCAATGTCATAGGTCTATGTTTTGTAGCAAAGAGTTTAAACACGATTATAAAAGAAAATGTGTCTACTTTTTCGAAGACGTGTCAAAATGGTAAGCAATGTTTAAAATGGTTTATGTGCCCTCAAAAGCACATCTATCCATTGAAATGGATTTGAAATGAGATTGTAATAGCAAGATTAAAAACAATATTGGTTAAATTGAGTTTTGAAGAAAAGTGTTAAGTTAAAACAAGTTGTCAAAAGATTTTTAGCGAGAATATGGCGTAAATTGTTAGGAAAGGTCTAGTAAGTTGTATGAAGTGGTTATAAAGTATTTTATCAATGATAAATAAAACCGATGAAACGAAATAACTTTTTCATGGAAGATTAAGAAATAAGGAATAAGTATGTTAGTGTAGCTGATCGTACCTAAATACTAAGGTGAGTACAAGGCGAGTACTGATGTCTTTTCCCCAAGATAAAGGACAAGAAAATTTGTTAGTAAAACGTTTTATGGTGTCAATGCAGTTTATGACCTTTTATAGAGGTCAAAGGGATATCTAATGTTAAGTTTTAAGCTCAAGGTGGAAATAACCTAGAGCTAAATCGTAGCGTAGTAATAAGGTCTCACGTATGGGTTAAACCTCCGTGTCTCCTCGTGAGTCGAATCCGGAATGCCCACCAATGGTATCCAAATGATTACTTAGTGGCGACTCATCTACCTCCTTACGCGATGCTCCAATTATCATTCGTGTCGATATCGAAACACTTTTTCATAGTTGTAACTCTAGTACGAAGACGATGAAGAGGTATTGAGGAATAATTGATATAGGTTTCGACTTATGATTATTACTAGTGTATATCTAGCTACTAACCTTACATCTAAAGTCAATAGCTACCAAGGAATACTCATTCTCAGTACTAAGTGCATTGCTCCTAGAGTGGCTAGTGATATAACCTAAGTGGTTAACCTAGCACTTGATAAGGGATAAGAATATTTCTAAATAAAGGCATTGTTATAAAAGTGCACTTAGTTTCTAAGTGTATCTAGATGAATGCCTATAATATGCAATGCCTGTACGCACACCGAATTTTTTTTTTTTTTTGTTTTTCAAAAGTTTAAGTTGAAAATTGTTTTGAACATAATTCTAGTATAATCGTTTCCAGCCTCACATTAACTTTCGTTAATTAAGCATAGTTGGCCAGGCTATACTTAATTAAAGTCCAATAATGCGTACTCGAATTAGTTATACCAGTAGTATGTTCCACATTTTAAAAACGTTTAGAAAATTTTTGGCTATAGTTGTGGTTTTCCAAAGGAAAACCGGTATTCTCTATAACCTTCGGCTCTGATACCATTTTCTGTCACACCCCGCTAAAGCGAAAACACGAGGCGTGGCAGTATAAAGGGTTTCATAGCAAAAGTTAAAAGACAACACCAACCATAGTATTAAAAATCATTACAAATTTACAATGGGTTTGAACAACTTTTAAAAGAAATTACAATGTAAATTGAAATACAACACATGCGAATGCTCCTAAAAGTGATGTGTCCCTAACTGCCACTTAGTCGATGATTCCTGAAAAAGCATGTAAAACGAGCGTCAACTATAAAAATAGTTGGTGAGTACTCACAAGTTTAACAAAATAATATTGGTTCATGAATTGAAATCAAAGTTTTGATAAAAGTTTCCAATAATAAAAGTATATTGTTAAAAGGAGTAAATAAGTTTGTAAAAACAAAGTTCTTTGTCATCATGAGAGATAAAGTATGTTGCCCAAATAAGATGCAACATTCATATTCTCATGGAAGATAAAGTTCGTTACTCAAACGAGTAAACAAGTTTCATTGCTAAAATGAGCAATCAATTTTGTTGCTACAAGGAGCAAACAATTTCATTGCTAAAACATGTATATAAGTTTTCAGTAACAAAGTTCGTTGTTGTAATGAGAAACAAAGTTCATTACTATAATTAATAAACAAGTTTATTGCTATAATGAGTAACACAGTTGATTGCTATAATTGATAAACGAGTTTATTGCCATAATAAATAACAAGTTTATTGCTATAATGAGTAACAAGTTTGTATGTGTATGAGCAAACAATGAGTCTCAACCAAACCTATGACTGAAGCCCTATCAAGATCTATGCTTATCGTTCCATAGATGAATATGGTATCATGCACTCCAACAATAGGGCGAGTGAGGAGTTGTCAATTCCTAATAGCGCTATCCATAATGACCATTGGCTCAAAGAGTTAATGGTTAGAGATAAGGGAAGGGCCTTAATACGATAAGTTCTCATGTTCCGTGTTGCATAGACATACATAGAGAGATATAGCAATAAAATAGCAATCATGTTTGATACAAATCACTTTAAATACAACGAACAAATAATAGTTTTTCGGGACATGCTTTTCCATCCCCAAAACATAAAACCTGAAAATAGGGGAGTGCGTGAATACTCACAATATGCAAAATATAGCAACCAAGTTTATAAGAGTCAAATAAAATACAACGAATAATAAATGGTTTTTGGACATGCTTTTCCACCCCAAAACATAAAAACTGAAAATAAGGGGAGTCGTGAATACTCACAATGCATTGAGATGATGCAAATGGTGCCTTGATCTACGCTCCACTCGTACCACTATCGTTTTTCCTACAACGGCGTTACACACTAATGAGTCCCTAATTGAAATCTAATACTAGTATACTTACTACTACAATAGAATTATGCCAATAATGTGTCAAAATTTAATATTGATAAGTTACAAACATTTTTCTGTGGAAATTAAGTTTCAAAGAATCAGTTTTTATATAACAATTTAAGTGGAAAATTTTCATTATTGAAATGTTAATATTTAACATTTTAGAGGTGTTCCAATGATTAAATATTCAAAACTAAATCAATTTAGTTCTAAACTTTCCCAAACTTTGCATTTCAGTTTTAATTGAAGTCAAAGACCTTAAGATAAATTTTCTTGAATTTTTGATTTGTCTGACTATTTTTCACGATTTTAGTTTCTTGAATAACCATAAAATCATGAAAAATACTAAACAGTTAATAAAAATTACCAAACTTTAAATTTTGGTTCTAAATGTACTAAAAGACTTCTAGATAAATTTTCATGGATTATGAATATGTATAACCATTTTGTACATATTTAATTCTCTAAATAGATACAAATTCATGAAAAATAGAAATCAGTTAAGAAAATACCCCACACTTTTTATAACAATGTCTTTACACATACTTAATCTGGGAAAAATATAAAAAGGGGTTTCTAAACTGTTTAACCCAATTTTATAATTTTTATGCATTTATTCTAATAAAAATGGGGATAAATAGAAAACAGTTTCCAAAATTACCCAAACTTTTTGTGATATTGTTATTAAACATTCTTAAGTTGGGAAAAATATAAAAATTGATTTCTAAACTGTTTAACCAAATTTTATGATTTTTGAGCATTTATTCTAATAAAAATTGAAATAAATAGAAAACTATTTCCAAAATTGCCCAAAATTTTTGTAACACTTTTATTATACATGTAGAAGATGTGAAAAATATAAAAGATATTTTTCAATTATTCTTTCTATTTTTCTTTGTTTTATCCTCTTAAATAATCATTAATTGGAGAATAATTATTAAACAGTTAAAGTAAATTACCAAAATTTTTGTACACTTCATTTACAAAGTAAATAATCTGGGAAAAATACCAAATGTGGTTTTTATATACTGAAATCCGATTTTGTGTATTTAAGTGTATTTAATCTTAGAAAATAGGAGAAAAAAAGTATACAGAAGAGAAAACTCATCAACATTTTTATGTAGCCTCCTAATGTACTACAAGGTGTTCTAGTAAATTTTCATAATTTTTGGATGAGTAGAACTATTTTTCCTGTTTTTAGTCCATTATAAATACAAAAATCGGAGAAAAATAGGAATACATTATGCAAAATTCTGAAAATATTTTTCTAAGTCTTCCACAGAGAGTATAAGCTGCGAAAATTGTTATATAACATTTTACGATTTTCTAAAGTGCTTTTATGATTTATTGGAGCCAAACAAAAAGAAAATTCAAAACCATATTAAACAATAGCAAAAACCGATGAAATTTAATGTGGGATCATTATGTAGCATAGGGGTCATCCACGAATTTACCTAGAATTTATAGACCTCAGAAAGTTTTTTATATGATTTATTGCCCTATTTTATTTCAATAATTATAATAATTCAAGATAAATGAATTATTTTCTGGAAATTTGTAGAACATCTCATTTTGTTGGTAGAAATCTAGGAAAAATCGGATTTGGTCAGAAAAGGAGTTTTAGATATTTATTTGGAAATAAATCCTTCATGAACATATTTGAAAGCTTTTAACAACATACTTTGATGATCTAGCATCTAAGCTTGAAGATCATCACATGCATGTTTGTTTGAAGACCATTCATGAGTTTGAAATGTTCAAAAATCATTTTTTTAAAGAAAACTTAGAGTGCATGTGGTGATTTTCCACCAAAACTTGTAGAAAAGTGCATTTTCATGATCTTGACTTAGGTTTAGGTCCTTGGATTTCATCATTTACACCATGCATGTTGTTTTTGGGTGAAATCCTACCACCATCATCATCAAAACTGAAGTGAATGAACATGCACACATATTTTCTAATAGAAAGGTGTAGAAGAAGAAGGAAATGCAAGAAAAATCTTAAAAACTTGAAGGAAAATGAAAGGAAATCGTGTTCTACCTTAATGAACACCACTACATGATGAAGATTTTGTGTTTGAGGTGTGTTCTTGGACTTGTTTTCTGGATAATTTCGTGGTTGAGGGAGAGAGGAAGAGAGAGTAGAGAGAAAATGAAGTGAGGGAGTGTGAGAGAGAAAGAGATGGAGTGGGTGTGTTGGGAAAGTGATTGAGTGTGTTGGGAAGAGGAGAGAGAGAGAGGGAAAGAGAAATCCGACTTTTGAGGTTATAATATCCCTCTCCCTTTCATTTTTCTTCATAAATTTTAAATATTTTATAAAAATATCAATTATTTATAAAAGATGCAACTTAACCAAGTTTGTATGCATAAAAGTGTTGATTTTTGGTTTATAAATTAAGGGTAAATGTTAATGAGTTAAATTTCATTTTCCTTGAATGCATTTTCATAATTTTAATTGTTATAAGATCATATTATAAGGTTCATAATTATTTTTATAAAATTTTTAAGGTTAAAGTTTATAAATGTGAGTTTTTAGGGCATTTAGGGTTTATGAGAGTTTGTAAATCTTTGGATATCAAAATTACTTGAATTTTGAGACTTCAAACTATTTTAGAGTTTCATAACTCTTATTCAAATTAGAAATATTGTTTGTAATTTATTTTTAGCGGTTTATTGGCATTCTATGTAGTGATTCCGAGATTCAAGCGAAATTGAGGAATCAAGTATACTAGTCCTACTCTTCAACTTTGACTTAAGTTTCTTATGAGACTTTGACCTAATTTCTACTTCTAGGTCAAGTGCATAATGTGTGTATATGATTCATGAAATGGTGTTCGAGTCAAAGAGTGACCCAAATATGGATAGTCACTACACTTAAGTAGTAGTAGAATTCACATATCAATGTGAAATATAAGTACACCATCCATTGTTTCTATTTGTTTCCAAGTTTCTACTAAGTTATAACTTAGCTTCTAGTTACTAAGTCTAATATGTGTTGTGCCTATATGTGCAACTAAGTCTAGTCAAATCTAGAACCGACTCGAATTTTGACGGTTGTCACACACCAACCCTTACCCCCCCCTTCTTTCTTAGAGGAGGTGAGGAATGGAAACTATGGATGCATAGTTGCAGGAAATTGGGCGACACATCTACTGAGAAAAGCTACGCGACCCAAGTACTAACAAAAACTAGGCAACACGACTGGCACGACTGCCTGGAGTCAGACAACATTACTGCTGATGACTAGGCTTTGCAGCTGCTCAGTTGGGTCGCATGGCCGGTGAGGGTCAGGCTACACGACTGCTGAGGTCCAGGCAGTGCGGCTGTTGAGAGTTGAGCAGCGAGACTTCCTGAAGTTGGTCGACATAGCTGCTGATAGCCAGGCAACATGGTTGACGTTTGGCGTTGGGCCATGGAGCTTCTTCTTTATTCATAACCCCGATCTCTTCCCATGGATGTACAATTGTATATAACGTCAACTCGTTATTCAGTTCAGCTCTTTACTCGAAATAGAAATAACACCTCTGCATAGTGTTGTGCTACTCCTTCTACTCCCCCTTTTTAGAATGGGTGAAGAAGTGAAAATGGATGGATATATGATATTGGCTTGTTGTTTGCACACTCGAGTCTCATTTGTTTGCACATGCCATTGTAAACAATAATAGTAAGTTATCTTATTCCATACTTTGTAAGGAATAGTAAGGTAAGTGCATGATATTGGCAGTTAAAACATGTAAGCATGTGGTTTTAGAGGTTGTTCACAACATGTGCCTATGTTTAAATTTGTATAGACGAACTACTTGTGTGTTGTATAAAATGCTTGAGTGGCATGCAATTAGTAGTTACAAACTAACGATGCCAAAATGGTATGATTACACTAAACACTGTTTGCCTATTCAATTATCAAAACGTGGTATCTTTGCCTATGAAAATACGATGTTATAGTAAAAAGGTTCTCTACTATGTAGTAGGTTAGTATTTTTTTTTTATATAAATACCTAAACTCACTGAAGGTAAGAGCATGTCGTGATTGTCATAATAAGGCTTTAATGAATTTTTTAGTTTTATTAAGTGGAGGTAATATATGAATGATATTGATTTACTTGAGGAGAGGAAGAAAATGGACCTTGAGCTTTTCTAGCGAGCATATTCTGAAATGCTTCATGGAGTAGCGAAAGCATACTACTCTTCTCCCCTTCTTTTTTTTTTCTTTGAAAATGTTGAGCTAGTTAGACCGCATCTTCTTGATTCGGATTTAGCTAAATTGAATTGGAGCACACGAACATTGCACTGTTGATTTCATCTTGCAAAGACGACCCATTTTTATTGTTGAAATGGCCCAAGAATGCGAGATAGCCCAAATTGAGAGGAGCCCAAAACAAAATTGTAGTCTATTAGGCCCACGTCTCTCTCTCTTTTTTTTTTGAAAAATGCTGAGTGGTCTTGACCGTTAACACATCCTCTAAAATCGAATTGTGATAAACGAAATTGCAGCACAAGAATGATGGATTTGTCTTGAAAATGAATCATAATATTATTGTAGCCCAATAGCATGAGGATCCATTTTAGAAGAAACCCAACATATAAAATACTAAAGCCCATTTGGGAGGAGCCCAAAATAAATTAGACAGAGCCCATCTTTAAATAATGAGCCCCAATTCCTTTCTTTTCCCTTTAAAACCGTGTTAGTATACATGGGCCAACTTGTTGAAATTTGACTTGTACAATTGGCTCGCTTAATATTGTTGAAGTAGCCCAGGGGAATAAGATGTCAACTTGAAAGAAAACCAAGATAATCCGCAGGGGTTTGCTTAAACCACTTTTACTAATTAATGACCCCAGATCTAATTCTTTCTTTCTTGTCGTTGTGTGGAGCACACATAATTCAACCACTTTATTATTTTTTTTTATATATAGGCATTATCATATCGCTAGGACGTTGAGTGGCCGATTTTTATTTTGTGAAGCTAGCCCATTTAATTTGTTGAGATACCCCAATAATCTGAAATGTTTAGAAGAAAACCCAATATGTCGGTTGCAGCCTATTAGTGATAGGAGGAGCCCAAACTTCTTATTGGAGAAGCCCAAAATTTCTTATGTGGACTGCATTCGGGTATAGGGTTATGTTTGTGGCCCAATATATATATATATATATATATATATATATATATATATATATATATATATATATATATATATATATATATATATATATATATATATATATATATATATATATATATATATATATATATATATATATTTCCTCCTGAACTGATTGGGGAAAAGGAATCCGTCGATTGGTAATTGACGTCAAACAAACAAATGTGAAGGTCTGCGTATTTACTGGAATCGCATCAAATGTGATCGGGTGGTCCTGGTAGTTCGCCGGTAGCGGTGCGCGAGAATTGTTGTCGGAGGTTTACATCGGGCTGAGGAGTTGCGTGGGCTGCTAGCGCTGATTGTGACTGCTAGCGCTGGTCCGGAGGTCGCTACTGTAAAGAGATAATTGCTGGAGGGTCGTCGACTGGGGAAGGTTGCTAATTTGCTTTAGCAGTTGCTGATCGGTGATGATTGGTGGTGGGTTTGCTTTAGCAGTTACCGGCGAATAGAGAAAAGGAAGGTGGGTGCCAAAAAGGCGACTGGCAGCATAGATCTGTTAGGTTACCGGGGTTGAGAGTGGTTGAATTGTAGGTGGTCTGGCAATTGGTTGTGCCATTGCTTGGGCCGGTGATGATTAATCGAGTACAGGGGCCAACGCCTGGCGTCGGCGGCAGGGGTGATGACCGTCGCCGACTTCTTTACCGGTTTTGAGAGTGGTTGAGTTGCAGGCGTTAAAGATGACCGGTGACTGCTGCTGGTGCCAACACTGCTCTGAAGCGATGATTGCTGGGGCTAATTTGGTGGCAGGCAGCGATTAATCGAACACAGGTAACTTTGGTCGATGGATGGTGCTAATACATCGGTTCATCGGTGGTTGCAGGTGAATTCGACCCCAAGTTTTATGTTAGCTAGGAGATGGCGGTCGACATTGGAGCTCCCGTTGGTCTGTGACGAACGGTTAAGGAGTGGCGATGCTTGACTGTGCCGGTAGGCGGAACGATTGGCGATGTTGCTGCTTTATCAGCCGGCGGCGAACAGGAAACAAGTAGCCCGGTGTGCGCTGGTTCGTCGAAGCTGTAGGTTCTTCATCATCTGTGCTGAAGGTGGGCAGCGAAGCCGGATATCCCTGGTAGTTATATTGACGGGCAAGGACTGACCGGTAATGGCTCCGGCGATTGTTGACGCTCTGGCTACCGGTGATTCGACCGGTAATACATTGGCTTCGTTCACCGGCGACTACAATTGTGATTCATTGAAGATGTCCATTGACGGTTGGGTTAATCGCAGAAGCTCTCGTATGCGACGAGAGAAGTCCAGGTGGGACCCGTTGGAGTTGTAGCTAGTATGGAGAGATGGGCCTGGTGGGTCTTATCCCTGGTCCCCCTCCTTTTTTTTTCTTTTTTACTAGCCTGTGATTATATTTTGTATTTGTGGGCCATTCTGGCTATAAAGTTGTATGTAATACGACACCTAACAGGTATAGGTGGTACAACTAGTTACCACCCCTCATATCACTTTTTTTTTTCTTTTTTTGGTCAGGCCAAAGAAACGACAGCAACAGCTGTCCGGTGTAATTGATGTTTTGTTTTTTGTTGAGGTGAAAAGGAGTCACTTTCTTGAGCTTTCTATACCTCTCTTCTTTTCTTTTTTCTTTTTTTATATAGCTCAAAAGAAGCATGTACACCACTTTCCTATCTCCCTTCTTTTCTTCTTCTTATACGTTTCTTTTTTACAGATCCTTTCCTACATAACTTTCTTTTTATCGTTTTTTTAAACCATTTACTGAAATGGTAATTAAAACACAAGGGTAACTTTGAAGTGGGTTAAAATTAAATACCATGATGGGTGAAAAGCATACAAAAATACTCAGATGAGATTTATGGAAGTTAAAGAAGATAAAAAGTTCATTTATTTTTACTTCAAGTTTTTAGACAACTTGAGTGAATTTGAAAACCATAAACTAAATGAGATCCTCAGAAAAATACATGGACTGAAGGTGGGTTATGACCCATCAAAACTTCTTCTCCCTTCTCTTTTTTTGAAAGTTTTTTGTAAAATGTACAAGTTACACAACTGTGTGTACAAATAAATGTTTCAGAGATTGAAGTTCTATGCATAAAATCTGGATAAAAATCGTTTTTCAAACTTGCTGAAGAAAACCCCAAGATATAACTTAAAAACGGATCTGATAGGGTTTTGTGTAAGCTTGAAAGATGTTTGAATGAACAAAAACAAGAGCAAATCTACAGATCTGAAAAAATTCGTTTTCCTTCTTTAAGCTTTGAAGGAAACACTAAATATACAACTTCAACAGTGTTTTGCCAAAGAAAATCATCAACCAAAGACGATTTCTTTTAGGAAACAACTGGAGATGAGATGAAATATCACAAAAATTCCATTTCTTTTCATGTGTGCTTGATAAAACACCAAAATAAAAACGAAAATGGGTTAAGAACTCATAAGAGATTCTTTCATCACTACTTGCTGAAGAACCCATCAAGATATAGATGAAAAATAGATCTGATAAAGTCTTTTAAGACTTGAGAGTTGCTCAAATGAACTGAAACCAAGCATTTTTAGACATCTGAACAACAAACAAAGTAGATCTAACGATCTGAACAAAAAGCTCAACAGATCTTGAGATTTGAACGAAAAACTAAGCAGATCAATAGATCTGAAACGAAAAACTTATAAAAATTTCTTTTATCTTCATCCTACTCAAGAAACCCCTAGAATATGAACCAAAAACAATTCTAAGAAGATTTTTGCAAACTTGGGGAGTGTTTGAGTGAAGGAAATCATATAGATCCATAGATCTGAACTAAACACGAAATGGATCTAACAAAGTTTTGTCCTCACTAAACCTTCTTTACTCTTTAGCTTGCTCAACATATCTGAAAATCTTTTGTTTTCCATCTCTAAGATTCTAGAGGAAGCATCAGATAAACAACTTGAATGAAGTTGTACATGAGAAATCAGAAACTACAACCGATTTTCTTGAAAATGAACAAGCAAAAGAGATAAAGACTTGTAAACATTGTTTGTTCTTCAAATTGGTGAATAAAATTCGAAAATATAAACAAAGATGGGGAAAAACTCATAGACATCTCTTTTCTCCCCAACTTTCTGAATAATCCAACAAAGATGGATCTGATAAAATCTTTTAACTTGAGAATTGCTCAAATAAAACTAAAACAAGGTATATTTAGATATCTGAGCAAAAAACTCAACAGATCTAAAGATCTGAACGAAAAAAGTGAACATATCAAGAGATCTGGACGATAGTTAAACAGATATGAAAAGATCTTTCAAGATCCAAACGGATCTGAACAAATGATGCTAGAAATGAACAGATCTGAGGAAAACCTTAACTGAAACGACAGATATGAGCAGATCTAGACAAGAACGAGATGATTTTTGCTCGTTCGAGTCCGGGATGGCGCCAAATGATGCGACATCGACCTCCGGTGAGTCTTCTGGTCTTCTGCTACGGCGGAGATCTGGATATCACAGTGCAAAGTCGTTAGAGCCGTCCCAGGGACTGTGCCCCGGGAGCGGACTTCGACGATAAAGTTAGATCAGCTAGAAGATCTGAGATGGCTCCCTTTAGCTAGAGAGGACCATCTTGGTGCTAGTGGTGGTGTATGGTGGCTGACGGCGGCGGGTGGCGGCTGAGCCACCCGGCCGGAGTGTACTGGCGGCTGAGCCATGGGGAAGATCTATGGGAAAAGGTCTTAGAGAAAGTGTGTCCTCTTTTATGGAGGAGGCACTATTCTATTTGTAGTGGACAATTAGGTCAAGGGGAATTGGGTTAGGCCTTGGGCCAAGCCCAATTCAGGCCCAACTAGCAAGGAGCTGGGCAAGGTCGCCCGGAGGCGTCGGGCGGGGCTGGCGGACGCGCACCAGGAATAGATGGCAGGGGAGCGCCAGACGAGGGAGGGCCTGGCCGGGCCGGCAGGAGAGTCCCCAGCAGGGCTGGCAAGGGATTCCCCAACAAGGCTGGCAAGGGAGCACCAGGCAGGGCTGGCAGGAGCGTGCCAGGCCCGGCTGGCGCGCTAGAGCAATCTGGGCCATGCTAGTGGACCATATATCATCAAGTCCCCCAGTCTGGTGTTATTGGTACGCGGCCAATGACATCGGACTGGAACTAGTCATATAAACTGTGCGTCGTCAGGTTTCATAATCACTAAGATAATCATAAAACAAGATACTCAAGTACTCCCCCTTCTTCTCAGATTGGAGAAACTTTTATCTTTCTGCCTAATTTGATTCTTCTAATTCCTTCTGCCATACATTGAAACTTTTCCAATGCTTCAGAATTACACTTAATCTTGTAAGCATAACCATATTTACCAAACTTTAGTAAATCATAACAAGTAGTCTTATCGTTCTTTGTGGTGGACCTGATCAACGCACAACCAAGTGTACCCGATCCCCTAGTCCTTCACTTGACTCACATATACATGTGAACAAGGAATTAGTCTTAATTTCCCAAAGATGAAGGTTCTCATTCATCACACAATACAACTTGCATGATTCCAAGTTTCTATCCAACTGAAACTTGGGTGATGAGAATCTTTCCTTATTTGTAAATTATGACACTACCACAAACGAAAGAATCAAATCCATTTTCCAATAGTGCTATCAATGGAAACACGTAAACAACAATTTTCACAAATGTCATTGTAAGGATACTTAAAATAAATAAAATAAAAAATTTTTCTTTTATTTTAAAATTGCGGAAAAACTTTTCCTTACAATGCAAATACATATGAAAACTATGTTGTTATCTATTCCTAAGCAATCTATCATAACTCTTAAGTAGCAGCTCAAAATTCTGATCATCGAACCATGCGATCGAAATCCATCTCTTCGCGATCAGAATCAGCTTACTCTTCCTTTAAGCTTCCTTTTTTTCTTCAATCCTACAAAACATCAAAATGTAATTACATTACATCATGTATTAAGAATCTCCAAATAGGAACATAATAGAGTTAGATAATGGACTTACCTGAAGCAGAGTCAAAATTTTTGACTTTACCATCCTTGCGATCTTTCAGGTAAATATGGCAGCTTCGCAACCAATACCCCTTCTCTTGGCAGAAGAAGCAAACATATTCTTTTGGAATGGTACATGGGATTGTCTCAGACTTAGACCTTCTCTTTACCATTTGGTCAACCGGGTTGACTATGGCCGATCCCTTTCCATTGGGAAGAGAAAGCTTTTCTGGACTTCCAATGTTGCCATTGTCAATGTCCATGGAAGTTTGGGAAGTAGATCTTCCAACCAAATTTTCTTTACCAGTGCGCCAAATCATTGCTGATTCAGCAGCAACAAGCAAACATGTTAGATCAATAAGGGTCATGTCGTGATCTTCTATATATTAGTCCTTAAAGAACCCGCTATATGACTTAGGAAGTGATTGAATAACCAAGTCAACAACCAACTTCCTTGAAACAACGACACCCAACATTCCCAGCCTGTCAATGTGTGACTTCCTCTCCAAGACATGTGCACACACGGACCTTCCATCTAGGTGTTTGCTAGCCAATAGGGCTTGAGCTTGAGTGACCTTGAACCTTTCAAGTCTTTGAACTTGTGGGTTAGGGAGAATTATTCGAGGAAGTGGAGGAAGTGAAGTACCACTACAAAACGAAGAAGGGATTAATCTTTCACCTTGATCGTCTTGTGGAATATCATCTTTATAAAGAAAGGATTCGGGAAGATCATAGTAGTCTGAGCTAGACATCTACAAGGGAGAAGTTCAAGTTTAGTTGATTTAATTCCTTAATATAACACCCAAATGAAATATTAAGGCTAGGACCCAAAATAATATTTTACAATTCGGAACAGGGATGCCGTAATCCAATTGCAAAATATTTGAAGGTTGGTAAATGACGAGTTACCAATTTCCACCATGAAAAACGAAAATGAACTTTAGGTTGTAAATTAATTGAAATTCCTAGATCCTTTGAGATTCATTGAACTTATCAATGACATGTTTAATCTCGATTATGCCCTTCAAGTTTGTGACTGGGATGCCGAGGATCACAAACAAGGTGTGAATAACCATGCAAATGTGCTTGGTACTCTTAATGTTACAGATCACCTAATTAATGTGTCGGTTAACCGCACACGCTCCATTGATCTATGATTAACATCAAGCTACCCTTTGCCACACACTGTCAGTCCCAGATTTGTGTGCTGGTTAACCACACACGCTCCACTAACGACTTAACAAGGTGCAAAGTGAAATTTCATGGAATAGCACCATTTTCACATTTTTCCTAAAGTAACTAAGATTGGGAATTTATAAGTGTTTAGTTACTTGGTATTTTCATTATACTTTAATGAGAATTAATGTCCTATCCTACCCGTTCGGCAAATGACCCTCCACCAGTCAAGGAAGCGGTGGGTGAGAGTGGACACCCATTAAACCACCATTTTATAGGCAGTAACCTTATACCCCCCCCCCCCTTATAGATCGGCTTCGTGAATGAGGCCTACTAATGGTAAGACTGACTATTTAACTTATACATATATAATTATTAAACTTTTAATATTATAATAGTATAAGAGTGTATTTTAAACTTTTAAAATACTAGATGGTTTAATCTATTAATAAACTATACTCTTAATTTAATTAAACTTAAACCATGTCATTATGGAATTATTAATTCTCTTTTAATTAAACAATTTAATTAATTTAATAAAGTCCATAAAGTGCAATTTGAACTACTCAAATACTTTAAGGTTCTAAAAATAAAAATTAAAAATTAAAAAACTATTTAATTAATTTTTTAATTTATGAACCCAAGAGTTACACATTTTTAATTACAAGAGTTTCTTAATTTGAGACTTTTCAAATACCAAAACTTGAGGGCAAGTTTTGTAACTCTTGAAAAACCTTTGATTTCCATAACTTATGAACTTAATGTGGTTTTTATGGAAAAACTTTTCATGTTCCATAACTTGAGGACAAGTTATGGAGGACTTTTATAAACATTTAAGATCAAATTTACCATGCAAAAATATCATATAATTTTCATGATCTAATTAAACTCATAAGTCAAGATAATTCACATCAAGAATATTCAAGAAATTAGCCTAACATATAAACTAATACAAATCTTGAAATTTTGACAATTATCTTTTAACTGGATGAGGATAATCATTACCATACCAAAAAAATCAAATTTTATGAACTAAAACATTTTGTTGTAATGATCCTAATCCAAAATAGACCAAAAATCCCGAAAAACTATTGTCTGGTCATCCAACTCGTAGAGCCCAACTATGGACTCGTCGAGTTCAAGGAAAAATACATCCTACTCGTCGAGTCCAAGAATGGACTTGTCGAGTACATGCTGACAGAATATTTTTCAGCTTTGAAAAAATAAGCCATGCATCAAATATAATAGAAAACAATCTTAGGCTCTGATACCACTATTGGGTTTTGTATACTACAACATCCTATGGTGCACATAAAACCCAAATTGCTTTGGATCTATGTTTTCTCGAATTATACATGTAATATTGTTTCTAAAGCATGAAGCCTACAACTAGCATACAATTGACATTAAAAACATAGAATTGAGTTATAAAATTACCTCTTTGTTGTAGCTTGTAGTTTTGGACTTTAAGAACTTAGCACCTCAAATGGTTCACAAACACCATGAACAAATGTAGGACTTTTGAGAGAGAATATCCTTGCATAAAATCGGCTCAGATGAACTCTTAGAACATATGTCTGATGGGTTTTGTATACTACAACATCCTATGGTGCACATACAACCCTAAATACCTTGGATCCATGTTTTCACTAATTATACATGCAATGATGTTTCCAAGGTATTAAGCCTATAACTAGCATGCAATTGACATATACCATACAAGATACTAGTTAGGGTAACTAAGTTTTATGTAGCTTGAACTCTTGATGTATTTGGCCTTAAGAGCTTAGCCCCAATAGTATGGAAGCCTCAAATGAAGTCACAACACATCATGAACAACGGTGGAACTTGAGAGAGAATTCCATGCACCCAAAAACACCCATGAACTCCAAGAACATGCAAGTCGCGATTTTGGGAAAAGGAACACATATTTATATGTGGTGGATTCCAAGGGACATGGGTATAACCCAAATCCATACCCATGGGTTTTATGATCCATGGTTCATGTGGCCCAACTCTTTATGTATCTATACATAAACTTGGTCCAACATGGATCATAAGCCCAACACATATAAATATAACTAATTACCATAATTAGTCCCCATAGATTTAATTAGTCTTTTTTTATCACAAAATTAATTCCAAATTAATTCTTGATCAATACAAATTAAAACATATGATTTCATATTAATACATCAGAACTTATAATATATTAATAAATCATATATAACCTTCTCTCAAGAATCCATCCTAACAAATTGTCCTGATGATATGCAACCCAAATGGACAATGCTAATCTTGGGTCAAGTACATACCAATAATAGTTATGGGCTTAGACATCTAATCCAACAGTATCCCACTTGG
Source organism: Lactuca virosa (assembly GCF_052849685.1). Classification (NCBI taxonomy): domain Eukaryota; kingdom Viridiplantae; phylum Streptophyta; class Magnoliopsida; order Asterales; family Asteraceae; genus Lactuca; species Lactuca virosa. Next base: position 58,935,053 of record NC_136430.1, on the reverse strand, counting down.
ATAAGTCTAAAACTATTATTGCAAGTATGACTCCAACACCCGACTAGCAATCGTAGCTCTTAAAAGCCGTTATCGAACTCTGACCTAGTCAATGACATGGCCATTAGATAAGGGATCATATATTCGTCCATTCTATATACCATATGGACTGAGACATGGATTATAATCATACTCTCTGTCCATCTGTTGTTTCCCGATTTCCAATTTATGATGACTGACTAATTGAACAAATCAAATCAGTCCAGGTCCGGCCGAGCACTTACGTTTGTCATCACTAAATCATCGAGGGGCCCATAGATATCGCTTTTATCCCTCCAAGGGAAAAAGGAATGGATAAAACTTTGACTCATATGCTTGTTGAATCATACACAAAGACACGTTTTATAACATCAAGTTACTGATGCGTTTTCGTACAATCAATGTACAACCAACTCATAGTCAACAAATCATATCTCTAGGTTTGAAGAATATAAGATATTATCGTCTCATGATCACTCGTGATAAAATCCATGAAGTGATTCAGATGAGCGTGTGTTTAATCCAATACTCGAATCGTATTCCAGGAGCACCCACGAATACTGCAGCTATGTCTAGGCCAACTAGACAAACTACAGACCCATTCATGACAGTCTTGATCGACTGTGGACGATTTGAATAACCTAGTTATTCGGGAAGTCAAAACATGCAAAGTGAAACACAAGAATAATACTAATCCTATATGGCCCCAATACTTGTGAGAGTAAATAAAACACATTTTATTTAATCACCATATTGATTACTCATTATTCATTGTATAATGTTTCGAATAATCAACTTTATACTTGAATCAAAACAATAGTTGTCCCATGCTACAAGCATGCACACTATGTTTACCTATGGTCCTTTGTTTGTGAAATAGATTAATTGACAACATTTCAATGATGCTCATTTCACAATTCCAAATCCTTATGATAAATGTAAGAATACAAGATTCTTTGCCATTTACAGAAATCTGTTAGATTCTAAACTTATATGCAATGATCCTCTTTTAATGACTATGCACAAAAGTCACAAAGACTTGGCTAGACCAGTCTTTTGCTATAATTTTTTTATTACTATTTGCCATGTTCTCATAATTCAGATTATGAAAAGGGATGTCGTAATCATAATCGAATTTTAGAACGTAAATAATGTAATCATGAATAAATTTGATTAAAGACTCACAATCTAAGCTTTTTAGAATTGGAATGAAGTATAATTTCCTCTCCCTTTATTATAGCAAAACAACTTTTGAAACCCTGCAACTTTGCAAATTGAAACTTTTGTTTTCTATAATTAACATTGCTAACTTGCAATACTTAACATAATAATCATGCTCCCACTAACATTATAATTATTAGCATAACACTTATGCTCCCACTAGCTTTGACATGTATCCAGAAATCAACTGGACTTCTAGAAATCAATACTTATTGACTTTATTACCAAAGTTCAGATTTCTGATACGAGATGCTTCGATAAAACTTTATCTAAGCTTCCCAAAATCATACCCCTTTCCTTAGATAGCTCACATGTGTGTCTAAACAGTTATGAAGAGGGATGTTGTAATCATAATGTTTAGACCTTTTGCCATTCTCACTAGTCCATGTTAGTGTGTCGGTTAACCACACACGCTCCACTAACGACTTTGAGAATGCAAATATCACAATTGCTATCTACTTAAAATCTACTTAGTGAAAGCGTTTCCTCACCATCATTTTCATGAATCGGAGAGAAACCTTATGACACTTAGATTTTTATGGTGTATGTGTTCCTATCCATGTGAATTTGTCAAAATCATAATCACAAGACAAGGTTAGTGACAAATCCAAACTCATATGGACTGAACTTGCTCAATCTTAATTTCTTGCCATCTGGCGACACAAGGGCCTACCATTGCTTACAGGTTTGTTATGCAAACAACTGAGAACGCATAGAACTCACATGCATAGTCAACTTTAACTAGAATGGGCACAGAAACAAGAATATGTCTACATGATAGGCTATAAACATCAAGTCGTGTGCTAGTGATAAACAATACCCTTGATTAGTTCTTGAAACTTTTCAAGATCATTAAGGCTCCCACTGACCTCTTGACATACAAGATTCTCTTGTCAAGAACCATTCCTTGACAAAGCAAATATTCAAGAGTTAGTGCGGATTCTTATCAAGACAAAAACTTCACACAATTGGCCTTAGTTGGTCTTTGTTTTATCCAAAACACCACAACTCACCAATTTCAAATGTACAAGAGTAGAAAACATTTTACTCTACATTTGATAAGTGTTTTTAAACCTTCTTAACATAATGTCACTCAAGTTACAATCTTGGAGTGTTACTCCAAGACTCAATTTTGGAACGAAGTATGATTCATCTTTTGATTTAACCATTTCAACAATTCACTATTCCTCTTCTTAGTCAAACAATTTCACTAAGATGTCCTTAGAGGATCAATTGTGATATGGTTTTTCCTAATCATTAAGATGATCACAAAACATGATTCTGAAGTACTCTCCTATATTTTTCAGATTGGAGAAACTTTTATCTTTCTGCTCAATTTGATTCTTCTCATTCGTTCTGCCATACATTGAAACTTTTCCAATGTTTTAGAATTATACTTAAACTTGTAAGCATAACCATATTTACTAAACTTTAGTAAATCATGATTAATAGTCTTATCGTTCTTTGTGGTGGACCTGATCAGCGCACAACCAAGTGTACCCGATCTCCTAGTCCTTCACTTGACTCACATATACATGTGAACAAGGAATTAGTCCTAATTTTCCAAAGATGAAAATTCTCATTCATCATACAATACAAGTTGCATGATTCCAAGTTTCTATCCAACTGAAACTTGGGCGATGAGAATCTTTCCTTATTTGGTAAATTATGACACTACTACAAATGAAAGAATCAAATCCATTTTCCAATATTGCTATCAATGGATTCATATAAACAACAATTTTTCACAAATGTCATTGTAAGGATACTTAAAATAAATAAAATAAAAAATTTTTCTTTTATTTTAAAATTGCGGAAAAACTTATCCTTCCAATGCAAATACATATGAAAACTATGTTGTTATCTATTCCTAAGCAATCTATCATAACTCTTAAGCAACAACTCAAAATTCTGATCTTCGAATCATGCAATCGAAATCCATCTTCGCGATCAGAATCAACTTACTCTTCCTTTAAGTTTCCTCTCTTTTTTTATTCTACAAAACATCAAAATGCGACCCAGTCACATCATGTAATATGAATCTCCAAATAGGAACTTAATAGAGTTAGATAGTGGACTTTACTTGAAGCATAGTCAAATTTTTTACTTTTACCATCCTAGTGAACTTTCAGGTAAATAGGGCAGCTTCGCAACCAATGCCCCTTCCTTTGGTAATGGTACATGGGACTATCTCAGACTCAACCTTTCTCTTTACCATTTGGTCAACCGGGTTGACTATGACCGATCCTTTTCCATTGGGAAGAGATGACTTTTCTGGATTTCTAATGTTACCATTGTAAATGTCCATGCAAGTTTGGGAAGTAGATCTTCCAATCAAATTTTCCTTACCAGGGCCCCAAATAATTGCTGATTCAGCAACAACAAGCAAATAGGTAAGATCATTAAGGGTCATGTCGTGGTTTGTCACATAGTAGTCCTTAATGAACTCACTATAGACATTTCTTGCCAATAGGGCTTGAGTAACCTTAAACTTTCAAGAACTTGTGGGTTAGGGAGAATAATTTGGAGGAGGTGAAGTATGATTTCCAGTCCCATTAATGCACAACAAAGGGATTAATCTTTCACCTTGATCGCCATTTGGGATATCATCTTCATTAGAATAGCTTTATCCAAAAGGATATGGAAGACCATAGTTGTCATAACTAGACATCTATGAGTGAGCAATTCAAGTTTAGTTGATTTAGATCCTTAATATAACATCCAATATGAAATATTAAGGCTAGGACCCAACACAATATTTTATAACTTGGAAGAAAGATGCCGTAATCCAAGCTACAAAATATTTGAAGGTAGGTAAATGACGATTTACCAATTTCCACCATGAAAAACAAAATTTAACATTAGGTTTTAAATAAATTGAAACTCCTAGATCTTTTGAGATTCATTGAACTATTCAATGGCATGTTTAAATCTCGATTGTGCCCTTCAATTTTGTGACTGGGATGCCGAGGATCACAAACAAGGAGTGAATAAACATGCAAATTAACTTGGTACACTTAATGTTACAACCACCTAATCAATGTGCCGGTTAACCACACACGCTCCATTGATCTATGATTAACATCAAGCTACCCTTTGCCACGCACTTTCAGTTCCAGGTTAGTGTGCCGGTTAACCACACACGCTCCACTAACGACTTAAAAAGGTGCAAAGTGCAATTTCATGGGTTAGCACCAAATTCACATTTTCCTAAGTAACTTAGATTGGAAATTTAATAAAGTTTAGTTACTTAGTATTTATCATTATACTTTTAATGAAGGGAGAATTAATGTCCTGTCCTACCCGTTCGGCTAATGACCCTCCACCAGTCAAGGAAGCGGTGGGTGAGAGTGAACACCCATTAAACTGCCATTTTATAGGCAGTAACCTTATACCCGCCTTATAGACCAGCTTCATGAATGAGGCCTACTAACGGTAAGACTGACTTACTCTTATACATATATATATATATATATATATATATACATATATATATATATATATATATATATATATATATATATATATAATATTAAACATATAATATTATAATAGTATAAGGGTTGAATTTTAAACTATTAAAATTCTAAGGGTTTAACTTGGAATTAAAGTATTCAGGGGGGGGGGGAACTTCACAAATTCCAAAACTTGAGGGAAAGTTTTGAAAAATTCAAAAAACCTTTGGAATCCATAACATATGAGTTTAATATGGATTTTAATGGCAATACTCTTGAAAATCCATAATTTGAGGACAAGTTATGGACCTCATAAAACAATTTATGGGAAAAGACTCTTCAATTGCGTAACTTATGACTTTTAAAGACTCATTAACAAGAACGACTTTTGGTTTTCCATAACTTGAGGACAAGTTATAGAATCCATTAAAGGCCATTTAGATCATCTAATAAACTACCAAACATGTCAAAAATTCTATGATCTAGATTAAACTCAGATGAACAAGACAATTCAAATCAAAAAAATTTCATGTAATTAGCCTAACTATTAAACCAATACAAAACATGAAACTTTTGACAATTATCTTTTTGAATTGGATTAAAATGATCATTACCACATAAAAAACAGGTTTATAAGTTCAAAAACAGCTTAGTGTAATGATTTTAGTGGGTATAACCCAAATCCATACCCATGGGTTTTATGATCCATGGTTCATGTGGCCCACCTCTTTATGTATCCATACATAAACTTGGTCCAACATGGATCATAAGCCAAACACATATAAATATAACTAATTACCATAATTAGTCCCCATAGATTTAATTAGTCTCTTTTGATCACAAAATTAATTCCAAATTAACTCTTGATCAATACTAATTAAAACATATGATTTCATATTAATACATTAGAACTTATAATATATTAATAAATCATATATAACCTTCTCTCAAGAATCCATCCTAACAAATTGTCCTGATGATATGCAACCCAAATGGACCATGCTACTCTCGGGTCAAGTACATACCAATAATAGTTATGGGCTTAGACATCTAATCCAACAATGTCGTAACCGAGTTTAGCTATAGGGTGACATATATATATTATAGGATTCTAAGAGTCATGGTTAAACCCTAATCCATACCCTTGGGCTTATTATCCATGATCCATGATCATTATGGACTAACTCTTTATGGATTCTTTCATAAACTTAGTCCATCATGTGTTATAAGCCCAAACTATATATATTGTTGAGAGAAAAACTTGAGACACACTTGAACAAACGTTAGAACAAGTATAGTTGCGGAATAGTTTATGTCAAAGGATCTAAAAGCTCAACAATAATAATAAGTTAACGAGTTAGATAATTAGAGATTTAGTTGCGGAAATGTAAGGAAATATAAATGACAGCAGGTGATATATCAAGTATACACATAAGTTGATTCATAACATGGAATGCATTCAGACCAAGTTAGTAAGTGAGATCAAACTTAGTGATTAAGTCACGAATGACTTGCTCCGAAGAGGAATAATATTCAGTTACGTTCTAGTGAACTTTGAAAGTAAGGAGAGATTTAAGATGCGTAATAAGATAGAATTGAGAGATGTAATTGATAGCATAGATGTTTTTGTATTAGAAAGATTGAGCTCTATATATATAGAGACTCAGGAATTACATTGGATCAAATCTCTAAGAGTAGCCATGCAAGGCATACTGGACAATAGAGAGTACTACAATAAAAGTAGATAAAGTTAAACTAAGTAGATAAAACTGCGGTTGATGATGACTTCGGATGAGGTTGCTGATGAAGCTTTGACTGTCGATCCTTGTCGGCTGCAGTACCTCAAGTTCAAGAGGGTCACTTTTATGATTCAACAATTTCCCCCTAAGTGACCTCTTTAACTACTCTTCAGTTATCAAGTTTTGAGAACTTGATCAGAATCCACCAAACCTTTCTGATATTTTCCAACCATGTGATCCTTCTTAAAATTTCGAACTTGACTTCGGCAGTCGTGTGTTTTGATCTTTCAACTGCGGTTCGACAAATTTCAAGTTGCTTCCTTGTGAGACGATTCATGGCAGTCATAGGAATGAAGTATTTGATTTTATCAACCTTCCTTTTGAAAATGACTCCGAGTTCTGGGAAGTTTGTTGCACCTAGGGATCTCGCTTGATAACCTTCGGTAGACATCGGTGCAGGATCAAGTGGTGGTAGATCGAACTTTTTGGCAATTGTAGGGTAAATGTCTGCATCAATCTTTGCAAAGTCACAGACGGTTTCCCTCAGAAATGTGCTTACCCTTTCAAGTGCTACCTTCATCTTTGGATACTTGTCGCTTTTGTTTTGGAACACCTTTGCTATCAGGAAGACTTCTTCTGGATTCATACATGGGAAGTCAGCTTGGGTGCGGACGTAGTCCTGATTCCTTCTTGTAAGAGTATATTGAATGAAGTCAGCTTTCATGAATTTCCGGGGCTTAAAGTTCTTGACTGTGGATGGTCTATCATTAGACCAGATTTTCTCTATGGAAGAAGCATGTTTGGCATAGAATCGATTGAGTCTTTCGAATTCCATAGGCAGTCTCTTGTGATCAGGTAGGCTACGATCAAACTGCTCAAATACAGTGAAGTATTTAGCATTTGGGGAGATTGGAACATCCCAGTAACCGTCAAAGGGGGGTTTCAGCATAAGTAAGGTAGGGTTTGTAGTCATCATCCAGCAGTCTTCGGTGGGGGTTGATCCAGGAATTGACTAAGGATTCATCCATGGTGATGTCGAATCCGTTTTCTCTCCAGATGAGTTCAGCAAACTTGGTTGCTTTCCAATATGCTTTCTTCTGTTTCGTTGTGGGAGAGTCGTTGGAGTGTTCGGATGACATATTGGATGCAAGATTCTTGAAGTGGGGAGGAGTCTCCGGTCGCTCAGGAGAACTTTCTTGAGTGATTTTCTGTTGCGGTGGAGACTGATGCGGTGGTGTCTGATGAGGAGATGGTTGCGGTGAGGGAATTTTTTTCAGTTATGATGGGGGGCTCCTATGATGAGAAGCGCTGTTTGAATGATGGTCTTCATCACTTCCCCCTCTTGAGGAATGCAACACAGGAGCATCCTCAAGCCATTGTTTGAGACCATCAACTTTGGCACACACCTCCCGGAATTGAGCTTTAAGAGCATCAACCAGTTGCTGATTGTCTGGGATGGCAGTGTTGAAGAGTAGTCGATGAATCTCCTTAGTAAGTTGAAGAATCTTGGGGCCATGAAAATTGGACGCTAAAGATCGTTGAAGTCTGTTGATGGTGGATTGAAGGACTGAGATGGTAGACTCATAGGCAGTGTGAGTCTCAGCAATCAGCTTTTGTGAGTGAGTTGACTGGTCCGCAATGGCTGTTTGTAAATCTGCCTTGATTGCGGATACCTCAGAGATGAGGCGCTCCACAGCAGCCATGAATTGTTTATGATCAGCCTGGCGACTTGTATCCAGGGATCGGATTCCCATTTCAACTTTCAGGGAAATGCGCTTAGCAGCCAGTCGTTCACGGGTTTCCAGTCTTTCGATTCTTTCAATTAAGGACCGCGGTCCTGGAATATCTTCAGGTTGCGGTTGAGTGGGCTTGACCGCAGCTACAATCTGATCTACTTTGGCTTGTAGACTCAGAAATTCTTTTCTGGACACAACCATCTTCTTTTTCTTGTTTTTCTCTTTAGGCTTGGAGGTTGAGTGTTGAGAGCCACTCGATTCTTCTTCTTCATCAAACATCATCAAATCATCATCAGAAGGGTTAGGCTGATTTACCTCATTGAGATCAAAATCATCGAATCCGAAGGTAGGAGCAGAGCTAACTTCGATTGCGGTTCCCTCGTCTTGAGAATCTCGAACAGTTGGAGTTGGAGTTGGAGGGAGTTTAGATATACCTTCACCACCATGAGTGGACTGAGCCTTGCGGATCGTCTCAGCCATTTCGGACATCAACTCTTGTACTTTCAGAATGGTGGCTACGGTATTGGCGTTGTTGATTGCGTCCGCCCAGTACTTGGCTACGGATTGAATCTCCTGTTGTTTCTGTTGAAGTTGCTTGATTTGTTGATCCTTCCTTGCTTGAAATGCCCTACAGAAAGCGGCATATTTCTTGATATCGGATTCAGAAACCGGAGTGTAATGTAACCATGAATCATTCGATTCATCACCGTCAAATCCTTGGAAACACACCGAGGTGTCCCTCGGGTCAACGGATCCTTGCACATTGGTGCTCACCGTGCCTAAACCACCTGTAAAAGATGTAAGTAGAGTAGGATTTCCTGAGCTTCCTCGGTCTCCTTGACCAGTGGTCAAGTCTGGCCTCGGTTTAGTTCTGGCAAAGGCGGAAGAATTGCCCTGCGGTTGGGAAGGTGTTTGCAGTGTTTGGGTTACAGACAAAAGGATGGAGTTCAACTCCTCAGGAGAAAAGAAGTGTAGACGGGAAGCCCTGGAGACCTTAGGGCGAGAACCAGTTCCATCATCTTGGGAGTGAGCTGGGGGTGAGTCTCCACGTTGAGATGAAACAGACACACTTTCTGTATCTGAGTGGAATTCGATGGTGGTATTGAATGGGTCTACGGCCACCCCAAGGACTACCGGAGCCTTTTGAGAGGCTGCGGCATCAGTCCGGTCACGCATTTGTTCTGTGGGATTGGTTTTTCTTTTCTTGAGTATAAAGATGGGTTGTGCATCCTCATCAGAATCACTCATAGAGGGAGAGTGAGATCGATTTTCGGTTGATTCGTCATCTGAGGGTACAGTTTGTATGATTTTTTGTTTCTTGGAAGGTTCAGCTTGTTTGGGAGCATCTTTCTTCTTTGGGGTTCCATGTTTCTTGGAGACATTGCGGGGGCCTTGATGGGCTGAGGCTAACTTCTTACGTCTTTTTGATAAAGACAAGTTGGATAGAGTGGTGGAGGATGGGACTGTGGTACTACCAGGGATGGTGAGTGCGGATGTGGCTTGTAGAGGCGGGGTAGGAAGGTATGAGCTAATACCTTCCGTAGCCTCTATATGGTCTGTGACATCAGTGGTTTCAAGACAAAGGGTAGATAGAATATGGACTGGTAGCCGTCTGATGGGTCCAAAAACAGATTGATCAGTAGAGGGATTGTACCTTTTAAAATCTTTGGTGATAAAGAGGTTGGTATAGTTGCCCATGCTAAGTCCTGCATCCGCATGAAGATCTGAGATGCATAGAGACCAGAACCTAGCAAAAGTGAGTTCAGTAGGGTTTTCTCTTGGACTCTCTTTGGGAATGTACTGCAAGAAGTCATCCCACAAGATCTTACCATAGTTGACATCGTGGCCAGTGAAAATACTCCATACCAACTCCAATAGCTTGAGACCCATATTATCAGTGCCTCCGGTTCGGCCTGACAGGGTGCGGATCACAAAGTGGCAAACGAACTGCCACACCGCAGGCAACTGATTTTTCTTGAATTCACCTATGCCTTTGATCTTTTTCTGGTAACCCATTTGATAGAGTGCAAAAAGGATGTCCGCCATGCTTGGAGTGAAAACCTTGGTTGAAGGATGAACTAGCAGATTGATGGGATTGAGGAATTTTTCTTTGTTCAGAATGACCAAAGAATCGTTCACCAGATTCAGATGCACCTCTTGAAGATTTTCGAGTGGTCGATATGCAGAGAAGGCACATTTGAACAGAGTTGAAAGAGGAACCACATCTGTGAATGAATCGAAGGGGCCAAACAGGGGGTGATTGGTCAGGAACTTGATCATTAACTTGATCGGAGCATTGTAGGAAGAATGCTCTTCGAACACAGCCCTAAAATTGCTTGAAGCAATCGTTGGCATTTGGTTCCTTGATGCAGAGTCTGAACCAGTAGGGTTTGCTGAGGCAGATGCCTTGGAATGTTTCTTCGAAATGCCAGATTTCACCATTTTTTTGAGAGTTGAAGAAAGTTGCAGAAACAGAGTGCAAGAAGATGGAGAATAAGTTCGATGTTCAGAAAGCGTAAACCTTTCTTGGAGAAGAAGAAGGGGTTTTTTAGTGGTGGATTTGAAACGGTAATTGTTTTTACCCTAAGTGAAATTAGATAAGGTAAAAAACGTTTGGGTATTTTTCTTTGATTAGAAGGGGAAATCTCAGCCACAGATTAAGAAAGGGTTTAATTTATGTTTCGAGATTTACCAAAAAGGGTTGGCATTTAATGAAGTGTCAGTCTAATACATCACGTCTGAAGAACGTGTGGTGAGGGTGGGTTTAATCTGTTGTGTAAAAGGGGAAGATGTAATAGATTGGACGTTTTGGGGGTAACAGGAAGGGACAGGTTAAAAAGGATTTGTGTATGGAAAAACGTTCTTTTTGTCATCATACCTAAAATAGGTCGGACACAAGGTTTATTCAAAAGAAAGGAATGGGACAGTTACACAAGGAATGTTTTTTTTAATGTTTTTCTTATTTAATGAAGGATCATTAAATAGCACACCATGATTCAAGAATTAATGAAACAGTTGAGAAAACAATCAATGTGGTTGCGGATTGAGACTTCATTACGGATGGATCATTTGTCATTGCGGATGGATAGTTGGATGACTGCAGTAGAAGAACTGAGGAGAACACTTGAACAACAATTAGTAACAACAAACAATAAGGACCATTGAAAGATAAATATGATATATGGTTGCAGTACATATACTGCGATACACAGGATATACCAAAACCATCTATCATAAGTAACTTCAGTTAGGACCGCAACAGAGACCAAGGATGGTCTGCGGTACCTATCAATTCAAGAAGAATTGTGGGTCCGGATTCATCATTCCTAACATTTGTAAGAAACTGTTGAGTTTTGTAGAGTCAAGTGCCTTTGTGAATACATCAGCAATCTCTTCATGAGTATGGACAGAAATTAGTTCGATGTTACCTTTCAGGATGTGGTCTTTGATGAAGTGATACCGTAGTTCAATATGCTTTGTCTTGGAATGCTGAATTGGATTGTGAGAAATCGCTATAGCACTTTCAGAGTCACAGTAAATTGGTATCCGCAGCATTCTATATCCGTAGTCCATAAGTTGTGTTTTCATCCATAAGACTTGTGAACAACAGCTGGCTGCGGCCACATATTCAGCTTCTGCGGTAGACAGTGATACACAATTTTGTTTTCTTGATGACCAGCTGACGAGTCTTCCACCCAGAAATTGACATCTACCGGAGGTGCTTTTTCGATCTAGTCTGCATCTGGCATGATCTGCATCAGTGAATGCCTGTAGGCTGAAGTCATTCCCTGCGGGGTACCATAAGCCAAGAGTCTTGCTACCCTTTAAGTATCTTAAAATCTTCTTGGCTGCGGTCATGTGTGACATTTTTGGGTCAGCCTGGTACCTTGCGCATACACCTGTTGCAAAAACAATGTCTGGTCGGCTTGCGGTGAGGTACATCAATGAGCCAATAATACCTCTATAAGTCTTATGATGCACTGATTCGCCTGAGGGATCAGCAGATATCTTATATCCGAAGGCCATGGGGACCTTAGCCGAAGAACAGTTGTCCATTGAATATTTCTTTAACAATTCAGTGGTGTATTTCTCCTGATGAATGAATATCCCTTGAGGAACTTGTTTCACTTAAAGTCCTAGAAAGAAGTTAATCTCTCTATTCATGCTCATTTGGAACTTGTTGGTCATGAGCTTAGCGAATTCATTCACCATTTTTTAATCAGTTGATCCGAAGATGATATCATCCACATATATTTGTACAAGCATAAGGTGATCACCATTTGCTTTTCTAAATAAAGTGGGATCAATCACTCCTCTTTTGTATCCGGACGAGACAAGAAATTCAAAGAGAGTCTCGTACCACGCTCTTGGGGCTTGCTTTAGACCGTAGACTGCTTTTTCAAGCTTGTAGCAGTGGTCTGGGAATTCAAGACTTTCAAAGCCCGGAGGTTGCTCAAGATAAACTTCCTCTTTTAATTTACCATTGAGAAAAGCACTTTTCACATCCATTTGATTAACCTTGATGTTCTTGTGAGCTGCGTATGCTAAGAAGATTCGGATGGCTTCCATTCGTGCTACCGGAGCATATGTTTTATCATAGTCAATACCTTCAAGTTGACTATATCCCTTGGAAACTAGTCTTGCCTTGTTTCTGACGACCGCACCGGATTCATCCAACTTATTCTTGTACACCCATCTAGTACCAACAATGGTGTGACCTTGCGGCTTCGGAACGAGCTGTCATAGTTTGTTTCTTTTGAATTCTTCTAGCTCTTCTTGCATTGCGGATATCCAGTCTGGTTCTAGTAATGCTTCTTTGATCGTTCGGGGCTCGACCGAGGACATAAATGCTGCGAAGTGACAATGATCAGATAAATCCTTGGAAGATCGAGTCTGGATACCTGCGGATGGGTTGCCGATGATTTGACCTGGTGGGTGGTCCTTCGTCCATACGTGTAGACGGGGTTGCAGATAATCAGCAGCTGCGGTAGAGGGAATGTCTTCAATATCGGAAGACCCTGCGGTTAGAGATGGCAGTTCTCCCTGGACTTGAGAACATCCTGCTGAATTGTCTTGAACAGGAAAGGTGGGATCAGATTTTCCTTGAGTAGATGGTGAAGGTTCCCCCTGAGTACAGACGGGAGTTCCTTTTAAACTTGAGAAGGTTCCCCCTGGATTGCGGATGGGAGTGTGATAATCCTTGAGTCTGTTCTTGTGTCAATGTTCTTGATGTTTTCATCATCCGAGTCTGAAGAAACGTTTGATGGTTTAAAGTCTCTGCGGATAGGGATTGGAGCTACATCCTCTATTACTGGAGCCTCGATGGTTGTTGTATGGTCCTGAGTTGAGTTTTCCCCCTCAACCATCGAGGTGGAAGTATTTAGTGATACCTCATCGGACGGTGTAGGACCAGATACGTCAGCATGCTGCTGCTGAGCTTCCAGGGGCACAAGAACTTCGAATAACTTGGTTGTTTCTACAGGGTCGAGGAGATCATCATAGTTTACTTCAACTAGATTTAGTGGACCCGAAGAGGCAGGAATATCACTTTCTAGGATTGCTGTGGTTTCGGTGGATGGAGCGGTGTTGCGGATGTGATAGTCATCAAATTTGACATCGAAGCTTTCAATTATCAGCCTTGTGCGTCTAATGAGAACCCTATAAGCAACTTTGTTAGTGGAGTAGCTAAGGAAGATGCCTTCATCAGACTTCGGTGCGAACTTGTTAAGGTGGTCTCTATTGTTGATGACAAAACATCTACACCCAAATATATGGAAGAATCAGACATTTGGCTTGCGGTTGTTAAGGCCCTCATACGGTGTTTTGCTGAGACATTTGCACACAATGCTTCGGTTCTGTACAAAGCAAGATGTGGCCACTGCTTCGGCCCAGAAGTAGAGAGGAAGGTGTGCGAAGTTGACCATAGATCTGGCAGCTTCTACTAAAGTGCGGTTCCTTCGCTCTGCTACCCCATTTTGTTGCGGTGTGTAGGGAGCTGAGAAGTTGTGAGTGTTGCCCTTTGAAATCAAGAAACTATTTAGGAGATGATTAGTAAACTCGGTTCCATTATCAATTCGGATACGTCGTACTGGTAACTTGTTCTGAAGTTCAATTTCCTTGATGAAATTGATCATTATCTACGGAGTTTCTGATTTGAGTCTTAAGAAAGAAACCCAGGTGAACTGTGTGAAGTCATCAACTATAACCAGTATGTATTTTTTGTGATGAAGACTGGCTACGGTAGATGGACCACAGAGATCAATGTGCAAGAGTTCCAATGGTTTAGTAATTGAGGAGTCAATCACCATGGGGTGACTTGCTTTGGATTGCTTTCCACATTCACATGCAGGACAGAGAGTATCATTGCTGAACTTGAGGATTGGAAGACCTCTGACTAGTTCTCTGGTGACCAAATTGTTGATGTATCTGAAGTTGAGATGAGCTAGCTTGCGGTGCCATAGCCAGCTGACTTCGGATACTGCTTTGGATAGGAAGCATAACTGTGGTTTGCCTATGATCAGAGATACGTCTAAAGGATACATAGTACCTTCGGATCGGGACTTGATTAGACACGTGTTTCTATCGCTTGTCATTACATAGCAAAATTGGTCATCAAATTCAACTCGATGGCCTGCCTTACATAGTTGACCAACACTGATGAGATTGTGTTTAAGGCTTTCTACATAAGCAACCTTTTGAATAGAGAAGTTTCCCGTAGTAAGAACACCATAACCTCGGATTATCCCATTCGCATTGTTGCCGAATGTGACATTTCCACCGTTGCAAATTGGCCTAAAATCCCGAAGGTATTCTAACCTTCCGGTCATGTGCAAGGAGCAGGCACTGTCGATTAACCATTCTTCTTCTTGTTCCTCCTTGCACAAAGCCTGAGAATTACACGGTTAGTTTAGGCATCCAAACTAGTTTGGAGCCTGGGCCAAAATCTGAGTTTCTAAGTGATGCATGAACCGAGGTTGCAGGGACTGGTTTCGTGTCAACTTTTAATCCTAGTCCTAGGTGTTTGTGAGTTTTTGGAGTGTTGTGTTTTTTGGAAAATTTACAAGGTTTCTGACAACTACATTGACATTGGCATGCTGGAATTTTGTCTTTTGTTCTGACACTTGGTTTGGTCGGCTGTCTAAATGATGAAGTAAGCTTGTGACCGGTCCGAGGTTGGTAATATCTGACATTGGTGCTATTGGAATTTGAAAAAGTTTGTTTCAAAAAAGATTTAGCACGTGTAGATTCTTTGGACCTTTTTATTGGATTTGGTAAAATGCCCTTCCACTTGTTAAAATTTTGATATGATTTTAAAAGTGTTGGAGTGGGTAAGATACCCTTCCATTTTGGATCATCTGAGGAATAGATTTGAAAACCATTGCTTCGAAAAGACCTTACACTGTTTTGGGTTGTGTCAGATGAGCTTGGAATGACTGTTGAAACTGTACATTCCTTTTTGCATGTTTTCTTGACGGGAGAGTTTTTTTGAAAAATAGTGTGAGAAAACAAACTTTTCTGGACTTTTAGATTTTAGAGATCTGATATGTCTTTTGTTTTTAGAAAAGGTTTGTCGATTTGTGCCTCGGAATCAAATTTCCTCTTCGAAAGCCTTTTTTGCTAAGGTTTTTGGAGAACCGGAGTCATTAGTGTTCAGATGCGGTTTCCTGGAAGCCTTTGAAATTTTTTGAAAATGAGGGCTTGATTCATCCGAACTTGAAGATTCAGGGTTTTGAGAGCATTGACCCACTTCAAAGTTCTCTATGGGTAATTCATGATGAATTGGCTGAAGAGTCACAGAGCCTTTTATTGAGGACAGCGGTAAGGATGATTTGACTACCGCAGAGTAAGTCTGAGTTGGGACTTCAGGAGGACTTTTGTGGGACTTCTGCAGCTCATGACAACAGTGAGAGACACTGCGGTCTGAGGGCAGAGATGGGAAGTCCTGTGAGACTTCGGGACTCTCTATGATAATTTCTTCATCAACAACTGATGAGGTCTGAGAACTTGGATAGATTGTGCCACAGATAGGAGTTTGGTCACTTGTGTGACCCGAAACCTTAGGCACGATTTCCTCTATGACACAGTTATTACTTAGATTATGAAGTCTACCGAAGTGTGTTCTGATATCTTCGGGAAAGGTCTTGTCATTGACTGGGAAATGAAATTCTCGGTCCGGAGGGACATACAGTCGATCTTTGTTAAACCGGGGTGAGGAATCCTTTGCGGTAGGATATCCATTGGACCAACCCCAATTGTATGTATTGTCCACAGTTCCATTATTCACCAAATTTTCAATAGCTTCACTTTCATTGAACAATTTTTCTATTAATAGATTTAAGCGTACAATCTCACTCTGATTTAAATCTCTTTGGTTTAAAGTTATCTCTAGTTGTGTTTCACTCAACATTCTTGCATCTTTTTCTAACTCTAAGTCCTTTTCTAACATAGCCATTTTGAGTCTTTTGTTGTCCAGTCGTCCTCTTACATGAAACATCTCTTGGGACGCTATGTTCTTCTCATCTAAAGCTTTGTTATAGTCTGTAAGGACGGCAACACATGTGTCATTAAGATTGTCTATGAAGGGTTGACAGTCATGCATGCTATAGTTTAGAGTTTGAATCATGAGCTTTACCTGTTCGACGATGCTTAGAGTTCCATCCTTTGCCATGTAGCAGTAGTTTTTTTAGCTTTGTAGACCCATCATCATCCGCAGTTGCCAGCATGCAGATTTTGCCTTTTCCTTTGACATTGCTAATGGCTTCTTCTTCATCTCCGGATGACCAAACTTGATGGTCTCTTTTGACATGGGCAACGTATGCCCTAGCCTTTTCTTTTTCTTCCAATTCTTGAGCCATTCTAAGGTAGAATGCTCTGTCTTTTACTACATTTGCCTTGCAATCTCTTGCAAAATGATTCTCTTTGTTGCACTTGTGACAAATCACAACATCAGTTTTGTCTTCTGAGGGAGTACCGGAGTCAGTGGTTTGAATGGACTGCGATGCCTCCTTTGGTTAAGTATTTTGAGATTGCGGTGGTGGATGAGAACTTTTGGGATAACGAGAATGGTTATTCTGTTGGTTAAAGTTACGGTTGAATGGAGGTTTGTTGAACTGTTGATTTTTACGAAAAGAAGGAGGTGGTAGTCGGTTGAACTGTTGACTAACAAGAGCAATAGCCTTCTGAAATTCTTCTTCATCATCATACTCTGAGTCAGCTTCGTATGACTGCAGTGTAGTGTCATACGAGGGAGAGTAGGATTGATTATGTGGAGCTTGTGATATAAGAGCAAGTGGTCCTCCGAAGTCAACACAGTCTTTGAGTACGGTTGATTCTTGTGCTTGCAGTTCCCCGTAGAGCTTGTAGAGAGACAAAGAATGAATCTTTCTATCTCCTTGAACTATCATCTTAGCAGTAGTCCAATGTCTTCCCAAACCGTTGAGAAACTGGAGGTTTGTTTCATGGTTACTGCGGATGGTGCCAGCATTTGATAACTTGGTGACTATCAGGTTGAACCTTTTAAAGGAGTCTTCTAAACTTTCGCCAGTATGAGCTTTGAAGTTGTTGAACTCATTGAGTGCAGTTGTGAGCTTCTTATCTTGAGCTTGTTCTGAGCCTTCGTACAAATTCTTGAGAACTTCCCAGATCTCTTTTGCTGATTTGCAGTTTATGATAATGTCGAAGTTGTCAGGAGCAACTCCACAAGAGATTTCATAAAAGGCAACAACATCATTTTCCATTTTATCGAGATCATCTTTGGTGGGACGGTTCATGACTGATTATCCTCCTCCTAGTCTGGCTGTGGCACCATCGGTTTGAACTGGTGTAAGAACAGGGACATGTGGTCCTTCTTCTACGGATCGCCATACATCTCTACCAAGTCTCCTTAAGTATCTTTCCATTCTCTGAGACCAGTGATGATATTCATTTGCTACCAATATTGGGGTTCGATTTGAACCACCAACACTGTTGGAAACATTCAGAGATAATGCTTGTGCCATTTTCCTTGTTTTTTTTTTTTGAAGTTTTTTTTTGAGAAATGAGCTTCAGTGGTATAGAAGGCCCTTTGAAAAAATCATAGTTTTGTTTTTCAAAAAGCAACCACTATGGCTCTGATACCAATTGTTGAGAGAAAAACTTGAGACACACTTGAACAAACGTTAGAACAAGTATAGTTGCGGAATAGTTTATCTCAAAGGATCTAAAAGCTAAACAATAATAATAAGTTAACGAGTTAGATAATTAGAGAGTTAGTTGCGGAAATGTAAGGAAATATAAATGACAGCAGGTGATATATCAAGTATACACATAAGTTGATTCATAACATGGAATGCATTCAGACCAAGTTAGTAAGTGAGATCAAACTTAGTTGTTAAGTCACGAATGACTTACTCCGAAGAGAAATAATATTCAGTTATGTTCTAGTGAACTTTGAAAGTAAGGAGAGATTTAAGATGCGTAATAAGATAGAATTGAGAGATGTAATTGATAGCATAGATGTTTTTGTATTAGAAAGATTGAGCTCTATATATATAGAGACTCAGGAATTACATTGGATCAAATCTCTAAGAGTAGCCATGCAAGGCATACTGGACAATAGAGAGTACTACAATAAAAGTAGATAAAGTTAAACTAAGTAGATAAAACTGCGGTTGATGATGACTTCGGATGAGGTTGCTGATGAAGCTTTGACTGCGGATCCTTGTGGGCTGCGGTACCTCAAGTTCAAGAGGATCACTTTTATGATTCAACATGGTTGTTGCTTATGGTGTACATGGATGACATATAGGCCATTGGTCAACATGTTAGTTGCTTAAGGTGTCCATGGTTGACATATGGGCCATTGGTCAACATGGTAGTTGCTTATGGTGTACATGGATGACATATGGGCCATTGGTCAACATGGTAGTTGCTTATGGTGTACATGGATAACATATGGGCCATTGGTCAAGATGGTTGTTGCTTATGGTGTCCATGGATGACATATGGGCCATTGGTCAACATGGTAGTTGCTTAAGGTGTCCATGGTTTACATATGGGCTATTGGTCAACATGGTAGTTGCTTATGGTGTACATGGATGACATATGGGCCATTGGTCAACATGGTAGTTGCTTATGGTGTACATGGATGACATATGGATGACATATGGGCCATTGGTCAACATGGTTGTTGCTTATGGTGTCCATGGATGACATATGGGCCATTGGTCAACATGGTAGTTGCTTAAGGTGTCCATGGTTGACATATGGGCCATTGGTCAACATGGTAGTTGCTTAAGGTGTCCATGGTTGACATATGGATGACATATGGGCCATTGGTCAACATGGTAGTTGCTTAAGGTGTCCATGGTTGACATATGGGCCATTGGTCAACATGGTAGTTGCTTATGGTGTACATGGATGACATATGGGCCATTGGTCAACATGGTAGTTGCTTATGGTGTACATGGATGACATATGGATGACATATGGGCCATTGGTCAACATGGTTGTTGCTTATGGTGTCCATGGATGACATATGGGCCATTGGTCAACATGGTAGTTGCTTAAGGTGTCCATGGTTGACATATGGGCCATTGGTCAACATGGTAGTTGCTTAAGGTGTCCATGGTTGACATATGGATGACATATGGGCCATTGGTCAACATGGTTGTTGCTTATGGTGTACATGGATGACATATGGGCCATTGGTCAACATGGTAGTTGCTTAAGGTGTCCATGGTTAACATATGGATGACATATGGGCCATTGGTCAACATGGTTGTTGCTTATGGTGTACATGGATGACATATGGGCCATTGGTCAACATGGTAGTTGCTTATGGTGTCCATGGTTGACATATGGGCCATTGGTCAACATGGTAGTTGTTTAAGGTGTCCATGGTTGACATATGGGCCATTGGTCAACATGGTAGTTGCTTAAGGTGTCCATGGTTGACATATGGATGACATATGGGCCATTGGTCAACATGGTTGTTGCTTATGGTGTAGATGGATGACATATGCGCCATTGGTCAACATGGTAGTTGATTAAGGTGTCCATGGTTGACATATGGATGACATATGGTCCACTAGCCAACATGGTTCTTGCTTATGGTGTACATGGATGACATATGGGCCATTGGTCAACATGGTAGTTGCTTATGGTGTCCATGGATGAAATATGGGCCATTGGACAACATGGTAGTTGCTTAAGGTGTCCATGGTTGACATATGGTTGACATATGGGCCATTGGTCAACATGGTAGTTGCTTAAGGTGTCCATGGTTGACATATGGGCCATTGGTCAACATGGTAGTTGCTTATGGTGTACATGGATGACATATGGGCCATTGGTCAACATGGTAGTTGCTTATGGTGTACATGGATGACATATGGATGACATATGGGCCATTGGTCAACATGGTTGTTGCTTATGGTGTACATGGATGACATATGGGCCATTGGTCAACATGGTAGTTGCTTAAGGTGTCCATGGTTGATATATGGATGACATATGGGCCATTGGTCAACATGGTTGTTGCTTATGGTGTACATGGATGACATATGGGCCATTGGTCAACATGGTAGTTGCTTATGGTGTCCATGGTTGACATATGGGCCATTGGTCAACATGGTAGTTGTTTAAGGTGTCCATGGTTGACATATGGGCCATTGGTCAACATGGTAGTTGCTTAAGGTGTCCATGGTTGACATATGGATGACATATGGGCCATTGGTCAACATGGTTGTTGCTTATGGTGTAGATGGATGACATATGCGCCATTGGTCAACATGGTAGTTGCTTAAGGTGTCCATGGTTGACATATGGATGACATATGGTCCACTAGCCAACATGGTTCTTGCTTATGGTGTACATGGATGACATATGGGCCATTGGACAACATGGTAGTTGCTTATGGTGTCCATGGATGAAATATGGGCCATTGGACAACATGGTAGTTGCTTAAGGTGTCCATGGTTGACATATGGTTGACATATGGGCCATTGGTCAACATGGTAGTTGCTTAAGGTGTCCATGGTTGACATAAGGTTGACATATGGGCCATTGGTCAACATGGTAGTTGCTTATGGTGTACATGGATGACATACGGGCCATTGGTCAACTTGGTAGTTGCTTATGATGTACATGGATGACATATGGATGACATATGGGCCATTGGTCAACATGGTAGTTGCTTAAGGTGTCCATGGTTGACATATGGGCCATTGGTCAACATGGTAGTTGCTTATGGTGTACATGGATGACATATGGGCCATTGGTCAACATGGTAGTTGCTTATGGTGTACATGGATGACATATGGATGACATATGGGCCATTGGTCAACATGGTTGTTGCTTATGGTGTCCATGGATGACATATGGGCCATTGGTCAACATGGTAGTTGCTTAAGGTGCCCATGGTTGACATATGGGCCATTGGTCAACATGGTAGTTGCTTAAGGTGTCCATGGTTGACATATGGATGACATATGGGCCATTGGTCAACATGGTTGTTGCTTATGGTGAACATGGATGACATATGGGCCATTGGTCAACATGGTAGTTGCTTATGGTGTTCATGGTTGACATATGGGCCATTAGCGAACATGGTAGTTGCTTAAGGTGTCCATGGTTGACATATGGGCCATTGATCAACATGGTAGTTGCTTAAGGTGTCCATGGTTGACATATGGTTGACATATGGGCCATTGGTCAACATGGTAGTTGCTTAAGGTGTCCAAGGTTGACATATGGGCCATTGGTCAACATGGTAGTTGCTTATGGTGTACATGGATGGCGTATGGGCCATTGGTCAACATGGTAGTTTCTTATGGTGTACATGGATGACATATGGATGATATATAGGTCATTGGTCAACATGGTTGTTGCTTATGGTGTCCATGGATGACATATGGGCCATTGGTCAACATGGTAGTTACTTAAGGTGTCCATGGTTGATATATGGTTGACATATGGTCCGTTGGTCAACATGGTAGTTGCTTAAGGTGTCCATGGTTGACATATGGATGACATATGGGCCACTTGTCAACATGGTTGTTGCTTATGGTGTCCATGGTTGACATATGGGCCATTGGTCAACATGGTAGTTGCTTAAGGTGTCCATGGTTGACATATGGGCCATTGGTCAACATGGTAGTTGCTTAAGGTGTCCATGGTTGACATATGGGCCATTGGTCAACATGGTAGTTGCATATGGTGTACATGGATGGCATATGGGCCATTGGTCAACATGGTAGTTGCTTATTGTGTATATCGATTACATATGGATGACATATGGGCCATTGGTCAATATGGTTGTTGCTTATGGTGTCCATGGGTGACATATGTGTTGGGTTATGAGCATTCTAACACTCCTAAGTGTACATGCAACCCTAAATACCTTGGATCTATGTTTTCTCTATTATACATACAATTATGAACATCCAAGGTATTATCCTAATCTAGCATACAAAATAATAAATATAACAAGATAGAATACATACCTCTTTGATGTAGAATGTCTTCATGAAGCTTGAGTGCCTAGTGCCCCAAGCGTGACACCTCAAATGGTTCACACAACACCAAATACACTTGGAATAACTTGAGAGAAACTTGAACACTCCTTGAAATCGTCTAGCCCTCACACTCACACATTAGTGCACGATTTCTTGAGCCATGGGATTCTTTTATATGGTGGCTATTAGGGTTACACCATGTAACTCATAACTTTACCCATTCCTTATGCTCCATGGATTTTAACCTCCATGGAGTATCCATGGGTCACCCCATGGACTTAGTCCAACATAAGGAATCTTGGATCACAAGCCCACATAAATAAGAATGAATGATTTACACAATCAACCCATATATTTAATTAGTCTCCTTTTGATCACTTAATTAATTCCAAATTAATTCTTGATCAATACTAATGAAATAACCTTATTAATATATTAGAACTTATAATATGTTAACCAACCTTAAGTGTTATTTCTCTCATTATAGTCTATCCAAATGCATGATGCCATGCAACCCAAATGGACCATGCTGGGTCGGGTCAAGTCTTACCAATTATAGTTATGGACTTAGACATTAATCCAACAGTCTCCCACTTGGATAAGTCTAAAACTATTATTGCATATGACTTTAGGAACCGATCAGCAATCGTAGCTCTCAAAAGCTTCTGCCGAACTCTGACCTTGTCGATGAACTCTGACCTTTGTCAATGACTTGTCCATTAGATAAGGGATCATATATTCCTCCATTGTAGATATCATATGGACTGAGACATGGATTATCAATCATTCTCTCTGTCCATTTGTTGTTTCCCGATTTTCGATTCATGATGACTGACTGATTGAACAAATCAAATCAGTCCTGGCTTGGCCAAGCACTCACATGTATCATCTTTAAATCATCGAGGGGCCCACAAATATCGCTTTTATCCCGAAGGTAAAAGGAATGGATAAACTTCGACTCATATGGCTTGTTCTACTACTTGTTGAATCATACACAAAGGCACGTTTTATAACATCGAGTTACCAATGCGTTTTCGTGCAATCAATGTATAACCAACTCATAGTAACAACTCATATCTCTAGGTTTGAAGAATATAAGATATTATCGTCTCATGATCACTCGTGATAAAATCCATGAAGTGATTCAAATGAGCGCGGGTTGAATCCAATACTCAGAACTTATGAGCACTCATGAGTGTTGTAGCACCACTTTGTCCACCAACTTGGACCTCTACAAACCAACCCATGACAGTCTTGATTCATATCTACTTCCAACATATGACCGACTGTGGATGGTTTGAATAACTTAATCATTCAGGAAGAGCGACTTAGTTATTCTGGAAGTCAAAACATGCAAAGTGAAACACAAGAATAAATGAATCAAATATGGTATCAAACCCTATGAATATAAATAAACACTTTTATTTATCACCATACTGATTACTCATTATTCATTGTTTCGGTTTTATCAACTTTATACTTGAATTTAAAACAATAGTTGTCCCATGCTCCAAGCATGTACACTATGTTTTCTAAACACTAGTCATGCCATACACCAAGTATGCATACTATGTTTGTCTATGATCATTACTTTGTAAAATAGATCAATTGAACATCACTCCAATGATCCTCTTTTCACAGTCCCAAATCCTTACTGCAAATGCAAGAATTCCAAATTCATGCCATTTACTGAAATCTGTTAGATTCTAAACTTATATGCATTGATCCTCTTAATGATTATGCACAAAGTCAGAAAGACTTGACAACAATCATTACAGAGCATTCCAAAGGAGATCAACTCCTTCGAAACATCCTTCTTTCATTAAGTTTCCTAATCTTACACAGATTGAATAATTTCTAACTTTGAAACATTTCCATATTCCATTTTGACTATCACTTCTGAACAAGAGTTGCCTCCTTACAGATTATGTCAATATGGTCCTTCCAGAATTAACATTATACTTCCAACTGTCCTTGAGCAACCAATCTTTGGTAAACCTTAGATTGTCCTCGACAATTGCTTAATCATTTTAGTCATATCCAATTCTAGACCTTTTCCCTTCATAATGCCCCAGGCATTTGGAAAATTTTAGAAGGGATGAATATAGCACATGTAATCGATCCTATATCCGAAACATATGGGACACGATTCATGATGTCTCACAAAAAGACTAAACCAGTCTTTTGCTATAATATTTCCATTTCAATTTGCCAAGTTCTCAAAATTCAGATTATGAAAAGGGATGCCGTAATCATAATCGAATTTTAGAACGCAAATAATGGACCCATATATAGAATTTCCTTATGTTGAGCCATTCCAACATGAAATTCATATATATATCCTTGATTAAATACGATTAAAATCTCAATCTAAGCTTTTAGAATTGAAATGAAGTATAATTTCCTCTCCCTTAATTATAGCAAAACAACTTTTTCAACCCCTGCAACCTCACGAATTGAAACTTTTGTTTTCTATAATTAACATTGTTAACTTGCAACCTTTGTCATAATTATCATGCTCCCACTAACATGATGATTATTAGCATAACACTTATGCTCCCACTAGCTTTGACATGTACTCAGAAATCAGCTGACTTTCTTACCAAAGTTCAGATTTCTGATACTAGATTGTTTTGATAAAACTTTATCAAAATCATACACCTCTCTTAGATAGCTCACATGTGTGTCTAAACAATTTTAGAACTATGAAAAGGGATGCCGTAATCATAGTCTCAATTGTTTAGACCTTTGCCACTTCTCACAAGTCCATGTTAGTGTGCCGGTAAACCACACACGCTCCACTAACGACTTTGAGAATGCAAATATCACAATTGCTATCTAGCTAAAATCTACTTAGTGAAAGTGTTTCCTCACCATCATTTTCATGAATCGGAGAGAAACCTTATGACACTTAGATTTAATAGTGTATGTGTTCTTATCCATGTGAATTTGTCAAAACCATAATCACAAGACAAGGTTAGTGACAAATCCAAACTCATATTGATTAAACTTGTGCAATCTTAAATTCTTGCCATTTGGCAGCTCAGGTGCCTGCCATTGCTTCCAAGTAGTTGTGCAACCAATTGAGAACTCTCAGAACTCCTATGCAAAGCCAACTTGAATAGGCACAAAAATTTCAACACGATAGGTTATAAACCTCAAGTCGTGTGCTAGTGAAGGACTTTAGGTTTTATTCTTGATTAAGTCTTGAAACTTTCAAGAGCTTTAAGACTCCCACTGTCCTCTTGACATATAAGACTCCCTTGGTCAAATATTCAAGAGATAGTGCGGATTCTTTATCAAGACTAACACTTTACACAATTGGCCTAAGTTAGTATCTGTTTTATCCAAAACATCACAACTTACCAATTTCAAATGTACACCCCTCTTTAAGATATGTCACTCAAGTTACAATCTTGGAGTATAGCTCTAAGAATTGTTTTGGAACGAAGTATGACTCATCTTTTTGATTTAACCATTTCAACAATTCATGACTCCTCTTCTTAGTCATAAGAATGCACTAAGATGACTTTAGAGGACCAATTGTGATATGGTATCTTAATCATTAAGATGATCATAAACATGATACTAAAGTACTCTCCCATCTTTTCAGATTTGAGAAACTTTTATCTTTCTGCCATACTTTGATTCTTCTTATTCGTTTTGTCTCACATTGAAACTTCTCCAATGCTACAGACTTAAACTTATAAGTATAACCATATTTACTGAACTTAAGTAAATCATGACGAATAGTCTTCTTGATCTTTTGTGGTGGACTTGACCAGTGCACAAGAATGTGTACTCGATCCCTTAGTCCTTAACTTGACTCACACATCCATGTGAACAAGTCTTAATTTTCCAATGCTTGAAAATTCTCATTCATCATACTATTCAACTTGCATGATTCCAAGTTTCTATCCAACTGAAGCCTTGGGAATGAGAATCTTTCCTTATTTGGTAAATTATGACACTACCACAAACGAAAGAATCAAGTCCATTTTTCCAATATTGCTATCAATGGAATCTTATAAGCAACAACTTTTCACATATGCCATTGTAAGGATACTTAAAATAAATAAAATCAAAACCTTTTTCTTTTATTTTAAAACTTTGCGGAAAAACTTATCCTTACAATCCATATGAAAACCATGTTGTTATCTATTCCTAAGCAATATAAATATCATAACTCTTAAGTAATAGCCCAAAATTCTGATCACCGAACCATGCGATTGAAATCCATCTTCGCGATCAGAATCAGCATGTACTTAATAGAGTTAGACAATGGACTTTACCTGAAGTAGAGCCAAACTTATTGACTTTAACATCCTTAGGTAAATTTGGCAGCTTCGTAACCAATGCCCCTTCCTTTGGCAATAGTTACCTATGGACCCTTGATAATGGGACTATCTCAGACTTCGCCTCTCTCTTTACCATTGGGTCAACCGAGTTGACTATGGCCGATCCCTTTCCATTGGGAAGAGAGAGCTTTACTGGATATCCAATGTCATCATTGTCAATGTCCATAGCCTTTTAGGAAGTTGATCTTAGCAAATAGATAAGATCATTAAGGGTCTTGTCTTAGTCTGTTTCATAGGATTCCCAAAAGAACTCACTATGTGACTTAGAAAGTAGTTGAGCCACCAACTTTCTCAAGACTTTGACACCCAACTCTCCCGGCTTGTCAATATGTGACTACATCTCCAAGATGTGATCACACCTAGAACTTGCCTTGCCAATAGGGCTTGAGTGACCTTAAACTTTTTAGGAACTTGTGGGTTAGGGAGAATAATTGGAGGAGGTGAAAGAAGTATGATATCCATGGGACATCATCTTCATTTAGGAAAGCTTGTTTCAAGAGATTTGGGAAGATCATAAATGTCTACACCAGACATCTTTTTGGGAGATATTCAAGATAGTTGATTTAAAGTCCTTAATATGACACCCAATATGAAATATTAAGGCTAGGACCCAACAAACTATTTTATAACTTAGAAGAGGGATGCCGTAATCCAAGCTATAAAATATTTGAAGGTAGGTGAATGACGATTCACTAATTTCCACCATGAAAAACGAAATAATTTATTAGGTTTTAATTGGATTTGAAAGTCCTAGATCTTTGACATTCATTGAACTGTTCAAAGGCATGTTTCAATCTCGAGTGTGCCCTTCAGGTTTTGTGACTGGGATGTCGAGGATCACAAAACAAGGTGTGAATAACCATGCAAATATACTTGGTACCCTTAATATTTACCCCTTAATCAGTGTGCCGGTTAACCACACACGCTCCACCGATACTATGATAAATATTAAGTTACCCTTTGCCTACCTTGTTAAGTCCAGGTTAGTGTGCCGGTTAACCACACACGCTCCACTAACGACTTAAGCAAAGTGCAAAGTGTAATTTCATGGGTTAGCACCAAATTCACATTTTCCTAAGTAACTAAGATTGGGTATTAATAAGAGTTTAGTTACTTAGTATTTATCATTAATACTTTTAATGAAATTAGAATTATAGTCCTTGTCCTACCCGTTCGGCTAACGACCCTCCACCAGTCAAGGAAGCGGTGGGTGAGAGTGGACACCCATTAAACTGCCATTTTATAGGCAGTAACCTTATACCCCCCTTATAGACCGGCTTCATGAATGAGGCCTACTAACGGTAAGACTGACTTTACTCTTATACATATATATATAAATACTATTAACTTATAATATTATAAAGTATAAGGGTTGAATTTTAACTTTTAAAATTCTAAGGGCTAACTTGGAATTAAAGTATTCATAAGTGAAAACTTTTCAAATTCCAAAACTTGAGGGCAAGTTTTGAAACTATTCAAAACTAATTAATTCCATAACTTATGAGTTTAAAGTAGTTTTAATTAAAAAAAAAAAACTCTTCAAGTTCCATGACTTGAGGACAAGTTATGGAAGACTTTAAACTAATTAATAAAAAAAATAACTTTTTTTTATTGTAACTTATGGAACTAATTAAGGTTACACATTTTATCATTTAATGAAGTGAATCTTGAACCTCCATAACTTGAGGACAAGTTATGGAGTCATAAAACCATTTAATTAGAACTAGACTCTTCATTTTGTAACCTTTGCCAACTTTTATGAGTTTTATGATTCTTAAATATGACTTTTCATATAACTTACAAAAACACACTTTGGAATCAACTCTTAGAATAAAATGGATTGAAAACAACTATTTCACACAACTTTTCTATTAATCTAAGAACCTCATAAGAACAAGATAATTCAAATCATCAATCTTCAAGAAATTAGCATGAACATACAAACTAATACAAATCTTGAAATTATGACAATTATCTTAGAAATTGGATTAGCATGAACATTACCACATCAAAAACAAGTTTACAAAAACATCTTAGGGTAATGTTCCTAGTCCAATTCCAGCCAAAACAATCGAATATATGCATCCAACTCGATTTTTCAGCTACTTTTGCAAGTATAACAAGAAAACAAGCCTAGGCTTTGATACCACCATTGGGTTATGAGCATTCTAACACTCCTAAGTGTACATGCAACCCTAAATACCTTGGATCTATGTTTTTTCTATTATACATACAATTATGAACATCCAAGGTATTATCCTAATCTAGCATACAAAATAATAAATATAACAAGATAGAATACATACCTCTTTGATGTAGAATGTCTTCATGAAGCTTGAGTGCCTAGTGCCCCAAGTGTGACACCTCAAATGGTTCACACAACACCAAATACACTTGGAATAACTTGAGAGAAACTTGAACACTCCTTGAAATCGTCTAGCCCTCACACTCACACATTAGTGCACGATTTCTTGAGCCATGGGATTCTTTTATATGGTGGCTATTAGGGTTACACCATGTAACTCATAACTTTACCCATTCCTTATGCTCCATGGATTTTAACCTCCATGGAGTATCCATGGGTCACCCCATGGACTTAGTCCAACATAAGGAATCTTGGATCACAAGCCAACATATATAAGAATGAATGATTTACACAAT
Source organism: Lactuca virosa (assembly GCF_052849685.1). Lineage (NCBI taxonomy): Eukaryota > Viridiplantae > Streptophyta > Magnoliopsida > Asterales > Asteraceae > Lactuca > Lactuca virosa. Next base: position 58,905,370 of record NC_136430.1, on the reverse strand, counting down.
CAACCCATATATTTAATTAGTCTCCTTTTGATCACTTAATTAATTCCAAATTAATTCTTGATCAATACTAATTAAATAACCTTATTAATATATTAGAACTTATAATATATTAACCAACCTTAAGTGTTATTTCTCTCATTATAGTCAATCCAAATGCATGATGCCATGCAACCCAAATGGACCATGCCGGGTCGGGTCAAGTCTTACCAATTATAGTTATGGACTTAGACATTAATCCAACAATATGGGCCATTGGTCAACATGGTAGTTGTTTAAGGTGTCCATGGTTGACATATGGGCCATTGGTCAACATGGTAGTTGCTTAAGGTGTCCATGGTTGACATATGGATGACATATGGGCCATTGGTCAACATAGTTGTTTCTTATGGTTTACATGGATGACATATGGGCCATTGGTCAACATGTTAGTTGCTTATGGTGTCCATGGTTGACATATGGTTGGCATATGGGCCATTGGTCAACATGGTAGTTGCTTAAGGTGTCCATAGTTGACGTATGGATGACATATGGGCCATTTGTCAACATGGTTGTTGCTTATGGTGTACGTGGATGACATATGGGCCATTGGTCAACATGGTAGTTGCTTATGGTGTCCATGGTTGACATATGGGCCATTGGTCAACATGGTAGTTGCTTAAGGTGTCCATGGTTGACATATGGGCCATTGGTCAACATGGTAGTTGCTTAAGGTGTCCATGGTTGACATATGGATGACATATGGGCCATTGGTCAACATGGTTGTTGCTTATGGTGTAAATGGATGACATATGGTCCATTGGTCAACATGGTAGCTGCTTAAGGTGTCCATGGTTGACATATGGATGACATATGGGCCATTGGTCAACATGGTTGTTGCTTATGGTGTACATGGATGACATATGGGCCATTGGTCAACATGGTAGTTTTTTAAGGTGTCCATGGTTGACATATGGGCCATTGGTCAACATGGTAGTTGCTTAAGGTGTCCATGGTTGACATATGGATGACATATGGGCCATTGGTCAACATAGTTGTTTCTTATGGTGTACATGGATGACATATGGGCCATTGGTCAACATGGTAGTTGCTTATGGTGTCCATGGTTGACATATTGTTGGCATATGGGCCATTGGTCAACATGGTAGTTGCGTAAGGTGTCCATAGTTGACGTATGGATGACATATGGGCCATTTGTCAACATGGTTGTTGTTTATGGTGTACATGGATGACATATGGGCCATTGGTCAACTTGGTAGTTGGTTATGGTGTCCATGGTTGACATATGGGCCATTGGTCAACATGGTAGTTGCTTAAGGTGTCCATGGTTGACATATGGGCCATTGGTCAACATGGTAGTTGCTTAAGGTGTCCATGGTTGACATATGGATGACATATGGGCCATTGGTCAACATGGTTGTTGCTTATGGTGTAAATAGATGACATATGGTCCATTGGTCAACATGGTAGCTGCTTAAGGTGTCCATGGTTGACATATGGATGACATATGGGCCATTGGTCAACATGGTTGTTGCTTATGGTGTACATGGATGACATATAGGCCATTGGTGAAGATGGTAGTTGCTTATAGTGTCCATGGTTGACATATGGATGACATATGGGCCATTTGTCAACATGGTTGTTTCTTATGGTGTACATGGATGACATATGGGACATTGGTCAACATGGTAGTTGCTTAAGGTGTCCATGGTTGACATATGGATGACATATGGGCCATTGGTCAACATGGTTGTTGCTTATGCTGTACATGGATGACATATGGGCTATTGGTCAACATGGTAGTTGCTTATGGTGTCCATGGATGACATATGGGCCATTGGTCAACATGGTAGTTGCTTAAGATGTCCATGGTTGACATGTGGGCCATTAGTCAACATGGTAGTTGCTTAAGGTGTCCATGGTTGACATATGGTTGACAGATGGGCCATTGGTCAACATGGTAGTTGCTTATGGTGTACATGGATAACATATGGGCCATTGGTCAACATGGTAGTTTCTTATGGTGTACATGGAAGACATATGGGCCATTGGTCAACATGGTTGTTGCTTATGGTGTCCATGGATGACATATGGGCCATTGGTCAACATCGTAGTTGCTTAAGGTGTCCATGGTTAACATGTGGTTGATATATGGGCCATTGGTCAACATGCTAGTTGCTTAAGGTGTCCATGGTTGACATATGGATGACAGATGGGCCATTGGTCATCATGGTTGTTGCTTATGGTGTACATGGATGACATATGGGCCATTGGTCAACATGGTAGTTGCTTAAGGTGTCCATGGTTGACATATGGATGACATATGGGCCATTGGTCAACATGGTTGTTGCTTATGGTGTACATGGATGACATATGGGCCATTGGTCAACATGGTAGTTGCTTATGGTGTCCATGGTTGACATATGGGCCATTGGTCAACATGGTAGTTGCTTAAGGTGTCCATGGTTGACATATGGGCCATTGGTCAACATGTTAGTTGCTTAAGGTGTCCATGGTTGACATATGGTTGACATATGGGCCATTGGTCAACATGGTAGTTGCTTAAGGTGTCCATGGTTGACATATGGTTGACATATGGGCCATTGGTCAACATGGTAGTTGCTTATGGTGTACATGGATGACATATGGGCCATTGGTCAACATGGTAGTTGCTTATGGTGTACATGGATGACATATGGGCCATTGGTCAACATGTTTGTTGCTTATGGTGTCCATGGATGACATATGGGCCATTGGTCAACATGGTAGTTGCTTATGGTGTCCATGGTTGACATATGGTTGACATATGGGCCATTGGTCAACATTGTAGTTGCTTAATGTATCCATGGTTGACATATGGATGACATATGGTCCATTGGTCAACATGGCAGTTGCTTATGGTGTCCATGGTTGATATATGGAGGACATATGGGCCATTGGTCAACACATATCATTTGTGCCAGTCGACCGTCGAGCTACCGACGAGCGATTTTTACAACCTTGATTAATTAAAATAGAAATTGATTTTTCTTTTAAATATGAGTTTTTACAAAACTACCCTTACTAATTAAATACGAGTCATTGTATGTATTTGGATAATTTGGTCATTTTGTAATGGAACATCTTCTAGGCGCCATAATGTTTTCCGACGAAACACGTTTTTTCAGCTCTTCACTCTGAAATTCAGTCACTTTGAAACATCCCCAACTTAAAAATTCCGACAGACAAAAAACCCTAAAATCAATTTCGCAGAATCGTTATCTTAGCGAATGTTTACTATTATGGAAGCCAGTACTTCATCTAAGATTCAATCAAGAAATCAAACGAAATCGCTATCAGACATGCCATTTACAGTGATGGAGAAAATAATAGTCAACTTGGCAAAATTTTCAGCAGTCGAGGCTTTCAGGATGAAGAGTGTGTAAGTTTTTCCTTTGATCATTCTATTTCACATGTGTATTTGAGTTGTATTTACATTATCGAGCGAATATTGTGTTTCGTTTGCAGTTGCAGATTCTTCAACGAGGCAGGAACATACAGTTGTCAATAAATGCATAGAGATGAGAAACCCAAATATTCTATTCAGGAATGGATTGGTACGTTGTTGTATATATGCATAGTAGTAATTAATTTGTTACTTGTTTTGCATAACTTTAACTAGAAATTATGTGTTTAATGTTTTTTTCAGATGAAGTTATTTTTCTTAGAAGCTGAACATGAAGGGAAAACGATGCTTGAAGAAGCATCTGCATTGGGACATTTGGATTCAACATTTGTCCTGGGAATGATGCTGATGGTTGAAGGGAGACATAGGAAGCACGAAGCTTTGGACATGTTGAACAATGCTTACCGCAGAGCAAAAGGTAAGTGGAATCTTAGAGCAACTTGTTCTAATGTTCATCTCCACTTAAATAGGGAGGGGAGGAAACATGTACACTTCCATGGCTTCCATAGATCTTGTTCATTGCATAAGTCTGTAGGTAGTGTGTCAGACGCTTTTGTGAATGGATATAAATGGGTGTTTATGTGTGACATTTGTTTATGGGATGCTTGTTTCGTTAGGTTTTCTAGGGAGTTTGGTATAATTTATGAGTATTTTGTTGATATGTACTTTCATATTATGACAATTAATGCTATGTAGATTCTTTTGGTTTAATATAAGGGACTAAAAGAGTAAAAGTTTGGAATGATGTTTGAATGATGTTTAAATAATGTTTGAAATTTGAATAATGTATTTTGGACTTTTAATATTAGTGTTTATAATGTATTGTGATTATAGTTGTATGTAGCAAATGTTTGTTCTTTCCTACTATTAAATACATATAAAATACATTTGTAAAGGCATAAACTAACATGTATTTTATTTTGGACTTGGTAATTTGGTTTAATATCAACTAGTGGAGTACCCATGCTTTTCATAGGGTAAAATTGTAAAGGAATAAACATATGGACTAAAAGTGGCAACAAAGAAAAGGTGTTGTGGCTGAAATCAAAGTAAAAAAAGTTACTATAAAGATAGGGACTAAAAGTGGCAACAAAAGAAAAGTATTGTGTCTAAAATCTGATGTAAATAAGTTTACTATTAAAATTTTTCCACTTTTAATATGTATATTAGTACATGAATATATACTAGTAATTTGGTGAAATGTTAATATAAATGTATTACATTATGGATTATGATATATATGTTATTTTTGTCTTTTTCATTTTAACAATCAAAAGTCCAATATTACCTAGCTATAAAAGGCACAAATACCCTTAGTATTCACATATTTGGAATGATTTCAGGGGCAATTTGGTGTTTTTGCACTCTAAATTGTTAAGGCGCCATCATACATCTGACGTCAAGCCGACGTTCCAATTCTTCAACCATTCATAACATCTCAACTTTTCCGGATGATAAATCTGTATACAAACACTAAAACCCCCAAATCGTCTTAGAATAATCGTTCTCAAAAACGATTTTCTCCGATAATAGAGACTCCTGTACTCCTCTCGATCAAATCAGCATAAAGTAAGTTTTTTTTCCATACCTGTTACACTGTCTTTCATATTTATGCTTAATTTTTAAAAAAAGAAATTGAAATCAACTACTCCAATGTGTATTGTGTAAGTAGAATGTCGAATACTAGAAGTCGCCTTTCGTTAGATGATCTCCCACTGGAGCTTTTGAGTCGGATATTTGTAGTATTAGGGTCAGAATCTGCGAAAGACATCGTCTCTGCAAGACTTTGGTAATTATCAATAAACATCAACTAATGAATGTATATTTGATGAAATAAAACTTTATTTGTTTGTTATTTACTGTGTATTTAAATTTTTGAAGTTCAAAGAAGATGTATGAAGCAGGGGATGATCCTCAAGTGTACAGAACAACATGCATTGACATGTTTGAAGGAATGGGTCCTAAAACTCTGAAAGTTGATTCATTTTTATATGCACATGTGCATTGCATAATAACATTGAAGCCATGTATAGACAAGGAATTGTATGTGTAATTTCATTAATTATCTGTAATCTAAATATACCATTTATTAATATTTTGTGTCATAGATGTTATTTATTGATATTGTTATTCTGTCAACAGGATGAGTGCTTTTATTATGGCAATTTTGGATTTAGGATTGACTTTGTTGAGAAAAGCAGCAGATGAAGATCATCTTGAGGCAATTTATTTGCTTGGAATGATCTACATTTCAAGAGGGCCTCATCAATGTGATGAAGGTATGTATATATGGTATATATGTAAATTAAATTATATATATAGTTAATTAAGGCATGTTTGTAGTTTGGGGTTAGTATTTTGTTGTGTTGTGTTGTATAATATTTACTGTTTTATTGAAAAGGGTACATTGGATTAATTGATGTATATTTTAATGTGTAGGTTTACAATTACTTGATGTCTATTTTGGCTGGGCAGTTTCGGATGACGGGGAGTACATGGGTGTTGTTGATAGTGCCAAAGAGTTGTTGCGGGCTATTGATGTTGCTCATAGACTTACAACGAATAACATCACATTCCAATGTCAAGACCCACGTCATTCTGTTAAAGGTGCATTTGCAATAGGCCATGAAGAGGATGAGGATCGACAAAGATATTGCACGGTTTGTCGTTGGTATGTAGAGTATGGTAGGTTTTGTATATTTCTTAAAAATATTAATGGTTGATAATAGAATAGACATTGAATATTAGTGTTCTTATTGTATTGTATATGAAGTTGTATAGTACTACTATAATTTTATTTTGGTTCTGTTAAAAGGGCATTTTAGTCATTTTTGCTTGCTATGTTGTTTGAGTAGGATGAAGTATTTGTAAAACCCATGTTATTTTTGTGATGAAGTATAGTTAATGTAATTTAAAATAAGTTTGTAATGAATTCGTTATTAAGGAAAATAATCTACATAGATTATATATACTTTAACATGTCCGATTAATGTAATTAAAAATAACTTTGTAATGAATTCGTTGTTAATTATTCATTATAATACTATGTTTTCAATAAATTATACACAACTTGATTATCACAACTGGCTTAACCGCACCCTTTTCTAGCATAAGCTTAAGTTCGAGTCTGCTTGCCAGCAATATCTATTCATTTTTACATTTTTAGCCATTAGTTTATGCCACATATTACCGATTCAAAAACATTTCATTCAAACCATATCTTACAAAATCCAATGATCATAATAATAAATCATCCATAGTATAACAAAATTAATTAAGCATACAACATCCCAATAAATGCCGTTACAAATTAGCTACACGTTTTGTTCCATAGCAAAACAAGCAAACGAAATCATATTCCATAGCAGAATTTCCTAGAAAATACCTACGAATGATACTTCCATAGCAATTCAACTATGGAATTGGTTTCCGTCACAAACTTCGTTGCATATTAACCACGATGATGAATTCCATAGCAGCAGTACAACAGAAAATGATTTGGTAACAAATGTCGTTGGAAAATTGCTATGAATTTTTGTTCCATAGAACTATCGGTATCATAATACCAACGGATATGGAGTCGGTAGTATTTTCCCTAGCAACTCCCACTCTCGCTACCAGAAATAAAATCTGTAGACAATATGGTAGCAACATTGCTATGGAACGACATTCCATAGCACGATCCATTGCAGATTAACAACGAAAATACGTTCCATAGCAACCTTCCCTAGCAAAATCGTGTTTTTCTTGTAGTGAAATTATTAGGTTTTAATTGGTTTTGAAACTCCTAGATTCTTTGAGATTCATTGAACTTTTCAATGGCATGTTTCAATCTCGAGTGTGCCCTTCAAGTTTTGTGACTGGGATGCCGAGGATCACAAAACAAGGTGTGAAGTAACCATGCAAATTACTTGGTACTCTTAATGTTTATCACTCAATCGATGTGTCGGTTAACCACACGCGGTCTACCGACCTATGATAAACCTTAAGCCACCCTTTTCCTACCTTGTTAAGTCCAGGTTAGTGTGTCGGTTAACCACACACGCTCCACTAACGACTTAATCAAAGTGCAAAGTGTAATTTCATGGGTTAGCACCTTATTCACATTTTCCTAAAGTAACTAAGATTAGGAATTTATAAAACATTTAGTTACTTTACATTCATCATACTTTTAATGAGGATTAAAGTCATTCTCCTACCCGTTCGACTAACGACCCTCCACTAGTCAAGGAAGCGGTGGGTGAGAGTGGACACCCATTAAGCTGTCATTTTATAGGCAACAACCTTACACCCCCCTTATAGACCGGTTTCGTGAATGCAGCCTACTAACGGTAAAATGACTTTTTCTTATACATATATATATTATTAACTTATAATAGTATAAAGTATAAGGGTTGAATTTTAACTTTTAAAATTGTAGGCGTTGGAACTAAAGTTTACTAAAATGTGTGAGACTTTACATGTTCCAAAGCTTGAGGGGAAGTTTTGTAACTTTTAAAACTTTTCATCTTTCATAACTTATGAGTTAATGGTTTATTAAAATGAGAGACTTTTCATTTTATGTAACCTATGTGTTTCTTTAATGGACTTTAAAAGAGTGACTTTTGGTAATCCATAACTTGAGGACAAATTATGGATTCCATTAAAACACATAATGATCAAGAATTACACTAACAAGCAAGTTGCAAATAATTCCTATGATCTTCTAAACTCATAAGTGTATGAGTATTCATATCAACAATTTCAAGAATCATAAATAAACCATACAAAACTTGAAATTTTGATAATAGCCATTGAAAATGGATTAGCATAACCATTACACCATCCAAAACAAGTTTTATAAGACCAAAACAGTTTAGGGTAATGTTTCTAGTCCATTTCCAACAGCAAAACTCGAAAAAATACACTCTGGGCATTCTACTTATCGAGTGCATGAACCTACTCGACGAGTAGGATGATTTTACACATGGACTCGTCGAGTCCCCCCATGTACTCGGCGAGTTCATTCAGCAGAATGCATAATTTTTGACTTTTTTCAACAATTTGCATCAAGTATCAAGAAAACAAGCCTAGGCTCTGAAACCACTGATTGGTTATGAGCATTCTAACACTCCTATGGTGTACATGCAACCCTGGAAACCTTGGATCTAGGTTTTACTAAGATACATGCAAATTTTCTTTTCCAAGGTTCTTAACTTAACTAGCACGGCATGGGGAAATTTGAAACATAATAAGCTAGTAGAGTTACATACCTTTTAGTATTGGTTGATTGCTTGGAGTTTGAGAGCCTAGAACCAATAATGTGGATGCCTCAAATGGAAGTCACAAATCACTACAAACCTTGGAAACTTGAGAGAATAGTAGGATACTTCTAGAAATCGGCCACCCTTAGTTCTCACACAAAAACTAGTTCCATTTCAAGTGCCAAGGACTCCTTTATATAGTGTGGTGGATTAGGGTTACATTCATGTAAACCCTAATACCCATGACCTTTCATTTCCATGAGATCCATGGGTTAAAGCTCCATGGACTATCCATGGACTTTCCATGCAAGCCTAGCCCATTCTAAATAAGCACTAGCTCACACTATATAAATACAAGAGTCCATATTTAATTAGTCACCTTTTTTATCACCAAGTTAATTCTAAATTAATTCTAGATCAATACTAATTAAATAATATGATTTCATATTAATATATTAGAACTTATAATATATTAATAAATCATAACTTACACTATTCTCAAAAGGTTATCCATATAAATTGTTCGGGTGAAGTGCAACCCAAATGGACCATGCCGGGTCGGGTCAAGTACATCTCAAATATAGTTATGGACATAGACACCTTATCCAACACTTTGACCTTAAAAAAAATTGACTTTGACTTTAAAGTTTTACCTTTGACTTTAAACTTTGACTTTCTCGTTTAACTTTCAAATTTTCAAATTTAGCTTTTCGGTTTGACTTTTTAAGTTTTACTTTTAAGTTTGATTTTTTAAATATGACTTTTAAGGTTGACTTTTGAGTTTTTAGTCAAATGACATTTTTGGTAAACAATGAGTTCCTCAAACATTCCAGTCAATGAAGTTTCATTTTCTCAATCTTGTATTAAAACTGTCAAATATTTGCGTGATCAAATTGAGTTAATAAAGAGAGAGAACGAGGACTTAAAATATGAGAAGTATGAACTTAAGAGAGACCAGAGGCCATTAAAAGAGAAATTAGAGGCCAAGACTAGCGATTTTAGGAAGTTGCAGGAAGATTACAGGAATAAATGTGAAAATTACAATTACATAAAGAAACAACTTGTTGTTGTCACTGAGGAACTTAACACATTGAAGATACGTTTTGAAAATGCTGATTTTAACTTTAAAAAATTCGATGTGTCAAGTGAGAAAGTGGCAACAATATTTGAAAAACAAATGAAGTGGAAGGACCAAAAGCAAGTAGGAATAGGTTATGAGAGTGTCTCTCCTCCATATAATCACACGTATACTGTCACTCCTTTGACTCAGGAGGAGATTGATAGAGAACCATTTATGGTGTATGGAAGACCTGTTGTACCAGTGACTGAAAGTAGTACTAAGGAAAAAGATACTAACGTGTCTACTTCCCATGCAGATACATCTTTAAGTCAAGGAAAGCATGAGTCTGGAGAGAATGGTGCTAATGATAATTTTGTTTTGAAAAATGATGTTTCTGTTTCAGATAATATTGTTTCTAAAACTGATGATTTGATTGGTGATGATTATGTGTCTAATTATGATGCTTCAAATGTTTCTTGTGGTGATGTGTCTAATAATTTTGATGTTTCTGTTACTAGCACAGCCACTGCACCTACACCTGTCACACAACCTGAATCATGCACTTGTACATGTGGGAAGAGCAAGGGAGTCAATAAAACCACTAAACCAGAAAATAGCAGTACCAGTTTTTATTCTAAGAGACAAACATGCTTTAGCTGTGGCACTGCTGGTCATATTGCTCGCAATTGTCTAAATCGGGCATTTGTTCCTTTTCATACACACAGAAGAGAGAGCGAGTCGCAAGGAAGATCTCTCATGAGAAATTTCTCGAGACCTCGTTCTCGTGATGGTGATTGGAATGTTCATAAGGACAGAAAAAGGGATGAACTTAAAAGAAATAAACAGGTTTTTCATGCAAATACAACTGGTACTTTCACGAAACCGAACGTGGCTAAGCCAAGATCGGATTCGTCAAAGTCTTCGTCTGGGTCTACGGCTAATTTTATACGGAAACCCAAACGATCAAACCCAAAGAAAACTGTTTCAAAATCACCTATAAAAGTTATTAAACCTAACTACCAATGGGTGCCCAAGAATCTAAATGTCCAATCATCTCAATCTTCTGCTTGTGCATCTGGTGATAAATCAAATTCAAAAATTGAAAAAGGAAAATCCGCCGCCAACAAAGAAAAACCCAATGTTGTTATGACCTGGGTCCCTAAATCTAATTGATCTCACGCATTGTGCAGGAACAGCTGTGGAGGAATGTCGCCAGACCATGGTATGTCGACAATGGTTGTTCCCGACACATGACAGGAGACATCTCCCAACTGCACGTCATTCAGACTCTTAATGGGGGCTATGTTTCCTTCACGGGAGGAGATGGAGAGAAGATCACATAGAAAGGAATAGTTACAAATGGAGTGTTGAGTTTTGAGAACGTCACCTACGCTCCTGAGTTAAAGTATAGCTTGTTGAGTGTCTCACAGATCAGCTCATGGACTACGACTTGAATTTTCTTGAGACCCCTATTTTCTAAAAGTGCTACGTTTTGAAGACTGATTTTTGTTTTAGGTTAGTTTAAATTTGCGCATTTAATTTTCCTTCTCTCCTATGCACAAATTTAGGGGGATAAATAAAAACAAAACAAAAAGAAAATCAGAAATTCAAGAATTACAAAAATCAAAAAAAATTAGAAAATTAAAAAATAGCTGGTCTATAGGTGATGTGTTGGGAAGTGATATAATTATGTGATAACAGGCAATTTGAATCTGTGTATGGTACCAAAGTTGAATTGTCTAGGCTCTGTGTTCGATGCGTTGGTAGGCACGAAAGATTAATATGGACTTGACTAGGTACAGATGAACTTAAGGAATCTAGAGACTTGGCAAATCTTGACCTAGATAGATCCGTTTAGCCTGACAATACGACAATCAGATAGGTTGAGCAGGGAGATATACATGGGAATCTATGGATTACACTAAATAATCTGTATCTAGAACCGTGGTTTAACTTTTCCTCGATGTCCGGACTTTGTCCTTAAGTCCGGTATTGACGGGGCGATTGGGGAATTCCGATAAATTAGGTCTGTAGAAGGTTATTTTCTTGCTTTCTTTCTGTTAGTCATATGTTGCCTCCTCTGCGTGATTGAAATACATCCGACCTGGACTGCAACATATGCAATTCTATTTCTCTGCATCTTCTATCAATGCAATTCTTCATGTCTGTTAGCCATATGTTGTCTCCTTTGCGTTATTAACAATCCGACCTGGAACACAACATATGCACCATTCTACTTCTAAATCCCTCCAAACTTTAGTTAATCATATGTTTCACCCTTTGTGTGATTGGAAGAGATTCGACCTGGGTGTACAGCATATGCATTCTGAATCTGTCTTCTCCCATAATAATTGTCTGCTCATCTAAAGTAAGGAGTATTTTGGAAGTACCTGATTATTGGGGTATATCAGGAAGCGGGAAACATGTTCTAGTACATTTAAAATTGAACAATTAATAGGTTGTCTGTAGATCTCGCTGCTCAATTTAGGTGGACAACAATATCCTTGGTCGTCGTCAGATGAATGGTCCTTAGGATTTTTATCTAGGAACATAAGGTCACTGTGTCTTGTCACTTGTAGTATGTCCTAATTTTCTCACAATCTTTCGTGTTTAAGTGGACCACAATACCGGCGATTGACCAGATCTATTCATGAAGAGGGAGTTATCGATAAACGGATTAAGGCTGTCTAATAACTTTGATCCCAATCTCACAAAATACTATTAGCATTGGTAAAAGAGAAATTAGTGTTAATTCATTTAAATTTAAATTTTATTTCCTTTTATTTTTATTTTTATTTTTATTTTTTATTTTATTAAAATCAAAAATTAAAATATATATATATATATATATATATATATATATATATATATATATATATATATATATATATATATATAAGTTTAGTTTAAATTTTTAGATTTTATTTTATTTTATTTTTATTTTAAATTTTTAAGTCTTCAAAATGTCTATTTTAATTTTTTTTGGATGTATTGGGTTTGCAACTCATGGGTTTTGAGCAGGATAATGATATAAGGTTAAGTAGTGAAGACCTCGATGCTTTCTTTGACAATGTCCATGATGTTGTGCAACATGCAACGGAGACAAAAGGAGTTAGTTGTGTTCTCAAAGTGACGTCTCCAACTTTTGATCAGATGGCCGACACCTTTCAACCGATATGGATACGACTTCAAGGATTCCTCCCCTTCCAGTTGTCACTCCAACTCCGGTGTCGTCTGAAAGTGATCTTGAATTGACACATGCCTCCCAACCTCTGTTCAAAAGAAGGCGAGCTGATCTGAGGCCGGGAGTGCTTATTTGAGATCAAGCCTAGCCAATGCAACCAGCAACTACAGTCGCCGCTACACCATCACAGTCAGCCCAAGTTGATATTCAGGAAGGTCCAAGCACTGTTTTTGAAACCGTGAGTTCTTTAGCTCCTAGGGATTCCTTCCCTCCAAGGCCTATGCATGACGCTGCCTCTAAGAGGTTCGCCAGGTTCTTGGAGGAACATGATGATGATCCTAATCCTCGCGGAAAAGGCATATCTATCGGGGAAGGCAGCTCAGCGGGAGCGGACCCATCTGTCCATAGATAAGAGAGGAGATCACTACTCTTAAATAGAAGATCATCGAGAAAGACGTTCTGATCGGAAACCTCGATATTCGAATTTCCGAGCTTAAAGAATAAAACTTTCAGACGTCTAAACAGATCTCCGATCTCCAACTTTATCTTGGAGCCCTAATCAGCAGACTACTTTAACTTGAAGAACAAGCTTATTGCAGAATTTGGTGACAAGTTCAAGACCACAGTCGAATATCCTAGCGCGACTACAGTGATCAAGTTTCGAGATAGCGATAGCGCTATTCGTCTTGTTGATGCTAAGAATCTTCTACGGTTCAAGAAGCGAGACATACATACCTTGGTGATGATGATCAAGAAGACCTGAGTTCATGCTAGTCCCAAACCAAGGGGGAGATTTTTAGGTCATAAATATGTGGTTTGGGCTAGGCAATTATCTATGTATAGGGTTTGCTTGTATGTTGTGTGTTTGCGGTTGTGTAGGTCTTCACGGCCGTGAACCTGTTCACGGTCGTGAACCATGTGTGCGGTTGGTCTGTCCCTATAAATAGGTGTGTGTCAGTTTTGTGTTAGGGACGTATCAGAGGTGTTTACGGTCATAGTGTGTGTTCTCAAGGTGTACCAGACGTTTCTTCTAATAGATGTGTGCATTGCTTGATAATCTTATTCTTGTTCTTCATTCTTGTTCTTAGTTTGTTTTGATCACTGGTTTGGATCATTGAATTGGGACTCTACAGGAACCAAGTTCTTATGGTAATCAAAGGTCGTAGGTTACCATACCTATCCTAGCGAGGACTTTCGAATGGTCTACTAGGGATCGTGCTCCCGGTGTCCTAGAAGTAGAGTTTATGGGCCTGAAGAGTTGGCACCATTGTCGCCAAAGTTGAGGTTGCGTGTGGTGTAGCTGACCTTATGAGTCTTAGGTTACTTTGGGAGTTCTCTTCCTATGGTGTTTCGAGCTAAAGATGGGTCAGCCTCGGCCAGTTCCTTGCCATTGGTTGAACAAGTCTCTGATTCGGGGTAGGGAGTATCGATCCTTAAGGATGGGTTAGTTTGACTTATCAGTAGTCAGTGGCACTATGGGCAATTCGCCTTTCCTCCTTATGATTCAAATAGGTGCTTCCCACGGTTAGAGGATTGGTTTGATGTTTCCCTTATTTATTATATCGTTCTTGTGATCAGACAGTATCTGTTTTTGTGGCCGTGCTAAGTGGTACCGGGGTTTTGGTTATTGGGATGGTTCCAAGAGTCGAGGTGATTCTAACTCTGCTTAACGTAAAGGGATTATGGGAATAACTGGGGAAGGTTGGAAGCCCTTCGGATTCCCTTGATGTCTTTTGTTTCTTGTTTTTAATCTTTATTGGGGCTAGGAAAGAGCGTGACATCTCTTACATAGGAGCTCATGGGTCTGAATGCTAGGGATTTGTTGTTACAGGTTGGAAGAGTTTTGTTATTCGGTTGCGTAAGACGAAAGTCTCTTTGCAGTGCTCGAAGTTTTTAAGGTGAGAATCAAGCCAGTCTGTGCCTATTGATGACGTTGGACTCCTTATTATAACAGATGTTACGTCAACTGGAAAGTAATGTTTGTTAGGAATGAGAGGGTGTTCTACATTCACGTTCTTATCACTACTATTCGTTTTTGTTGTTACTATTGAGTCTATTTTGTTCCTGCTTGTTGGGTGTTCTAGTAATGCGAGATCTCCGATATATAAAACGATGGAATTCATAATCTGAATTCTGCTAGGTTTTTCTATTATAAATGGGTGTGACCTAACCATACATAATTAGTATTTAAAAGATAATCGACTGCGTGGTTCTGCCCTAATCCAAAATCAGACCAGGACAGGGAATAAGGCGAGATCACACACTCTTAGTTTGTAGAATCCTAACGATATATGATACTAATGCTTATATGGAACCTTCATGGTCCATTCACAAGGATCTTTAGTTTCTCCGTGATTTACACGATTTGCTCGAATGAGGAAATTGTTTTTTATTATGTTTTCAATTGGCAAAACCTTTTTGTGAAAATTCGATGCATAAATTTTATTGTTCGAAACGTACCAAAATCTCGGTAGGGTTCCTTGTCGCCTCTTCTTGTCTAGTTGTCAACTCCTCCATCATTCATCTATGTTGGACAATCCCTCTTGAAATGTCCTACTGCACCACATTTGTGACATATTGGACCTATTCCGACCTTGGGAGTTGGAGTGATGTATTGGACCGGGGTTCTACAGTAACGGGCGAGGTGTCTCTTCTTGTTGCACCTATTGCAATATAATTCTCTGTAGACTCCGAGATGATGGTAATTGCACTTGTTGCAGTGTGGAAAGTTTCCAATATATGATTTTCTCGGCGTGGAAGGAGTAGGGTTGGTAGGGGTAGGGACTGCTCCAGTTTGTTGCCTTTTGGTAAGCCTCTGAGTCGAACTGCCTCCTTCTTCGTTCTTGAACTTTCGCTTTATGACCTTAGGTTTGGAGTTTAGGATATCTTGGTAAGTTGTCCTTCGTTGGTTTCCTTGGTTGTTGTTACGGTTGAAATTATCGACACCGCTTCCATTTTCGTTTGTGTTGTTGGCATTGAGGTATGCCACGACAGCTACCATGGCAGCCGTTACAGTGGTTTGGAAAGCGGCGGAGTCTATTCTGAGGATCGGTGCTTCGCCGGGGTGTTGGTTGTCCTGTGGCACGATGGGAAACAGGTTTGTGAGTAACTATGGTTATTTCTATTCATATCTTATCTATGATTATAGTTATGAACTTATGCATGTACGCATACAAATCACAAGTTTCGTTATACGTTTCTCGTTGTTTCGACCTACATCCCTATGATGTATTTATGATTGAGAGTAGAATTAAGCATCACACAAATGCTATGTTTGATCGGGATATTGTATAGCCACCTATACAATGATTGGATTTACATCACATGGGTTCTTGGAGGGCATACTTCTCTTGGCTTACGACTACTGGTTGCGGTTTAAGAAATTATAAACCTAGGGCGAGTAGTGTGGTGATTTTCTTATGCCGAAATGGCACACAAAGTGCTCGGCCATTTTACTCATTTCATGAGCGGCCCCTTCCGCTCTTTGTTCTGCTAAAGCTGTCCTGGTCTCAGTTGAAATCGGGTGTCGTCTCATGGTGGTTACTTCCTCCTTTATGGAGTGTACACGGTTCATATGGTTCTCCAGTTCTACTTGTTGGTTCCATAACGCTTTGGAATGGTGTTCTTGTTATTCGTGGGGAAGTCGGATTTACATTGTCGTATATCAAACTTCGCCTTCGGTATCCATTAGTCCACGATAGAGAGTCGTAACTGGGGGTCTAGACGAGTCACTTGTGGCCCAAATGGGGGTGGTGCTTGAATTGTGAGGGTGTTGGGTATCGGAGCACGGTGCACGGTGCACGTCGATTGTGGATGGGATTGTCTTTTGTGGGAATGCATCCTGAACCTGGTAGGTCTCAATCACTAAGCTTGTCTTTGCGTGGGTATTGTTTTGTTACTAGGTACGTCTATTCCAGGGGCACTTATATTGGGTGTTTACGTATCTGGGAAGAGAGAGGTGAAAGGTTCTCTTGTCTACTCCCAATTGGGTAAAGCTCGCTAAGGGTTTCCTCGACGCTTTCATCCTTGCTTGGCTCCCAGTCGGAATCCTCCCTTTCATAATTCATCTCTTGGTATTCCTTAGGATTCCACCTCTGGGTTTTCCTCATGGACCTCTTTTGGTCCTTTCTTGACCCATCCGCAAGTTACCGCGACAGGGTGGTAGAGGTCTTTGTGAGGAATTTCAGCTATGTTGTTCGTGCGAGAATAGGGATATGAGAAATTAGGTGTGGGGGGTTTATGGTATCCTAAAATACTTCTATAGTATTTTAAACTTGATGTTCGATTCTGATGTTCTCTTGCATGTATAGTTGGTAGGTTTTAGGTTTGTTGCATGTGTGTGTTTTAGTTTATCATCTTTCGAAATTGTGTAAAATCGTTTTCTCCAGAAAATCCTATATTTTCTAGTATAAAATAGTCGTAAGTTCTGTTTCCAATTGAGTATACTTTCATGTGTGTGTTTTAGTTTATCGTTTTCGAAATCGTATAAAATCGTTTACTCCAAAAAATCCTATATTTTCTTATATACAAAATGGTGGTCTTAAAACCCTAAGATTGGTGAGGTGTGAGAAATCAACAGGAGATTGTGGACATTCCGCACAACGCAAGTCGACGATCAACACAACGAATGTGGACAATCACTACCATGCATAGGGACGGTCAACACAATGTGCCAATTTATTTGTAAGGTTTTCCTTACATAAATTTCTAAATGCATTATTATATTCTAATGAGCCGTTATAACCATACTAATATGACGGAGGCCTGTCTTGGCATTTCTCAGGCGCCCAAATTGATTAAAGACATTTGACACCCTAGACTGGCCGGTCTAGCTGTAGCGAACAGCGAAGGTGTGAGGTGTCAACCCCGTATTGAAAATGGCCCATTTCTTCTAAAATGTTCGTTTTAGACTTACATTTATGAAAGTATTCAAAAACGCCCTTGTTTATCCAAAAATTTCATTTTTGGTCCTTTAAAAATTGAGATGTTCAATAATTCTTCAATTTTATTCCATTTTCCAAAGTGGTCCTTATATATATATATATATATATATATATATATATATATATATATATATATATATATATATATATATATATGGCCGAAAATGGCCCCCAAAATATCATTAATACCCCAATTTAACCATTTCCAAAATATTATGTTTACCAACTTGTTTAAACAATTTTTGAAGTAAAACCTTATGGTTCTTGATATAACAATTTATGATTTATATTTCATAAACATATTAGTTTTTGTTTCTAGCATCTACTTTGTGATATATAGTTCAAAACCTTGAGACTTGCTAAAAAAATCTCGAGTTCTTGAACCAGTATATAGAGTTCATAACTTTAAGCACATAAATCATAATATACATGTATAAACAAGTAATTATACTAAATTTCACAAGACCCTTGACTTGTATTGTCCCCCAAAAACAATGAAAACTCAAAAGATAGGGGTATGAAGCTCACCTTGGTTTGATTTGGTGGGTGATTTGGTTACATGATGAGAGGTTTTAAGTCCTAACACTTGAAGAGTTTGATAACTCTTTGAACCTTGGAGCTTCCTAAAACTATTAACACATAACTTCATGTGTAACTATGAGGAGTTTAAACAAGATAATATGGAGAATTACTAACCAAGCTTTGAAATACTTACAAGGATTTAGGAAATTGCTTGAAGAGAATGAGACTTGGAGCTTGCATACGTTAGAGAGTAGTTTAAGACTTCATAGAATGTGAAATGAGTTTTTTTTGGTGGGATGAGAAATGGGTTTACGCTCATAAGGGAAGGATAGGAGGATGATTTGATAGTTGCTTGGTTTACTGATGGATAATGCATGAATTACTGAGATTTGTATTGGAAATAACCATTTACAGCTCATAGTCCGTAAACACCCTTGAATTGGAAAGGAGTTCACGGTCTAATTGAGTTTTCACTAGGGTTTACGGCAAATTGATGTTCCACCATGGTGTTCACGGCCAAAGGTGCTCATGTGAAGGGGTTTACGACCAAAGTGGCTCATTGAAAGTAGTTCACGGCCAAGATTCCTCCCTTTGAAGGTGTTCACGGCCTAAGTGCCTCCTTGGTAGTAGTTCACGGTCATGGATACTTCTTAAGGTGTTCATGGTCTTAGGTGGGTCCTATGGAAGTGTTTATGGCCTTAGCTAATAGTAAACTCAAATATATTGTCCTTATAATTCAAGTGTTTAAAACCGTGACATATTACAAGCTCTTGTGTCTACACCATGTGATCTTTGTTTGATTGCATTGTAGATTGAATTCCCAATTTATTTGCACCACTTTGTCTTGCTTAACTTGTTTATTTTTCTAAGAGATTACCTTATGTGCGACTTTCAAAGTGTATACTTCCTTATATATATGCACTTATGCTCTCATGGTTTTCAAGGTTCTTATTGTAATAGGGTTACAATTTAGACCTTGCCTGGTCGAAATAGTTTGGGTTGTCACATTTTAAGCCTAGGGTTTGGGTTTTGAACCCATTTTTGTAACATCCCAAAAATTTCAATAAAATTTAAACCTTTCAAAACAACACTTTTTCTAAAGAAGCTTTTACAAAACCATTGTTTCCAAAACTTTATTTAAAATCTAATTCATTTTCAATACAGTTTTCAAAACATTCACATTATCAGAATTTCTCAGAAATCATAAGTCTGGAAACGCGATGATGTGTACGGTCACGCCTTGACCTTGACACGATCCACTGATTTAACATCCCAAAATTTAGGACCAAAAAATTCATTTTTAAATATGTTATTATAAAACCAACAGTATAAAAACATCCATAGTAATATCTTATGTCAAAACCAAAGTGCCAATAATCAAAACATATTATCATAAAACAATATCCGAGTGTAATCCCAAAGATCTCATGTGCAGAAAATCATAATGCGATGCGATGCGATCGAGCCAAATCCTTTCCTTTGAAAACGAATTACCTGAAACCAAAACTATAATCCGTAAGCACGAAGCTTAGTGAGTTCACCCATCATACCACATACCATACAACATATATATTGCCAAGCATATCTGGGTGCTGGCCTCCCCTTCGGTCTCTTTCAACCGGATAACTGCCTAGCATATCTGGGTGCTGGCCTCCCTTCGGTCTCTTTCAATCAGATAACTGCCTAGCATATCTAGGTGCTGGCCTCCCCTTCGGTCTCTTTCAACCGGATAAATGCCTAGCATATCTGGGTGCTGGCCTCCCCTTCGGTCTGTTTCAACCGGATAACTGCCTAGCATATCTGGGTGCTGGCCTCCCATTCGGTCTATTTCAACCGGATAACAGGGACTATTTCACCCCTACCACTACGACATAATAACATATCATAACATACATGAATATACTGTCATGCATATCTGGGTGCCCAACCTACCCCTTCGGTCTCTATCAACCGGATACTGGGTCTATTTCACCCCTACCACTACCACACAATAACATAGTACATAAGCAATAAATTACAACAGATAGTGGCACACCAGACAATTATCACAAAGACAATCATCTCTACTATAAACACCTACTAGTGGGTCGACATTGGTGCCTTAGACCCACTGCTACTAGAAGACAACGCGCCTCGACTACTGAAGTGTGACAACCATCAAATTTCGGTCAAGTCAAAGTCAAACAAAGTCAACAAGTTAAACCGGTTAACTCCATTAACCCTTGTATGTTAGGGTTTACGTTATGTAATCACTGTACAATTCGCTATTTTAATGAGAAAACATCATTTGGAAAGTTCATGTGTTTGATATTCCTTAGCCTTAACAGTGCTAAACAACGAACCAAAGCGATAAAACACTATTGCCCAATCATCGGGATTGTGTAGGACACTAAATCATGGCTTAACGGGGTCTATGGACCTTGCGTTGCGAAGCCGGACACTCAAAAAGATCACAAACGAAACCTCTCTCAATCTCATTCAAACCCTACTCAAGATTACTTGACGCTAATAGGATCAAAACTCATACACTACGATATAAATTGACGTTAATAGCAACATACTATAGTACAACGTTATAACTATAATCAAATTAAATTATGATACCATATTAAAATCAAATCAAAGTATAATGCTCTAATTAAATTTAAAAGAATCAAACTTGAATGCTATAATTAAACTTCAAATCAAAGTAGATTGTTATAATCAAATAATAACTCATTTTTTATAAAACTCCATTTTTATAAACTTTACATTAAATTTTATAAAACTCTATTTTTATAAACTTTACATTAAATTTTATAAAACTCTTATATTAATTATGTAAAAGATGCTTGTGTTAGTGGGAAATTATGAAGACCACGAAAAGCAAAAAGATTATTCTCATGGTCTCCCACTCACACCTCTCATCCACTTTCCTTTCCTTTTTCTCCCAACACATTATTCTCTTCACCACTTAAACCTTCTCTATTCTTTCTCTCACTCTCAATCTCGAAATTCATCCAAGAAATACTCATATTCCAGCCAAGAACAATCTATTATACTCAAATCTTCATCCCTCTTGAAGCATTCATCAACGTATGTTGTTAAAAGTTTCAAATTCATACAAGAAACAAATTAAATCCACCAAAATATCTAAACCTCATTTTATGCATAAACCTGATTTTTCTTAGAATCCCATCAATAAAATAAGAAGTTCTGGAAATTTTCAGAAAATAACTTATTTTTATTGAATTACTATAATTATTGCAATAAAGTAGGGCAATAATTCACATAAAATACTTTTTGCATTCAATAAATTCTGAGAAAATTCTGGGATGACCAATATATTGATTAAACATAATTTATGAAGTTTCATGCATTTATATTACAGTTTACTATTATTTATGATTTTATTGATTAATTAATAATGAAATATATAAAAAATACTTCCCATAGTCACAAATATCCGAAACTTATACACTGGGCTCTATATCATGTTATAAAACTATGGTTAATTTTACAGAATTTTTGGGAATCATTTATTATTTTTCCCGAATTTTGTTGTTGTTTAATCATTAAAGTATTAAATAAATACTAAAACAGTTCAGAAAAATATAAAAATTTTACAGTAATTAATATTGTATGAAATAATGATTTCCTAATAATTTCATAATTTTTCAATACTGTGTACTATTTAAAACCATTTTCCTAAGTATTTAAGCATGTAAAAATGCATTTTAATGATTATTTCATATAAATAATTGTTAAAATCTGTAAATAATTATAATTGGGCAAATTATTATTTTAATAAGAAATTATTAAAATCTGGCCTAAATTGAAAATATAAATTAATTATGCAAAGTAATTAATTCATTTAACAAATGAATACCTTAATATTATAATCAAAATGAATTATTGTTAATTCATCTAATATAAGAATATGTGTCTAATTATTTGTATTAGTACTCTATTCTCGTTTAGCAGTTCCTAAACCAAAACTATTAATTATATTAGGTTCTACGCCATTTTGACCCGAACCGTCTATCGTACGACACACGCATTTCGTTTTGGGACTAATTTGAGTAATCTACCCCATATTTTATAATTTTCAATACTTTTGGGGTGTATCATGTGGTTCTAATATGTTCCAACTTCATTTTATTGTTTTATCACAATTGAGACATTGTTGGGACATTTATACGTGAGTCATTAATTGTATAACTATTGTTTGTTTACGCTACATGTACTTGTAGTGCATTACCATTTTTAGTCTAATCTCCATGACTATGCCCGTATTCTTGAGGTACGTTATGGACAATAATAGCGCTATTGGGTTGACCACCCCGCCTTGGGACGCTAAGGTGATTGATCGCACGTGGTTGAGTGTGTATGATGATTAGATGCTCCATCCTATATATATTTATATATATACATATGTATATATAGGGTGAGGACTTATTGTTGTTGTTATCATTTGTTAATCAATTTTTGATTTATAAACCGTTATCTCAAATACAATTGTTTGCCGACTTCAAAAGAAAACAAATTTCCAATTATAAAGGTTTCAACTTCATAATTTTCTCTACTAAAATTAGATTACTCACCAACTCTCGTAGTTGACCTGTTTTTACCCATGATGCAGATTTGAAGAATGAAGTTGATGAAAAATAGGTTGTGCCTTAGAAATCCACAAGACTATTTAAATTTGATGTAATAAATGTTGTTCGTATTTGGATTTGTATTTGTATGTTGTGGATCTTGTTTGCATACTTAGTACTTAATTGAATCTAATCATATTATAACATAGTTGTCATGAGACTTTGAACAATATATCACGCCTCGATCGATTCCGACAAGGATCGGGGTGTGACAGATTGGTATCAGAGCCCTTGACTATAGGGAATTAGGTTAATTGCCTTGACCTAGTCTATAGCCTCTAGGGTCCTCTCGTATGCTAGTTTATAAAATGCACACACAACTGCATGCAATTCACACTTAGAAAATCCTAGGAATACCTTTGTGTGTTAATTGCTCCCTTATGTGCATACGTATTACTCCTGACACTTATATGTGTGCATACACTTGTGAATATTCTCCACTTTCTCTGAAAATCACACACATACTCAAGTTGTTTAACAAAATGTATATACATATATGTATTCCTTAGAGCTTATAGGAAATTCAAAGTCATCCACTCTAGTTGGGTAGGATCATAGTAATGGACGCGTAGTAACTGGAAGGGGGAGGTGCCGGTAGCCCGAAAGTCCTGACTAGGTAAGCATTCGTATACATCCCAATCAACCGAGGGACCAGTTTGCTTATCTGGGGACCAAAGGCGAGAGTTCCCAAACCTATAGGCCAAAGCGCGTCATTCACATTACTTTTGAGCCATCAAAATACCCGACCTTATCAAACGTATCCGAAAGGATACACTCCAAAATGGCCAACTCATTGGACTATTAAGTTTCCTAATGGGCCTAGAAGTGGGAAAGAAATGTGAAAACTTAGTTTTGTGGGGGCCCACGCAAGTGCTACATGTTTCACATTTAGTAACCATGGAAAGCCCAAAAGGTGCCCAACACTCCTAACCATGGCCCAACAAGTGTTTTACAATTATTTTACCCAACAATGTCTAAAAAAAAACTTTATTTCCCTAATCAATTTACAAATAACTCACAAGTCCATATGCGTGTTTCTCATAGTTGACATGTTCCTTGTTTGGTTGTGGACTTAGGGTAGACTCATTAGGATCAA
This sequence comes from Lactuca virosa, assembly GCF_052849685.1. NCBI lineage: Eukaryota > Viridiplantae > Streptophyta > Magnoliopsida > Asterales > Asteraceae > Lactuca > Lactuca virosa. Next base: position 58,881,243 of record NC_136430.1, on the reverse strand, counting down.
CAGTCTAATAAAATTTTAATTACACATAACTGGGGGCATGTCGAGTTAATCTTAGGAGTGGATCAGACATGGAACAAATCACAATATTATAATCAAGTTATTCCTACTAAATTCATAAGTCTATTTATATAGACCTCTGGTATAGAGTCGTCAGCGTAGTCGTGTCGGCAATCTAGAATATAGCTAAATACATAATACAAACTATAATACCCAAATTATACAAAATTTTCTGCATTAAAAATCAATAGACAAACACAATGAAACTAAAAAGGGTATCAATCTATCAAGAGAAAAACACATACAATGTAGATTAAAATCCACTAATTATAACAAAATGGCTAAAAGAAAAGGTAAGGACTAAGGATTGTTAAGTCCTCTCTTCTTATAAATAGCTTTGAAGCAAGCTTGCCTAAGCTTCTTTGTTCTTTCTGTCAATTCCATACCTGGCAATTTCTCCATCATCTTCTTGTGCCCTGCTAACGTCTCTACCTCCTCCTTTAATCCCAACTCCTAGTTTTTTTAGGTAGATGCAATATATTTTTCGTGTGAGTTCATAAAATTTACATTGAGTTAAGTTTATGTAAATATAAATCAGAAATCGTAGTAAAACAATTGATTCGATGTGGCATATGCCTAGGGCCTATGTTTATGTTATAAAGAAACTAATAATTAAAATTTTAGAAAATACCAAAACTACTTTGGTTACCAAGTGCATGCATACATGCATGAGTAATGTATAGAAGGTTATTATCGTAGTTTACCTTGGCATTTTGAATGAGGGATTGAAGGCTCTTAAGTTTTCTATGAGGCCATCTGTTTATGTTTAGCTCTCTGCATCTTTTCTTCAACAATGTTAACCCTATCCCGAGTTCCTTTGCTGCCATGATTATCGGCATCTCAAAGTACTTCGCTATCTCTTCAAACTCCAATGGTCTCAATCTCTTTGCCACCTTCCGGCCACCGTGATCAGTGGTGGCAGCACTAGAGCTACCTGTAGCCTCACCACCGGATTTACAGTCTTCACTGAAACTAACCAATGGTAAATTACCATCCTCCCAACAATCCCATAAGCTTATGTCTTTAAGGGGATCCAAATCGTGAAACTCATTTCTAGAAATGATGTTTTGATCTTTGTTAAGTACTGTGGAAACGTTCTGATCGAGCACTTCATGCAATTTTTCCGACAACTCGTAATCATGATGGTCGAGCATGTCACCACTGCAAAAATCCAAAAAAAAAAAAAAAAAAAAACTCAAGATAGTCAAATCCAACACGATGAAAGACTCTTTTTGATCACTACAAATCCAAACCATGTTTTGATCAATATAGACAAAATCACTTTTCTGTGCGAAAGATGGGGTAATGAGTGACGTTTATATATACCTGAAAAGATCTTGATGATCAAAGTACTGAAACCAATCGAGGTCATCTATGGGGTTTTGATGATCTGCAGGTGGATCCATTTGTGAGGGAGAAGTTAAAAGTTGCGGTAAGAATGTGATGATTTATATAAGTGAAGTGGGAGAAGTAATTAATAACAAATAAAGAGGAAATGAATATATATGGTCTTTGAACTGTAACCTTCTTCTTCAATTCACACACATATACGTATATGTTGCCGCAAATTATGACTTATGTGTCATGAATTTAATACATCACATGCCTACTGCATATTCTTGACTTTGAAGCTACGTACCAGTTTCAAATTTCCCCAGTAGCACACTTTTCATTAGAAAGTACTCCAAGTCTTCACACATGAACCAGTTAGAAAGTACTCCAAGTCTTCACACACGAACCAATTGGAAAGTACTCCAAGTCTTCACACATGCAAATTATGACTTGTGTGTCGCTATAGGTAACTAATAAAACTTTATTTTTAACCCCTTAAATATCAGTACAAGCTTCTAACCTCGACGTTTAAATTCTAAATTTCTTTTTATTACTAAAACTAGCATCGATTCAAGTATATAAACCATGAATCTTGAGAACACGGCAAAACCCAAATAAGTCTTATCATCTATGTAAAAAAAAACTCAGGGTTTTTACTAGTAAATCTATCAGTGGCGGAGCCTGAACAATTAACTTGGGGGGGGGGGGGCGAAAATATTATAAACTGAAATTAACATTAAAAAAAAGATTGTTTTCAACAAATAAACACCAAAAACACCTAGAAAAAGAATTACAACTCAGCCCGACAGCCTTTAATGTCTTTAAAAACAGATTATGAATGATATATTAGTAAGCAGACAACAATTTCTCTTTCAATGTTTTCATCTTTCCCATGATTATATCTAGAAAAATCAAAATGAAGGAACAATTGATTCAATCAAAAAAATCAAAAATCAAAATTTGAACAATAACCAATAACTCATTTAACAATAACCAAATCAATCTTTGTTTTCACTTTTCAGTTTTGTTTGAAGCTGCCTAGCTGTTAAGCATAACCAAATCAATAACGAAATCTAAAAATAAAAAAAAATCAAACTAAAAACAGCAGCAACAATACAAGACCCAACACCAACAATAACTAAATCTATAAGTTCATAACTTATCAATCAAATTGGCAAATCGCCAAATCGCAAATGACAGCCAAATTAAAAAGAAACTCAGTAAGACAGTAGTAACGCATAAATAGGCAACAGATTGACAGAAAACAGCAGCAGCAGTGCAATACGCCAACACCAACAATCAACAATCTTACAATCAGAAAAGAAAGAACAGCTGAACAAGATTTGGGTCTCGGGATTACATACCTGATTTCTGTGAAGTGAGAATGGGGACTTGGGCACTTGGCGATGGCGATTGGCGAGAGTGAGACCAGGCGACTGACTTGGCGAGACAGCGACAAACGAACAGCAGGCGAGATAGGCAGCGAATTGGGAAAATGGGGATGAATCGATTTTGATTTCTTGATACCGCTTGGTCGCTTGGAGAATTGGGAGTATTGGACTATTCTGATTAGGAATCGGGAGGGGCCAAAGCCCAAGTTTGAAGATAGCAGGCTTATAACTATTTTATTTTGAACTACAATTCCTACTTCTAGCCCAATAATACTACTCCCCTGGAATCTATGAGGGCTAGTGTAAACATTATGGTCATATATCATTAAGATTCTATGGACTTAGAATGTGTGATTCCGCCTCATTCCCTGTTCCTTGTTTGGTTGTGGGCTTAAGGCGGGGTCACCCATCCAAAATGCCCTTGCAATCTTAATGATATACGACTAGTTTACGTCAATCGACTATAAAAGAACTTGTAGGACTTATAATGCAAATTTCGTCAAAATTTGTTGAAACATTCGTAATGATGGAACTCGCTAACTACGTTATAAAATATTCATAGTGGTAATACCAAGGATAAAACAGGGAGTATAAAAGCACACATAGAATACTCTATCATCCCAAAATAATAAACTCCTTTTAAATTGACTCAGTTCAAGTTACAATAAGAAATTTCCAAGGTCGTCATGTGACATCAGGAGGGTTGTTCCTCACCATAATCAATTTCTTGTACTACGAAACGTTTTCCACATCTTTTTCCAAACTCTTGAAGTCCCAGTCAAAATGCAAATTTCGGGACGAAATTCCCTCTAATGGGGGGATGATGTGACAACCATCAAATTTCGGTCAAGTCAAAGTCAAACAAAGTCAACAAGTTAAACCGGTCAACTCCATTAACCCTTGTATGTTAGGGTTTACGTTATGTAATCACTGTACAATTCGCTATTTTAATGAGAAAACATCATTTGGAAAGTTCATGTGTTTGATATTCCTTACCCTTAACAGTGCTAAACAACGAACCAAAGCGATAAAACACTATTGCCCAATCATCGGGATTGTGTAGGACACTAAATCATGTCTTAACGGGGTCTATGGACCTTGCGTTGCGAAGCCGGACACTCAAAAAGATCACAAACGAAACCTCTCTCAATCTCATTCAAACCCTACTCAAGATTACTTGACGCTAATAGGATCAAAACTCATACACTACGATATAAATTGACGTTAATAGCAACATAGTATAGTACAACGTTATAACTATAATCAAATTAAATTATGATACCATATTAAAATCAAATCAAAGTATAATGCTCTAATTAAATTTAAAAGAATCAAACTTGAATGCTATAATTAAACTTCAAATCAAAGTAGATTGTTATAATTAAATAATAACTCATCTTTTATAAAACTCCATTTTTATAAACTTTACATTAAATTTTATAAAACTCTATTTTTATAAACTTTACATTAAATTTTATAAAACTCTTATATTAATTATGTAAAAGATGCTTGTGTTAGTGGGAAATTATGAAGACCACCAAAAGCAAAAAGATTATTCCCATGGTCTCCCACTCACACCTCCCATCCACTTTCCTTTCCTTTTTCTCCCAACACATTATTCTCTTCACCACTTAAACCTTCTCTATTCTTTCTCTCACTCTCAATCTCAAAATTCAACCAAGAAATACTCATATTCCAGCCAAGAACAATCTATTATACTCAAATCTTCATCCCTCTTGAAGCATTCATCAAGGTATGTTGTTAAAAGTTTAAAATTCATACAAGAAACAAATTAAATCCACCAAAATATCTAAAACTCATTTTATGCATAAACCTGATTTTTCTCAGAATCCCATCAATAAAATAAGAAGTTCTGGAAATTTTCAGAAAATAACTTATTTTTATTGAATTACTATAATTATTGCAATAAAGTAGGGCAATAATTCACATAAAATACTTTTTGCATTCAATAAATTCTGAGAAAATTCTGGGATGACCAATATATTGATTAAACATAATTTATGAAGTTTCATGCATTTATATTACTGTTTACTATTATTTATGATTTTATTGATTAATTAATAATGAAATATATAAAAAATACTTCTCATAGTCACAAATATCCGAAACTTATACAAGGGGCTCTATATCATGTTATAAAACTATGGATAATTTTACAGAATTTTTGGGAATCATTTATTATTTTTCCCGAATTTTGTTGTTGTTTAATCATTAAAGTATTAAATAAATACTAAAACAGTTCAGAAAAATATAAAAATTTTACAGTAATTAATATTGTATGAAATAATGATTTCCTAATAATTTCATAATTTTTCAATACTGTGTACTATTTAAAACCATTTTCCTAAGTATTTAAGCATGTAAAAATGCATTTTAATGATTATTTCATATAAATAATTGTTAAAATCTGTAAATAATTATAATTGAGCAAATTATTATTTTAATAAGAAATTATTAAAATCTGGCCTAAATTGAAAATATAAATTAATTATGCAAAGTAATTAATTCATTTAACAAATGAATACCTTAATATTATAATCAAAATGAATTATTGTTAATTCATCTAATATAAGAATATGTGTCTAATTATTTGTATTAGTACTCTATTCTCGTTTAGCAGTTCCTAAACCAAAACTATTAATTATATTAGGTTCTACGTCATTTTGACCCGAACCGTCTATCGTACGACACACGCATTTCGTTTTGGGCCTAATGTGAGTAATCTACCCCATATTTTATAATTTTCAATACTTTTGGGGTGTATCATGTGGTTCTAATATGTTCCAACTTCATTTTATTGTTTTATCACAATTGAGACATTGTTGGGACATTTATACGTGAGTCATTAATTGTATAACTATTGTTTGTTTACGCTACATGTACTTGTAGTGCATTACCATTTTTAGTCTAATCTCCATGACTATGCCCGTATTCTTGAGGTACGTTATGGACAATAATAGCGCTATTGGGTTGACCACCCCGCCTTGGGACGCTAAGGTGATTGATCGCACGTGGTTGAGTGTGTATGATGATTAGATGCTCCATCCTATATATATTTATATATATACATATGTATATATAGGGTGAGGACTTATTGTTGTTGTTATCATTTGTTAATCAATTTTTGATTTATAAACCGTTATCTCAAATACAATTGTTTGCCGACTTCAAAAGAAAACAAATTTCCAATTATAAAGGTTTCAACTTCATAATTTTCTCTACTAAAATTAGATTACTCACCAACTCTCGTAGTTGACCTGTTTTTACCCATGATGCAGATTTGAAGAATGAAGTTGATGAAAAATAGGCTGTGCCTTAGAAATCCACAAGACTATTTAAATTTGATGTAATAAATGTTGTTCGTATTTGGATTTGTATTTGTATGTTGTGGATCTTGTTTGCATACTTAGTACTTAATTGAATCTAATCATATTATAACATAGTTGTCATGAGACTTTGAACAATATATCACGCCTCGATCGATTCTGACAAGGATCGGGGTGTGACAGATTGGTATCAGAGCCCTTGACTATAGGGAATTAGGTTAATTGCCTTGACCTAGTCTATAGCCTCTAGGGTCCTCTCGTATGCTAGTTTATAAAATGCACACACAACTGCATGCAATTCACACTTAGAAAATCCTAGGAATACCTTTGTGTGTTAATTGCTCCCTTATGTGCATACGTATTACTCCTGACACTTATATGTGTGCATACACTTGTGAATATTCTCCACTTTCTCTGAAAATCACACACATACTCAAGTTGTTTAACAAAATGTATATACATATATGTATTCCTTAGAGCTCATAGGAAATTCAAAGTCATCCACTCTAGTTGGGTAGGATCATAGTAATGGACGCGTAGTAACTGGAAGGGGGAGGTGCCGGTAGCCCGAAAGTCCTGACTAGGTAAGCATTCGTATACATCCCAATCAACCGAGGGACCAGTTTGCTTATCCGGGGACCAAAGGCGAGAGTTCCCAAACCTATAGGCCAAAGCGCGTCATTCACATTACTTTTGAGCCATCAAAATACCCGACCTTATCAAACGTATCCGAAAGGATACACTCCAAAATGGCCAACTCATTGGACTATTAAGTTCCCCAATGGGCCTAGAAGTGGGAAAGAAATGTGAAAACTTAGTTTTGTGGGGGCCCACGCAAGTGCTACATGTTTCACATTTAGTAACCATGGAAAGCCCAAAAGGTGCCCAACACTCCTAACCATGGCCCAACAAGTGTTTTACAATTATTTTACCCAACAATGTCTAAAAAAAAACTTTATTTCCCTAATCAATTTACAAATAACTCACAAGTCCATATGCGTGTTTCTCATAGTTGATATGTTCCTTGTTTGGTTGTGGACTTAGGGTAGACTCATTAGGATCAACAGTCTAATAAAATTTTAATTACACATAACTGGGGGCATGTCGAGTGAATCTTAGGAGTGGATCAGACATGGAACAAATCACAATATTATAATCAAGTTATTCCTACTAAATTCATAAGTCTATTTATATAGACCTCTGGTATAGAGTCGTCAGCGTAGTCGTGTCGGCAATCTAGAATATAGCTAAATACATAATACAAACTATAATACCCAAATTATACAAAATTTTCTGCATTAAAAATCAATAGACAAACACAATGAAACTAAAAAGGGTATCAATCTATCAAGAGAAAAACACATACAATGTATATTAAAATCCACTAATTATAACAAAATGGCTAAAAGAAAAGGTAAGGACTAAGGATTGTTAAGTCCTCTCTTCTTATAAATAGCTTTGAAGCAAGCTTGCCTAAGCTTCTTTGTTCTTTCTGTCAATTCCATACCTGACAATTTCTCCATCATCTTCTTGTGCCCTGCTAACGTCTCTACCTCCTCCTTTAATCCCAACTCCTAGTTTTTTTAGGTAGATGCAATATATTTTTCGTGTGAGTTCATAAAATTTACAATGAGTTAAGTTTATGTAAATATAAATCAGAAATCGTAGTAAAACAATTGATTCGATGTGGCATATGCCTAGGGCCTATGTTTATGTTATAAAGAAACTAATAATTAAAATTTTAGAAAATACCAAAACTACTTTGGTTACCAAGTGCATGCATACATGCATGAGTAATGTATAGAAGGTTATTATCGTAGTTTACCTTGGCATTTTGAATGAGGGATTGAAGGCTCTTAAGTTTTCTATGAGGCCATCTGTTTATGTTTAGCTCTCTGCATCTTTTCTTCAACAATGTTAACCCTATCCCGAGTTCCTTTGCTGCCATGATTATCGGCATCTCAAAGTACTTCGCTATCTCTTCAAACTCCAATGGTCTCAATCTCTTTGCCACCTTCCGGCCACCGTGATCAGTGGTGGCAGCACTAGAACTACCTATAGCCTCACCACCGGATTTACAGTCTTCACTGAAACTAACCAATGGTAAATTACCATCCTCCCAACAATCCCATAAGCTTATGTCTTTAAGGGGATCCAAATCGTGAAACTCATTTCTAGAAATGATGTTTTGATCTTTGTTAAGTACTGTGGAAACGTTCTGATCGAGCACTTCATGCAATTTTTCCGACAACTCGTAATCATGATGGTCGAGCATGTCACCACCGCAAAAATCCAAAAAAAAAAAAAAAAAAAAAAAAACTCAAGATAATCAAATCCAACACGATGAAAGACTCTTTTTGATCACTACAAATCCAAACCATGTTTTGATCAATATAGACAAAATCACTTTTCTGTGCGAAAGATGGGGTAATGAGTGACGTTTATATATACCTGAAAAGATCTTGATGATCAAAGTACTGAAACCAATCGAGGTCATCTATGGGGTTTTGATGATCTGCAGGTGGATCCATTTGTGAGGGAGAAGTTAAAAGTTGCGGTAAGAATGTGATGATTTATATAAGTGAAGTGGGAGAAGTAATTAATAACAAATAAAGAGGAAATGAATATATATGGTCTTTGAACTGTAACCTTCTTCTTCAATTCACACACATATACGTATATGTTGCCGCAAATTATGACTTATGTGTCATGCATTTAATACATCACATGCCTACTGCATATTCTTGACTTTGAAGCTACGTACCAGTTTCAAATTTCCCCAGTAGCACACTTTTCATTAGAAAGTACTCCAAGTCTTCACACATGAACCAGTTAGAAAGTACTCCAAGTCTTCACACACGAACCAATTAGAAAGTACTCCAAGTCTTCACACATGCAAATTATGACTTGTGTGTCGCTATAGGTAACTAATAAAACTTTATTTTTAACCCCTTAAATATCAGTACAAGCTTCTAACCTCGACGTTTAAATTCTAAATTTCTTTTTATTACTAAAACTAGCATCGATTCAAGTATATAAACCATGAATCTTGAGAACACGGCAAAACCCAAATAAGTCTTATCATCTATGTAAAAAAAAAACTCAGGGTTTTTACTAGTAAATCTATCAGTGGAGGAGCTTGAACAATTAACTTGGGGGGGGGGGGGCGAAAATATTATAAACTGAAATTAACATTAAAAAAAAGATTGTTTTCAACAAATAAACACCAAAAACACCTAGAAAAAGAATTACAACTCAGCCCGACAGCCTTTAATGTCTTTAAAAACAGATTATGAATGATATATTAGTAAGCAGACAACAATTTCTCTTTCAATGTTTTCATCTTTCCCATGATTATATCTAGAAAAATCAAAATGAAGGAACAATTGATTCAATCAAAAAAATCAAAAATCAAAATTTGAACAATAACCAATAACTCATTTAACAATAACCAAATCAATCTTTGTTTTCACTTTTCAGTTTTGTTTGAAGCTGCCTAGCTGTTAAGCATAACCAAATCAATAACGAAATCTAAAAATAAAAAAAAATCAAACTAAAAACAGCAGCAACAGTACAAGACCCAACACCAACAATAACTAAATCTATAAGTTCATAACTTATAAATCAAATTGGCAAATCGCCAAATCGCAAATGACAGCCAAATTAAAAAGAAACTCAGTAAGACAGTAGTAACGCATAAATAGGCAACAGATTGACAGAAAACAGCAGCAGCCGTGCAATACGCCAACACCAACAATCAACAATCTTACAATCAGAAAAGAAAGAACAGCTGAACAAGATTTGGGTCTCGGGATTACATACCTGATTTCTGTGAAGTGAGAATGGGGACTTGGGCACTTGGCGATGGCGATTGGCGAGAGTGAGACCAGGCGACTGACTTGGCGAGACAGCGACAAACGAACAGCAGGCGAGATAGGCAGCGAATTGGGAAAATGGGGATGAATCGATTTTGATTTCTTGATACCGCTTGGTCGCTTGGAGAATTGGGAGTATTGGACTATTCTGATTAGGAATCGGGAGGGGCCAAAGCCCAAGTTTGAAGATAGCAGGCTTATAACTATTTTATTTTGAACTACAATTCCTACTTCTAGCCCAATAATACTACTCCCCTGGAATCTATGAGGGCTAGTGTAAACATTATGGTCATATATCATTAAGATTCTATGGACTTAGAATGTGTGATTCCGCCTCATTCCCTGTTCCTTGTTTGGTTGTGGGCTTAAGGCGGGGTCACCCATCCAAAATGCCCTTGCAATCTTAATGATATACGACTAGTTTACGTCAATCGACTATAAAAGAACTTGTAGGACTTATAATGCAAATTTCGTCAAAATTTGTTGAAACATTCGTAATGATGGAACTCGCTAACTACGTTATAAAATATTCATAGTGGTAATACCAAGGATAAAACAGGGAGTATAAAAGCACACATAGAATACTCTATCATCCCAAAAGAATAAACTCCTTTTAAATTGACTCAGTTCAAGTTACAATAAGAAATTTCCAAGGTCGTCATGTGACATCAGGAGGGTTGTTCCTCACCATAATCAATTTCTTGTACTACGAAACGTTTTCCACATCTTTTTCCAAACTCTTGAAGTCCCAGTCAAAATGCAAATTTCGGGACGAAATTCCCTCTAACGGGGGGATGATGTGACAACCATCAAATTTCGGTCAAGTCAAAGTCAAACAAAGTCAACAAGTTAAACCGGTCAACTCCATTAACCCTTGTATGTTAGGGTTTACGTTATGTAATCACTGTACAATTCGCTATTTTAATGAGAAAACATCATTTGGAAAGTTCATGTGTTTGATATTCCTTAGCCTTAACAGTGCTAAACAACGAACCAAAGCGATAAAACACTATTGCCCAATCATCGGGATTGTGTAGGACACTAAATCATGGCTTAACGGGGTCTATGGACCTTGCGTTGCGAAGCCGGACACTCAAAAAGATCACAAACGAAACCTCTCTCAATCTCATTCAAACCCTACTCAAGATTACTTGACGCTAATAGGATCAAAACTCATACACTACGATATAAATTGACGTTAATAGCAACATAGTATAGTACAACGTTATAACTATAATCAAATTAAATTATGATACCATATTAAAATCAAATCAAAGTATAATGCTCTAATTAAATTTAAAAGAATCAAACTTGAATGCTATAATTAAACTTCAAATCAAAGTAGATTGTTATAATCAAATAATAACTCATTTTTTATAAAACTCCATTTTTATAAACTTTACATTAAATTTTATAAAACTCTATTTTTATAAACTTTACATTAAATTTTATAAAACTCTTATATTAATTATGTAAAAGATGCTTGTGTTAGTGGGAAATTATGAAGACCACGAAAAGCAAAAAGATTATTCTCATGGTCTCCCACTCACACCTCTCATCCACTTTCCTTTCCTTTTTCTCCCAACACATTATTCTCTTCACCACTTAAACCTTCTCTATTCTTTCTCTCACTCTCAATCTCGAAATTCATCCAAGAAATACTCATATTCCAGCCAAGAACAATCTATTATACTCAAATCTTCATCCCTCTTGAAGCATTCATCAACGTATGTTGTTAAAAGTTTCAAATTCATACAAGAAACAAATTAAATCCACCAAAATATCTAAACCTCATTTTATGCATAAACCTGATTTTTCTTAGAATCTCATCAATAAAATAAGAAGTTCTGGAAATTTTCAGAAAATAACTTATTTTTATTGAATTACTATAATTATTGCAATAAAGTAGGGCAATAATTCACATAAAATACTTTTTGCATTCAATAAATTCTGAGAAAATTCTGGGATGACCAATATATTGATTAAACATAATTTATGAAGTTTCATGCATTTATATTACAGTTTACTATTATTTATGATTTTATTGATTAATTAATAATGAAATATATAAAAAATACTTCCCATAGTCACAAATATCCGAAACTTATACACTGGGCTCTATATCATGTTATAAAACTATGGTTAATTTTACAGAATTTTTGGGAATCATTTATTATTTTTCCCGAATTTTGTTGTTGTTTAATCATTAAAGTATTAAATAAATACTAAAACAGTTCAGAAAAATATAAAAATTTTACAGTAATTAATATTGTATGAAATAATGATTTCCTAATAATTTCATAATTTTTCAATACTGTGTACTATTTAAAACCATTTTCCTAAGTATTTAAGCATGTAAAAATGCATTTTAATGATTATTTCATATAAATAATTGTTAAAATCTGTAAATAATTATAATTGGGCAAATTATTATTTTAATAAGAAATTATTAAAATCTGGCCTAAATTGAAAATATAAATTAATTATGCAAAGTAATTAATTCATTTAACAAATGAATACCTTAATATTATAATCAAAATGAATTATTGTTAATTCATCTAATATAAGAATATGTGTCTAATTATTTGTATTAGTACTCTATTCTCGTTTAGCAGTTCCTAAACCAAAACTATTAATTATATTAGGTTCTACGCCATTTTGACCCGAACCGTCTATCGTACGACACACGCATTTCGTTTTGGGACTAATTTGAGTAATCTACCCCATATTTTATAATTTTCAATACTTTTGGGGTGTATCATGTGGTTCTAATATGTTCCAACTTCATTTTATTGTTTTATCACAATTGAGACATTGTTGGGACATTTATACGTGAGTCATTAATTGTATAACTATTGTTTGTTTACGCTACATGTACTTGTAGTGCATTACCATTTTTAGTCTAATCTCCATGACTATGCCCGTATTCTTGAGGTACGTTATGGACAATAATAGCGCTATTGGGTTGACCACCCCGCCTTGGGACGCTAAGGTGATTGATCGCACGTGGTTGAGTGTGTATGATGATTAGATGCTCCATCCTATATATATTTATATATATACATATGTATATATAGGGTGAGGACTTATTGTTGTTGTTATCATTTGTTAATCAATTTTTGATTTATAAACCGTTATCTCAAATACAATTGTTTGCCGACTTCAAAAGAAAACAAATTTCCAATTATAATGGTTTCAACTTCATAATTTTCTCTACTAAAATTAGATTACTCACCAACTCTCGTAGTTGACCTGTTTTTACCCATGATGCAGATTTGAAGAATGAAGTTGATGAAAAATAGGTTGTGCCTTAGAAATCCACAAGACTATTTAAATTTGATGTAATAAATGTTGTTCGTATTTGGATTTGTATTTGTATGTTGTGGATCTTGTTTGCATACTTAGTACTTAATTGAATCTAATCATATTATAACATAGTTGTCATGAGACTTTGAACAATATATCACGCCTCGATCGATTCCGACAAGGATCGGGGTGTGACATGAAGCTCGCTGCCCAACTTCATAGCTGTTGCCCTGACGGCTTCCCAAACTAACAATTACCAACACAAAATCCAATTAGCAACTAAGTTCTAAAACATGAACCATAATCCAAATTTTGGGGTAAAATGACCATTTTACCCCTGGACCAACAAGACCATAACTAAGGCCCAAAACTATATAATCCATAAAAACCCATCAATGACCTAATTTTCCAAATTGGGCCCAAACCCCTACGTGGGCCTTTCCCTAAATCCCATTTACTTCTCTGAATCAATGATTTTTCCGATGGCCCAAAGGTCCAAGCCCATTGGGCCCAATCAAGGCCTAACTACATTGGGCCCACTAAGGCCCAATTCATCATCCAAGGCCCATTAGGGCAAACCCAGCAAGGCAATCCCAACCAGAAGTTCATTACTCTAAAATCCTTAGTCCATTATGAGCCCAAACCAAAAGACAAGTCCAATACCAAGCTAGCCCACAATCAAAGAGTCCAAAACGTGCACAGGGGCTGCTCACGTCGTGAGCTCTTTATGCTCACGTTGCAAGGTCGTGGTTTCAGTCCAAAAACTTCCTCGAATCCGTGCTCACGTCGTGAGGCTTCATTCCTCACTTCGTCAGTCCAGATCCAACAAAAAATGAGCATTAAGCTCCTAATCCATTAAGCATTAACATGGGACAGTCTAGAGGGTCTTCCCTTACCCCAAGGACTATAAAAATCGAATCTTTTCAGTCACATATGTCCAATATATGACTTAAACACCAACTTGGTCAAAATGAAGGAAAAAGGACCAAGACTCAAACTTGGAGTCCAAAACCATGACCAAAGTCCAGATCTAGAACATATAAGACTTAAGATGTCATCATAATCCATAAAGTTGCCAACTTTATGAACTCCATGCATGCTAACCAACATTACAAGCCATAAAATGCATGGAAACTTAGATCTTGCAAGCAAGGAAAGGAAAGGCATAAACTTGAGGACTTATAAAGGTCCAAAAGCTCCTGAAGTAGCTGATGATGAAACCCGGAAGCTAACCAACGCACCACCAATGATCTTCTTCTCCTTAATGAGCTTCAAATCCTCCAAAATCTCTTGAATCACACCAAAATGACCAAGAACTTCAATGGGGGCTAAGATTAGGGTTTCCATAGGTCTTGGGAGTGAAAGAGGCTGAGGAGGAGCAACCCTAATCATCTCATACCTTTAAATACCCGAAAATTAGGGTTTTAGAGCATCAGACGCTCCTCACGTCGTGAGCCCTTCATCTCACGTCGTGAGCCTTAAATGAACTTGGTCAACAAGTCAACGATCACTCACCCGAACTACTCCAACTTCAAACGACCATAACTTCTTCATTTCAACTCCGTTTTTGACGTTCTTTATATCCACGGAAAGGTGGAGAGAAGCTCTACACATCTATCAACTCATCCTCATCTCAAAGCCTTCCAAACGAAAATCCAAAATTCATAAAGAGCTCGAACTACCACTTTACCGATATGCCCCTTGGCTCCAATGTACAACTCAAACTCCCGGACTACCTCCAATACATTATTTGTACCCAAATGGGTCTAGATATATCTTTTCTAAAGGCCCTAAGCCTTATGATAACCTATCTTCAGGCCACATTCCTAAATTAGGAAAGCGATTCGGAACAGGGCGTTACAATTGAAGTACCTGAAACCATAAACCAAAATTGTAAGCACGAAGCTTAGTGAGTTCCCCCAAAGTACCGCCACAACACATAATCATAAACATAAATGCAAACAATAAGCATACAAAGCCTTCAACATGTTTGGACCGCTCACAGAACCTTCAACACGACTGGTACGCCACCTCGGGCCTTCAGCCTATCTGGACCGTTCTCCGGGCCTTCGGCTTGACTGGTACGCCCCGCTGGCCTTCAGCCTATCCGGGACGCCCTGGGTCTGTTGTCCTTCAGCACAAGCAGGACCGCCTCAACCCAACCACACACACAACCATGTCGACATACACATAACAGATAAGCAGGCATATAACACTACTCATGCACATGCGACCGTTAAACATATTGATGGGTTTTGAGCATTCTAACACTTCTTAAGTGTACATGCAACCCTAATAACCTTGGATCTATGTTTGTCTAATAATCATGCAAAGTTGAATTCCAAGGTTATATTCCTATCTAGCATACATGGGGAACATTTTTAACTTGAATGAAAGATAGAATAACTTACCTTGTTGTTGATTATGATCCTTGAAACCTTGTGAGCCTAGCACCCCAAGTGTGATGCCTCAAATGCTTCACACAACACCAAATGCTTTTGGAATGACTTTAGAGAGAATACCCACTTCTAAAATTGGCCTAGCCCTCTTGTTTCTTATGTGTAGCCAATTTTGGTGGAGAATGGGTTTCTTATATAGTGTTGACACATCTAGGGTTACACCATGTAAACCCTAATGTGTCATGACTCTTCATTTCCATGACCCATGGGTTTGTAACTCCCATGGAGCATCCATGGAGCATCCTATGGGTGGAACCCAACTTGATAATCCATGGAGCCTCTTAGCCCACTATATAAGATATGGAAGATTTACATAATCTACCCATATATTTAATTAGTTATCTTTTGATCACTTAATTAATTCTAAATTAATTCTTGATCAAACTAATTAAATAATATTATTAATATATTAGAACTTATAAAATATTAATAAACCATAAGTGTTATTTCTCTCATTTTAGTTTATCCAATTGCATGGTGCCATGCAACCCAAATGGACCATGCCGGGTCGGGTCAAGTACATACCATAAATAGTTATGGACTTAGACACCTTATCCAACAGTCTCCCACTTGGATAAGTCTAATAACTATAACTGCAATACTTCAGGAACCGATCGGCAATCGTAGCTCTTTCAAGGTCTCTGGGAACTGAGAAGATGATGATACGCCATTTAAGATAAGTGATCATATAATCCTCTGTTCTAGATATCAGCCGGACAAATACATGGAACAATGTCTTACTTATTGTCCAGCAGTTTGTTTCCCGATTTCCGATTTGTTTGACAAAGAACTTAATTGAACACATCAACTTAGTTCTGACCGGGCCCGATACATAGGTTAAAACAAAATCATCGAGGGGCCCAGATATCAGCTTCTAATCCAAGAAGGAACAGATAAACTTCGACTCATATGTTTGTTCTACCACTCATTGAATTATACACAAAAGCACGTTTTATAACATCGAGTTACCAATGCGTTAACGTACAATCAATGCATAACCAACTCATAAGTAACAAATCATATCTCTAGGTTTGAAGACTTATATGATATTACCGTCTCACGATCACTCGAGATAAATTCCATGAAGTGATTCCAGTGAGCGTGGGTTGAGTCCAATGCTCAGAACTTATGAGCACTCATGAGTGTTGTAGCCATGTCCAACAACTTAGACCTCTGCAACCAATCATGACAGTCTTGATTCATACCTACTTCCGACATATGACCGACTGTGGAGGTTCGAATAATATGATATACCAAACATAATTATTCTGGAAGTCAAAACATGCAAAAGAAATATAGTAAACGATCGACAAGAGATAGCAACACTTTACTCATAAATAAAACACCTTTTATTCATCATCTAATGTCAATTACACTTTACAAATTTCAAGGTTATCTAACTACTAAATCTAATATCATCCTTCAGCCCTATGCTCCGAGCATGCTGGAGATGCTTAACCCGAGTCAGTCCCTTCGTGAGGGGATCTGCTGGATTCTCATCCGATGATACCCTCTTTGCCACGAGGAGTCCTTCTTCTATTTGATGTCTGATGAAATGGTATTTTCTGTCGATGTGTCTGGATCTCCCGTGATCCCTTGGTTCCTTGGCTAAGGCAACTGCACTTTCACTATCACAGAAAATTTCCATTGGCTCTTTAATAGCTGGTACAACTCCAAGGTCTCCAATGAAGTTCTTCAGCCATATCGCCTCCTTTGCTGCCTCGCTAGCTGCTATATACTCTGATTCGCAAGTTGAATCAGCCACTGTCTCTTGCTTGGAACTCTTCCAAGAAATTGCTCCTCCATTTAAGGTAAAGACCCAGCCTGACTGAGAGCGGAAATTATCCCTATCAGTCTGAAAGCTAGCATCACTATACCCTACAACTCTCAAGTCTTCACTCCCACCGAGGGTAAGTACCCAGTCCTTAGTCCTCCGTAGGTACTTGAGGATATTCTTTACCGCAGTCCAGTGTGCCTTGCCAGGGTTCCCTTGATACCTGCTAACCATGCTCAAAGCAAAGGCTACATCAGGTCGAGTACACGTCATAGCATACATGATCGATCCTACAGCTGAAGCATAAGGTCTTCGACTCATTTATGCTATCTCAGCCTCAGTACTAGGGCTTTGTATCTTACTCAATCTGGCATTACTCTGGATGGGTAACTCTCCTTTCTTGGAGTCCTGCATGCCGAATCTCTTCAACACCTTATCCAAGTAAGTACACTGACTAAGTCCAATTAGTCTTTTACTCTGGTCCCTCAAGATCCTTATCCCTAGAATATAGGCAGCTTCTCCTAGGTCCTTTATAGAGAAACACTTCCCAAGCCAGGACTTAACTTCCTGCAGAGTTGGGATGTCATTTCCTATTAGTAGTATGTCACCCACATACAATACCAAAAAGCTAACTATACTCCCACTAGCCTTGACATATACACAAGATTCATCTTCACTCCTAGAAAAGCCAAATTCCTTGACTTTCTCATCAAAGCAAAGATTCCATCTGCGAGGTGCTTGCTTTAACCCATAAATGGATTTCTCAAGCTTACACACTCTATTAGGGTACTCTGTTTTGACAAAACCCTCTGGCTGACTCATGTAAACATCCTCAGCCAAATTTCCATTAAGGAAAGCGGTTTTGACATCCATTTGCCATATTTCATAGTCATGAAATGCGGCTATGGCTAACAGAACCCTAATAGACTTAATCTTGGCCACTGGAGAAAAGGTCTCATCATAATCAACTCCCGGAGTTTGTGAGAAACCCTTTGCAACCAGTCGTGCCTTATAAGTGTGTACATTACCATCCATGTTGGTCTTCTTCTTGAAGATCCATTTGCACCCTACAGTCTTACGACCTGGTACATTCTCAACCAAGTTCCAAACTTGATTGTCATACATGGACTGTATCTCGCTGTCCATTGCCTCTTTCCACTTGGCTGACTCAGGGCCTGCCATGGCTTCCGCGTAACTGTTAGGTTCATCCAGACCTATCAGTGTCTCATCACTGATAAGTGTATCACCTTTCGCAGTAATATGGAATCCATAGTAATGCTCAGGTGCATTCCTAACCCTTGTGGAATGCCTCAGAGGTACAGACTTGTCAATTGGCTCAACAGAAGTTTCCTCCTCAAGTTGAGTGCTAGGGTTTGAAGTTCCTTCACCACTTGACTCTTGAATTTCTTCAAGGTCAACTTGCCTCCCACTGTCTCCTTGGCTTATGAACTCTCTCTCTCTCGAAAGAAAGCCCTCCTAGCTACAAAGACCACATTCTCACTAGGTCTGTAGAAGAGGTAACCAAAGGATTTCTGTGGGTAGCCGATGAAAATACACCTCTCACTTCGAGGTTCGAGCTTATCATGAGTCTCGCGTCTCACGAAAGCCTCGCAACCCCAAATCTTAATGTGGTATAGTTTGGGTACTTTACCAGTCCACATCTCATGAGGAGTTTTGGCAACTTTCTTTGTGGGAACTAGATTAAGGATATGGGCGGCAGTCTCTAAGGCATACCCCCAAAATGAGATTGGTAGTGAAGCTCGACTCATCATGGAACGAACCATATCCAACAAGGTTCGATTACGCCTCTCAGCTACACCATTCAACTGCGGTGTCCTGGGAGGTGTCAATTGTGAGACAATCCCACATTCCCTAAGATAGTCGAGGAACTCTGAACTAAGATACTCACCACCTCGATCGGATCGAAGCATCTTAATGTTCCTGCCCAATTGATTCTCGACTTCCTGTTTAAACTCTTTAAACCTCTCAAAAGTCTCTGACTTATGCTTGATTAAGTAGACATATCCATATCTACTGTAATCATCAGTAAAAGTCAAATAATAACGATTAGCATCCCTTGTGGCATGTTTGAAGGGCCCACGCACATCCGTGTGTATAAGATCCAACAAACCTTCACCCCTCTCACAAGAACCTGTGAAGGGTGACTTTGTTATTTTTCCAAGTAAGCATGATTCACAACTATCATCTGACTTTAGGTCAAATGACTCCAATACTCCATCCTTTTGGAGTTGGCCTATGCGTTTCTTGCTTATATGTCCAAGACGACAATGCCATAATGATGCTTTATCCAAGTTATTATCATTAACAGAATCAATACACAATACATTATTTCCTAAGTTATCAACCACAGATACAGTTTCATACACACCATCACAAGGTAATGCTTTAAAATAAAGAACATTATTAAAGAAAGCATTAATCGAACCAACTTCATTATCAAATGAAAAGGTGAAACCTTGTTTACACAATGCATGAAAGGAAATAATATTTCTTGCCAGTTTTGGCGAATAACAACATTTATTCAAATCTAAACTAAACCCACTACTTAGCGATAAAGTATAAACTCCAATCTTGGTGACAGGTAAAGCTTTCCTATTCCCCATGATTAAGTTTATTCTTCCATGCTCCACATTCTCACTTCTTCTTAGTCCCTGCAAATCAGAACAGATATGAATACCACAACCGGTATCAAGGACCCAAGAGTTAGAATGAGGTGAGTTATTAGATAAGATAGTGTAAATACCTGCATGGTTGGGTTTAACTTTCCCATCCTTCACATCTTGCTGGTACTTTGGGCAGTTCCGCTTCCAATGTGACTTTTCATGGCAATAGAAGCATTCAGCCTCTTTAGGGTTAGAAGAAGGAGTGACAAAACCTTTCTTGGTTCCACTTGAAGAAGAGCCATCAAGGGTCCTAGCCTTGGTACCCTTCGAAGAGCTCTTCCTCTTCTTCCCTCTACCTTTCCCGATTTCCAAAACCGGGGCGGAGTTTGGAGTAGGAGTGTTAACAACCGACTTACCCTTAAGACCTGTTTCTACGGTCTTGAGGAGTCCCTGAAGTTTGTTGAGTGTGACCTCTTCCTTATTCATGTGATATGTCATGCGGAATTGATCATAGCACGATGGTAAGGAGTGCAAAATGATATCTATTGCAAGCTCTTCAGGGAAGTTCACATTAAGCTTCAGCAACCGATCCACATACCTTTGCATTTTCTGTATGTGGCTCGTGACGGATTCCCCGTCCTTCGTCATGGTTGTTATGATAGAGCATATGATTTCATACCTCTCTTGTCGTGCACTTTGATGGTATCTTTCCATCAGATCTTGGTGCATTTCAAAAGGGTAGAAGTCCTCATAGGACTTTTGGAGTTCCGCTGTCATGGTGGCCAACATGATGCATGCCACTTTTGTAGCATCCCTTTCATGTACCCGGAAGTCAGCGATCTCCTGGGGAGTTGCAGTGGTCTCATCAATCTCCTTAAACTCCTTGTCAAGGACATATTCTTTGTCCTCGTAGCGGGTAATCATCCTGATGTTTCTGATCCATTCATTGAAGTTGGATCCATCAAAAGTGACTTTCCCACACAAGTTCATAAGGGTAAAGGAGCCATTAGGATTAGAGCCAGAAGCAGCATTGTTTGAAGACATCTGAAAGAAGAGAACAAGATTAGTTTAGATATTAAGAGAGTCCTTAATAAAACACCCAAATGTAATATTAAGGCTAGGATCCAATCACAATATATTATAGCTTAGAAGAGGTATGCCGTAATCCAAGCTATAACATATTTGAAAGGTATGTGAATGACGATTCACCAATTTCCACCATGAAAAACGATATATAAATATTAGGTTTTTAATTGGTTCTTAGAAATTCCTAGATTCTTTTGAGATTCAATGAACTTTTCAAAGGCATGTTTCAATCTCGAGTGTGCCCTCCAAGTTTTGTGACTGGGATACCGAGGATCACAAAACGAGGTGTGAAGTAACCATGCAAATCACTTGGTACCCTCAAGGTTTATCACTCAATCGATGTGCCGGTAAACCACACACGCTCCACCGATGCTATGGTAAACCTTAAGTCACCCTTTACCTACCTTGTTAAATCCAAGTTAGTGTGCCGGTTAACCACACACGCTCCACCAACGACTTAAACAAAGTGTAAAGTGTAATTTCATGGATTAGCACCTTATTCACATTTTCCTAAAGTAACTAAGATTGGGCATTTAATAAAAGCATTTAGTTACTTTATAATATTCATCATACTTTTAATGAGAATTTATAAGTCCTTGTCTTACCCGTTCGGCTAACGACCCTCCACCGATCAAGGAAGCGGTGGGTGAGAGTGGACACCCATTAAGTTGCCATTTTATAGGCAACAACCTTATACCCCCCTTATAGACCGGCTTCGTGAATGAGGCGTACTAACGGTAAGACGACTTGTTGTTATACATATATATATATTAGTAACTTATAATATTATAAAGTATAAGGGTTGAATTTTAACTTTTAAAATTCTAAGGGTTGGAACTAAAGTTTTAATGAAGACTTTACATGTTCCAAAACATGAGGGCAAGTTTTGTAAACTTCCAAAACTTTTCATTTCTTATAACTTATGAATTAATTGAGTAATAAAAATGAAGACTCTTCATTTTTATAACTCTTGTGTTCTTTTAATGGCTTTAATAAAAGTGAGACTTTTGGTTTTCCATAACTTGAGGACAAGTTATGGACTCCATTAAAACACATTATGATCATGAATTAAACTACCATGAAGGTTACAAACAATTCCTATGATCATCTAATCTTCATAAGTTCAAGAACATGAATATGAACACTTTCAAGAATCAAAAATTACACTTAAAAAAAACTTGTAATTTAACGATTTTTTTTTCAAGCTGTTTACACACAAAAAAAAACAACAAACAAACCTAGGCTCTGATACCACTGATGGGTTTTGAGCATTCTAACACTTCCTAAGTGTACATGCAACCCTAATAACCTTGGATCTATGTTTGTCTAATAATCATGCAAAGTTGAATTCCAAGGTTATATTCCTATCTAGCATACATGGGGAAAATTTTTAACTTGAATGAAAGATAGAATAACTTACCTTGTTGTTGATTATGATCCGTGAAACCTTGTGAGCCTAGCACCCCAAGTGTGATGCCTCAAATGCTTCACACAACACCAAATGCTTTTGGAATGACTTTAGAGAGAATACCCACTTCTAAAATCGGCCTAGCCCTCTTGTTTCTTATGTGTAGCCAATTTTGGTGGAGAATGGGTTTCTTATATAGTGTTGACACATCTAGGGTTACACCATGTAAACCCTAATGTGTCATGACTCTTCATTTCCATGACCCATGGGTTTGTAACTCCCATGGAGCATCCATGGAGCATCCTATGGGTGGAACCCAACTTGATAATCCATGGAGCCTCTTAGCCCACTATATAAGATATGGAAGATTTACATAATCTACCCATATATTTAATTAGTTATCTTTTGATCACTTAATTAATTCTAAATTAATTCTTGATCAAACTAATTAAATAATATTATTAATATATTAGAACTTATAAAATATTAATAAACCATAAGTGTTATTTCTCTCATTTTAGTTTATCCAATTGCATGGTGCCATGCAACCCAAATGGACCATGCCGGGTCGGGTCAAGTACATACCAGAAATAGTTACGGACTTAGACACCTTATCCAACACATATAGCCATAACAGATAATAGGAAGATCTAACAGATCACATAACATAGCAACATCCTATCTACCAGGATATCGATCTAACAGATCACTACAATATATAAGCATACGATAAACCAGGATAACAATCCAAAAGGGTCGACATTGGTGCCTTCGACCCACAAATACAGTGAGGAAAACTCACCTCGAATGCAGACGCTCCCCGAAAGAAATCTCTAGCTGCTGCCCTGCCGGCTTCCCGAGCTATCAATACCAACAACACATCCAATTAGAAATTGGGTTCCAAGCTATAAACCAAAATCCTTACTTGGGGTAAAATGGTCATTTTACCCCTGACCCAATCATGAACCAAAACTGAGGCCCAAAACCAAAAGATCAACAAAAGGCCCACTAATGGCCTAAATTTCCAAATTGGGCCCAACCCCATATGGGCCTTATCCTTAGCCCATAGTTTTCCTTATTACAATTCAGATTACCTCAAGCACCCTTTGGGACAAACTTGGTCAAAGACATAAATCGAAAGTCAAAGTCAATGGTCCAAGTTGACCCAACTCGTCGAGTTGTCCTGCAACTCGTCGAGTTTCTCCATCAAACTACACAGATCGGTAAAAATCAAATCAACTCGCCGAGTTGACCCACCAACTCACCGAGTTCCTCTATCAATATGAAAATGTCGCGGAAAACCGAGCCAACTCACCGAGTTCACCCGAAACCCACCCCTTAACACATTAAGCACTTAATCCATGAGGACATGACTCCAAAACATAAATCTGACCCCCTTGAGCTGTAAAACCATGTAAAGTTGCCAACTTTACGTTCATGCATGTCTAAATGAAGCTCTTAAGCTTGGAATGGACTTAATAAATGACTTAATGCATGCATGACACCAAAATCCTCTTAAATTTTGCACCTTCAAGCTCAAGGGTACCAAAACCAACTCAGATCTGAAAGAACAACCCCTTAAATGACTTTTCTCCATCATCATCCCCAAAAGGAGGCCAAAACACAACAAAACCCAAACTAAGGAGATCTATTCATCCATAAGTGTGACAACCGTCAATTTCGGCCAAGTCAAAGTCAAAGTCAAAGTCAACAAGTCAAACCTGTCAAACTTAACTAGTACTTGTATGTTAAAAAGTTATTATACGTATAAAAAAAAGGTGCATTTATCTCGAAGACTCTATGTGTTAACAATGTAAAAACCCTAAAAAGGGAGTTAAACGCATCAAAACACGACTAAGGACCCTTTCGGGGACTTGAAACGACCATTAACGAAGCATAACGGGGTTCGCGAACCTTGCAGTTGCGAGATTATGCGATAATAATGGCTAAGGTGAAATCTCTCCCAAATCTCTCTAAGTATGTGGAATCTCTCCAAGTATGTGGAATCTCTCCCAAGTCTCTCTAAGTATGAGAAATCTCTCCAAGTATGTGAAATCTCTCCCAAATCTCTCTAAGTATGTGAAATCTCTCCAAGTATGTGAAATCTCTCCCAAAACTCTCTAAGTATGTGGAATCTCTCCAAGTATGTGAAATCTCTCCCAAATCTCTCTAAATATGCCAAATCTCTCCAAGTATGTGAAATCTCTCCCAAATCTCTCTAAATATGTGAAATCTCTCCAAGTATGTGAAATCTCTCCCAAATCTCTCCAAGTATGTGGAATCTCTCCCAAATGTCTCTAAGTATGTGAAATCTCTCCAAGTATGTGAAATCTCTCCCAAATCTCTCCAAATATGTGAAATCTCTCCCAAATCTCTCCAAGTATGTGAAATCTCTCCCAAATCTCTCCAAGTATGCCAAATCTCTCCAAGTATGTGAAATCTCTCCCAAATCTCTCCAAGTATGCCAAATCTCTCCAAGTATGTGAAATCTCCCAAATCTCTCCAAGTATGCCAAATCTCTCCAAGTATGTGAAATCTCTCCCAAATCTCTCTCAAAACCTCTTTTGATCTTTTTGTAATCAGTTGGGGCATCCCGACACTTAACTTGGTGAAAAACCATGCGAAATGGGAAGATACCTTGGAAAATAGCCTTTTAGGGCCGGAGTCCCTCTATAGGGGCCAAACCCTACTTGAACCGGAGTCCCTCTATAGGGACCAAACCTTACTTGGACCGGAGTCCCCTTGTGTAGCCATGCCATCGGACCACAATGACAAAGGAATGAGACTACTAAGGAGCAAGGCTGCTGAAGACCGCAGCCACCTAGCCGCAGCCGGACCGCAGCCAAGCCGAACGCAGCTAAGTCGACCGCAGCCAAGCGAACCGCAGCCAAGCAAGCGTAGCCTCCGAACCGCGGTTCTTCTTCCCTTCGGATCCACTTCAGTCCGGTTCCAAGATAGCCAAGATCCGGAATCAAGCCTGACTTCGGATTTTTCCCCTTTTTCACCCGGTTTTCGACCACGACTTCGTTTTAAGCCCGTTTTTCATGATTTTAACGTGAGATTTTCACCCAAATCCATATTTTACCATTTTAAAACCCCAAAACTCTTATTTTAATTATTTTTTTGTATTTATTAATTAAAAATTATTAGTTTATATTAAGAAGATATTTACCCCACAAGTGGGTCAAGTGTGCCCACTTGCCTTCCATGTGTCATCCTCTCAATAGTCCAACCCTATCATCTCAAGAAAGCTTCTTTCTCCAGCAAACCAAGGTAAACATCCCTTCAATCTGGCAACTTGCTCCAGCAACATTTACATAAAGAAATCCCTGGAGGATTTCTTGGTTCACTTTGATAAATCCTTCACTTTCACACTTCTCATATCATCTCAAGAAAGCTTCTTTCTCTCTACTTTCCACCACCTTGTGCAAGCGTTCTTGAGTTGCTACAGCACTTTTTGGTAAGTATTCCATCTAAAACTCAAGTGTCATTCCATAATTTCATAACACTCTTGGATCATTGACTCATATCTTAACACCAAAAATCGTTCTTAGGATCATCCAAACTCTCACGTGTTCATCAAGTGGTCTTGACTTGATACTCCTCGTCTTCGACCTTCCACTCTTCAAGTCATCACTCAAGGTGAGTTCATACCCCTATATTTTCTAGTTTTCTTCAGTTTTAAGGGGGGAAAACAAGTTAAAACACCAAAACATATTCAAAACTCAACTTGACAGCTTACAACAGAAAAGTTGTGACCTGTTCACGAACTGTTTTACCCAA
The DNA here is from genome assembly GCF_052849685.1 of Lactuca virosa. Classification (NCBI taxonomy): domain Eukaryota; kingdom Viridiplantae; phylum Streptophyta; class Magnoliopsida; order Asterales; family Asteraceae; genus Lactuca; species Lactuca virosa. The sequence continues at coordinate 58,854,801 of NC_136430.1, read as the reverse complement.
CTTAAACTTAATATCTTTCAAAACTGTATAATATGCAAATAGTTCAGGGTTTTACCTTTAAATGACTACTTGCACATCTCCATATGATTTTTCTACAATTTATGGTGATTTTTACAAAAACTGCCTATCATTTCATAAACGAATTCGGACCAGTCTGTGATTATGAACACTCTCACATAAGTTAGAGACTTCTAAAAATCATAATAAAAATTATGAATAAACTAGAAACATTTTCTAAGCTCTCAGAGTTTACGGAGTTAGTTTTTGACTTCGTATGATTTTTCTATGATAATTTCAAAACAGTACAGAAAGGATAAAAACTAGTTGCATAGTTTACCATATTAACAACACTTTGTATTATGTTGAGCAAAGTGCATAACAATAAGTTTCTCAATGTTTGGATGCATTCTTGTTAGTTTATCATCATAAACAGAAATTAGTCATTCATGTTATGGATTTTCCTCCATTCATTTCGAACACATCTAATAAACTACATTAAGTATAGTTTATGAATTTTCGATAAAAGCATACTACATGGAAAAGGTTTTACTCTCAAAACAAATGGGTTTTTCATATACTACTTGATAAACTATAATAGTAATAGTTTATGGATTCATATCACAAATGTATTTTCATAAAAGGTGATTTCACTTCCTCCACGGAAGAGGTTTCTTTCTCAAAACTATATGTAAACTAGTTAACGTAAGTTGTGAGACATTCTCCTTCGGGGTACTCTTAAGTACCACAGAAAATCCTGAATTAGTTATAACCATATTCTCTTGTAGGGAGAGCGTGATAATTGTGTATAGATCTATATTGGGATTGACAACCCACACCCATGCTGCTTGCATAAGTCCGATCGGCCGATCGGGGGTGACAAATGTCATTTCGATTCCGACATCTGAAGAACGTCGCAGCAGGTTATTCTGTCGTAGTATGGTTATAGCGACTCACATAGGGAGTTAACAATCTTTCAAGTTTACAGGAAAAATTCTACTTTGAAAAGGGGTTTTACTTCTAAATCAAACGAGTTTATGCCGATTTAAACTTGCATGAATTACTCTAAGTATGGAAAAATACTTGTAGATTCTCGGTCTTGACGCTTAAGGCTACATGACTTCTTTTTATAAGGAAAATATTGGATTTTCTTTGGAAACACATTCCCATTATGAATATTATAAGCACAAAACACACACATACTCTCTGTCTTAACAATTAAGACTACATGACTTTTATAAGGAAAATGTTGGATTTTCTTTGGAAACATATTTCTATCAAAACTACATTTCATCTAGAATTGTTAGACTTCAGCTATAATTGCTAAGTGTATATGCTAGAGTTATATAAGAATCTAGCCAAAATCGACCTAGAATTGGTGGGTCCGACTTACTTCATGTTCCTTGTTTGGTTGTGGACCTAGGGTAGACCCATTATATTCGACGGTTTATTTAAATTAAATTTTATATAACTTATATACACTGGGCGATTATAGAAGGAATCTACGGGTCTTTCTAGGGTACATTATTGCATAACATAGGAAAATATTAAATTTTCTAGAATCATATTCTATCGCTTTATTTAAGGAAAACGGTTTCTTTCTCAAACAAAACTCTTATGAACTCACCAACTTAATTGTTGACACTTTTTCAAACTACTTGTATTTCTCAGGAATTCAGTGAAACAGGAAATCAACCGCTTTTGAGGATGGGACGTTAAATCGTCAAACATTTCATTTTTGTCATCATGAGTGTAATTGATGGGAAACATGTAAACACATACTATTGTATAACTTTTTCAATTATATTTATGATGGTTGTATTTACTTTGGGCACTATTATACTCGTTGTTGTGATACTATACATGAAGTCCTCCACCCCCGGACGTTTCCGCTATCCTTGGTTTGGGGTGTGACAGATTGGTATCAGAGCATTGTTTATAGTGAACTAAGTATATCGAACCACACAAGATATACAAACTATAAATGCATTGGGACTTAAGTCTCTGATTTAAACATTTTCAAATAACTATACTTTTAGAAATAAATAATTTCTTGTTAAAAGTATGAGGGCATGCATACATACTAGTATAGTATCATATCTAGGACAACACAAAAGTTTAAAAAAAAATAGAAGAGTTGTGCAATGTGAATATGCCCTGGGATATGCAATCAAGTCTGGGAGGAATATAGCCTCATCAACTATATTCGTCCTAGAAGTGACTAGTATGTGCCGGGGGATAGTCATAGTGGACAACAAGTCTATCAACTTACCAACACCCATACCAGAAAATCGTTAACAACCAAACATAACATTTAAAATACTATAGGAGTATTTTGTGGTAGTATAGCTTATGTGAAAGCTAAACTGATTCTTGCTAGTAGGTCTGCAATCACTAAATGGATACGCTAAAGTTATATATAACTTAGATATGTAACTGGTATGCACCAGGTCACCATGAAAGTAATTAAAGAGGATCAAACCCCTATAAGTATTTCTAGGAATATAATTATTATATGCCTCTTACCTCACCCCTATTCTCGCACGGACATCATGACAAGATTTTACTTACCGGGAGACCCCTACTTTCCGAACCCGGAAAGTTAGTGGGTGATGAGGAAAAGAGTCGAAGATGGAGCCAGAGATCGACAAATCTCCTTACATAGCCAGGGCTCTCACGAACCGCCTCGACTACATCGAACCTGTGCCCCGTTGGGCAGCATTGATCAAGGGATGGAGTCGCCATCAGCAACAGCAATCGCCATTTGGGGGCGAATTGTCGTGAGCAGAGTCCATTTTACTCACAGGACCTGGTAGATTAGGCCTATGAGCGTGCGTTGGTGTTACTCCCCTCCATGTGTAGACCCGACCCCGCAAGTTAGTGATTACACTAGTCGAGAGATTTGTTTGCGGTCCAAACTTTTCCTTGCAATAATGTGGTGTAGACCTGCATCGGGCTCAAAACCTTTCTCTAAAAGCTAAATATACTAGAATCATACAAATGAATGGGGCATGCGTATTATTTTCATTGGGAGCAATACTACTAAGAATTCATAAGTTTATTATATATAGACTCTCATTATGAATTGTTTTCAAAAGACACCAAAAACATTGGAACTCGATACACTCAGAACTACGATAAACTGAGTGAGATAACTCCTGACGTATAAACCCTTATTCAATACTCATTATCATTTCTTCTTTTTAAACCTCATGGTTGAAAGGTGCCTTTCCATAAGACCTATAGGGTGCGGTCATACCAGCACTAATGCACCAGATCCCATCAGAACTCCTCAACTAAGTGTGTTTGGACAAACCTAATCCTAGGATGGGAAAAACTTAACGCCCGTACAAAACCCACTTCTACCCACTACCATAAACTCCGCCTCTGGAACGTTAGCAGAAACATCAAGACTAGTTCAGTAAATTGCGAAATTTATATATGTGTATATAAATGATAAGGGTATAATTAGAATCATCCCCACTCACGCAATCGTTTCTCCACATGCAAAAGAGTTATGTCTTCACAAGAAGGTAACCAGCCAACAAGCAAAGCAGCAATCCTGCAGATAGACTCTGCTACTTTCCAAGCTGCGGTCACGGCAGCCGTGACAGCCGTCATGGCGCAACTTAATACTAACAACGCGAACAGAGTTGAAGGCGGTGTTGGCAATTCTAACCGCAGTAACGGTCAAGAACACCAGCGGGTGTCTACCCACGAAGACGCCTCAGACCACAAGCCCAAGAGCAAGAAGCGAAAGTTTTGGAACAAAAAGGAGCGCAACCTATCTCAAAAACGCGCTAAAAGACAACAATTCGTGGCTGCCCCTGTAATTACAACATCAGTCCTGACTCATGCCTCGACAGTAGCCACAGCGTCTGCCACTCAAACACCGGTCAGACAATATATGGGAACACTTCCAAAGTGTATCAAGTGTAGCTACCATCACAATGGGGTTTGCCGGGTGATGCACTGTAAAAACTGCAACAAGGACGGACATACTGCCCGCTTCTGCAGGAAACAGACCCATCACATCGCTTCAATCACCAACATCAGTGTAAGTCCAGTATGCTACCTATGTGGTGGAACGGGACGCTTCAAGAGAGACTGTCCAACTGAGAGGAATGACGGGGGAACAGGAGGAACGTGACAAACAAACCAGCAGGAGCAACAAGGAACCTTATTAGGACTTTTGTAATGTTTCCAACAACAAAAACGTTTAAGTACCATATGTTTGTAATGAAATTGGTATGTTGCTAAAATTACCGTATATCAAAAAGTAGTTAAAAATACTCTCTCGTTCAATCAAATCAAAGACACTTATATATGATCTTAGGATCATTACCAGTAAGCTCGGATAACTTGGTATATGCATCTGGGTTAATCATAATCAAAATACTACAAGCTTAAAGCAAATAATTCCGTCTTAACCCCTATTCCATGTCTAGTAGTGGGATTAGGGTAAAGCCACTCACTCGACGGTTTCATCAATACCAATTTACATGCGACTTGCATATACCGATCGATCATAGAATGATCGGTCGGGGATCAAGATATAAGGAATCACTACTAGTATTCAGAACACACTTACTACCAGTGCTAGCTGTTGTGGTATGAATCATTTGCAGTAACAATAACACCAAATCGAAACGGAGCACACTAACAAGAATCACATGATACTCCATCTCCCTAATGAATAATTCGTACGAATACAACCTAACACATGTGTTACTAAAAAGATCCATTGTCATCATTCGATGTCGATTGGTATAGTCCTCACTTTCCCGATTACACGGCTACGAAAAGACCCTTCACCTAACCTCGAAACCCTCGTCTCTTATAAACGCAAATCCGACACGGATCTCCTAGCCATCTCTCACTGTGAAACCTCAAAACACTCACCAGAGGAGTATTGCACTCTCCGTACCTTTTCAAATTATTCCTAGTGAACCCTTCGAGAATAGCACACGTATAACAGGACAAGATCAAGCACGGAAGCTTGGGACGAATACGGTTAGTCTATCACTACTAAGTGTATACACGAGGATAATATATAATTAAGATTCTATGGACATTGGATGTGTGTTTCCGCCCTACTTCCTGTTCCTTGTCTGGTTGTGGACTTGGGGCGGAGTCACCCATCCAACTCTCTTACCAACCCTAATTACATACGACCTATATGCGCAAGTTAATGATAGATGGACAAGGTACAAGTCCTACCATGAACTTCGGGACAAGGCTATCCAGGAGTGTGAATGAACGTTCTACCATCCAAATAAGTCTAGTCTCGTAAACCGAACCTATATGCTCCATACCGACCTAATCAAACGAGGAACACTAAAGCAGACCCTATGCAGCGCTCCGAGGGGGAAGTTATTACTTACGACTTAGTATAAATTCGAGAAAGGCTGAAAGCATCTCGAAGCCGACAAAAGAACTGCACAGATAAGGGACACAAACCCTCGGAATTGCGGGTTGGCGACCGAGTTCTACCGAAGGCCTCACCATTCAAAAGAATGATATGTTTCGGTAAACATGGTAAACTAAACCCAAGGTACAACGGGCCATTCGAAATCCTTGCTAGGATTGGCCCAGTAGCATACAAACTCCAACTGCCCCAAGAACCTAATAATGTACATCCAACCATCCACGCGTCAAATTTAAAGAAAGGTATGTCCGACGAGACTCTTGTGATACCTCCCGACGAAACCAAAGACGCATCCCTGTTGTGAAGATCTGTTGGATCGTGAAACAAGGACCCGAATTCACCTAAGACCGCGAAGGCCAAATAAAGCAAAAGTACCCGCATCTATTCCCCAACCCTTAAAGTCCCACTCAAAATGCAAATTTCGGGACAAAATTCCTTCTAACGGGGGGATGATGTGACAACCGTCAATTTCGGCCAAGTCAAAGTCAAAGTCAAAGTCAAAGTCAACAAGTCAAACCGGTCAAACTTAACTAGTACTTGTATGTTAAAAAGTTATTGTATGTATAAAAAAAATGTGCATTTATCTCGAAGACTCTCTGTGTTAACAATGTAAAAACCCTAAAAAGGGAGTTAAACACATCAAAACACGACTAAGGACCCTTTCGGGGACTTAAAACGACCATTAACGAAGCATAACGGGGTTCGCGAACCTTGCAGTTGCGAGATTATGCGATAATAATGGCTAAGGTGAAATCTCTCCCAAATCTCTCTAAGTATGTGGAATCTCTCCAAGTATGTGGAATATCTCCCAAGTCTCTCTAAGTATGTGAAATCTCTCCAAGTATGTGAAATCTCTCCCAAATCTCTCTAAGTATGTGAAATCTCTCCAAGTATGTGAAATCTCTCCCAAAACTCTCTAAGTATGTGGAATCTGTCCAAGTATGTGAAATCTCTCCCAAATCTCTCTAAATATGCCAAATCTCTCCAAGTATGTGAAATCTCTCCCAAATCTCTCTAAATATGTGAAATCTCTCCAAGTATGTGAAATCTCTCCCAAATCTCTCCAAGTATGTGGAATCTCTCCCAAATCTCTCTAAGTATGTGAAATCTCTCCAAGTATGTGAAATATCTCCCAAATCTCTCCAAGTATGTGAAATCTCTCCCAAATCTCTCCAAGTATGTGAAATCTCTTCCAAATCTCTCTCAAAACCACTTTTGATCTTTTTGTAATCAGTTGGGGCATCCCGACACTTAACTTGGTGAAAAACCATGCGAAAGAGGAAGATACCTTGGAAAATAGCCTTTTAGGGCCGGAGTCCCTCTATAGGGGCCAAACCCTACTTGAACCGGAGTCCCTCTATAGGGACCAAACCTTACTTGGACCGGAGTCCCCTTGTGTAGCCATGCCATCGGACCGCAATGACTAAGGAATGAGACTACTAAGGACCAAGGCTGCTGAAGACCACAGCCACGTAGCCGCAGCCGAACCGCAGCCAAGCCGAACGCAGCTAAGCCGACCACAACCAAGCGAACCGCAGCCAAGCAAGCGCAGCCTCCGAACCGCGGTTCTTCTTCCCTTCGGATCCACTTTAGTCCGGTTCCAAGATAGCCAAGATCCGGAATCAAGCCTGACTTCGGATTTTCCCCTTTTTCACCCGGTTTTCGACCACGACTTCGTTTTAAACCCGTTTTTCATGATTTTAACGTGAGATTTTCACCCAAATCCATATTTTACCATTTTAAAACCCAAGAACTCTTATTTTAATTATTGTTTTTTGTATTTATTAATTAAAAATCATTAGTTTATATTAAGAAGATATTTACCCCACAAGTGGGTCAAGTGTGCCCACTTGCCTTCCATGTGTCATCCTCTCAATAGTCCAACCCTATCCACATCACACAAACCAAGGTAAACATCCCTTCAATCTTGCAAGTTGCTCCAGCAACATTTACATAAAGAAATCCCTGGAGGATTTCTTGGTTCACTTTGATAAATCCTTCACTTTCACACTTCTCATATCATCTCAAGAAAGCTTCTTTCTCTCTACTTTCCACCACATTGTGCAAGCGTTCTTGAGTTGCTACAGCACTTTTTGGTAAGTATTACATCTAAACTCAAGTGTCATTCCATAATTTCATAACACTCTTGGATCATTGACTCATATCTTAACACCAAAAATCGCTCTTAGGATCATCCAAACTCTCACGTGTTCATCAAGTGGTCTTGACTTGATACTCCTCGTCTTCGACCTTCCACTCTTCAAGTCATCACTCAAGGTGAGTTCATACCCCTATATTTTCTAGTTTTCTTCAGTTTTCAGGGGGGAAAACAAGTTAAAACACCAAAACATATTCAAAACTCAACTTGACAGCTTACAACAGAAAAGTTGTGACCTGTTCACGAACTGTTTTACCCAACTTAAACTTAATATCTTTCAAAACTGTATAATATGCAAATAGTTCAGGTTTTTACCTTTAAATGACTACTTGCACATCTCCATATGATTTTTCTACAATTTATGGTGATTTTTACAAAACTGCCTATCATTTCAGAAACGAATTCGGACCAGTCTGTGATTATGAACACTCTCACATAAGTTAGAGACTTCTAAAAATCATAATAAAAATTATGAATAAACTAGAAACATTTTCTAAGCTCTCAGAGTTTACGGAGTTAGTTTTCGACTTCGTATGATTTTTCTATGATAATTTCAAAACAGTGCAGAAAGGATAAAAACTAGTTGCATAATTTACCATATTAACAACACTTTGTATTATGTTGAGCAAAGTGCATAACAATAAGTTTCTCAATGTTTGGATGCATTCTTGTTAGTTTATCATCATAAACAGAAATTAGTCATTCATGTTAAGGATTTTCCTCCATTCATTTCGAACACATCTAATAAACTACATTAATGATAGTTTATGAATTTTCGATAAAAGCATACTACACGGAAAAGGTTTTACTCTCAAAACAAATGGGTTTTTCATATACTACTTGATAAACTATAATAGTAATAGTTTATGGATTTATATCACAAATGTATTTTCATAAAAGGTGATTTCACTTCCTCCACGGAAGAGGTTTCTTTCTCAAAACTATATGTAAACTAGTTAACGTAAGTTATGAGACATTCTCCTTCGGGGTACTCTTAAGTACCACAGAAAATCCTGAATTAGTTATAACCAGAGTCTCTTGTAGGGAGAGCGTGATAATTGTGTATAGATCTATATTGGGATTGACAACCCACACCCATGCTGCTTGCATAAGTCCGATCGGCCGATCGGGGGTGACAAATGTCATTTCGATTCCGACATCTGAAGAACGTTGCAGCAGGTTATTCTGTCGTAGTATGGTTATAGCGACTCACATAGGGAGTTAACAATCTTTCAAGTTTACATGAAAAATTCTACTTTGAAAAGGGGTTTTACTTCTAAATCAAACGAGTTTATGCCGATTTAAACTTGCATGAATTACTCTAAGTATGGAAAAATACTTGTAGATTCTCGGTCTTGACGCTTAAGGCTACATGACTTCTTTTTATAAGGAAAATATTGGATTTTCTTTGGAAACACATTCCCATTATGAACATTATAAGCATAAAACATACACATACTCTCTGTCTTAACAATTAGGACTACATGAATTTTATAAGGAAAATATTGGATTTTCTTTGGAAACATATTTCTATCAAAACTACATTTCATCTAGAATTGTTAGACTTCAGCTATAATTGCTAAGTGTATATGCTAGAGTTATATAAGAATCTAGCCGAAATCGACCTAGAATTGGTGGGTCCGCCTTACTTCCTGTTCCTTGTTTGGTTGTGGAGCTAGGGCAGACCCATTATATTCGACGGTTTATTTAAATTAAATTTTATATAACTTATATACACTGGGCGATTATGGAAGGAATCTACGGGTCTTTCTAGGGTACATTATTGCATAACATAGGAAAATATTAAATTTTCTAGAATCATATTCTATCGCTTTCCACAAGGAAAACGGTTTCTTTCTCAAACAAAACTCTTATGAACTCACCAACTTAATTGTTGACATTTTTTCAAAGTACTTGTAATTCTCAGGAATTCAGTGAAACAGGAAATCAACCGCTTTTGAGGATGGGACGTTAAATCGTCAAACATTTCATTTTTGTCATCATGAGTGTAATTGATGGGAAACATGTAAACACATACTATTGTATAACTTTTTCAATTATATTTATGATGGTTGTATTTACTTTGGGCACTATTATACTCGTTGTTGTGATACTATACATGAAGTCCTCCACCCCCGGACGTTTCCGCCATCCTTGGTTTGGGGGTGTGACAATAAGTCAAGGTATGAACTTGATACCTTAAAGTAACTAGAAGAAATGGAGTGATTGTGGATCCAAGACTTCCTTCTCCAAGCTAGAAACTTCAATATCTTCAAATCCCTTCACAATGCACAAAATAAACACCAAACTTCCTTCCAAGGCTCCAAAAACTTGACAATGGAGGCTACAACTCGTTTTAGGGTTTGTAAAACAATGGAGGCTGATAAGGAGGCCAGAAGAAAGACTTAAGGACTTTAAATAGGGTGCAAGACCCTAAAAATTATGGTTTCTCAAACAGCGTCCAACTCGTCGAGTTTCCTTCACCAACTCGCCGAGTTGGTCCTTAAAAACATACGTCCCAAAAGCCTTCAATACGTCGAGTTTACACCAACAACTCGACGAGTTGGCCCTTAGAAAAGGGAATTTATTTTCATAATTGACCTTCTAGATTCCGGGTGTTACAACTCTCCCCCACTTAAATTAAATTTCGTCCTTGAAATCGCTCCTTATTAACACTCATATCAAAACGACCAACCTGATGAGCACAATCAAAAATTATGCGCCTAAGATAATCTTCCCATGGCAACCGGAACTCGAATTGAAACTTCCATCCCGAAGACAACAATCAAAACTTCAGCCCATGCAAACCACCTCTACCTTTTTGAGACCTGAAATCTTTAATGGTCTGACTCCCCAACAGACTGCCCACACTGAAATAACTCCATGCCAAACTCTCAACGAATAACAAACCAAACATAACCCTTCCAAATCTGATCATACAATGGTCTATCCAGATCTACTGAAACAATCCCTAAAATAGTTCTTCAAGCCCAATGAAGAACGAATCATCAATCTTTTGAATAAAAACCAATCGTACCTCCCCTGAAATCCAAACCTAAAGTCTCAATGGTCTGACTCCCTGTCAAACCTCCCCCATCGAACTGTCACCAAGCCAACCTCATAGAGTCTCGTGCCAAACAAAATGCTTCCAGCCCCTGATCACATTTCTGCTTCAAAGGGAAACAAAGTCACTGACTATATATAGCGACAAAATACTTATACTTGAAAGAAGGCTCGGATAATCCTTCGAGTAGAAGATTCATCCCTGCAACGGTTATACTTAGACGAGAGCTGCAGAACAGCGTCAAAACAATTACTCTGAGATAATCTCGTTGTGAGTGACTTATCATTTCCCAATCACCCAGATACTCCACACACACGTGAAATCCCACGTCACTAATACTGCCTGAAACACTAATACCACCCAAAACACTGATACTGCCCAAAACACTGATATTTCCCGGAACACTGATGCTAGGGGCCTGAAACCTCCTCACTTGCCCAACCTTCACAATGGTAGAGCCACACTGGAGTACAGACACATAAGCTAACTCATGAACCCTCCAGCTGATGTCTTAGACATATAGATTTCTTAACTCACATCGATCTGAATACAGACCTGGCACGGACCCACTCGCGATTCCCAACACGAGTTCCTACCAAAAGCCTGCTCGAAAATGGCTACCCATGATACCTCCTCACAGAATCTTCCCTAAATCTAATGAATATCCATTTGATTCCACCCCCAGTCCCCGACTAGAGCACTACCAGAACCATGCAGAATGATCCTTGAAACACACCAACCGCAAACTTAAACCAAAACCAAACCATATGATGAACCCAAAATATTAACACCTTCGACTCTTTGCTATGCCATTACCGACCACTTCTTTGACGAGCAACGACGATCACACCATGAACTTTTGCAATACATCCAACCCTTACCGACTCCAGAGTACCCCCACCTGGTCACCCACTCGATACAATCACCAAGAACTTTATGACTTACAACTGCATAAGGAATTTCCAACTTGAGAATCACAAATATAACAACCGCTAGCGAACAACTGGAATTATTACATACAACCTGCCGAAAGTTTCTGATACCAGACTGATACTTCCCTCAATCCTTACTGTTGGATTAGGTATCTAAGCCCATAACTATAATTGGTATGTACTTGACCCGAGAGTAGAATGGTCCATTTAGGTTGCCCTCACCAGAGCAATTTGTTAGGATGGACTTTTGAGAAGAGGTTATTTATGATTTATTAATATATTATAAGTTCTAATATATTAATATGAAATCATGTTATTTAATTAGTATTGATCAAGAATTAATTTGGAATTAATTTAGTGATCAAAAGAGACTAATTAAGTTAATGGGGACTAATTGTGTAAATTAGTTATATATATATATATATATATGTATGTATATATATATATATATATATATATATATATATATATATATATATATGTTGAGAGAAAAAGTTGAGACACACTTGAACAAACGTTAGAACAAGTATAGTTGTGGAATAGTTTATCTCAAAGGATCTAAAAGCTCAACAATAATAATAAGTTAACGAGTTAGATAATTAGAGAGTTAGTTGCGGAAATGTAAGGAAATATAAATGACAGCAGGTGATATATCAAGTATACACATAAGTTGATTCATAGCATGGAATGCATTCAGACCAAGTTAGTAAGTGAGATCAAACTTAGTGATTAAGTTACGAATGACTTGCTCCGAAGAGAAATAATATTCAGTTATGTTCTAGTGAACTTTGAAAGTAAAGAGAGATTTAAGATGCGTAATAAGATAGAATTGAGAGATGTAATTGATAGCATAGATTTTTTTGTATTAGAAAGATTGAGCTATATATATATATATATATATATATATATATATATATATATATATATATATATAGAGAGAGACTCAGGAATTACATTGGATCAAATCTCTAAGAGTAGCCATGCAAGGCATACTGGACAATAGAGAGTAGTACAATAAAAGTAGATAAAGTTAAACTAAGTAGATAAAATTGTGGTTGATGATAACTTCGGATGAGGTTGCTGATGAAGCTTTGACTGCAGATCCTTGTGGGCTGCGGTACCTCAAGTTCAAGAGGGTCACTTTTATGATTCAACAAACCATGTTGACCAATGGCTCATCTAATAAACTACATTAAGTATAGTTTATGAATTTTCGATAAAAGCATACTACATGGAAAAGGTTTTACTCTCAAAACAAATGGGTTTTTCATATACTACTTGATAAACTATAATAGTAATAGTTTATGGATTTATATCACAAATGTATTTTCATAAAAGGTGATTTCACTTCCTCCACGGAAGAGGTTTCTTTCTCAAAACTATATGTAAACTAGTTAACGTAAGTTGTGAGACATTCTCCTTCGGGGTACTCTTAAGTACCACAGAAAATCCTGAATTAGTTATAACCAGAGTCTCTTGTAGGGAGAGCGTGATAATTGTGTATAGATCTATATTGGGATTGACAACCCACACCCATGCTGCTTGCATAAGTCCGATCGGCCGATCGGGGGTGACAAATGTCATTTCGATTCCGACATCTGAAGAACGTCGCAACAGGTTATTATGTCGTAGTATGGTTATAGCGACTCACATAGGGAGTTAACAATCTTTCAAGTTTACATGAAAAATTCTACTTTGAAAAGGGGTTTTACTTCTAAATCAAACGAGTTTATGCCGATTTAAACTTGCATGAATTACTCTAAGTATGGAAAAATACTTGTAGATTCTCGGTCTTGACGCTTAAGGCTACATGACTTCTTTTTATAAGGAAAATATTGGATTTTCTTTGGAAACACATTCCCATTATGAATATTATAAGCACAAAACACACACATACTCTCTGTCTTAACAATTAGGACTACATGACTTTTATAAAGAAAATATTGGATTTTCTTTGGAAACATATTTCTATCAAAACTACATTTCATCTAGAATTGTTAGACTTCAGCTATAATTGCTAAGTGTATATGCTAGAGTTATATAAGAATCTAGCCGAAATCGACCTAGAATTGGTGGGTCCGCCTTACTTCCTGTTCCTTGTTTGGTTGTGGAGCTAGGGCAGACCCATTATATTCGACGGTTTATTTAAATTAAATTTTATATAACTTATATACACTGGGCGATTATAGAAGGAATCTACGGGTCTTTCTAGGGTACATTATTGCATAACATAGGAAAATATTAAATTTTCTAGAATCATATTCTATCGCTTTCTACAAGGAAAACGATTTCTTTCTCAAACAAAACTCTTATGAACTCACCAACTTAATTGTTGACATTTTTTCAAAGTACTTGTAATTCTCAGGAATTCAGTGAAACAGGAAATCAACCGCTTTTGAGGATGGGACGTTAAATCGTCAAACATTTCATTTTTGTCATCATGAGTGTAATTGATGGGAAACATGTAAACACATACTATTGTATAACTTTTTCAATTATATTTATGATGGTTGTATTTACTTTGGGCACTATTATATTCGTTGTTATGATACTATACATGAAGTCCTCCACCCCCGGACGTTTCCGCCATCCTTGGTTTGGGGGTGTGACAATAAGTCAAGGTATGAACTTGATACCTTAAAGTAACTAGAAGAAATGGAGTGATTGTGGATCCAAGACTTCCTTCTCCAAGCTAGAAACTTCAATATCTTCAAATCCCTTCACAATGCACAAAATAAACACCAAACTTCCTTCCAAGGCTCCAAAAACTTGACAATGGAGGCTACAACTCGTTTTAGGGTTTGTAAAACAATGGAGGCTGATAAGGAGGCCAGAAGAAAGACTTAAGGACTTTAAATAGGGTGCAAGACCCTAAAAATTATGGTTTCTCAAACAGCGTCCAACTCGTCGAGTTTCCTTCACCAACTCGCCGAGTTGGTCCTTAAAAACACACGTCCCAAAAGCCTTCAATACGTCGAGTTTACACCAACAACTCGACGAGTTGGCCCTTAGAAAAGGGAATTTATTTTCATAATTGACCTTCTAGATTCCGGGTGTTACAACTCTTCCCCACTTAAATTAAATTCCGTCCTTGAAATCGCTCCTTATTAACACTCATATCAAAACGACCAACCTGATGAGCACAATCAAAAATTATGCGCCTAAGACAATCTTCCCATGGCAACCGGAACTCAAATTGAAACTTCCATCCCGAAGACAACAATCAAAACTTCAGCCCATGCAAACCACCTCTACCTTTTTGAGACCTGAAATCTTTAATGGTCTGACTCCCCAACAGACTGCCCACACTGAAACAACTCCATGCCAAACTCTCAACGAATAAGAAACCAAACATAACACTTCCAAATCTGATCATACAATGGTCTATCCAGATCTACTGAAACAATCCCTAAAATAGTTCTTCAATCCCGATGAAGAACAAATCATCAATCTTTTGAATAAAAACCAATCGTACCTCCCCTGAAATCCAAACCTAAAGTCTTAATGGTCTGACTCCCTGTCAAACCTCCCCCATAGAACTGTCACCAAGCCAACCTCATAGAGTCTCGTGCCAAACAAAATGCTTCCAGCCCCTGATCACATTTCTGCTTCAAAGGGAAACAAAGTCACTGACTATATATAGCGACAAAATACATATACTTGACAGAAGGCTCAGATAATCCTTCGAGTAGAAGATTCATCCCTGCAACGGTTATACTTAGACGAGTGCTGTAGAACAGGGTCAAAACAATTACTCTAAGATAATCTCGCTGTGAGTGACTTATCATTTCCCAATCACCCAGATACTCCACACACACGTGAAATCCCACGTCACTAATACTGCCTGAAACACTGATACCACCCAAAACACTGATACTGCCCAAAACACTGATATTTCCCGGAACACTGATGCTAGGGGCCTGAAACCTCCTCACTTGCCCAACCTTCATAATGGTAGAGCCATACTGGAGTACAAACACATAAGCTAAATCATGAACCCTCCAGCTGATGTCTTAGACATATAGATTTCTTAACTCACATCGATCTGAATACAGACCTGGCACGGACCCACTCGCGATTCCCAACACGAGTTCCTACCAAAAGCCTGCTCGAAAATGGCTACCCATGATACCTCCTCACAGAATCTTCCCTAAATCTAATGAATATCCATTTGATTCCACCCCCAGTCCCCGACTAGAGCACTACCAGAACCATGCAGAATGATCCTTGAAACACACCAACCGCAAACTTAAACCAAAACCAAACCATATGATGAACCCAAAATATTAACACCTTCGACTCTTTGCTATGCCATTACCGACCACTTCTTGACGAGCAACGACGATCACACCATGAACTTTTGCAATACATCCAACCCTTACCGACTCCGGAGTACCCCCACCTGGGCACCCACTCGATACAATCACCAAGAACTTTATGACTTACAACTGCATAGGGAATTTCCAACTTAAGAATCACAAATCTGACAACCGCTAGCGAACAACTGGAATTATTACATACAACCTGCCGAAAGTTTCTGATACCAGACTGATACTTCCCTCAATCCTTACTGTTGGATTAGGTGTCTAAGCCCATAACTATAATTGGTATGTACTTGATCCGAGAGTAGAATGGTCCATTTAGGTTGCCTTCACCAGAGCAATTTGATAGGATGGACTTTTGAGAAGAGGTTATTTATGATTTATTAATATATTATCAGTTCTAATATATTAATATGAAATCATGTTATTTAATTAGTATTGATCAAGAATTAATTTGGAATTAATTTAGTGATCAAAAGAGACTTATTCAATTAATGGGGACTAATTGTGTAAATTAGTTATATATATATATATATATATATATATATATATATATATATATATATATATATATATATATATATATATATATATATATATATATATATATATATATATATATATATATATATGTTGAGAGAAAAACTTGAGACACAATTGAACAAACGTTAGAACAAGTATAGTTGTGGAATAGTTTATCTCAAAGGATCTAAAAGCTCAACAATAATAATAAGTTAACGAGTTAGATAATTAGAGATTTAGTTGCGGAAATGTAAGGAAATATAAATGACAGCAGGTGATATATCAAGTATACACATAAGTTGATTCATAACATGGAATGCGTTCAGACCAAGTTAGTAAGTGAGATCAAACTTAGTGATTAAGTCACGAATGACTTGCTCCGAAGAGAAATAATATTCAGTTATGTTCTAGTGAACTTTGAAAGTAAGGAGAGATTTAAGATGCGTAATAAGATAGAATTGAGAGATGTAATTGATAGCATAGATTTTTTTGTATTAGAAAGATTGAGCTATATATATATATATATATATATATATATATATATATATATATATATATATATATATATATATATATATAGAGAGAGAGAGAAAGAGAGAGAGACTCAGGAATTACATTGGATCAAATCTCTAAGAGTAGCCATGCAAGGCATACTGGACAATAGAGAGTAGTACAATAAAAGTAGATAAAGTTAAACTAAGTAGATAAAATTGCGGTTGATGATAACTTCGGATGAGGTTGCTGATGAAGCTTTGACTGTAGATCCTTGTGGGCTGCCGTACCTCAAGTTCAAGAGGGTCACTTTTATGATTCAACAAACCATGTTGACCAATGGCCCATATGTCATCCATATGTCAACCATGGACACCTTAAGCAACTACCATGTTGACCAATGGCCCATATGTCAACCATGGACACCTTAAGCAACTACCATGTTGACCAATGGCCCATATGTCAACCATGGACACCATAAGCAACTACCATGATGACCAATGGCCCATATGTCATCCATGTACACCATAAGCAACAACCATGCTGACCAATGACCCATATGTCATCCATATGTCAACCATGGACACCTTAAGCAACTACCATGTTGACCAATGGCGCATGTGTCAACCATGGACACCATAGGCAACTACCATGTTGACCAATGGCCCATATGTCATCCATGTAGACCATAAGCAACAACCATGTTGACTAATGGACCATATGTCATCCATATGTCAACCATGGACACCTTAAGCAACTACCATGTTGACCAATGGCCCATATGTCAACCATGGACACCATAAGCAACTACCATGTTGACCAATGGCCCATATGTCATCCATGGACACAATAAGCCACTACCATATATATTGACATGACCCGTACGTCTTTTGTATATAAATTTCAGTTTAATTAGAAAAGCATAAAGATGTATAGTTTATTAATGTTTAGTCCTCGTATATAATTTTAAGTTAAAATTATACTATGAACACATCGTTACTCTATGTTCTTTCTTGACGTTATTTATATGTATATATCCTATCTATCAATCTGTAGCTACTTCAAATAAATTTGAATTACGAAATATTTAGCGGTAATTAGCACAGTTCGAATTTTTTATTAGCGGAGGTTCAAAGTATTTCACAATTCGTTTCCCTCCAACCTACACACGTTTATGATGCATATTAGGGTAATTAATTACCGATTAGAAATAGGTTTTACATTTTCTATAATCATCATCTCCGGCGGCTTATTGATCGAAATCTTTGTTCGTTATACGTTTGTGCACTGACTTTGGCGATATAGGTTGTCACGCATCTAAAATTTATTTTAATTTAATTTATTGTTCTCGTGATGATCGTTTATTTTTTGTTCTCTGATCATCTTCATGTAAATTGGTTTTGATTGTATTCAATAGTTTGCATGCAAAGTAATGCCTTCATATATAATTTATTTTTATTGTTTGTGTCAGAAAGATGTCGACCTCAAAAGAAAAAGGAGCATCCGGTGTGAAGCCAACTAAATTCATAGCACCACAAGTTATGAAACTCAATAGGATTTCTGCTGCAAAATTCATAAACAGACAGTTACAAGATGAAGAAATCGACTTGCCAATACCAACAACCACATCCAAAGCACCTATAACATCTACCAACAAAACCCCTAAAACCTATATCATTAACATCACCCATGAATACCACATCCTCGGCATCACTTAAAACATCCACACCCTCCTTAGAAAAAACATTTAAAACTTTAGAAACTGGACCAATACAATCGTCAACACGAACATGAATAACGAAAACTTCAGAACCTACATCATCTAAACCATCCTCAACACCAACACCCACTACCACATCATCAACACCTATATCTACTACCACAACCTCAAAACCTGCATCTACACTACCATCCTTCACAACTACAATAACTAGCACACCATCCTTAAGTAAAGGAACTACCACATCCTCAACATATACATCTATCCCAACACCTACCCCATAATATACCCCATCAACAACACCTATCCCAGAATATACCCCATCACCAACACAACCACTCATGAATGGATCTGTAGTGGAAAGTGTAGAAGGTGAAAACAATTCCTCTAAAGATTGTGGACCAGATGGATGTTTTAATGTTCATGTTTGGAAAAATACGTGAGATACCAATTCAAATCTTAATTACAACTTTTTTTATGTATTAAATTTTGGTTTACACCTACATATCAATTCATAACTAAACACATCAAATGATTACTTGCAGGCTAATGCCACCTGGCCCTTGTGCACACGTTATTAGTCAGTCCTTTAAACAAAGAGTAGATCTAGAAGGGTACGCTTGGGCACAAGTAAGCAAAGAAATGCGCGAATTATATTGGGAGGAGTTTCAGGTAACTATAAGTGATAAATTTTTGTTTGGTAAACATTTACACTTCAACTTATGTTTATATTGTTAATGTGTAGAAAAAATGTTGTTGGGATGAGACAATAGACTCGCTGGTGAGGCAAGCTTGGGCAAGGAAAGCGGCACAAAGTTATGGTCAATATCTCTTCAACATGAGGAGCCCAAAAAGAAACAAACATGGCTTTAAAATAGCTCATATTCCACAGGAAGTCTGGAACTCATGGCAATTAAAATGGAATACAGAAGAATCCAAGCTAAAACCTGAGCAGAACAAGAAGAATGGGCGTAACGGTGTGGCTGATGGAGTAGCAAAA
The DNA here is from genome assembly GCF_052849685.1 of Lactuca virosa. Classification (NCBI taxonomy): domain Eukaryota; kingdom Viridiplantae; phylum Streptophyta; class Magnoliopsida; order Asterales; family Asteraceae; genus Lactuca; species Lactuca virosa. The sequence goes on along the minus strand of NC_136430.1, from coordinate 58,835,166 downwards.
CCCACACATAACGCTGGATCCGCATGTCATTTGAAGATAGCTTCTGATTTGGTAATTTTTTAAATGGTACATCGTAATAATGTTTGCATATGTTTATCTGTATATTTGACTTTTTATATGGTATTTATGCAGAAGAGGAAATTAGGACATGAGCCACCCCATAGTGAATTGTTCCTGTATACACACACTAAGAATCATGATGGAGTCACTTTCACAAATGAAAAAGATAGACAAATTCATGTAATATTCATTTCAGTTTAAATTAAATTTTATATTGCAGCTACTCCATAATATCATTCCTAAATTTGATATCTTTTAACTTATAATATTTTTATTTTGTAGGCGGCCTATACAGAAAAACGGGAAGAGTTGGAAGCTGAAGGTGTTGAATTTGAGGAGGACAAGCTATTTTATGTTGTTGTAGGTGGTCATCATAAAAAAAAGAAGACTTTATGGATTAGGCTCTTTTGCAAAGGCGGTTCCCAATAGGAATGGTAAAACGGATGTAACTTACATTCCGGAAAAAAAAATGATGAAATAGAAGAAATGAGGGAGCTTGTTGCTAAACAACAACATCAAAATGAAGAGCTTAAAGAAATGATGAACGCCCAACAAGAGGAAAACAAAGCAAGGGTCGGGTATCTTGAAAAACAACTTCAAACAACATTGGATCTTATTAATGGCTTTACAAAACAACAAGAGTAGTAGGTTGATATATGTTTATTGAAGATTATGTATTTTAGAGTAGCAACTTTCTTTTTTCAATGTAATAAATAATTATTTTGTTATTTTATGATATGATGGTTATGATTTTTTTTTTTTTTTTTTTCATATATTACTACAAAATTATTTGGATATAATTTATAAATCAATTATCTATCGGTCCATATTGAATCTGGTATATAATATATACACCAATAAAATTGCTAGGGATTCATGACCACGGAATTCGCTAGGAAGTGATCAAACAAAATTTGCTAGGGATTCATCACCACGGATTTAGCTAGGGATTCATCACCACACATTTTGAAAGGGATTCATCACCATAGATTTTGCTAGGGATTAACTACAACAGAATTTGTGACGGAAGAACTACCACGGAATTTGTGATAGAAACCTACTACGGAATACACGACGGAATACCATCTACCACGGGTTTCATTCCGTTGTCACAATTGCGACGGAATTATCGTTTCCGTTGCAAACCCCTCGCTATGGCGTTTTTAGGGACGAAAATAGGGCGTTGCAAATTTCGTCGCTATTCGTCTTTTGCAACGGAATTTCAGCTTTTCGCAACAGATTCCTTCCGTAGCAAAATCGTGTTTTTCTTGTAGTGTTTATTTCGTTTTTCATGGTGTAAATTGGTGAATCGTCATTCACTTACCTTCAAATATTTTATAGCTTGGATTACGGCATCCCTCTTCTAAGTTATAAAATATTGTGTTGGGTCCTAGCCTTAATATTACATCTGGGTGTCTTATTAAGGACTATCTTTATATCTAATCTGAACTTGTCTTTCTTTTTCAGATGTCTTCCAACAATGTTGCTTCTGGCTCAAACCCTACCGACTCCTTCTCTCTCATGAACCTTTGTGGGAGAGTCATCTTCGATGGATCCAACTTTATGGATTAGATCAGGAACATCAGGATGGTTACTTGGTATGAGGACAAAGAATATGTCATCGACAATGAGCTTAAGGAACTTAATGAGTCGTCTGCTACTCCTGAGGAGATCGTTGAATACCAGGCACATGAGAGAGATGCCACCAAAGTGGCATGTATCATGTTGGCCACAATGACAGTCGAGCTCCAAAAGTCCTATGAGGACTATTACCCTTTTGAGATGCACCAGGACTCGATGGACCGCGACCATCAGAGTGCTCGTCAAGAGCGATATGAAATCATCTCCTCCATGATAACAACCCGGATGAAGGATGGTGAACCCATCACGGGCCACATGCAGAAAATGCAAAGGTATGTGGACCGTTTTCTGAAACTGAATGTGAACTTCGCAGAGGAGTTGGAAATTGATATAATTTTGCACTCCTTACCTTCGTGTTATGATCAATCCCGAATGACATACCACATGAACAAGGAGGAAGTTACACTCAGCAAACTTCAAGGACTTCTGAAGACCACCGAAAGTGGTCTTAAAGGTAAATCGGTTGTTACTACTTATACTCCTACCAACACGCCTGTTCTGGCTATCGGGAAAGGTAAAGGGAAGAAGAGGAAGAGCCCTTCGAAGGGTACCAAGGGAAAGTACATTGATGGCTCCTCTTCAAGTGGAACCAAGAAAGGTTCAGTCACTCCTTCTGCCAACCCTAAGGAGGCTGAATGCTTCTATTGCCATGAAAAGGCGCACTGGAAGCGAAACTGCCCAAAGTACTTGCAAGATGTTAAGGATGGGAAAGTGAAACCCAACCATGCAGGTATTTATACTATATTGTCTAATAACTCACCCTATTCTAATTCTTGGGTCCTTGATACAGGTTGTGGTATTCACATATGTTCTGATTTGCAGGGACTAAGAAGAAGTGAGAATGTGGAGCATGGGAAGATAAACTTGATCATGGGGAACAGGAAAGTTACACCTGTCACCAAGATTGGAGTTTATTCTTTGTTGCTAAGTAGTGGGTTAACATTAGATTTGAATAAATGTTGTTACTCGTTTGAAATGGCGAGAAATATTATTTCCTTTCATGGTTTGTACAAACAAGGTTTTACTTTTTCGTTTGATAATGAATGTGGTGGTATTAATGCTTTCTTTAATAATGTTCTTTATTTTAAAGCATTACCTTGTGATGGTGTGTATGAAACTGTGTCGGTTGTTGATAACCTAGGAAATAATGTATTGTGTATCGATTCTTCCACTAGCTTGGATAAAGCATCATTATGGCATTGTCGTCTTTGACATGTAAGCAAGAGACGCATAGGCCAACTCCAAAAGGATGGAGTCTTGGAGTCATTTGACCTAAAGTCAGATGATAGTTGTGAATCTTGTTTGCTTGGGAAAATGACAAAGTTGTTGGATTAATGTCTAAGTCCATAACTATATTTGGTATGTACTTGACCCGACCCGGCATGGTCCATTTGGGTTACACTTCACCGGCACAATTTATATGGATAGTCTTTTGAGAATAGTATATTTATGATTTATATTAATATATTATAAGTTCTAATATATTAATATGGAATCATATTATTTAATTAGTATTGATCAAGATTTAATTTAGAATTAATTAAGTGATCAAAAAGAACTAATTAAATATGGACTCTTATATATATGGAATGGGCCAAGTTCATTTAGGTTGGGCTAAGCTTTCATGGATGGTCCATGGAGCTTTTAACCCATGAATCCTATGTAAATGAAAGGTCATGGGTATTAGGGTTTACATGGATGTAACCCTAATCCTCCATAATATATAAAGGGGTCATTGGCTCACAAAATTGAGACAAGTGTGTGAAAATAAGAGTGGGCCGATTTTAGTGTGCATACATATTCTCTCAAGTTCTTCCAAGGTGTTTTGGTGATTTGTGATTCCATTTGAGGCTTCCACACTATTGGGGCTAAGCTCTTAAAGCTTGAAGACATCAAGCTACATCAAAAGGTATGTCATCTAACTAGAACTTTGTAGTATAGGTGCTTCATAATATGCTAGTTAGGATGAAACCTTGGAATAGTTAATATTTGCATGTATAATAGAGAAAACATAGATCCAAGGTTTATAGGGTTGCATGTACACCATAGGAGTGTTAGAATGCTCAAAACCCAACAATGGTATCAGAGTCATGGGTTGTTTTCTGTTATATTGATGCAAATGTTTTATTTTCAAGTTGGAAAAAAAAAGGATAAAAAAACATGACGTTTGTCAAATTTTAAGATAATTACTTGTTTTATGAAAAACGAATTATTTGTAAAATTTGAATCATTTGTTATATGAGTTGAATTAGGTCAAATTTAGTAAAAGATAAAATGATATGATTATTTTATTAGTTTTAAAAGTTTGATCTAAATGTTTTAAGGAGTTACATATTTTGTCATAAAATTTTGGAGCTCAAAAGTTTTTTTTTTAAAGTTGTGATCTTAAGGGTTTTTGAAACTTCCATAAGTTATGGATATGAAAGTTTTTTTTTTTTTTTTTAAATTTGATTCAAAGTTTTATGGAGTTACAAAATTTGGTGTTAATGTTTTAAAGAATTCCATAACTTGTTCTTAAGTTATGGAACATGGAAAGTTTCATCATAAAACACCATTAATTCCATAAGTTATGGAATCCAAAGGTTTTCAAGAATTACAAAACTTGCCCTCAAGTTTTGGAATTTGAGAAAAGTTTTTTATGAAAAAAAGAATTGAATTCTAAAAAATTCATAACTTAAACAATTAATTAAATGGTTTTAATTTTGAGTTTAATAATTGGAATTATGATGTTTTGTTGAATAGTTCAAATTAACTCTTATGGACTTTATTAATAGTTAATTAAAGCATTTAATTAAAAGAGTATTATTAATCCATAAATATATGGTTTGAGTTTAATTAAATTAAAAGTCTAGTTTAATTAATAGATTAAACCACCAAGTATTTTAAATGTCTAAAATACACCCTTATACTATTATAATATTAAAAGTTTAATATATTATATGTATAAGAGCAAGTCGTCTTACCATTAGTAGGCCTCATTCATGAAGCCGGTCTATAAGGGGGTATAAGGTTACTGCCTATAAAATGGCAGTTTAATGGGTGTCCACTCTCACTCACCGCTTCCTTAACCGGTGGAGGGTCGTTAGCCGAACAGGCAGGACAAGGACTATAATTCTCCCTTCATTATAAGTATAATGATAAATACTAAGTAACTAAACACTTATAAATTCCCAATCTTAGTTACTTAGGAAAATGTGAATAAGGTGCTAATCCATGAAATTACACTTTGCACTTTGTTTAAGCTGTTAGTGGAGCGTGTGTGGTTAACCGGCACACTAACCTGGACTTAACAAGGTAGGCAAAGGTTAACTTAATGTTTATCATAGTATCATTGGAGCGTGTGTGGTTAACCGGCACATCGATTGAGGGGTAAATATTAAGGGTACCAAGTATATTTGCATGGTTACTTCACACCTTGTTTTGTGATCCTCGACATCCCAGTCACAAAACCTGAAGGGCACACTCGAGATTGAAACATGTCATTGAAAAGTTCAATGAATCTCAAAAGAATCTAGGAGTTTCAAAACCAATTAAAACCTAATAATACATTTCGGTTATCTTGGTGGAAATTGGTGAATCGTCATTCACCTACCTTCAAATATTTTATAGCTTGGATTACGACATCCCTCTTCCAAGTTATAAAATAGTTTGTTGGGTCCTAGCCTTAATATATCATATTGGGTGTTATATTAAGGACTTAAATCAACTTTATGTGAATTTCTCCCATTGTTGATGTCTGGTTTAGACAACAATGATTTTCCCAAACCAAGCTTTCCTAATGAATGTGACTTCCCGAGTTTGGGTCATGGAAGTCATACTTCTCTTCCTCCACCTCCTCCAATTATTCTCCCTAACCCACAAGTTCAAGGTCACTCAAGCCCTAATGGCAAGCAAGGTCTATGTGTGATCACATCTTAGAGATGAAGTCACATATTGACAAGCCGGGAGAGTTGGGTGTCAAAGTCTTGAGAAAGTTGGTGGTTCAATCACTTTCTAAGTCACATAGTGAGTTCCTTTGGGACTACTATGAAACAGACTATGACATGAACCTTAATGATCATATCTATTTGCTTGGTGCTGCTGAATCAGCAATGATTTGGAACGATAGTAAAGCAAATTTGATTAGAAGATCAACTTCCCAAAAACTTTATGGACAGTGACAATGGTGACACTGGAAATCCAGAAAAAGCATTCTCTTCCCAATGGAAAGGGATTGGCGATAGTCAACCCGGTTGACCAAATGGTAAAGAGAAAGGCTAAGTCTGAGATAGTCCCATTACCAAAGGGTCCATATGTTTATTTTGCCAAAGGAAGGGGCGTTGATTGCAAAGCTGCCAAATTTACCTAAGGATGTTAAAGTCAATAAGTTTGACTCTACATCAGGTAGAGCCCATTATCTAACTCTGTTAAGTTCTATTCTGAGATCCTCATTACATGATGTGACTGGGTCACATGTTGATGTTTTAACAATCAAAGAATCGAGAGAAATCTTAAAGGAAGTATATGATGATTCTGATCGCGAAGGTGGATTTCGATCGCATCAGAATTTTGAGCAGTTGCTTAAGAAGTTATGATATATTGCTAAGGAATAGATAACAACAATTTTCCATGTGGATTGTAAGGATAAGTTTTTCCGCAAAGTTTTAAAATAAAAGAAAATTGTTTAATTTTATTTATTTGAAGTATCCTTACAATGGCATTTGTGGAAAATTGTTGCTTATATGATTCCACTGACAGCAATATTGGAAAATGGATTTGATTCTTTTATTTGTGGTAGTGTCTAAATTTACCAAATCAGGAAAGTTCCTCATCGCCCAAGTTTCAATTGGACCGAAACTTGGAATCATGCAAGTTGAATAGTATGATGAATGAGAACTTTCAAGCATTGGAAAATCAAGACTAATTACTTGTTCACATGGATGTGTGAGTCAAGTGAAGGACTAAAGGGATCGAGTACACATTCTTGTGCACTGGTCATGTCCACCACAAAGCTCGTTGAGACTATTTGATTTACTAAAGTTTAGTAAATATGGTTATACTTACAAGTTTAAGTATAATTCTGAAACATTGGAAAAGTCTCAATGTATGGCAGAACGAATGGGAAGAATCAAATTAGGCAGAAAGATAAAAGTTTCTCAAATATGAAAAGAAGGGAGAGTACTTTAGTATCATGTTTGTGATCATCTTAATGATTTAGAAATCATATCACAATTAGTCCTCTAAAGGTCATCTTAGTGCATTCTTATGACTAAGAAGAGGAGTCATGAATTGTTGAAATGGTTAGATCAGGAAGATGAGTCATACTTCGTTCCAAAACAATTCTTAGAGTCATACTCCAAGATTGTAACTTGAGTGACATATCTTAAAGAAAGGTTTAAAACACTTGTCAAATGTAAGAGTAAAAGTGTCCTACTCTTGTAAATTTGAAATTGGTAAGTTGTGATGTTTTGGATAAAACAAAGACCAACTAAGGCCAATTGTGTGAAGTGTTTGTCTTGATAAAGAATCCGCACTATCTCTTAAATATTTTGCAAGATAGTCTTATATGTCAAGAGGATAGTGGGAGTCTTAAAGATCCTAAAAAGAATTTCAAGAACTAATCAAGAATAAAACCTGAGGTTCTTCACTAGCACACGACTTGAGGTTTATAACCTATCGTGTTGACATATTCTGTGCCCATTCCAGTTAAAGTTGGCTTTGCACAGGAGTTCTGAAAGTTCTCAATTGGTTGCATAACAACTTGGAAGCAATGGCAGGCCATGTACTGCCAGGTGGCAAGAAGTTAAGATTGCATAAGTTCAGTCCATATGAGTTTGGATTTGTCATTATCCTTGTCTTGTGACTATGGTTTTGACGATTCACATGGATAAGAACACATACACCATAAAATCTAAGGGTCATAAGGTTTCTCTCCGATTCATGAAAATGATGGTGAGGAAACACTTCCACCAAGTAGATTTGAAGCAGATGGCAAAAGGTCTAAACAATTGAGACTATGATTACGGCATCCCTTTTCATAGTTCTGAAATTGTTTAGACACACATGCATACTATCTAAGGAAAGGTGTATGATTTTGATAAAGTTTTATCAAAGCATCTCGTATCAGAAATCTGAACGTTGGTAAGAAAGTCAATAAAGTATTGATTTCTAGAAGTCCAGCTGATTTCTAAGTACATGTCAAAGCTAGTGGGAGCATAAGTGTTATGCTAATAATCATCATGTTAGTGGGAGCATGATAATTATTGTTAGTGTTGCAAGTTAGCAATGTTAATTATAGAAAACAAAAGTTTCAATTCGTGAGGCTGCAGGGATTGAAAAAGTTGTTTTGCTATAATTAAGGGAGAGGATGTACTTCATTTCAGTTCTAAAGGCTTAGATTGAGACCTTAATCATCTTTAGTCAAGAATATATATATATATATATTTCATGTTGGATTGGTTCAACTTAAGGAAATTCTATATATTGCGTTCTCAAAATTCGATTATGATTACGGCATCCCTCTTCATAGTCAAATTTTGAAAACATGGCAAATAATAATATTGTAGCAAAAGACTGGTCTAGAATCATGTCTTTATGTGAGACATCATGAATCGTGTACCATTTGCTTTGGGTACAGGATCGATTGCATATGCTATAATATTTGTCATTTCTAAATTTTTCCAAATGCCCAGAGGCATTAAGAAGGGAAAAGGTCTAGAATTGGATATGACTAAAATGATTAAGCAATTGTCGAGGACAATCTGAGGTTTACCAAAGATTGGTTGCTCAGGGACAGTTGGAAGTATAGTGCTAATTTTGGAAGGACCATATTGACATATTCTGAAAAGAGGCATCTCTTATTCAGAAGTGATAGTCAAAATGAGAATATGGAGTTGTCTCCATAGGTGGAAGTTATCTGTGTAAGATTAGAAAACTTAATGCAAGAAGCATGTCCAAAGCAATGTACTTTGAATATAAGACTTAGTTTCCATGGAGTTGATCTCCATTGGAATACCTTATAATGACTGTTGACAAGTCTTTGTGACTTTGTACATATTCATTACAGGAGGGTCAGTGCATATAAGTTTAAAATCTAAATAGATTTCGATAAATGATAGGAATTTGAAATTCTCATATTTTTCGATAAGGATTTGGGAGTGTGAAATTAGAATCATTGAAATTATGTTCAATTGGTTTATTTCACAAAGTAAGGATCATAGACAAACATAGAGTGCATACTTGGTGTATGGCAAAGCTATTGTTTAAGAAAAACATAGTGTACATGCTTGGAGCATGGGACAACTAGTGTTTTTAATTCAAGTATAAAGTTGATAAAACCGAAACAATGAATAATGAGTAATCAGTATGGTGATAAATAAAAGTGTTTATTTATATTCATAGGGTTTGATACCATATTTGATTCATTTATTCTTGTGTTTCACTTTGCATGTTTTGACTTCCAGAATAACTAAGTCGCTCTTCCTGAATAATTAAGTTATTCAAACCATCCACAGTCGGTCATATTTTGGAAGTAGATATGAATCAAGACTGTCATGGGTTGGTTTGTAGAGGTCCAAGTTGGTGGACAAAGTGGTGCTACAACACTCATGAGTGCTCATAAGTTCTGAGTATTGGATTCAACCCACGCTCATTTGAATCACTTCATGGATTTTATCACGAGTGATCATGAGACGATAATATCTTATATTCTTAAAACCAAGAGATATGAGTTGTTACTATGAGTTGGTTGTACATTGATTGCACGAAAACGCATTTGGTAACTCGATGTTATAAAACGTGCCTTTGTGTATGATTCAACAAGTAGTAGAACAAGCCATATGAGTCGAAGTTTATCCATTCCTTTTACCTTCGGGATAAAAGCGATATCTATGGGCCCCTCGATGATTTAGCGATGACACATGTGAGTGCTTGGCCAAGCCAGGACTGATTTGATTTGTTCAATCAGTCAGTCATCATAAATTGAAAATCGGGAAACAACAAATGGACAGAAAGAATGATTATAATCCATGTCTCAGTCCATATGATATCTAGAATGGAGGAATATATGATCCCTTATCTAATGGACAAGTCATTGACAAGGTCAGAGTTCGACAGCGGCTTTAAGAGCTACGATTGCCAGTTAGGTTTTGAAGTCATACTCAATAATAGTTTTAGACTTATCCAAGTGGGAGACTGTTGGATTAATGTCTAAGTCCATAACTATATTTGGTATGTACTTGACCCGACCCGGCATGGTCCATTTGGGTTGCACTTCACCGGCACAATTTATATGGATAGTCTTTTGAGAATAGTATATTTATGATTTATATTAATATATTATAAGTTCTAATATATTAATATGGAATCATATTATTTAATTAGTATTGATCAAGAATTAATTTAGAATTAATTAATTGATCAAAAAGAACTAATTAAATATAGACTCTTATATATATGGAATGGGCCAAGTTCATTTAGGTTGGGCTAAGCTTTCATGGATGGTCCATGGAGCTTTTAACCCATGGATCCTATGTAAATGAAAGGTCATGGGTATTAGGGTTTACATGGATGTAACCCTAATCCTCCATAATATATAAAGGGGTCCTTGGCTCACAAAATTGAGACAAGTGTGTGAAAATAAGAGTGGGCCGATTTTAGTGTGCATACATATTCTCTCAAGTTCTTCCAAGGTGTTTTGGTGATTTGTGATTCCATTTTGAGGCTTCCACACTATTGGGGCTAAGCTCTTAAAGCTTGAAGACATCAAGCTACATCAAAAGGTATGTCATCTAACTAGAACTTTGTAGTATAGGTGCTTCATAATATGCTAGTTAGGATGAAACCTTGGAATAGTTAATATTTGCATGTATAATAGAGAAAACATAGATCCAAGGTTTATAGGGTTGCATGTACACCATAGGAGTGTTAGAATGCTCAAAACCCAACAAAAGTCACCCTTCACGGGTACTTATGCTAGGGGTGAGGGTTTGTTGGACCTCATACATACTGATGTGTGTGGACCCTTCAGAACCGCCACAAGAGATGCTAACCGCTTCTATGTGACTTTTACTGATGATTATAGTAGATATGGATATATCTACTTAATCAAGCATAAGTCAGAAACCATTGAAAAGTTCAAAGAGTTTAAACAGGAAGTGGAGAATCAGCTGGGCAGGAGCATTAAGATGCTTCGATCCGATCGAGGTGGTGAGTATCTTAGTACAGAGTTCATTGACTATCTTAAGGAATGTGGGATTGTCTCACAATTGACACCTCCCAGGACACCGCAGTTAAATGGTATGGTTGAGTGGCGTAATCGAACCTTGTTGGATATGGTTCGTTCCATAATGAGTCGAGCTTCGCTACCAATCTCATTCTGGAGGTATGCCTTAGAGACTGCCGCCCATATCCTTAATCTAGTCCCTACCAAAAAGGTTGCCAAAACACCTCACGAGATGTGGACTGGAAAAGTTTCCAATCTGGACCACATCAAGATTTGGGGTTGCGAGGCTTTCGTGAGGCGCGAGACCCACGATAAGCTCGAACCTCGAAGTGAGAGGTGTATTTTCATCGGCTACCCACAAAAATCCTTTGGTTACCTCCTCTACAGACTCAGTGATAATGTGGTCTTTGTAGTAAGGAGAGGAGTCTTTCGCGAGAGAGAGTTTATAAGCCAAGGAAACAGTGGGAGGCAAATTGACCTTGAAGAAATTCACGAGTCAAGTGGTGAAGGAACCTCAAACCCTAGCAATCAACCTGAGGATGAAACTCCTGTTGATCCGACAAATGAGTCTGTACCTCTAATGCATTCCACGAGAGTTAAGAATGCACCTGAGCATTACTATGGTTTCCATATTACCGCGGAAGGTGATACACTTATCAGTGATAGCACACTGGTAAGTCTGGATGAACCTAACAGCTACACGGAAGCCATGGCAGGCCCTGAGGCTGCTAAATGGAAAGAGGCTATGGACAACGAGATACATTCCATGTATGACAATCAAGTTTGGAGCTTGGTTGACAATGTACCAGGTCGTAAGACAGTCGGGTGCAAATGGATCTTCAAGAAGAAGACCGACATGGATGGTAATGTTCACACTTATAAGGCGCGACTGGTTGCAAAGGGCTTTTCTCAAACTCCGGGAGTTGATTATGATGAGACCTTTTCACCAGTAGCTAAGATTAAGTCTATTAGGGTTATGCTAGCCATTGCTGCATTTCATGACTATGAAATATGGCAAATGGATGTCAAAACCGCTTTCCTTAATGGAAAGTAGGCTGAGGATGTTTACATGAGTCAGCCAGAGGGTTTTGTCAGCATAGAGTACCCTAATAGAGTGTGTAAGTTTGAGAAATCCATCTATGGATTGAAACAAGCACCTCGCAGATGGAATCTTTGTTTCGATGAGAAAGTCAAAGAGTTTGGCTTTTCGAGGAGTGAAGATGAATCTTGTGTATATGTCAAGGCTAGTGGGACTATAGTTAGCTTTTTGGTTTTGTATGTGGATGACATACTACTCATAGGAAATGACATCCCAATCTCCAAGAAGTGAAGTCCTGGCTTGGGAAGTGTTTCGCTATGAAGGACCTTGGAGAAGCTGCCTATATCCTAGGGATAAGGATTTTGAGAGACAGGAGTAAAAGAATAATTGGACTTAGTCAGAACACCTATGTGGATAAAGTGTTGAAAAGGTTCAACATGCAGAACTCCAAGAAAGGTGAGTTACCGATCCAGAGTAACGTCAGACTGAGTAAGACTCAGAGCCCGAGTACAGAGGCTGAGATAGTAGAGATGAGTCGAGTTCCATATGATTCCATTGTAGGCTCGATCATGTATGCTATGACTTGTACTCGTCCTGATGTGGCCTTTGCATTGAGCATGGTCAGCAGATATCAAGGGAATCCTGGCAAGGATCACTGTACTGCGGTAAAGAACATTCTCAAATACCTGCGGAGGACTAAGGACTGGGTCCTTACCCTCGGTGGGAGTGATGACTTGAGAGTAGTAGGGTATAGTGATGCTAGCTTCCAGACTGATAGGGATAATTTCCGCTCTCAGTGAGGCTAGGTCTTTACCTTAAACGGAGGAGCAATTTCTTGGAAAAGTTCCAAGCAGGAGACAAGGGCTGATTCAACTTGCGAATCAGAGTATATAGCGGCAAGCGAGGCAGCAAAGGAGGCTATATGGCTAAAGAACTTCATTGGAGACGTTGGAGTTGTACCAGCTATAAAGGATCCTATGGAGATTTTTTGTGACAGCAATAGTGTGGTTGCCTTAGCCAAGGAACCGAGAGATCATGGCAGATCCAGACATATTAAAAGAAAATATCACTTCATCAGACATTGAATAGAAGAAGGACTCCGCGTGGAAAAGAGGGTATCATCGGATGAGAACCTAGCAGATCCCCTCACGAAGGGACTGAGTAGGGTTAAGCATCTCTGACATGCGAGACGCATAGGGATGAAGGATGATATTAGTTTTAGTAGTTAGATAGTTTTTGAAAATTGTAAAGTGTAATTGACATTTGATGATGAATTAAAGTTGTTCTTTATTTATGAGTAAAGAGTTGCTATCTTTTGTCAATCGTTTACTATCATTTCGTTTTGCATGTTTTGACTTCCAGAATAATTATGTTATGGTATATCATATTATTCAAACTCTCCACAGTCGGTCATATGTTGGAAGTAGATATGAATCAAGACTGTCATGAGTTAGCTTGTAGATGTCTAAGATGTTGGACATAGCAAGAGTTGCTACAACACTCATGAGTGCTCATAAGTTCAGAGTATTGGATTCAACCCACGCTCACTTGTATCACTTCATGGAATTTATCTCGAGTGATCGTGAGACGGTAATGTCATATAAGTCTTCAAACCTAGAGATATATAAAATGTGCCTTTGTGTATAATTCAACAAGTAGTAGAACAAGCATATGTGTCGAAGTTTATCTGTTCCTTCTTGGATTAGAAGCGATATCTGGGCCCCTCGATGATTTTGTTGTGACCTATGTACCGGGCCCGGTCAGAACTAAATTGATGTGTTCGATTAAATTTCTATGTCAAACAAATCGGAAATCGGGAAACAAACTGTTGGAAAATAAGTAAGACATTGTTCCATGTATTTGTCCGGCTGATATCTAGAACATAGGATTATATGATCCCTTATCTAAAATGGCGCTTCATAGTTCAACAGAGTTTTAAGAGCTACAATTGTTGGTCGGTTCCTGAAGTCATGCTTGCAATTATAGTTATTAGACTTATCTGTGACATCCCCATTTTCACGGCCAGAAAAGACCGATTTGTTTATGCTTTGTTTTAAAATCAGAGTAATCGTTTACAGAAAACAGTTGCGGAATTTGTTCCCAAAATAAAATGTGATAAGAATTTATCAAAGCATTTCTTTAAAGAAATGTATTTTCATTAAATAACAAAAGCTCGGGATGTCATGTTCCGATACAGACCAAAAGCATAAACAGTATAAAATAGACCTTACAACAGTATTTATAACTACTGATCTATAATCCAAAATCTCTCGTCATCGTCCAACTATGCTCTTTTTCCACTACCTGTAATACAGAAAAACTGAGTGGGTCAGGCTTGGGAGCCTGGTGAGCATATAGGGTTTTCAACCCACAATAATATAATTATTATATTTAATCATCAAACAATCAACCCAATTACCCATCCCCATTATCTTCTTTATTTCTTAAGGTTTTACCCTAAGAATCAACTATCCTTCATTCATTCATTCCTAAGGATTGACCTAAGGAATTGGCACAAAATCCATTGCTACATAAGGCGCATCTACCAACTTTATCCTTTAAGCGCCTCTGCCAGGATTACGACATTCACTATTAGGCGCCACTGCCTGGATTACGACATACACTATTAGGCGCATCTGCCAACATTATCCTTTAAGCGCATCTGCCAGGATTACGACATTCTCTATTTGGCGCATCTGCCGACCTTATCCTATAAGCGCATCTGCCAGGATTATCCTATAAGCGCATCTGCTAGTATTATGACATTTACTATTTGGCGCATCTGCCGACCTTATCCTATAAGCGCATCTGCGAGGATTATCCTATAAGCGCATCTGCTAGTATTATGACATTTACTATTTGGCGCATCTGCCGACCTTATCCTATAAGCGCATCTGCCAGGATTATCCTATAAGCGCATCTGCTAGTAGTATGACATTCTCTATTTAGCGCATCTGCTAGGATTATGACATTCACTATTAAGCGCATCTGCTAAGATTATCTATAACATCTTTAATACCACATCACTTATCTACCCATGTTTTACCCGACATATTCGTAGATATAAATTACATATATGGTTTACTTCATTTAAAAACCTGTATAAAACATTAATTCCAACAACCATCTCAAGTAAACAAACAACGTATAAACACATAGCACGTATTTCATAGCAAATACTTCATATCTATACGGTAGAAGAAAGTAACTACACACTCACTTGATCAGAAGATGATCGGGCAGCACTACGGCTCTAAGAGTAGTATTTCTTCGGTGAAACTAGAAGATCTTCACACACCGGGCTTCTCGCAGGCAGAGCTTCGGCTCGTAAACTCTTTTCTTCTCGGGATCTTCGGGCTTCGGGACTTGCTTCGGGTCTCGGGATGATACCGGGGCTTCGGGGGGTTAAAATAGGGCTTAGAGAGGGTATCGGGAGTGGGAGAGAAGAGATAGAGCAACCAAAATCGGCTGACCCTCGATTTCTATTTATAGGGTCATTTTTCAGCTCTCACGTCGTGAATTTTAAGTTCTCACGTCGTGAACTTAGTCGTCACTGCATGCGTCATCGCAACTTGCGTCTGTCTGGCTCCAGAAGTCATAAATGCTGAGTTCACGTCGTGAACACGGTATTCACGTCGTGAACTCTGACACAGTATCGGGGTTCGCGCCCCGAACTTCAGAAATTCATAACTTTCGCATACGAACTCCGTTTTCGACTTTCTTTATATCCACACGTAGGTGAGATTATGCTCTACAACTCTTGTTTAGACTCCGTCAGCTAATTTTGTCTTTATTTTTATTATATTATTTTTAGTAGGCCGGGACAGGAAAACTCCGTTAGAAATTCATAACTCCTTCATCTGACGTCCGTTTTCGTCTGTCTTTTCACCGTTGGACTACTATCGATGAGATCTTCAATTCCCGTTTAGATTGTTTCGGCTAAATATCCCTCGATCTCATATTCGAACTTCGGGTTGTACACTGCTAAGCCGAAACTTCGAAAAATCATAACTTCCTCATACGAAGTCAGACTTGGACGTTCTTTTCATGCATGCTCTCGGTTTAACGTATTCTACGAATTTCGTTTAGATCGCTAAATCCAAATATCGCTCTATTGTAAATTCACTATTTACGTTGCTGTGTCGTGTCGGTTCTGTCACGAAACTTCGACATGTCATAACTTCTTCGTTATAACTCGGATTTCGACGTTCTGTATATTTTCGGAAACCTTGAGACATATACTACAACTTGGTTAAGATTAATCATTCTAAATAATCTTCCATCAAAAAGTCATTTTTGATGCTTATCGTCTCTAAATTGACTAGCCCGAATCTACGGGTGTTACAATTATCTCCCCCTTAGGATGATTACGTCCCGGAATCATCAACGAAATAGGACTTGTATAATGATTCCATACGTTATCTCTTCATCCTAGGTAATAACTGTAAGTTCTATGTTTCCTCGAAAGAGTATCTAACTCTTGGACTTCTCGATAGTAGGTAGTGCTCAATCCTGCATCTGCTCTTCATACTATGTTGGACTTTCAATCGTAACCTTCAAGTTACAAAATAAATCCTTACTGAGGACTCCTTCTTCTTCTTAGAATAAGTACTTTCCTTTATCTATTGTAACATACCGATGGGTCGTGTTCTAATGACCTCTCATCGTATGATGCAACGCTTAGACTCAATTCTCTTAGTGTCAAATTCCAGAATGGAATATGCCTTCCTTCATAATCTAATGTGATATAATCACATTTTTATATGTAGCATTTCTAGCTACGGGCTTCCTTAACAACGAGCGCGATGCTATCGATCGCATTGATTTCAATCTTCTGACTTGAGTCAGATGCTACCTCGAACTTGGTTCTATGAACCACGTAACAAACTCATCGTAGTCGGACTCAATTTGATATGACCGCTAGGGTCAGAATATCAATCATCTTCTTAGTCACTACCGAAACAATGGTAACGACATACTTGAATAAAATGAGACCAATCACTAGCTTCTTGGTAACCTTGTGACTTTCCCTGATCCAAGCGTGAGTCATGTGCTTCCAGTAGTATAGATCTTTACTACTATTCACACCTACTCATACTCGTCCCAAGTATTGTCTCGCAGTCCCCAAGTCCTAAAATCACAAAAAAATTTAACACATACGAATGTGTTCAATTAATCATAAAATTTTCCTAGACTCTACTAGGACTTCTTCCATGCGTATCTTCAATCATCAATTCTACTTCAACTCGGTTGGTGATGGAAATTCCAGACGATGGGACAAATTCAAGAATTACACCAATCGTTCCACCATCCTGCCAATCGAAGGTGTACCTCAGACGTATCGTACTCCCCTAAATGTTCCGTTATTTTATCAGACATATTCTAAAGGCAAGATACCACTCTTAAGATATCTTCCGATAGGTGTCATTCACTATCATAAGCCTTTCATTTCCTCCATTTACTCAATTCTCTACGAGTCTCCACCATAACGTTTTGTACACCCAAGTAGACGTTCGGTGTACCGGGCGAGAATTTAAGATAAGAAAGCTTTATTTACGATAGACGTATAAATCTCCTTATCACTCCGAAACGTTTACATGCTAGTTCTAATATCGTAGTCGTACGCTTAGAATCCTAAACACATAAGGTTTCCAGATCCGGTCGGCAACAGACCATATATCCGAACAAACAATATCATATATGGCAAACATATAGCATTTAGCACATAAAAGCATTTTAGGCATCTTTCCTAAAACATACTAGTGCTCGTGTCAATTTAGGTGTACTGCCTAAAATATAAAAGACACACTCAACTCACAATCATCGTTTAGCATCCTAAGTTTAAGTCTAGAAATTTCCTACAAATTCCTAGTTCGCTTAAACTAATGCTCTGATACCAACTGTGACATACCCATTTTCACGGCCAGAAAAGACCGATTTGTTTATGCTTTGTTTTAAAATCAGAGTAATCGTTTACAGAAAACAGTTGCGGAATTTGTACCCAAAACAAAATGTGATAAGAATTTATCAAAGCATTTCTTTAAAGAAATATATTTTCATTAAATAACAAAATCTCGGGATGTCATGTTCCGATACAGACCAAAAGCATAAACAGTATAAAATAGACCTTACAACAGTCATTTATAACTACTGATCTATAATCCAAAATCTCTCGTCATCGTCCAACTATGCTCTTTTTCCACTACCTGTAATACAGAAAAACTGAGTGGGTCAGGCTTGGGAGCCTGGTGAGCATATAGGGTTTTCAACCCACAATAATATAATTATTATATTTAATCATCAAACAATCAACCCAATTACCCATCCCCATTATCTTCTTTATTTCTTAAGGTTTTACCCTAAGAATCAACTATCCTTCATTCATTCATTCCTAAGGATTGACCTAAGGAAAATGCACAAAATCCATTGCTACATAAGGCGCATCTACCAACTTTATCCTTTAAGCGCTTCTGCCAGGATTACGACATTCACTATTAGGCGCCACTGCCTGGATTACGACATACACTATTAGGCGCCACTGCCTGGATTACGACATACACTATTAGGCGCATCTGCCAACATTATCCTTTAAGCGCATCTGTCAGGATTACGACATTCTCTATTTGGCGCATCTGCCGACCTTATCCTATAAGCGCATCTGCCAGGATTATCCTATAAGCGCATCTGCTAGTATTATGACATTTACTATTTGGCGCATCTGCCGACCTTATCCTATAAGCGCATCTGCGAGGATTATCCTATAAGCGCATCTGCTAGTATTATGACATTTACTATTTGGCGCATCTGCCGACCTTATCCTATAAGCACATCTGCCAGGATTATCCTATAAGCGCATCTGCTAGTATTGTGACATTCTCTATTTAGCGCATCTGCTAGGATTATGACATTCACTATTAAGTGCATCTGCTAAGATTATCTATAACATCTTTCATACCACATCACTTATCTACCCATGTTTTACCCGACATATTCGTAGATATAAATTACATATATGGTTTAATTCATTTAAAAACCTGTATAAAACATTCATTCCAACAACCATCTCAAGTATACAAAGCACGTATTTCATAGCAAATACTTCATATCTATGCGGTAGATGAAAGTAACTACACACTCACTTGATCAGAAGATGATCGGGCAGCACTACGGCTCTAAGAGTAGTATTTCTTCGGTGAAACTAGAAGATCTTCACACACCGGGCTTCTCGCAGGCAGAGCTTCGGCTCGTAAACTCTTTTCTTCTCGGGATCTTCGGGCTTCGGGACTTGCTTCGGGTCTCGGGATGATATCGGGGCTTCGGGGGGTTAAAATAGGGCTTAGAGAGGGTATCGGGAGTGGGAGAGAAGAGATAGAGCAACCAAAATCGGCTGACCCTCGATTTCTATTTATAGGGTCATTTTTCAGCTCTCACGTCGTGAATTTTAAGTTCTCACGTCGTGAACTTAGTCATCACTGCATGCGTCATCGCAACTTTCGTCTGTCAGGCTCCAGAAGTCATAAATGCTGAGTTCACGTCGTGAACACTGTATTCACGTCGTGAACTCTGACACAGTATCGGGGTTCACGCCCCGAACTTCAGAAATTCATAACTTTCGCATACGAACTCCGTTTTCGACGTTCTTTATATCCACGTGTAGGTGAGATTATGCTCTACAACACTTGTTTAGACTCCGTCAGCTAATTTTGAATTTATTTTTATTATATTATTTTTAGTAGTCCGGGACAGGAACACTCCGTTAGAAATTCATAACTCCTTCATCTGACGTCCGTTTTCGTCTGTCTTTTCACCGTTGGACTCCTATCGATGAGATCTTCAATTTCCGTTTAGATTGTTTCGGCTAAATATCGCTCGATCTCATATTCGAACTTCGGGCTGTACACTGCTAAGCCGAAACTTCGAAAAATCATAACTTCCTCATACGAAGTCAGACTTGGACGTTCTTTTCATGCATGCTCTCGGTTTAACGTATTCTACAACTTTCGTTTAGATCGCTAAATCCAAATATCGCTCTATTGTAAATTCACTATTTACGTTGCTGTGTCGTGTCGGTTCTGTCACGAAACTTCGACATGTCATAACTTCTTCGTTATAACTCGGATTTCGACGTTCTGTATATTTTCGGAAACCTTGAGACATATACTACAACTTGGTTAAGATTAATCATTCTAAATAATCTTCCATCAAAAAGTCATTTTTGATGCTTATCGTCTCTAAATTGACTAGCCCGAATCTACGGGTGTTACAATTATCTCCCCCTTAGGATGATTACGTCCCGGAATCATCAACGAAATAGGACTTGTATAATGATTCCATACGTTATCTCTTCATCCTAGGTAATAACTGTAAGTTCTATGTTTCCTCGAAAGCGTATCTAACTCTTGGACTTCTCGATAGTAGGTAGTGCTCAATCCTGCATCTGCTCTTCATACTATGTTGGACTTTCAATCGTAACCTTCAAGTTACAAAATAAATCCTTACTGAGGACTCCTTCTTCTTCTTAGAATAAGTACTTTCCTTTATCTATTGTACCATACCGATGGGTCGTGTTCTAATGACCTCTCATCGTATGATGCAATGCTTAGACTCAATTCTCTTAGAGTCAAATTCCAGAATGGAATATGCCTTCCTTCATAATCTAATGTGATATAATCACATTTTTATATGTAGCATTTCTAGCTACAAGCTTCCTTAACAACGAGCGCGATGCTATCGATCGCATTGATTTCAATCTTCTGACTTGAGTCAGATGCTACCTCGAACTTGGTTCTATGAACCACGTAACAAACTCATCGTAGTCGGACTCAATTTGATATGACCGCTAGGGTCAGAATATCAATCATCTTCTTAGTCACTACCGAAACAATGGTAACGACATACTTGAATAAAATGAGACCAATCACTAGCTTCTTGGTAACCTTGTGACTTTCCCTGATCCAAGCGTGAGTCCTGTGCTTCCAGTAGTATAGATCTTTACTACTATTCACACCTACTCATACTCGTCCCAAGTATTGTCTCGCAGTCCCCAAGTCCTAAAATCACAAAAAAATTTAACACATACGAATGTGTTCAATTAATCATAAAATTTTCCTAGACTCTACTAGGACTTCTTCCATGCGTATCTTCAATCATCAATTCTACTTCAACTCGGTTGGTGATGGAAATTCCAGACGATGGGACAAATTCAAGAATTACACCAATCGTTCCACCATCCTGCCAATCGAAGGTGTACCTCAGACGTACCGTACTCCCCTAAGTGTTCCGTTATTTTATCAGACATATTCTAAAGGCAAGATACCACTCTTAAGATATCTTCCGATAGGTGTCATTCACTATCATAAGCCTTTCATTTCCTCCATTTACTCAATTCTCTACGAGTCTCCACCATAACGTTTTGTACACCCAAGTAGACGTTCGGTGTACCGGGCGAGAATTTAAGATAAGAAAGCTTTATTTACGATAGACGTATAAATCTCCTTATCACTCCGAAACGTTTACATGCTAGTTCTAATATCGTAGTCGTACGCTTAGAATCCTAAACACATAAGGTTTCCAGATCCGGTCGGCAACAGACCATATATCCGAACAAACAATATCATATATGGCAAACATATAGCATTTAGCACATAAAAGCATTTTAGGCATCTTTCCTAAAACATACTAGTGCTCGTGTCAATTTAGGTGTACTGCCTAAAATATAAAAGACACACTCAACTCACAATCATCGTTTAGCATCCTAAGTTTAAGTCTAGAAATTTCCTACAAATTCCTAGTTCGCTTAAACTAATGCTCTGATACCAACTGTGACATACCCATTTTCACGGCCAGAAAAGACCGATTTGTTTATGCTTTGTTTTAAAATCAGAGTAATCGTTTACAGAAAACAGTTGCGGAATTTGTACCCAAAACAAAATGTGATAAGAATTTATCAAAGCATTTCTTTAAAGAAATATATTTTCATTAAATAACAAAATCTCGGGATGTCATGTTCCGATACAGACCAAAAGCATAAACAGTATAAAATAGACCTTACAACAGTCATTTATAACTACTGATCTATAATCCAAAATCTCTCGTCATCGTCCAACTATGCTCTTTTTCCACTACCTGTAATACAGAAAAACTGAGTGGGTCAGGCTTGGGAGCCTGGTGAGCATATAGGGTTTTCAACCCACAATAATATAATTATTATATTTAATCATCAAACAATCAACCCAATTACCCATCCCCATTATCTTCTTTATTTCTTAAGGTTTTACCCTAAGAATCAACTATCCTTCATTCATTCATTCCTAAGGATTGACCTAAGGAAAATGCACAAAATCCATTGCTACATAAGGCGCATCTACCAACTTTATCCTTTAAGCGCTTCTGCCAGGATTACGACATTCACTATTAGGCGCCACTGCCTGGATTACGACATACACTATTAGGCGCCACTGCCTGGATTACGACATACACTATTAGGCGCATCTGCCAACATTATCCTTTAAGCGCATCTGTCAGGATTACGACATTCTCTATTTGGCGCATCTGCCGACCTTATCCTATAAGCGCATCTGCCAGGATTATCCTATAAGCGCATCTGCTAGTATTATGACATTTACTATTTGGCGCATCTGCCGACCTTATCCTATAAGCGCATCTGCGAGGATTATCCTATAAGCGCATCTGCTAGTATTATGACATTTACTATTTGGCGCATCTGCCGACCTTATCCTATAAGCACATCTGCCAGGATTATCCTATAAGCGCATCTGCTAGTATTGTGACATTCTCTATTTAGCGCATCTGCTAGGATTATGACATTCACTATTAAGTGCATCTGCTAAGATTATCTATAACATCTTTCATACCACATCACTTATCTACCCATGTTTTACCCGACATATTCGTAGATATAAATTACATATATGGTTTAATTCATTTAAAAACCTGTATAAAACATTCATTCCAACAACCATCTCAAGTATACAAAGCACGTATTTCATAGCAAATACTTCATATCTATGCGGTAGATGAAAGTAACTACACACTCACTTGATCAGAAGATGATCGGGCAGCACTACGGCTCTAAGAGTAGTATTTCTTCGGTGAAACTAGAAGATCTTCACACACCGGGCTTCTCGCAGGCAGAGCTTCGGCTCGTAAACTCTTTTCTTCTCGGGATCTTCGGGCTTCGGGACTTGCTTCGGGTCTCGGGATGATATCGGGGCTTCGGGGGGTTAAAATAGGGCTTAGAGAGGGTATCGGGAGTGGGAGAGAAGAGATAGAGCAACCAAAATCGGCTGACCCTCGATTTCTATTTATAGGGTCATTTTTCAGCTCTCACGTCGTGAATTTTAAGTTCTCACGTCGTGAACTTAGTCATCACTGCATGCGTCCTCGCAACTTTCGTCTGTCAGGCTCCAGAAGTCATAAATGCTGAGTTCACGTCGTGAACACTGTATTCACGTCGTGAACTCTGACACAGTATCGGGGTTCACGCCCCGAACTTCAGAAATTCATAACTTTCGCATACGAACTCCGTTTTCGACGTTCTTTATATCCACGCGTAGGTGAGATTATGCTCTACAACACTTGTTTAGACTCCGTCAGCTAATTTTGAATTTATTTTTATTATATTATTTTTAGTAGTCCGGGACAGGAACACTCCGTTAGAAATTCATAACTCCTTCATCTGACGTCCGTTTTCGTCTGTCTTTTCACCGTTGGACTCCTATCGATGAGATCTTCAATTTCCGTTTAGATTGTTTCGGCTAAATATCGCTCGATCTCATATTCGAACTTCGGGCTGTACACTGCTAAGCCGAAACTTCGAAAAATCATAACTTCCTCATACGAAGTCAGACTTGGACGTTCTTTTCATGCATGCTCTCGGTTTAACGTATTCTACAACTTTCGTTTAGATCGCTAAATCCAAATATCGCTCTATTGTAAATTCACTATTTACGTTGCTGTGTCGTGTCGGTTCTGTCACGAAACTTCGACATGTCATAACTTCTTCGTTATAACTCGGATTTCGACGTTCTGTATATTTTCGGAAACCATAAGACATATACTACAACTTGGTTAAGATTAATCATTCTAAATAATCTTCCATAAAAAAGTCATTTTTGATGCTTATCGTCTCTAAATTGACTAGCCCGAATCTACGGGTGTTACAATTATCTCCCCCTTAGGATGATTACGTCCCGGAATCATCAACGAAATAGGACTTGTATAATGATTCCATACGTTATCTCTTCATCCTAGGTAATAACTGTAAGTTCTATGTTTCCTCGAAAGAGTATCTAACTCTTGGACTTCTCGAAAGCAGGTAGTGCTCAATCCTGCATCTGCTCTTCGTACTATGTTGGACTTTCAATCGTAACCTTCAAGTTACAAAATAAATCCTTACTGAGGACTCCTTCTTCTTCTTAGAATAAGTACTTTCCTTTATCTATTGTAACATACCGATGGGTCGTGTTCTAATGACCTCTCATCGTATGATGCAACGCTTAGACTCAATTCTCTTAGAGTCAAATTCCAGAATGGAATATGCCTTCCTTCATATTCTAATGTGATATAATCACATTTTTACATGTAGCATTTCTAGCTACAAGCTTCCTTAACAACGAGCGCGATGCTATCGATCGCATTGATTTCAATCTTCTGACTTGAGTCAGATGCTACCTCGAACTTGGTTCTATGAACCACGTAACAAACTCATCGTAGTCAGACTCAATTTGATATGACCGCTAGGGTCAGAATATCAATCACCTTCTTAGTCACTACCGAAACAATGGTAACGACATACTTGAATAAAACGAGACCAATCACTAGCTTCTTGGTAACCTTGTGACTTTCCCTGATCCAAGTGTGAGTCCTGTGCTTCCAGTAGTATAGATCTCTACTACTATTCACACCTACTCATACTCGTCCCAAGTATTTTCTCGTAGTCCCCAAGTCCTAAAATCACAAAACAATTTAACACATACGAATGTGTTCAATTAATCATAAAATTTTCCTAGACTCTACTAGGACTTCTTCCATGCGTATCTTCAATCATCAATTCTACTTCAACTCGGTTGGTGATGGAAATTCCAAACGATGGGACAACTTCAAGAATTACACCAATCGTTCCACCATCCTGCCAATCGAAGGTGTACCTCAGACGTACCGTACTCCCCTAAACGTTCCGTTATTTTATCAGACATATTCTAAAGGCAAGATACCACTCTTAAGATATCTTCCGATAGGTGTCATTCACTATCATAAGCCTTTCATTTCCTCCATTTACTCAATTCTCTACGAGTCTCCACCATAACGTTTTGTACACCCAAGTAGACGTTCGGTGTACCGGGCGAGAATTTAAGATAAGAAAGCTTTATTTACGATAGACGTATAAATCTCCTTATCACTCCGAAACGTTTACATGCTAGTTCTAATATCGTAGTCGTACGCTTAGAATCCTAAACACATAAGGTTTCCAGATCCGGTCGGCAACAGACCATAGATCCGAACAAACAATATCATATATAGCAAACATATAGCATTTAGCACATAAAAGCATCTTAGGCATCTTTCCTAAAACATACTAGTGCTCGTGTCAATTTAGGTGTACTGCCTAAAATATAAAAGACACACTCAACTCACAATCATCGCTTAGCATCCTAAGTTTAAGTCTAGAAATTTCCTACAAATTCCTAGTTCGCTTAAACTAATGCTCTGATACCAACTGTGACATACCCATTTTCACGGCCAGAAAAGACCGATTTGTTTATGCTTTGTTTTAAAATCAGAGTAATCGTTTACAGAAAACAGTTGCGGAATTTGTACCCAAAACAAAATGTGATAAGAATTTATCAAAGCATTTCTTTAAAGAAATGTATTTTCATTAAATAACAAAATCTCGGGATGTCATGTTCCGATACAGACCAAAAGCATAAACAGTATAAAATAGACCTTACAACAGTCATTTATAACTACTGATCTATAATCCAAAATCTCTCGTCATCGTCCAACTATGCTCTTTTTCCACTACCTGTAATACAGAAAAACTGAGTGGGTCAGCTTGGGAGCCTGGTGAGCATATAGGGTTTTCAACCCACAATAATATAATTATTATATTTAATCATCAAACAATCAACCCAATTACCCATCCCCATTATCTTCTTTATTTCTTAAGGTTTTACCCTAAGAATCAACTATCCTTCATTCATTCATTCCTAAGGATTGACCTAAGGAAAATGCACAAAATCCATTGCTACATAAGGCGCATCTACCAACTTTATCCTTTAAGCGCTTCTGCCAGGATTACGACATTCACTATTAGGCGCCACTGCCTGGATTACGACATACACTATTAGGCGCCACTGCCTGGATTACGACATACACTATTAGGCGCATCTGCCAACATTATCCTTTAAGCGCATCTGCCAGGATTACGACATTCTCTATTTGGTGCATCTGCCGACCTTATCCTATAAGCGTATCTGCCAGGATTATCCTATAAGCGCATCTGCTAGTATTATGACATTTACTATTTGGCGCATCTGCCGACCTTATCCTATAAGCGCATCTGCCAGGATTATCCTATAAGCGCATCTGCTAGTATTATGACATTTACTATTTGGCGCATCTGCCGACCTTATCCTATAAGCACATCTGCCAGGATTATCCTATAAGCGCATCTGCTAGTATTATGACATTCTCTATTTAGCGCATCTGCTAGGATTATGACATTCACTATTAAGTGCATCTGCTAAGATTATCTATAACATCTTTCATACCACATCACTTATCTACCCATGTTTTACCCGACATATTCGTAGATATAAATTACATATATGGTTTAATTCATTTAAAAACCTGTATAAAACATTCATTCCAACAACCATCTCAAGTAAACAAAGCACGTATTTCATAGCAAATACTTCATATCTATGCGGTAGAAGAAAGTAACTACACACTCACTTGATCAGAAGATGATCGGGCAGCACTACGGCTCTAAGAGTAGTATTTCTTCGGTGAAACTAGAAGATCTTCACACACCGGGCTTCTCGCAGACAGAGCTTCGGCTCGTAAACTCTTTTCTTCTCGGGATCTTCGGGCTTCGGGACTTGCTTCGGGTCTCGGGATGATACCGGGGCTTCGGGGGGTTAAAATAGGGCTTAGAGAGGGTATCGGGAGTGGGAGAGAAGAGATAGAGCAACCAAAATCGGATGACCCTCGATTTCTATTTATAGGGTCATTTTTCAGCTCTCACGTCGTGAATTTTAAGTTCTCACGTTGTGAACTTAGTCGTCACTGCATGCGTCATCGCAACTTTCGTCTGTCAAGCTCCAGAAGTCATAAATGCTGAGTTCACGTCGTGAACACTGTATTCACGTCGTGAACTCTGACACAGTATCGGGGTTCGCGCCCCGAACTTCAGAAATTCATAACTTTCGCATACGAACTCCGTTTTCGACGTTCTTTATATCCACGCGTAGGTGAGATTATGCTCTACAACTCTTGTTTAGACTCCGTCAGCTAATTTTGAATTTAGTTTTATTATATTATTTTTAGTAGGCCGGGACAGGAAAACTCCGTTCGAAATTCATAACTCCTTCATCTGACGTCCGTTTTCGTCTGTCTTTTCACCGTTGGACTCCTATCGATGAAATCTTCAATTTCCGTTTAGATTGTTTCGGCTAAATATCGCTCATTCTCATATTCGAACTTCGGGCTGTACACTGCTAAGCCGAAACTTCGAAAAATCATAACTTCCTCATACGAAGTCAGACTTGGACGTTCTTTTCATGCATGCTCTCGGTTTAACGTATTCTATGACTTTCGTTTAGATCGCTAAATCCAAATATCGCTCTATTGTAAATTCACAATTTACGTTGCTGCGTCGTGCCGGTTCTGTCGCGAAACTTCGACATGTCATAACTTCTTCGTTATAACTCGGATTTCGACGTTCTGTATATTTTCGGAAACCTTGAGACATATACAACTTGGTTAAGATTAATCATTCTAAACAATCTTCCATCAAAAAGTCATTTTTGATGCTTATCGTCTCTAAATTGACTAGCCCGAATCTACGGGCGTTACAATTATCTCCCCCTTAGGATGATTACGTCCCGAAATCATCAACGAAATAGGACTTGTATAATGATTCCATACGTTATCTCTTCATCCTAGTAATAACTGTAAGTTCTATGTTTTCTCGAAAGAGTATCTAACTCTTGGACTTCTCGATAGCAGGTAGTGCTCAATCCTGCATCTGCTCTTCGTACTATGTTGGACTTTCAATCGTAACCTTCAAGTTACAAAATAAATCCTTACTGACGACTCATTCTTCTACTTAGAATAAGTACTTTCCTTTATCTATTGTAACAGACCGATGGGTCGTGTTCTAATGACCTCTCATCGTATGATGCAACGCTTAGACTCAATTCTCTTAGAGTCAAATTCCAGAATGGAATATGCCTTCCTTCATATTCTAATGTGATATAATCACATTTTTACATGTAGCATTTCTAGCTACAAGCTTCCTTAACAACGAGCGCGAGGCTATCGATCGCATTGATTTCAATCTTCTGACTTGAGTCAGATGCTACCTCGAACTTGGTTTCTATGAACCACGTAACAAACTCATCGTAGTCAGACTCAATTTGATATGACCGCTAGGGTCAGAATATCAATCATCTTCTTAGTCACTACCGAAACAATGGTAACGACATACTTGAATAAAACGAGACCAATCACTAGCTTCTTGGTAACCTTGTGACTTTCCCTGTTCCAAGCGTGAGTCATGTGCTTCCAGTAGTATAGATCTCTACTACTATTCACACCTACTCATACTCGTCCCAAGTATTTTCTCGCAGTCCCCAAGTCCTAAAATCACAAAACAATTTAACACATACGAATGTGTTCAATTAATCATAAAATTTTCCTAGACTCTACTAGGACTTCTTCCATGCGTATCTTCAATCATCAATTCTACTTCAACTCGGTTGGTGATGGAAATTCCAGATGATGGGACAACTTCAAGAATTACACCAATCGTTCCACCATCCTGCCAATCGAAGGTGTACCTCAGACGTACCGTACTCCCCTAAACGTTCCGTTATTTTATCAGACATATTCTAAAGGCAAGATACCACTCTTAAGATATCTTCCGATAGGTGTCATTCACTACCATAAGCCTTTCACTTCCTCCATTTACTCAATTCTCTAGTCTCCACCATAACGTTTTGTACACCCAAGTAGACGTTCGGTGTACCGGGCGAGAATTTAAGATAAGAAAGCTTTATTTACGATAGACGTATAAATCTCCTTATCACTCCGAAACGTTTACATGCTAGTTCTAATATCGTAGTCGTACGCTTAGAATCCTAAACACATAAGGTTTCCAGATCCGGTCGGCAACAGACCATAGATCCGAACAAACAATATCATATATGGCAAACATATAGCATTTAGCACATAAAAGCATTTTAGGCATCTTTCCTAAAACATACTAGTGCTCGTGTCAATTTAGGTGTACTGCCTAAAATATAAAAGACACACTCAACTCACAATCATCGCTTAGCATCCTAAGTTTAAGTCTAGAAATTTCCTACAAATTCCTAGTTCGCTTAAACTAATGCTCTGATACCAACAGTGACATCCCCATTTTCACGGCCAGAAAAGACCGATTTGTTTATGCTTTGTTTTAAAATCAGAGTAATCGTTTACAGAAAACAGTTGCGGAATTTGTTCCCAAAACAAAATGTGATAAGAATTTATCAAAGCATTTCTTTAAAGAAATGTATTTTCATTAAATAACAAAATCTCGAGATGTCATGTTCCGATAAAGACCAAAAGCATAAACAGTATAAAATAGACCTTACAACAGTCATTTATAACTACTAATCTATAATCCAAAATCTCTCGTCATCGTCCAACTATGCTCTTTTTCCACTACCTGTAATACAGAAAAACTGAGTGGGTCAGGCTTGGGAGCCTGGTGAGCATATAGGGTTTTCAACCCACAATAATATAATTATTATATTTAATCATCAAACAATCAACCCAATTACCCATCCCCATTATCTTCTTTATTTCTTAAGGTTTTACCCTAAGAATCAACTATCCTTCATTCATTCATTCCTAAGGATTGACCTAAGGAATTGGCACAAAATCCATTGCTACATAAGGCGCATCTACCAACTTTATCCTTTAAGCGCCTCTTCCAGGATTACGACATTCACTATTAGGCGTCACTTCCTTGATTACGACATACACTATTAGGCGCCCTTGCCTGGATTACGACATACACTATTAGGCGCATCTGCCAACATTATCCTTTAAGCGCATCTGTCAGGATTACGACATTCTCTATTTGGCGCATCTGCCGACCTTATCCTATAAGCGCATCTGCCAGGATTATCCTATAAGCGCATCTGCTAGTATTATGACATTTACTATTTGGCGCATCCGCCGACCTTATCCTATAAGCGCATCTGCCAGGATTATCCTATAAGCGCGTCTGCTAGTATTATGATATTTACTATTTGGCGCATCTGCCGACCTTATCCTATAAGCACATCTGCCAGGATTATCCTATAAGCGCATCTGCTAGTATTATGACATTCTCTATTTAGCGCATCTGCTAGGATTATGACATTCACTATTAAGCGCATTTCATAAGATTATCTCTAACATCTTTCATACCACATCACTTATCTACCCATGTTTTACCCGACATATTCGTAGATATAAATTACATATATGGTTTAATTCATTTAAAAACCTGTATAAAACATTCATTCCAACAACCATCTCAAGTAAACAAAGCACGTATTTCATAGCAAATACTTCATATCTATGCGGTAGAAGAAAGTAACTACACACTCACTTGATCAGAAGATGATCGGGCAGCACTACGGCTCTAAGAGTAGTATTTCTTCGGTGAAACTAGAAGATCTTCACACACCGGGCTTCTCGCAGGCAGAGCTTCGGCTCGTAAACTCTTTTCTTCTCGGGATCTTCGGGCTTCGGGACTTGCTTCGGGTCTCGGGATGATACCGGGTCTTCGGGGGGTTAAAATAGGGCTTAGAGAGGGTATCGGGAGTGGGAGAGAAGAGATAGAGCAACCAAAATCGGCTGACCCTCGATTTCTATTTATAGGGTCATTTTTCAGCTCTCACGTCGTGAATTTTAAGTTCTCACATCGTGAACTTAGTCGTCACTGCATGCGTCATCGCAACTTTCGTCTGTCAGGCTCCAGAAGTCATAAATGCTGAGTTCACGTCGTGAACACTGTATTCACGTCGTGAACTCTGACACAGTATCGGGGTTCGCGCCCCGAACTTCAGAAATTCATAACTTTCGTATACGAACTCCGTTTTCGACGTTCTTTATATCCACGCGTAGGTGAGATTATGCTCTACAACTCTTGTTTAGACTCCGTCAGCTTAATTTGATTTTATTTTTATTATATTTTTATTATATTATTTTTAGTAGGCCGGGACAGGAAAACTCCGTTAGAAATTCATAACTCCTTCATCTGACGTCCGTTTTCGTCTGTCTTTTCACCGTTGGACTACTATCGATGAGATCTTCAATTCATGTTTAGATTGTTTCGGCTAAATATCACTCGATCTCATATTCGAACTTCGGGTTGTACACTACTAAGCCAAAACTTCGAAAAATCATAACTTCCTCGTACGAAGTCAGACTTGGACGTTCTTTTCATGCATGCTCTCGGTTTAACGTATTCTACGACTTTCGTTTAGATCGCTAACTCCAAATATCGCTCTATCGTAAATTCACTATTTACGTTGCTGTGTCGTGCCGGTTCTGTCGCGAAACTTCGACATGTCATAACTTCTTCGTTATAACTCGGATTTCGGCGTTCTGTATATTTTCGGAAACCTTGAGACATATACTACAACTTGGTTAAGATTAATCATTCTAAATAATCTCCCGTCAAAAAGTCATTTTTGATGCTTATTGTCTCTAAATTGACTAGCCCGAATCTATGGTCGTTACAATTATCTCCCCCTTAGGATGATTACGTCCCGGAACCATCAACGAAATAGGACTTGTATAATGATTCCATACGTTATCTCTTCATCCTAGGTAATAACTGTAAGTTCTATGTTTCCTCGAAAGAGTATCTAACTCTTGGACTTCTCGATAGCAGGTAGTGCTCAATCTTGCATCTGCTCTTCGTACTATGTTGGACTTTCAATCGTAACCTTCAAGTTACAAAATAAATCCTTACTGAGGACTCCTTCTTCTTCTTAGAATAAGTACTTTCCTGTGTCTATTGTAACAGACCGATGGGTCGTGTTCTAATGACCTCTCACCGTATGATGCAACGCTTAGACTCAATTCTCTTAGAGTCAAATTCCAAAATGGAATATGCCTTCCTTCATATTCTAATGTGATATAATCACATTTTTACAAGTAGCATTTCTAGCTACAAGCTTCCTTAACAACGAGCGCGATGCTATCGATCGCATTGATTTCAATCTTCTGACTTGAGTCAGATGCTACCTCGAACTTGGTTCTATGAACCACATAACAAACTCATCGTAGTTGGACTCAATTTGATATGACCGCTAGGGTCAGAATATCAATCATCTTCTTAGTCACTACCGAAACAATGGTAACGACATACTTGAATAAAACGAGACCAATCACTAGCTTCTTGGTAACCTTGTGACTTTCCCTAATCCAAGCATGAGTCCTGTGCTTCCAGTAGTATAGATCTCTACTACTATTCACACCTACTCATACTCGTCCCAAGTATTGTCTCGCAGTCCCCAAGTCCTAAAATCACAAAACAATTTAACACATACGAATGTGTTCAATTAATCATAAAATTTTCCTAGACTCTACTAGGACTTCTTCCATGCGTATCTTCAATCATCAATTCTACTTCAACTCGGTTGGTGATGGAAATTCCAGACGATGGGACAACTTCAAGAATTACACCAATCGTTCCACCGTCCTGCCAATCGAAGGTGTACCTGAGACGTACCGTACTCCCCTAAACGTTCCGTTATTTTATCAGACATATTCTAAAGGCAAGATACCACTCTTAAGATATCTTCCGATAGGTGTCATTCACTATCATAAGCCTTTCATTTCCTCCATTTACTCAATTCTCTACGAGTCTCCACCATAACGTTTTGTACACCCAAGTAGACGTTCGGTGTACCGGGCGAGAATTTAAGATAAGAAATCTTTATTTACGATAGTCGTATAAATCTCCTTATCACTCCGAAACGTTTACATGCTAGTTCTAATATCGTAGTCATACGCTTAAAATCCTAAACACATAAGGTTTCCAGATCTGGTCGGCAACAGACCATAGATCCGAACAAACAATATCATATATGGCAAACATATAGCATTTAGCACATAAAAGCATTTTAGGAATCTTTCCTAAAACATACTAGTGCTCGTGTCAATTTAGGTGTACTGCCTAAAATATAAAAGACACACTCAACTCACAATCATCGCTTAGCATCCTAAGTTTAAGTCTAGAAATTTCCTACAAATTCCTAGTTCGCTTAAACTAATGCTCTGATACCAACAGTGACATCCCCATTTTCACGGCCAGAAAAGACCGATTTGTTTATGCTTTGTTTTAAAATCAGAGTAATCGTTTACAGAAAACAGTTGCGGAATTTGTTCCCAAAACAAAATGTGATAAGAATTTATCAAAGCATTTCTTTAAAGAAATGTATTTTCATTAAATAACAAAATCTCGGGATGTCATGTTCCGATACAGACCAAAAGCATAAACAGTATAAAATAGACCTTACAACAGTCATTTATAACTACTGATCTATAATCCAAAATCTCTCGTCATCGTCCAACTATGCTCTTTTTCCACTACCTGTAATACAGAAAAACTGAGTGGGTCAGGCTTGGGAGCCTGGTGAGTATATAGGGTTTTCAACCAACAATAATATAATTATTATATTTAATCATCAAACAATCAACCCAATTACCCATCCCCATTATCTTCTTTATTTCTTAAGGTTTTACCCTAAGAATCAACTATCCTTCATTCATTCATTCCTCAGGATTGACCTAAGGAATTGGCACAAAATCCATTGCTACATAAGGCGCATCTACCAACTTTATCCTTTAAGCGCCTCTGCCAGGATTACGACATTACCTATTAGGCGCCACTGCCTGGATTACGACATACACTATTAGGTGCCACTGCCTGGATTACGACATACACTATTAGGCGCATCTGCCAACATTATCCTTTAAGCGCATCTGCCAGGATTACGACATTCTCTATTTGGCGCATCTGCCGACCTTATCCTATAAGCGCATCTGCCAGGATTATCCTATAAGCGCATCTGCTAGTATTATGACATTTACTATTTGGCGCATCTGCCGACCTTATCCTATAAGCGCATCTGCCAGGATTATCCTATAAGCGCATCTGCTAGTATTATGACATTTACTGTTTGGCGCATCTGCCGACCTTATCCTATAAGCGCATCTGCCAGGATTATCCTATAAGCGCATCTGCTAGTATTATGACATTCTCTATTTAGCGCATCTGCTAGGATTATGACATTCACTATTAAGCGCATCTGCTAAGATTATCTATAACATCTTTCATACCACATCACTTATCTACCCATGTTTTACCCGACATATTCGTAGATATAAATTACATATATGGTTTACTTCATTTAAAAACATGTATAAAACATTCATTCCAACAACCATCTCAAGTAAACAAACAACGTATAAACACATAGCACGTATTTCATAGCAAATACTTCATATCTATGAGGTAGAAGAAAGTAACTACACACTCACTTGATCAGAAGATGATCGGGCAGCACTACGGCTCTAAGAGTAGTATTTCTTCGGTGAAACTAGAAGATCTTCACACACCGGGCTTCTCGCAGGCAGAGCTTCTGCTCGTAAACTCTTTTCTTCTCGGGATCTTCGGGCTTCGGGACTTGCTTCGGGTCTCGGGATGATACCGGGGCTTCGGGGGTTAAAATAGGGCTTAGAGAGGGTATCGGGAGTGGGAGAGAAAAGATAGAGCAACCAAAATCGGCTGACCCTCGATTTCTATTTATAGGGTCATTTTTCAGCTCTCACGTCGTGAATTTTAAGTTCTCACGTCGTGAAATTAGTCGTCACTGCATGCGTCATCGCAACTTGCGTCTGTCAGGCTCCAGAAGTCATAAATGTTGAGTTCACGTCGTGAACACTGTATTCACGTCGTGAACTCTGGCACAGTATCGGGGTTCGCGCCCCGAACTTCAGAAATCACAACTTTCGCATACGAACTCCGTTTTCGACGTTCTTTATATCCACGCATAGGTGAGATTATGCTCTACAACTCTTGTTTAGACTCCGTCAGGTAATTTTGAATTTATTTTTATTATATTTTTATTATATTATTTTTAGTAGGCCGGGACAGGAAAACTCCGTTAGAAATTCATAACTCCTTCATCTGACGTCCATTTTCGTCTGTCTTTTCACCGTTGGACTACTATCGATGAGATCTTCAATTCCCGTTTAGATTGTTTCGGCTAAACATCGCTCGATCTCATATTCGAACTTCGGGCTGTACACTGCTAAGCCGAAACTTCGAAAAATCATAACTTACTCATACGAAGTCAGACTTGGACGTTCTTTTCATGCATGCTCTCGGTTTAACGTATTCTACGACTTTCGTTTAGATCGCTAAATCCAAATATCGCTCTATCGTAAGTTCACTATTTACGTCGCGTTGTGTCGTGTCGGTTCTGTCGCGAAACTTCGACATGTCATAACTTCTTCGTTATAACTCGGATTTCGGCGTTCTTTATATTTTCGGAAACCTTGAGACATATACTACAACTTGGTTAAGATTAATCATTCTAAATAATCTTCCATCAAAAAGTCATTTTTGATGCTTATCGTCTCTAAATTAACTAGCCCGAATCTACGGGCGTTACATTATCCAAGTGGGAGACTGTTGGATAAGGTGTCTAAGTCCATAACTATATTTGAGATGTACTTGACCCGACACGGCATGGTCCATTTGGGTTGCACTTCACCCGAACAATTTATATGGATAACCTTTTGAGAATATTGTAAGTTATGATTTATTAATATATTATAAGTTCTAATATATTAATATGAAATGATATTATTTAATTAGTATTGATCTAGATTTAATTTAGAATTAATTTGGTGATAAAAAAGGTGACTAATTAAATATGGACTCTTGTATTTATATAGTGTGGGCTAGGCTTGTATGGAAAGTCCATGGATAGTCCATGGAGCTTTAACCTATGGATCTCATGGAAATGAAAGGTCATGAGTATTAGGATTTACATGAATGTAACCCTAATCCACCACACTATATAAAGGAGTCCTTGGCACTTGATATGGAACTAGTTTTTGTGTGAGAACTAAGGGTGGCCGATTTCTAGAAGTGTCCTACTATTCTCTCAAGTTTCCAAGGTTTGTAGTGATTTGTGACTTCCATTTGAGGCATCCACATTATTGGTGCTAGGATCTCAAACTCCAAGCAATCAACCACTACTAAAAGGTATGTAACTCTACTAGCTTATTATGTTTCAAAGTTCCCCATGTCATGCTAGTTAAGTTAAGAACCTTGGAAAAGCAAATTTGCATGTATCTTAGTAAAACATAGATCCAAGGTTTCTAGGGTTGCATGTACACCATAGGAGTGTTAGAATGCTCAAAACCATCACAAAGGTCAATTTAGAAATTTAAAATTTAAAAGCTAAAATTTTTGCAAGAAAATGGAATTTAAAAATAAAAGGAAATTGATTTTTGGGTTAAAAGTGTTAAAGTTGAGAAAATGGAATCGAAGATATTGTATTTGAATTAAATCTGGAAGGCGTATACCATCTAGCAAGCTAGATTAGTTGGAAAGGCGCCTGGTTGATAAATCAGGGGACCCGGGTTCGATCCCTGGCAACCCCAAAATCGTTTCTGAAGCGAGGACGCAGCGTGCGATGACCGACCGAACACGTGTTGGAGCCAAGAACGAGGTGGACCGGGAACGATGCGAAGAACCGTAAACGCGAGGACCACAAACGCTGCTGAGCCATAAACGTCCCGGCCGAAAACGCTGTTGGGTCGTGAACTATGCGAGACCTCAGACCGTGAACTAGTTGGGCCGTGAAAGCTTCTTCGGACTCGGGGCCGTGAACCCTTCTTCAGATGGCCGTGAAACCTTCTTCAGATGACGTGAAAAACAGCGTTTTTCACCTCTTTTTCTCCAAAACTCGATCAAAAACTAGTTTTTATCAAAAAACACAAAGAACAAACCCCCCTATTTTGCCAAGAATTATCCAAAAATGCAAAACTCCTTCAAAAATAAAATCAAATACGCTCCAGATCTGGTAAATTGATTGATACAATACTTGAATATGTTTTGACACCGGAAAGTCTCTGATACCAATTGTAGAGTCCCAATTCAATGATCCAAACCAGTGATCAAAACAAAATAGGAACAAGAATGAAGAACAAGAAGAAGATTATCAAGCAATGCACACGTCTATTAGAAGAAACGTCTGGTACACCTTGAGAACACACACTATGACCGTAAACACCTCTGATACGTCCCTAACACAAAGCTGACACACACCTATTTATAGGGACAGACCAACCACACACATGGTTCACGACCGTGAACAGGTTCACGGTCGTGAACACCTACACAACCGCAAACACACAACATACAACCAAACCCTATACATAGATAATTGCCTAGCCCAAACCACATAATTATGACCTAACAGTTCCGTATATTTCATATTCCATGTATCCAACACTCATAAGTGACTAACCACTGAATCTCTAGGAATCCCCCTTGACAAGATCAAAGTAAACAAGAACCCACACCCCAAGAGGGGCATGTGTAATAGACATGGGCAAAGCCTGGGATACCCACCTGCCTCTAATCGAGTACCCATATAACAACTACCACTAGAGCATAGGATTTGCACCCTTTGAGTCCCTGCACCGCCGGAGGTGCAGATCACCCTCTGTTGGGCTGAGGTGAGAGACACCCAGCTGGCAAGAGGACAAACGCCCAATAGCACACTCACTGGACCCGAGACTTTTCAAGAAACAAGGGAAAAGATATTCCAAATCAGATCACGACTCCAAGCATCGCAGGACCGACAAAAGAACTATATAGGTAAATGGCAAAAGCCTCCAGAATTCCAAGTGGGGGATCGGGTGCTATTAAAAGTATCCCCTTGGAAAGGTATGATACGATTTGGAAAGAAAGGTAAACTAAATCCCCGATACATCAGACCATTCGAGACCATTACCCGAATCGGTCCGGTAGTCTACAGACTCCAACTACCCGCATGACTTAGTAATGTACACCCTGTATTTCATGTATCAAACCTCAAGAAGTGTCTATCGGACGAAACCCTCACAGTTCCACTAGACGAGATTAAAGTGAATGAGAACCTCCTATTCGTTGGGACGCCTATCGAAATTATGGATAGAGAAGTTAAGCGCACCAAACGAAGTCCCATCCCCATTGTGAAGGTTTGATGGAATGCCGAGCACTGACCTGAAATCACATGGAAACGCGAGGATCAAATGATGCAAAAATACCCTCACCTTTTCGCTCGTCTGTAAGAATGACTCCTAAAGAATTTCGGGACGAAATTCCCTCTAACGGGGGGGTGATGTGACAACCCAAACTATTTCGACCAGGCAAGGTCTAAATTGTAACCCTATTACAATAAGAACCTTGAAAACCATGAGAGAATAAGTGGATATATAAGGAAGTATACACTTTGAAAGTCGCACATAAGGTAATCTCTTAGAAAAATAAACAAGTTAAGAAAGACAAAGTGGTGCAAATAAATTGGGAATTCAATCTACAATGCAATCAAACAAAGATCACATAGTGTAGACACACGAGCTTGTAGTTATGTCACAGTTCTAAACACTTGAATTATAACGACAATATATCTGAGTTTACTATTAGCTAAGGCCATAAACAATTCCATAGGACCCACCTAAGACCATGAATACCTTAAGAAGCATCCATGACCGTGAACTACTACCAAGGAAGCACTTAGGCCGTGAACACCTTCAAAGGGAGGAATCTTGGCCGTGAACTACTTTCAATGAGCCACTTTAGCCGTAAACCCCTTCACATGAGCACCTTTGGCTGTGAACTCCATGGTGGGACATCAATTGGCCGTAAACCCTAGTGAAAACTCAATTAGACCGTGAAATCCTTTCCAATTCAAGGGTGTTTATGGACTATGAGCTGTAAATGGCTATTTCCAATACAAATCTCAGTAATTCATGCATTATCCATCAGTAAACCAAGCAACTATCAAATCATCCTCCTATCCTTCCCTTGTGAGCGTAAACCCATTTCTCATCCCACCAAAAAAAAAACTCATTTCACATTCTGTGAAGTTTTAAACTACTCTCTAACGTATGCAAGCTCCAAGTCTCATTTTCTTCAAGCAATTTCCTAAATCCTTGTAAGTATTTCAAGTCTTGGTTAGTAATTCTCCATATTATCTTGTTTAAATTACTCATAGTTACACATGAAGTTATGTATTAATATTCTTAGGAAGTTCCAACGTTCAAAGAGTTATCAAACTCTTAAAGTGTTAGGACTTGAAACCTCTCAACATCTAACCAAATCACCCACCAAATCAAACCAAGATGAGCTTCATACCCCTATCTTTTGAGTTTTCATTGTTTTTAGAGGAGAATAGAAGTCAAGGGTCTTGTGAAATTTAGTATAATTGCTTGTTTATGCATGTATATTATGATTTATGTGCATAAAGTTATGAACTCTATATATTGGTTCAAGAACTCGAGATTTTTTTAGCAAGTCTCAAGGTTTTGAACTATATATCACAAAGTAGATGTTAGAAAAAAAAAACTAATATGTTTATGAAATATAAATCATAAATTGTTATATCAAGAACCATAAGGTTTTGCTTCAAAAAATTGTTTAAACAGGTTATTAAACATAATATTTTGGAAATGGTTTAATTGGGGTATTAATGATATTTTGGGGGCCATTTTCGGCCATATATATATATATATATATATATATATATATATATATATATATATATATATATATATATATATATAATGACCACTTTGGAAAATGGAATAAAATTGAAGAATTATTGAAGATCTCAATTTTTAAATGACCAAAAATGAAATTTTTGGATAAACAAGGGCCTTTTTGAATACTTTCATAAATGTAAGTCTAAAATGAACATTTTAGAAGAAATGGGCAATTTTCAATAATTCACTTAGTTTTGAACCACTTATGACACCTTTTGACAAATATGAGTCTTATTTGACGATTTATAAAAAGAAGGGTCATTTTTGCCAATATCGATAATATTGGATCATTTTTGATAAATATGATTCAATGTGGATTATTTTTCAATAAACAAAACAAAGCGATGTACCTAGTCAACAAGCACAATTATTGTTATATATTAAATAACGGATTTCATTGATTAGCACAAATATCTGTTAGAATTCTAGTCAGACGCATCACCAATGTACCTATATATATATATATATATATATATATATATATATATATATATATATATATATATATATATATATATATATATATATATATATATATATATATATATATATATATATTAGTGTACGTTTAAAGTACTGTAAAGAGTTGTAACCAGAGTCTCCTGGAGGGAGAGCGGGAATTTGTGTATAGATCTATACGGGGTTGACACCCCGCACCTTCGCTATTCGCTACAGCTAGACCGGCCAGTCTAGGGTGACAAATGTCTTTAATCGATTTGGGCGCCTGAGAAACGCCATGACAGGCCTCCGTCATATTAGTATGGTTATAACGGCTCACTAGAATATAATAATGCATTTAGAAATTTATGTAAGGAAAACCTTACAAATAAATTGGCACATTGTGCTGACCGCCCCTATGCATGGTAGTGATTGTCCACATTCGTTGTGTTCATCGTCCACTTGCATTGTGCAAAATGTCCAGAATCGCCTGTTGATTTCTCACACCTCACCAATCTTAGGGTTTTAAGACCACCATTTTGTATATCAGAAAATATAGGATTTTCTGGAGTAAACGATTTTATACGATTTCGAAAACGATAAACTAAAACACACATATGCAAGTATACTTAATTGGAAACAGAACTTACGACTATTTTATACTAGAAAATATAGGATTTTCTGGAGAAAACGATTTTACACAATTTCGAAAGATGATAAACTAAAACACACACATGCAACAATAATCAATTGGAAACAAAACTTACGATTATTTTATACAAGAAAATATAGGATTTTCTGGAGAAAATGATTACAAAATTTCGAAAGATGATAAACTAAAACACACACATGCAACTATACTAGATAGGAAACAAGACTTACAACTGTTTTGATAAGAAAACACTAGAATTTTCTGGATTTCTAAACTATCACAAAGTTTTATACGAAAATGCTTATGAACTCACCAACATATTATATGTTGACGCTTTTCAAAACGACTTGTATTCTCAGGGATCTAGTAAGCAGGTAGTCACCACGATCGAGGACTGGCGTCGTTGCATTATGTTATTGCTACTTTTGTTATTTCATGTTTAACTTTTGAACACAACAAGTATTGCAAACAATGTAAGTTTATTATCTTAATGTATGATGTTTGGATTTGCTATGTTTCATTTATATTCAATTGTTATGATAATGAATAATGAAGTCACCCGCCTCCGGACGTTTCCGCCGTCTGGTCCAGGGGTGTGACATAAAAGGGTAAGGACTTAATCATTAAGCACTAAATCAACAAATGCATAACCCCAAACTGCAGATCTGGCCCGAAAAGCTGAATGACTACGTAAAGTTTCCAAGTTTACACGCATATATGCCTAGAAGAAGCTCAAATGCTCAAAAGAAGCCATAATATGGACTTAATGAATGCATGAAGCCCTTAAGACCATAAAGTTGGCACCTTTATGCCAAAAGAGCTCATGAGGATCATAGATCTGAAAGAATAACACTTGGGACGTCCTACAATCCCATCAACCACCCAAGCATGGCTAAAAGCATAAAAACTAACCCAAAAGGAGATCTAAGCAAATATTAATCAAGGTTAGAACTTTATACCCTAAATATGCTGGAAATGGTGCAAAGAATCAAGATCTGAAGGCTCCTACTTGAATCACCACCTTGCACCAAGCTTCTCTTCCTTCAATGAATTTCAAACACACCAAAACACACCCACAATAAGCTCACTACACTCAAGGAGGCTCTAGGGTTTCGAGATTAGGTTTAAGGGCTATGGAGGCTGGAAATGAGGCCAACACCTAGGACTTAAGGTGTTTAAATAGGGTACAAAACCCTAAAATTAGGGTTTCCTTCCCAACTGCCAAATCGCTGAGTTGAGGCATCTCAACTCGTCGAGTTGACTCATTAAATGTCGCGGCCAAAACAACTTCGACACGTCGAGTTGAGGCTTCCAACTCGACGGGTCCTCTAAGAAAATGCAATAATTGGGAAATAAATTCATACCAGAAACTAGGCGTTACATCAGAGTGGGCAGAAAAGTTATGCCGATAGACGCCGATCAAACTTAGAGTTCCAGGTGGGTGATATGGTTCTCCTGAAGGTGTCACCTTGGAAAGGTGTCATCCAATTCAGGAAGAGGGCTAAACTGGGCCCAGGTATATCGGTCCTTTCAGGGTTTTGGCCTAGGTGGGTCGGGTTGCATATTGCTTGGATCTTCCGGATAAGCTTAGTTAGATCCATAGCACGTTCCATGTTTCTCAGCTGTGGAAGTGCTGAGTGGATGATTCCGCAGTGGTACCATTGGAGGATATTCAGGTGGATAACCACCTGAATTATATTGAGAGAATAATAACGATTCTTGAGCGGAAGACAAAAACCTTGAGGAACAAGGTTGTTGGGTTGGTGAAAGTGGAATGGCAGCATCGCAAGGATTCGGAGTGGACTTAGGAGCCAGAAGATGAGATGAGAGAGCACTACCCGGAGTTATTTGGAGATCGGACTTTGAGAACGAACTTAGATTCAATTGGGGGAGAATTGTAACACTCGAACCATGTAAGTCCTCTTTTTACCCTTGAATGACAAAACATTGCAACTTGTTCCTTTTGGCTAGTACGCGGGGCATACTATAGAGTACGCTTGGCGTACTAGATGAAGTCTGATCGCGGGCATCGATAACGTACGATGGGCGTACGTGGGTTACGCTGGGCGTACGTGGGTTACGCTGGGCATACACTGGGCAAGGGAAAACCCTAATTTTTAGGGTTTATGCCCTATTTAAGCATCATTAACCCACCTCTTGGACATTTTAGACCAGCCTCCATGTCCTCAAACCCTAATTTCGTCCCATAGCCTATGTGTGGTGCTTTTTACCTCTTGTGAAGCATTTTTTGTGTGTTTTGTGCATATTGAAGAGGAAGGAGAAGACTATAGAGTCATCCTTTGGAGAAGAGCTTTGAGATCCAGCTTTAGCTTCTCCATTTTGTGGCGTTTGAGGTATAAAGTCCATAACTTGATAACTCATTGTATACATCTTCTTTTGGGCTTGTTTATGGCTATTTTAGTCCCTTTTGGTTGGTTCTTGTGAGCTAAGTCCGTTTCTAGAGTATAACCTTTTAGATCTAGACATATTAAGGGTTCCTTAAGCATAAAGATGCAAACTTTATGGTGTTTATGGACTCATTCATGTGTTAAGTCATTTGTTAAGCTCTTTTGAACTCTAGAGCCCCATTAATCCATTCATGCACATAAAGTTGCCAGCTTTACGTGATAAGTCATCTTTTGGGTCAAGATATGAGAGTATGGAGTAGGGCTGAATGGATTAAGTGCTTTTTGGTGAGGGTTGGCCAACTGGGGAGTACGATGGGCGTAAAAGCTGGTACGCTACGCGTACTAGCCCCAGAGCGTGTACGTTAAGCGTATGGGCTGAGTACGCCCAGCGTACTCAGCAGGTGGGCTTCGGTTTTGGGCTTCTTGATTTTGGGCCATGTGTGGACCTAGGGAGTTTAGGGCTTTATTGGGCCATCAGATTTCTAGTTGGATTTTTGGATGAAGGCCCGCGAAGAGGTTTGGGCCCAATTTGGAAGATTGGGCCATAATTGGGCCATGGGTGGATATTGTTGGAAGTTGGGTCTTTTTGAGTAATTGGTTTTGGATTTGTCCTTGGGCCAAATTACGTAAACGGTAAAATGGTCTTTTACCCTAGTTTGGACTCTTAGTATGAATCGGGACCCAATTATTAATTGGATTTTATTTTATGATGATAGCGCAGGGATTTTCAGACCAACAGCTAGAGATTTATCTGTGAGGTTCAGCAGTCTGAGGTGATTCTTCCTCACTGTGTATAGTGGGTCGAAGGCACCAATGTCGACCCATGGTTTATTATGTTAGGGTGCTAGATGTTTGCGTGACTCTTGCATGTGTATCTATGCTTAGTGGACGGGGCCCAGTGGGTAATTTGTGTGCCATTACTTGTTATACTTGTATGTTTGTATGCTGGGAGGGGCCCGTTGTGAGAGTTAGGGCGAAGCACGTTATACTCAGTCGGTGGGGTATGAGAGTTAGGGCGAGGCCCGTCATACTCAGTGGGCGGGGCCCATTATGCGAGTTAGGACGGGGCTCGTTACACTCATCGGGCGAGGGCCCATTATATGCTTGATATGTGTGGTATGTGGTGATG
The DNA here is from genome assembly GCF_052849685.1 of Lactuca virosa. Classification (NCBI taxonomy): domain Eukaryota; kingdom Viridiplantae; phylum Streptophyta; class Magnoliopsida; order Asterales; family Asteraceae; genus Lactuca; species Lactuca virosa. The sequence goes on along the minus strand of NC_136430.1, from coordinate 58,790,475 downwards.
AGTTGAAAACTCTTTAGATCGATTAGATCTTTAACAGGTAAATCAATAAGAATAACAAACACTAGAACACACAATGAATCAACCGTATGTCGAATGATTAAAATATAGTCACACCTCAGAAGAGCTCGATTAAGAACTTCCTCTGTAGAGGTGTGCTAGGGTTTACAGTACAATTAATACGATAATAATCAAAAGCGTTAATGACAAGGATGCATGCATGCACCTTATATACTAAACCCTAGAAAGATTAACACGGTTGGACAAGCCCAAACCGAGAGTACATAATGGACCGAACTACTAAGGCCCAATGGTGCAACCCTTTAAACCCAACAATATCCCCCTTTGCGCCAATTGAGGCGAGAGACTACTGCGGTTGAGCAGGAGCAGATAACATCACGGTCTTGAGCAGCTTCGGTATAATGGCAAGCAGAGTTTGACGAAGGTGAATATACCACTGAATCATGTCCGTAAACAACTTCTTATCTGCATCACTGTTCTGGTCACACCGATATATAATTTCAAGAATGTGCTCTAAGCACGCGGTGGAGAACAAGTGCTTATCAGCCAGAGCAAACAAACATCTTTGACCTTCGCCCCTTGTGAACAAAACGGTGTAAAATTGTGGATCAATTTTGCCTTTAATCATCATCGTCATATCACTTGCCTTCCCAATTGGCTTTATAATGGGCTTCTTTTTTATTGTAGAAGCGACCTCCTGATCCATTTTCGCCACTTCATGAATATAGAAGACCAGCATCCGCTTAATATGATCATAAATAGGCCCATATTCTTGTTGATTGGTCAGCAAAATGTTGTTCAAAACAATCCAATCATGAGGATTTAAGTTCGGCAGATCAGCAAGGGAGATCTCATGAACCGAGCCGCTTGAGCCTCATGTCACCTTGAATTTGACATTTACAAACTTCCCTGCCGAAGTCGGTTTCAATACCTTCACAGTTGTGATCTTCTGATTACTCCAAGTGAGGTATTTCGGTTGAGAGAAAGAAAGATAAAATTCAAGCAATTCTTGATCAACCTTTGGATCAGGAGAGGGGATAGGAATAGTTGAATCAAAACAATGAAATATGAACGCTTTTCGAGTAATAGGCATATCGAACTGAGCATCCTTGGAATTTTCAAGACCGAAGGAAAGGACCGGTTCAAGCCAGTGTGTGCTTGGAGAGTCAATCACTTCTTTCATTAGTTTTTCCATTGTCCACAGAGGAAACAAAGATTTCCTTCATTCCAAGACGTCGTTCGCTTCTTTCATCTTCTTTTCCTTTTCAATTTCGGAAAACTTTTCATCAAGCTCTCGATCACCAAGTTTGAATTTGGGATTTTCAGGTTTGGAGGTTACAATTACCACCTCATCGTCATTATTTACCTTCTCCTTTCCTTTGTCCTGTATACAGCCCAAAGCTACATTATCCTTCGGTACAGCAGAAACCCTCGGTTGTTGAATGGGTTTACTTGAAGGAGGTGGTTGAGATTGAACTTGACCAATATTATCTCCCCCTTGTTTCGAATGGACCACAGGCTCCATAACACCCTCAATCCTGCTCAAAATTTCCAGAGCAGGTCTCAATTTCTCAGCTAGGTGGCGACGAACCGTAATTGTGAGAGAGGAGTCGTGAGCTTCAAGCAAATGCAAAAGAATAGAGTGCACATCACCGATGCTGCTTTTGATGATAGCCCATTCGGTCTTGAGATCAGCATTTTCTTTTCGGACCTGAGATAGTTGCAGAGCTTGAGTTTTGACCTGGGTAGTTTTGAGATCCAACTCATCCATGACCTTATTTTCCATAGCGAGATCGCTTTGCAGTTTGTCAAGACGAGAGGAGAGAGATGATAAAAGAGCATCTTGATCAGCTTTGAGAGAGGAACGTACCACATCAAATTTTTGTTTCTCCTCTTGAAGTGACTTGGAAAGAGAGTCAATTGCAGAATTGACTTTGTAAGCATTGGACTCAGCAGCTCCCTTAAGAGAATCAAGAAAAATCTTGGCATCAGCAATCACTTTGGCCACATCTGCATACACATTTTTGCAAGATAAAGAAGAGAGCTCTATAGTGGTGGTTGCCTTTTAAATGGACTCATCGTGCATTTGAATAGAAGTTTCAATCAAAGCTTTGACAGCCGCATCAGAGTAAGCAGAGGTTGAGGAAGTAGACGATGAAGCGAGCAACCGGTCAAGCTTCTCGTTGAGATCCTTTAGGTGTCGCTTGGTTATAGGAGCATCTTCATCAGCATCACTGAGAATCCGATATGGGCTGTAGCAAACAGAGTCAAACTCCATTTCGGCTCCGCCAAGAACTGTATCAGACTCGGTTGAGGAAGATGGGGATAAAGGCTTTGAAGTAACTGGGATTTGTAGACCTTCAGTAGTCGTCCCCGTATCAGATACGTTGACAACAACCGGAGGTTCGGTTGTAGTGGTTGTAGTAGTTGCTTGTGTGACGATAGGAGGAGGAATTGGAGCAGTTGAAGTTATTGCTGAAGTGGAAGTAGGTTGAGAAGTAACTGGGGGTGGAAGAGGAGCAATTGATATAGGTACTAAAGTAGGAGATGGAGAAGGAGGAGGAGTTGGAACAGATTCGGTTATATATACCTCGGGAGTGGGGGACCGAGGAGGTGAATTTACTCTTAGTGAGCTTTCAAGATTAACGGGTTTGGCTTCAGTGTACTTCTGTTGATCTTGATCTGACGGAACATACTCTGAATCAGTGGAAGAGGCAGCCTTCGGTTTCTTAGCCATCTTCTTAATCTTTCGCTTTTTGTGGGCAGGAGAAGATTCTTTATCTTGTTTTCGCTTTTGAGGCTTGGCCACTTGGGATGATTGACCTTCAACTTCCTTCTTTGCCCTATTTGCCGGTTTGTCAAGAACCTCCAAGGCACTTTGCATTTCTGGAGTGAGTTCTCTTGGCCCTGAAGGTGTCAGTTTCCTGTAATCAGCCATAACATGGCTTTCGCTTGAGACACACCTGGACATTGATTCAGGAATTGAATTGATGAACATGAACTTCGTGGGATCGGAGACAATGATTTTTGTTGTGTGGAAAGTGGCAATTGAAGATATCAAAGCATCTGCCATGATTGGAATCTGAAAATATTCAATGGCTCTTCGAGTAACCAGCGTCCAGAAGCGTGCACATGAAATTTCAGAATGTCTGGTCGATGAATTGAGGCTCTGCACCAGTTGAGACCAAATAAGGGAGCCATAATCCAGATTGATTTCGTGATAGAGACCATACAGAATGGTCATGAGGCCTTTGCTGGCACCATCAGATCCAGCAAACCTTTTGGCTAATACCTTGAAGATGAGGGTGAAAAGACCATTCCATTGAGGTGGTAAGCAAGATTTCTTGAACTTTATCACCGTGGTAAGGACATCGGTGTACCCCATGTCATAGAACATAGTGAATAACTGGGTAGTGGTGATGAAATTAGGAGAGATGATAGAGGCGTCTGTAGCAAGCTTTAGCAGAGAACAAAAACGAGATTTTGAGACAGAGGTCTTGTGATTAAAGATGTCAAAGAAGATCCTTTCCTTGCGTTTATCGTAAGTAGCAGATGAATAGACCTGTGAGAGCAGTGACATAGGAACATATTCAACCTGCGTGAGAGCAATCACCAACGGGGAATACTTGAGACATTCGACCACATGAAGCATGTATGAATCATAGACGAATGGATTCAGTTCGATGATAAGATTCTGATTGGGTTTGATGGCCAGAAGAGATGAGGAAGCGGTTTGCTCTTGAACGGATGATGATTCTGCCATTGTTGTAGAGAGGAAGAACAAGAATCGGTGAAAATTGCCTGTTGTATTCGTGAGAGAGTTTGGAAGTAGTAAGGAGGTACAGAAGGTGTGAGATACCCTTTTATACCGTTTCCATGAGAGAGAAAGAATTTGTTGTGATGATGATACGATCCCCTGAAATGACGCCTGAAAAAGCGCGATTTGACAGCTTGGTTTCCCCAGATATACGTCACCAGGCGTGGGTTTAGGAACCGTTTTAAATTCACGCGCCTTTCCATCCTTATCTCCTTTTCAAATTGTGAACCATTTCAAATTCATGCTGACTCACCCTTTTCCTTTTAAATGAATCGACTCCACCATAAAGAACCGAAGTTATATGTCTGAGAATAGCTTATTAGCAACCGAATCAAGAGTTTGGAAATATCGTAAAGATTTTCGTGCAAGATAGTTTGAAAGATAAAGAAATAAAACAAATTATATGTGGGATATCAGTGATGTCAAATATGACATGAAGCAGTGGATCCCGGGCACGAATCTCTTCCTTCAAAGTCAAGAGAGACTTCAAAGTGCTTGTGTGGTTCCCCGTTAAAATACGATCAAATACTTGTTAAGAAGCATTGAAAGGCATCTTTTTATTATAAGGCTATTGATAGTGGTTGAGCTTCAATCCATGCTTTGGTTCTTGACATAAGACCGAAAGTGGATGAAGTACTTGTGAGACCGATGTAGCCTATTAAACAAGTAGGTTTGTTCATTTTGCAGTGACTTGTTGATAAAGTTTTCAGAAACCCCCAAAAAAATTAAAATGAATCCCATGGGAAGAAAAGCCTTGGTGATAGACGTTTTCATAAGGACCTCTCAAAAAGAAAAAGGGATTTAAGGGGACATTCCACAAAAGTGACTTCGTTAATTCATGGGTAAAAGCTAGAACTCTTGATTGTTCACCGTCAATTCATATTGGGTACTGAATTTTGGGTTTTACTTAGGTCGTGGTGAAACGAAACTAAGATCATTAACACAGACGTTGTGTAACCATAAACCTCAGTGGTAAACGCTGAGAGTCTCAAGGGTTACGATCATGAAATGAAAATAGATGGAGAAAAGTGTGGAGATGGTTAAAGAACCAAAGGTAGCTCTACTATGTAGTAAGGACCGAGCAGACAACTCTGAACTCAATGTGAGACTAGTAAGGTAGCTCATGACATAAGTGATTTTATCAGCCTGATTGGGAAGAATTGATTTGTGTATATCAAATCAGTAAGGCTACACTTGAAGTCTTTGAGACTTTGGTCGACATATAACAGCATGCTTCTAGGGACACTTAGCTAGTACTAAGATAAAGAAATGTATACCTGTCCCAGCTCCATCATTTGAATGATCGATGATACCTTTCAGTGATATTTTTGGAATTTTTGACTTTAATGAAAAGCAACATAAACAAAATAAAAAAAATATTTTTGGATTTTATAAATTTTCTGAAAAGGAAATAAAAACAGAAAGAAAAATATTTTTAATTTTTATGAATTTTCTGAAAAATAATTAAAAACAGAAAGGAAAATATTTTTGATTTTTATGAATAGAGATGAAGAACATAAAATAAATTACTGGAAAAGGTACTGTACAAAAGATACAACCGAAACTCCACCATGAGATATGAGGCGAAATGGACTGAGCCTTCGGTTCATTTCGGTTCTCGAAAAATCCGGAACCGAAATAGACCGAGCGTTCGCTCTATTTCGCTTTCCAACTTTTAATGAGGCGAAAGCGATTTCGGTACTGAATCAGCTTCCATCATTCCTAAGCCTTGTAAAATTTTGTTAAAGCTTGCTTCCGGTAAGACTTTTGTAAAGATGTCAGCTAGTTGATCAGTGGTTCGAACAAAATGGATTTCGACATTACCATCCTCCACGTGATCCTTGATGAAATGATACCTCAGTGCAATATGTTTCGTTTTTGAGTGTTGCACTGGATTGTGACATATACTTATTGCGCTTTTAGAGTCACAATACAACGGGATTTTCTTCATATTCAGGCCATAGTCTCTAAGTTGACTTTGTATCCATATGACCTGTGAGGTACAAGACGCTGTGGCTATGTATTCGGCTTCGGCTATGGAAAAAGACACACATGTTTGCTTCTTCGATTGCCAGCTAACGAGTTTGCCATCAAGAAACTGACACCCGCCAGTTGTGCTCTTTCTGTCCAGTCCACATCCACCTAGATCGGCATCAAAGAATGCTTTTACGAAGAATCCTGATTTTGCCGGGTACCATAAACCGAGAGACGAGGTTCGCTTCAGATATCGAAAAATATTCTTTACAGCCATCATGTGAGGTTCGCGTGGATTAGCTTGAAACCTGGCACAATAACAGACATAAAACATTATGTCTGGTCGACTAGCTGTTAGATACATTAAAGACCCTATCATTTGGCGATAGAGGGTCATGTCAGCAGCCGGTTTTTCTATAGATGGTGTTAACTTCGTGCCAAACGCCATAGGAACCTTCACTTTTGACTCTCCCATCATTCCAAACTTGGCAAGTAAGGTCTTGGTGTAAGCCTCTTGATTAATAAAAATGCCTTCGGGTCCCTGTTCAATATTCAAGCCAAGGAAAAAGTTAATTGGACCCATTGAACTCATCTCAAACTTAGTCTCCATCAACTTCCTAAATTCAGCTGTCAAGAAATTTGGACGATCATAAGGTGGTCACCTTCTTTCTTACGAAAGAAGGTTGGGTCAACCGAACCTTGTTTAAACTTAGACATTTTTAGAAATCGAGTAAGTGTTTCATACCATGCCCTAGGAGCTTGCTTCAGACCATAAACCGCCTTGTCCAGAATGTAGCATTGATCTGGATACTTTTCGTTCACGAAACCAGGTGGTTGCTCTACGTACACCGTCTCTTCTAATTCTCCATTTAAGAATGCACACTTGACATCCATTTGGTATACTTCAAAGTTCTTATGAGCAGCATAGGCCAGAAAGATTCGTACCCATTCTAATCTTGCTACTGGAGCGAAGGTCTCTTCGTAGTCTATTCCTTCTTCCTGACAATATCCCTTCACTACCAGCCTTGCTTTGTTACGAATCACATTCCCTTCTTTGTCCATCTTGTTTCTGAAAACCCATTCAATCCAACCACGGATGCATCCTCTGGTGTAGGAATCAGTCTCCATACTTTGTTTCGCTCAAATTCATTGAGTTCGTCTTGCATTGCATGTACCCAATCAGAGTGATCGAGTGCAGTTTTAATAGTCTTTGGTTCAACTTTGGAGACAAACGAATTAAACATGCAAAATTCCACTTGAGAGAATAATGCAGTTTGTTTCGCTTTTAGTTGAGAACGTGTGAGAACTCTTTCCGATGATTCACCAATGATTTGGGTTTTTGGATGATCTTTTGTCCATTTGGTGAGGGGAGGGTAATTTGGATCATAGGAGGGATCCAGTTCAGCATTTACTTCTTCTTCGAATTCTAACTGTGTATCATCCTCTTCATCATTTGTATTGACATTCTCCCCCTCGAATGATGAAACAGTTTCGGCTTCAGGCTCAGAATTCTTCCCCTCGATTGGACGTTCATTAGGTATAGTGGTTGATGGATTCTCCCCCTGGATAGTAGAATGGGAAGATTCACTTGGCTTTTGAGATATTGCAGATTCTTGAAATCCACTTGAACTTGAAGGTTCGCTTTCCAAGATTTTAGCAGCTTCGTCGATTACCTTCTTCAGATTATCTACGTCGTTGTCAGCCGCTTTCGCTTCAGATAGAACAGCAGTCTCTGGTTCATCAAAGAGCTTCACATATTCTTCAAATAAGTTGGAAATAGGAATCGAGACTTGACCAGTTTGAGGAAATATTTCATCCATTGGTTCCTTGCTTGATGTGATCTTCTTCACGTAGTTATCATCAAACGAAACGTAATATGTTTCTTCGATTTTCTTTGAGCGTTTATTCAGAACCCTGTATGCTTTTGAAGTAAGCGAATACCCAAGAAAAATTCCTTCGTCTGCCTTCACATCAAACTTGTTTCGGTTCTCTTTAGAATTGAAGATAAAGCATCTTGAACCGAACACATGGAAAAACTTGACGTTAGGTTTGCGGTTGTTAAGAATTTCATAAGGAGTTATTGTGAATCGCTTTTTGAGTAAAGATCCGTTCTGGGTGTAGCAAGCAGCGGCAATAGCATCAGCCCAGAAATACAGGGGCAACGAAGCGAAGCTGGGCATGGTTCGGGCTGCGTCACACAACGAGCGGTTTCGCCTTTCAACGACCCCATTTTGTTGTGGAGTGTAGGGAGCAGAGAAATTGTGAGAAACTCCCTTTTCAGCAAGAAATTCTTTAAACACTTGGTTTTTGAATTCCAACCCATTGTCGTTGCGAATGTTTCTAACCACCTTTCGCAGTTGAAGCTCTACTTGCTTTATGAAGACTTTGAGCTTGGGCGTTGCTTCTGATTTCTGTTTAAGAAAGAAAACCCAGGTGAACCGAGAAAAATCATCAACTATGACAAGTATATATTTGTTACCATCGATGCTTTCAATAGCCGAATATCCACACAGATCAATATGTAGGAGCTCAAGTGGTTCGATGATCTTTGTGTTAACACGAGTTGGATGACTTTTCCTGCTTTGCTTTCCCATTTCACATGCAGAACACAAATGTTCCTTGTCAAACTTGAGAATTGGAAGTCGTCGCACATGATCACCAAGAATTAGCGTGTTGATGTCTTTGAAGTTGAGGTGCGAGTGCCTTCGGTGCCATAGCCAACTTTCGTTAGTATGTGCTTTCGTTAGTAGGCATACAATTGGCTTCCCTCGTATTGGGTTAAGGTTCAATGGATACATTTTGCCTTTTCTTTGAAATTTCAGCAGAACATTCTTGGTCTTCTTTTCTATTATTTCTGACCCTTCATCATCGAACGAAACCTTCAGTCCTGTTCCCACCACCAGTTGTGAGACACTGATGAGATTGTGTTGTAAGCCTTCTACATATGCCACCTTTCTGATCGAGAAATCTCCATTTGTGATCATTCCATAGCCTTTTATTGTGCCAAAAGAATTGTTTCCATACTTGACACATCCAACATCCTTCAGAGCCCAAAACTCCCGTAGCTCTTCCCTTCTCCCTGTCATGTGACGTGAGCAGCCACTGTCAATATACCATTCATCATCGAACTGCTCGTCACGAATAACCTGCAAAAATTAATCAGATTTAGGAACCCAAAGTTTATTGGGTCCTTGTGAGCCTTTTACAGAATAGGGAATAGTAAGAGAAGAATCAACTAAAAAAGTTCGTTTTATTAAGGTGGTTTCATCTTTTCTTTAAATTGTGAAAACTTTGATTTTGTTAGCTTTTGTTTCTTTAACTTCATACTTTGGAATTGTGTTCTTATTGTTCACAAACTTTTGGTTCTGTTTCCTAGAGTTAGCAGACGTTTTCTTTGTCTTCATTTCATCTTCCGGGACTAGCTTCCCTTTTCCCTTTATATCCACTTTTGGATTTTGCTTTGAGCGAGAGGTATGAGCTTTAGGAGCGAAACCTAGCTATGGGTTCTTTCCGTCTGAAGATGGGGAACCGAAACCACTCTTTTGGTTTCGTTTGATTCCATTTTGGGAGCCGAAACTACTCTTTCGGTTCGCTTGACTACAGGAATGGCATTAAGTACAAGGAGTAGAGTTACGCTTTGATTTTGCTTCTTCTGTAAGGAGTGAAGATTTGTCTGAGTGAACATAATTAGGGTTTTGGGACTTCCAAAACTGCTTCCTTTCAGAGAGATTCTTCTGTTGGATTAATGTCTAAGTCCATAACTATATTTGCTATGTACTTGACCCGACCCGGCATGGTCCATTTGGGTTACACTTCACCGACACAATTTATATGGATAGTCTTTTGAGAATAGTATATTTATGATTTATATTAATATATTATAAGTTCTAATATATTAATATATAATCATATTATTTAATTAGTATTGATCAAGAATTAATTTATAATTAATTAAGTGATCAAAAGGAACTAATTAAATATGGACTCTTAGATATATATATGTGTAGTGGGCCAAGTTCATTTAGGTTGGGCTAAGTCTTCATGGATAGTCCATGGAGCTTTAACCCATGGATCCTAGGAAATGAAAGGTCATGGGTATTAGGGTTTAACCCTAATCTTCCACACAATATAAAGGGTCTTATGGTTCATGAAATTATGCTAGTGGCTAGTGTGGATACACTAAAGAGGGCAATAACCGATTTCATAGTGTGAGCCAAGTATCCATATTCTCTCAAGTTCTTCCAAGGTGTTTTGGTGATTTGTGATTCCATTTGAGGCTTCCACACTATTGGGGCTAAGCTCTTAAAGCTTGAAGACATCAAGCTACATCAAAAGGTATGTCATCTAACTAGAACTTTGTAGTATAGGTGCTTCATAATATGCTAGTTAGGATGAAACCTTGGAATAGTTAATATTTGCATGTATAATAGAGAAAACATAGATCCAAGGTTTATAGGGTTGCATGTACACCATAGGAGTGTTAGAATGCTCAAAACCCAACAGTGGTATCAGAGACATGGGTTGTTTTCTGTTATATTGATGCAAATGTTTTATTTTCAAAGTTGAAAAAAAAGAAAAAAAAAACATGACGTTTGTCAAATTTTAAGATAATTACTTGTTTTGTGAAACTAATTATTTGTAAAATTTGAATCATTTGCTATATAAGTTGAATTAGGTCAAATTTAGTAAAAGATAAAATGATATGATTATTTTATTAGTTTTAAAAGTTTGATCTAAAGAGTTTTTTGAAACCTCCATAAGTTATGGATATGAAAAGGTTTAAAAAAAATTGATTCAAAATTTTTTATGGAGTTACAAAACTTGGTCTTAATGTTTTAAAGAATTACATAACTTGTTCTTAAGTTATGGAACATGACAAGTTTCATCATAAAACAAAACATTAAACTCCATAAGTTATGGAATCCAAAAGTTATTTTTTTTTTGTGTTTCCTTGATTTATAAGTTAGTTTAAATTAATGAAAAAAAAATTTGTGTTTTAGTTGTTTTCAATCCTAATTAATCTAGAGGTAGTTCATAAAATGTGTGTTTGTAACTTGTCCTCAAGTTACATAAAAGGTCAATTTAAGAATCTTAAAACTCATAAAAGTGTCATAGGTTACATAAAAAAAATGAAGAGTCTTTTTCATTAAATAGTATTATGACTCCATAACTTGTCATCAAGTTATGGATGTTTAAGAGTCACTTCTTTAAAAGTGTTATTAAAGAATAAGAGGTTACATAAAAAATGAAGAGTCTTCATTTTAATGAACCATTAAACTCATAAGTTATGAAATGAAAATTTTCTAATAGTTTCAAAAACTTGCCCTCAAGTTTTGGAATTTGTAAAGTTTTCCCATGAATACTTTAATTCCAAGTTAAGCCCTTAGAATTTTAAAAGTTAAAATTCAACCCTTATACTTTATAATATTATAGGTTAATAATATTTATATATATGTATAAGAGCAAGTCGTCTTACCATTAGTAGGCCTCATTCACGAAGCCGGTCTATAAGAGGGGTATAAGGTTACTGCCTATAAAATGGCAGTTTAATGGGTGTCCACTCTCACCCACCGCTTCCTTGACAGGTGGAGGGTTGTTAGCCGAACGGGTAGGATAAGGACTTTAATTCTCCCTTCATTAAAAGTATTAATGACAAATACTAAGTAACTAAACATTTATAAATTCCCAATCTTAGTTACTTAGGAAAATGTGAATTTGGTGCTAACCCATGAAATTACACTTTGCACTTTCTTAAGTCAGTTAGTGGAGCGTGTGTGGTTAACCGGCACACTAGCTTGATTTAACAAGGTAGGCAAAGGGTAACTTAATGTTTATCATAGCATCGGTGGAGCGTGTGTGTAGTTAACCGGCACATCGATTTAGGGGTAAATATTAAGGGTACCAAGTATATTTGCATGGTTACTTCACACCTTGTTTTGTGATCCTCGGCATCCCAGTCACAAAACCTGAAGGGCACACTCGAGATTGAAACATGCCATTGAAAAGTTCAATGAATCTCAAAAGAATCTAGGAGTTTCAAAACCAATTAAAACCTAATAATACATTTCGTTTATCTTGGTGGAAATTGGTGAATCGTCATTCACCTACCTTCAAATAGTTTATAGCTTGGATTACGGCATCCCTCTTCCAAGTTATAAAATAGTTTGTTGGGTCCTAGCCTTAATATATCATATTGGGTATTATATTAAGGATTTAAATCAACTTTACATGAATTTCTCCCATTGTTGATGTCTGGTTTAGACAACAATGATCTTCCCAAACCAAGCTTTCCTAATGAATATGACTTCCCGAGTTTGGCTCATGGAAGTCATACTTCTCTTCCTCCACCTCCTCCAATTATTCTCCCTAACCCACAAGTTCAAGGTCACTCAAGCCCTAATGGCAAGCAAGGTCTATGTGTGATCACATCTTAGAGATGAAGTCACATATTGACAAGCCGGGAGAGTTGGGTGTCAAAGTCTTGAGAAAGTTGGATGTTCAATCACTTTCTAAGTCATATAGTGAGTTCCTTTGGGACTACTATGAAACAGACTATGACATGAACCTTAATGATCATATCTATTTGCTTGGTGCTGCTGAATCAGCAATGATTTGGAACGATAGTAAAGCAAATTTGATTAGAAGATCAACTTCCAAAAAACTTTATGGACAGTGACAATGGTGACACTGGAAATCCAGAAAAAGCATTCTCTTCCCAATGGAAAGGGATTAGCCATAGTCAACCCGGTTGACCAAATGGTAAAGAGAAAGGCTAAGTCTGAGATAGTCCCATTACCAAAGGGTCCATATGTTTATTTTGCCAAAGGAAGGGGCGTTGATTGCAAAGCTGCCAAATTTACCTAAGGATGTTAAAGTCAATAAGTTTGACTCTACATCAGGTAGAGCCCATTATCTAACTCTGTTAAGTTCTATTCTGAGATCCTCATTACATGATGTGACTGGGTCACATGTTGATGTTTTAAGAATCAAAGAATAGAGAGAAATCTTAAAGGAAGTATATGCTGATTCTGATCGCGAAGGTGGATTTTGATCGCATCAGAATTTTGAGCAGTTGCTTAAGAAGTTATGATATATTGCTAAGGAATAGATAACAACAATTTTCCATGTGGATTGTAAGGATAAGTTTTTCCGCAAAGTTTAAAATAAAAGAAAATTGTTTAATTTTATTTATTTGAAGTATCCTTACAATGGCATTTGTGGAAAATTGTTGCTTATATGATTCCACTGACAGCAATATTGGAAAATGGATTTGATTCTTTCATTTGTGGTAGTGTCTAAATTTACCAAATCAGGAAAGTTCCTCATCCCCCAAGTTTCAATTGGACCGAAACTTGGAATCGTGCAAGTTGAATAGTATGATGAATGAGAACTTTCAAGCATTGGAAAATCAAGACTAATTACTTGTTCACATGGATGTGTGAGTCAAGTGAAGGACTAAAGGGATCGAGTACATATTCTTGTGCACTGGTCATGTCCACCACAAAGCTCGTTAAGACTATTTGATTTACTAAAGTTTAGTAAATATGGTTATACTTACAAGTTTAAGTATAATTCTGAAACATTGGAAAAGTCTCATTGTATGGCAGAACGAATGGGAAGAATCAAATTAGGCAGAAAGATAAAAGTTTCTCAAATCTGAAAAGATGGGAGAGTACTTTAGTATCATGTTTGTGATCATCTTAATGATTTAGAAATCATATCACAATTAGTCCTCTAAAGGTCATCTTAGTGCATTCTTATGACTAAGAAGAGGAGTCATGAATTGTTGAAATGGTTAGATCAGGAAGATGAGTCATACTTCGTTCCAAAACAATTCTTAGAGTCATACTCCAAGATTGTAACTTGAGTGACATATCTTAAAGAAAGGTTTAAAACACTTGTCAAATGTAAGAGTAAAATTGTCCTACTCTTGTACATTTGAAATTGGTAAGTTGTGATGTTTTGGATAAAACAAAGACCAACTAAGGCCAATTGTGTGAAGTGTTTGTCTTGATAAAGAATCCGCACTATCTCTTGAATATTTGGCAAGTGAGTCTTATATGTCAAGAGGATAGTGGGAGTCTTAAAGGTCTTAAAAGTATCAAGAACTAGTCAAGAATTAAACCTGAGGTTCTTCACTAGCACACGACTTGAGGTTTATAACCTATCGTGTTGACATATTTCTATGCCCATTCCAGTTAAAGTTGGCTTTGCATATGAGTTCTGAGGGTTCTCAATTGGTTGCATAACAACTTGGAAGCAATGGCAGGCCCTGTACTGCCAGGTGGCAAGAAGTTAAGATTGCATAAGTTCAGTCCATATGAGTTTGGATTTGTCATTATCCTTGTCTTGTGACTATGGTTTTGACGATTCACATGGATAAGAACATATACACCATAAAATCTAAGGGTCATAAGGTTTCTCTCCGATTCATGAAAATGATGGTGAGGAAACACTTCCACCAAGTAGATTTGAAGCAGATGGCAAAAGGTCTAAACAATTGAGACTATGATTACGGCATCCCTTTTCATAGTTCTGAAATTGTTTAGACACACATGCATACTATCTAAGGAAAGGTGTATGATTTTGATAAAGTTTTATCAAAGCATCTCGTATCAGAAATCTGAACTTTGGTAAGAAAGTCAATAAAGTATTGATTTCTAGAAGTCCAGCTGATTTCTAAGTACATGTCAAAGCTAGTGGGAGCATAAGTGTTATGCTAATAATCATCATGTTAGTGGGAGCATGATAATTATTGTTAGTGTTGCAAGTTAGCAATGTTAATTATAGAAAACAAAAGTTTCAATTCGTGAGGCTGCAGGGATTGAAAAAGTTGTTTTGCTATAATTAAGGGAGAGGATGTACTTCATTTCAGTTCTAAAGGCTTAGATTGAGACCATAATCATCTTTAGTCAAGAATATATATATATATATATATATATATATATATATATATATATATATATATATATATGAATTTCATGTTGGATTGGTGCAACTTAAGGAAATTCTATAAATTGCGTTCTCAAAATTCGAATATGATTACAGCATCCCTCTTCATAGTCAAATTTTGAAAACATGGCAAATAAAAATATTGTAGCAAAAGACTGGTCTAGAATCATGTCTTTATGTGAGACATCATGAATCGTGTACCATTTGCTTTGGGTACAGGATCGATTGCATGTGCTATAATATTTGTCATTTCTAAATTTTGCCAAATGCCCAGAGGCATTAAGAAGGGAAAAGGTCTAGAATTGGATATGACTAAAATGATTAAGCAATTGTCGAGGACAATCTGAGGTTTACCAAAGATTGGTTGCTCAGGGACAGTTGGAAGTATAGTGCTAATATTGGAAGGACCATATTGACATATTCTGAAAAGAGGCATCTCTTATTCAGAAGTGATAGTCAAAATGAGAATATGGAGTTGTCTCCAACGGTGGAAGTTATCTGTGTAAGATTAGAAAACTTAATGCAAGAAGCATGTCCAAAGCAATGTACTTTGAATATGAGACTTAGTTTCCATGGAGTTGATCTCCATTGGAATACCTTATAATGACTGTTGACAAGTCTTTGTGACTTTGTACATATTCATTACAGGAGGGTCAGTGCATATAAGTTTAAAATCTAAACAGATTTCGATAAATGATAGGAATTTGAAATTCTCACATTTTTCGATAAGGATTTGGGAGTGTGAAATTAGAATCATTGAAATTATGTTCAATTGGTTTATTTCACAAAGTAAGGATCATAGACAAACATAGAGTGCATATTTGGTGTATGGCAAAGCTATTGTTTAAGAAAAACATAGTGTACATGCTTGGAGCATGGGACAACTAGTGTTTTTAATTCAAGTATAAAGTTGATAAAACCGAAACAATGAATAATGAGTAATCAGTATGGTGATAAATAAAAGTGTTTATTTATATTCATAGGGTTTGATACCATATTTGATTCATTTATTCTTGTGTTTCACTTTGCATGTTTTGACTTCCAGAATAACTAAGTCGTTCTTCCTGAATGATTAAGTTATTCAAACCATCCACAATCGGCCATATGTTGGAAGTAGATATGAATCAAGACTGTCATGGGTTGGTTTGTAGAGGTCCAAGTTGGTGGACAAAGTGGTGCTACAACACTCATGAGTGCTCATAAGTTCTGAGTATTGGATTCAACCCGTGCTCATTTGAATCACTTCATGGATTTTATCACGAGTGATCATGAGACGATAATATCTTATATTCTTAAAACCAAGAGATATGAGTTGTTACTATGAGTTGGTTATACATTGATTGCACGAAAACGCATTGGTAACTCGATGTTATAAAACGTGCCTTTGTGTATGATTCAACAAGTAGTAGAACAAGCCATATGAGTCGAAGTTTATCCATTCCTTTTACCTTCGGGATAAAAGCGATATCTGTGGGCCCCTCGATGATTTAGCGATGACACATGTGAGTGCTTGGCCAAGCCAGGACTGATTTGATTTGTTCAATCAGTCAGTCATCATAAATCGAAAATCGGGAAACAACAAATGGACAGAGAGAATGATTATAATCCATGTCTCAGTCCATATGATATCTAGAATGGAGGAATATATGATCCCTTATCTAATGGACAAGTCATTGACAAGGTCAGAGTTCGACAGCGGCTTTAAGAGCTATGATTGCCAGTTGGTTTTTGAAGTCATACTCAATAATAGTTTTAGACTTATCCAAGTGGGAGACTGTTGGATTAATGTCTAAGTCCATAACTATATTTGGAATGTACTTGACCCGACCCGACATGGTCCATTTGGGTTGCACTTCACCGACACAATTTATATGGATAGTCTTTTGAGAATAGTATATTTATGATTTATATTAATATATTATAAGTTCTAATTTATTAATATATAATCATATTATTTAATTAGTATTGATCAAGAATTAATTTATAATTAATTAAGTGATCAAAAGGAACTAATTAAATATGGACTCTTAGATATATATATGTGTAGTGGGCCAAGTTCATTTAGGTTGGGCTAAGTCTTCATGGATAGTCCATGGAGCTTTAACCCATGGATCCTAGGAAATGAAAGGTCATGGGTATTAGGGTTTAACCCTAATCTTCCACACTATATAAAGGGTCTTATGGTTCATGAAATTATGCTAGTGGCTAGTGTGGATACACTAAAGAGGGCAATAACCGATTTCATAGTGTGAGCCAAGTATCCATATTCTCTCAAGTTCTTCCAAGGTGTTTTGGTGATTTGTGATTCCATTTGAGGCTTCCACACTATTGGGGCTAAGCTCTTAAAGCTTGAAGACATCAAGCTACATCAAAAGGTATGTCATCTAACTAGAACTTTGTAGTATAGGTGCTTCATAATATGCTAGTTAGGATGAAACCTTGGAATAGTTAATATTTGCATGTGTAATAGAGAAAACATAGATCCAAGGTTTATAGGGTTGCATGTACACCATAGGAGTGTTAGAATGCTCAAAACCCAACATCTTCTTATATCTCCTATTACGTTGATGTTTCTGCTCTGACCACTGCTTTGGAGTTTTATGGATATTAACCTTGGGTTTCGGTCTTTCATCACGAGTTTCGCTCTTTAGTGAGGAGGTTTCGCTTGTCGCCTTGACTGGATCTCTTGGAATCTTTTTGGTACCACTTGTGCTTGGCACATCAAAAGTGTAGGCTTGTTGAGTGGTTCTGCCACATATCTGCCTTTGACCCTCCATGATGTTTTCTCAGACAGACCAACCGTTTCATCAGCATTGTCGATTGGAGCTAACCAGAAATGCTCCTCACAACCTTCATCATTGTCCTCGTTTACTATTGCTGTCAGCTCGGCTGTTTGCTGCTGTGTGACTCCTGTAACTGCATAAACCTGATTTGGTGTGGTTTGAACCTTTTGATATACCACGGCCTTTTCTTTCAGAATTATGGACTTAATCTGGGATAAACGAGCGAACTCAACGGAATTTTCAGAAATGGGATTTTTGATAGGTTTGGGTTCGCTTTTGACAAATTCAGAACAGTCCACCTCATCCTCTATGGATATTTCACTCGTATCATCATCCTCATTAAATTCAGAACTATTTTCAACATCAATTTTGTTTTCCGAACTTAACTTGGCATTCAACGAGTCAAACTTCTGCATGGTTTCAGTTTTAATTTTTAATTTGTCATTTTCATCCAAAAGGTTCTTAAGCATGTCCTTATGGTCTTTGGACTTGATGAAGGACTCAATTTTATCAAGACCAATTTTGTATGCTGGAGAAATTTCATCAGAAATACAACGGCTTCACAGTTATATACATCAACATCAATTTCATCCTCCTTAAATTCAAGGAGGGGCAGAATCATTCTATGAATTTTCTTGCCTATTTCACAATTCAGATGCAATTGGGTAATATTCGAATATAAACGTTTAGCAATTAAACAAAAACATTTCTCTGTTTTAAAAGCTTTAAATTATCCCTTTGCAAATAAATTGTCTCATCCTTAATCCTAACTAACTCGATCTCCTTTTTCTCTGTCCAGATCCGTCTCTCCTCACTCTTCGAAGACACCCTGCTAAGTTGATCAGTTAGGTTAGAGTTTGTTAAGCGATTCTGTATTAAACTACCACTTAAACTAGAAAATTTAGATTTTAATTCGTTCAGTTCCTTTTCATAGTTTGTGACAGGTATATTTAATGATTTGAGAATTGATTGTACCTTCTTGATCAACTGGTCGCATTCGTTGATATGCTCGCCAACAGGTTTGGTAGCGAAACATCTGTCTTCTCGCTCCCTTGCTTCATCACAACTCCCATCAGTAGTATAGCCTCTCATCTGTGACACTCCGGCGGTCACCATCAAGCACTTCCCTGCACCTTCAGTTTCAGCTTCTTTCGCCACGAAAGCCCTGCCATGTGTGGGTTTACGAACTTCTTCCTCCTCAGAGTCTGTAGACCAGACTTCCACACCACCAAATTCATCGTCCACGAGATTTTCCTGTACAATTATAGCATTCATAGTGTTGTTAGCAGCAGCTTTCTTCTTCTTTATTTCTTCTAGATTTCGCAGGTAGTAGGCTTCATCATCTTCATTCTCGTTCTTTTCTGACATCTTTCTCAAGACACAATCTTTGGAAAAGTGATTTTTGCCTTTGCAGAAGTGACGATCAAATCCAGAGTCACCAACAAGCTTACTATCCTTCTTCGGTTCTTCATGCTGAGGAGAGTTCTTCGGTTCCTCCTTTGCTTTATCCGAACTGTAGCTTCCTTGCCAGTTTCGGTTCTTGGAGATAGGAAACTTTCTACGCACGAACTTCTTTTGATTAGAGACCATCAAAGCATATTCTTCATTGGCTAGATCAAATTCTGACAGATCTAAATCTTCTTCGTCTTCAGCCACGTTCTTTCCTTTTGATATGAGAGCTAAATATCCCATGCTTGAAACTACATTCGTTTCTTTGGTCGCTGCACTTTCCTGTGATTTTAGAATCCCCACTAGCTTTGGCAAAGAGTAAGTTTTGAATTGTTCATGAGCTTTTACTGTAGACACCACCGCCATCCATTCGGTTCTTAGGCCATTCATGAATGTGACCTTTTGCTCAATTACCTTCCTTTCTATGTCATGCTTTATCATTTTGCTAAGAAGATGATTGAAACGATCAAAGGCTTGAATGAGCTTCTCTTTTGGTTTTTGCTTGAAGTCTCCAAACTCTGAAAGCAGCAAAGTTTGGATAGAATGCTCAAGATCCTCATCAGTGGAATATAACTCCTTCAATCTAACCAATATCTCTTTTGTCGTCGTGCATGAACTGACCAACCGGAATGTGTCAGATTGTAGGGCGAATCTAATCATTCTTAGTGCTTTAATGTTACTTACAAGCTTTTCCTTTTCGTCTTGAGGAACATCCTTTACATCAACCACGAGTTGGTTGTACTCCTGTTGCGTCTTCATTGATCTGTTTGTGCCAGAGTGAACAAATGGACCTATAGTAATCGCTTCCCAGATTAAGTATCCATTATCTCCTGAACCAATCATGTAGTCTTCAAAGTGATGCGTCCAAACTTCATAATCTTGAGTATATAGGATAGGAATCCTGGTGGTTAATCCGATACTATTGGAGATGTTGATTGGGTTCGTTTGTAAATCGTCAAGAGACATGATGATTTTGTTTTGAAACATGTTCAAGATCAAACTAGTAAACAAATTTAGGGTATAATCGAAGTCTAAGAACTGCGTCAATGAAGAATGACGGGTCTAGCAGAAAACGATAATAGCGGAAAACCCCAAAACCTTCTTCAACAGAAGAGATGTGTATGGATTACACAGTCTCCTGCTCTGATACCAATTGATGAGTTGAAACTCTTTAGATCGAATAGATCTTTAATAGGTAAATCAATAAGAATAACAAACACTAGAACACACAATGAATCAACCGTATGTCGAATGATTAAAATATAGTCACACCTCAGAAAAGCTCGATTAAGAACTTCCTCTGTAGAGGTGTGCTAGGGTTTACAGTACAATTAATACGATAATAATCAAAAGCTTTAATGACAAGGATGCATGCATGCACCTTATATACTAAACCCTAGAAAGATTAACACGGTTGGACAAGCCCAAACCGAGAGTACATAATTGACCGAACTACTACGGCCTAATGGTGCAACCCTTTAAACCCAACATGTGGTATTTGGGGGAAACTCACTAAGCGTCGTGCTTACATTTTTCATTTTATGTTTCAGGTACTTCTGGTGCAAAAGGGAAGAGCTCGGGGTAATTGCGGTGCGCACACGATATAGTTCCACATTTTCATGATAACTCTGATAATTTGTGATGTTTTGATACATTTGATCATTTTGAGATTTATGATGGTGTTTTAGGATAATGTTTTATTTAATTGAAAAATGAAATTTTTGGGTCTTATTTTTGGGACGTTACAATTATTTTGGTTATTTTTAGTAATTTACTATAATTCTTATAGGTAGTGATTGAAGGAAGTTTACCATTGAAGAAGTGATTGTAGGAAGCTAGAAGTTGAGGTGAGTTGCCGGAAACACACATCCCCTATCTTACTTTGTGTTTTGATAAATTTTATGGTTTTCATTGTATGATATTATTTTTAAACTGTGATTGCTAAGTGAACTATACGTGCATTCATGAAATGACATTTGGAAATAAATTGGTTTAAAAAGTAAATTGGATTTATATTTTTATAAATCGATTTTTGCATTCCAATTGTGCATACATATTAGGATGGGTGACTTGAGTGGTCAAATCCTTTGGATCCATTGTGTGTTGAGTTGTTGTGAGTAGATTTATAGATAATTGTCACGTGCACATGAAGGCTAGCTACCTAGTTCCTAGATCGATGATGGGAGACCCACTTAACCGAACAATGAAAAAGGGAGTACCCGTTTCCTATAGATTTGTAAAGATGGGAGTCCCATCTTCTCTAGCAACTTGAGGGGAGTACCCTCAAGTGTCCACCATCATTTTTTTGTAAGATTGGACTTATTGAGATTGACATGGGTTGGGTTAGTAGCATGCATTACATCTCATATTGATTTAATACCCATTTTTTTTACCATTTGAAATATATGATCTTATTGCATATTGATTTGAAATCAGGAGTTGTATTTAAAAAGTATATTTTTGGAGGTTTGATTTGAGTATATAGATTGCTATCTCTTACTCAAAACAAATCAACCTCGGGTAACTCACTAGAACTTCTATTGTCTAACTTATTTTGATGTATGTTTAGATTGAAGATGTTAGAGGCTATAAAAGTAAGGGACATGTAGAAGACCCCGACTTGTGGGGAACTTTAATCTTTGTGATGATACCAATTGGCACTACGCCTTTGAAAAACTATTAACTTGAATGTTTTGGGGCTGTTAATATTCTGCAACTTATTTTACAACTCGACACATGGATTTTAAACATTTAACATTTGTTTTTAATACTATTTAATAGATATTCGGCCCTTATCAGGTCCTAATGCACATCGAACCATTGTGGGGAGTTTGGTTTATCTTACTTTCACACCTTCGGATATAGCTCGTTTAGTTAATGTGGTTAGCCAGTTTGTTATTGATCCTTCTACTATTCATTAGGGAGTTGTTCTTCGTATCTTGAGATATCTTTAGGGAACTCAGTTTCACTGCCTTGTGTTTCTTTCCATGTCCTCCCTTGATTTGCATGCTTATAGTAATGTTGATCGAGGTAGTGATCCTCATGATCATAAATCCACCACTAGTTTTTGTATCTTTATTGGAGATTCGTTTGATTTCTTGGAATAGTAAAAAACATGACGTTGTCTCGATCTTCAACGTAGGCTGAATATCAAGCTATGGTTTCTACTACTTGTGACATTATTTGGTTGTGTTGGCTTCTTGGAGACATGGGTGTTCACATCTATTAACCTACACCCACGAATTGTGACAACATGTAATGTTCCAAAATTTCAAATAAATTTAAACTTTTTAAATCATTTATATTTATTACAAATGACCATTAAATCCATTACTTAACCAAAAACATTAAAATTCAAGTACTCAAAATAACATTTAAAAGCATACATGTGACATGCCCAATTTCACAGCCAGAAAAAACCGATTTGTTTATGCTTTGTTTTATAAATCAGAGTGATCGTTTAAAGAAAATGGTTGCGGAATTTGTTACCAAAACAAGATATGATAATAACTTATCAAAACATTTCTCAAAGAGAATGTATTTTTATTTAATAATAAAACCTCGGGATGTCATGTTCCGATACAGACACATAAGCATAAACATATCATACATTCATTTACACTAGTGATTTACATCTCTTTTAATCTCTCAGTGAAATGGGTCTCCCCATCGATACCTGTGATGCAAAGAAAACTGAGTGGGTCAGGCTTGGGAGCCTGGTGAGCATATAGGGTTTTCAACCCACAATAATATATTTATTATATTCAATCATCAAACAATCAACCCAAACACCCATCCCCGTATCTCCTTTATTTCTTAAGGGTTTACCCTAAGAATCAACTATCCTTCATCCATTCATTCCTAAGGATTTATCTAAGGAATTGGCACGAAGTCCATTGCTGCCAAAGTTTATCTATCAGGTACTAAGTCCATAGTTACCAACATTTATCTCTCAGGTACTAAATCCATACCTATCAGGCGCTAACTCCATGGTCACCAAGGTTCACTTAACAGTAGGCTCTAACTCCATAGTCACCAAGGTTTATACAATAGGCGCTAACTCCATAGTCACCAAGGTTTACTTAACAGTAGGCGCTAACTCCATAGTCACCAAGGTTTATACAATAGGCGCTAACTCCATAGTCACCAAGGTTTACTTAACAGTAGGCGCTAACTCCATAGTCACCAAGGTTTATACAATAGGCGCTAACTCCATAGTCACCAAGGTTTACTTAACAGTAGGTGCTAACTCCATAGTCACCAAGGTTTACTCATACCATCTTCCATCACACACCAACTATCCCATCTACCCATGTTCTACCCAACATTTTCGTAGATATAAATACTTACACAGTTTAAATCATTTAACACTTATATAAAACATCAATTTCCACGCCCATCTCAAATAGACAAACAATATATAACACCTAGCACGTATCTCATAGAGAATAAATCATATCTATGAGTTACAAGAAAGTGAATATGCATTCTCACATATAAACAACAATATGTACACATAACACGTATTTCATATCAAATACTTCATAATTATATGATAGAAGAAAGTGACTATACACTCACACAAAACATATACTTAATACATTCAAACAATACTTGTATTAAAATCATGTTTGTGAAAGGGACTATACACTCACTTGATCAGAAGATGATCGGACAGCACTACGGCTTGTAGAAGTAGTATTTCTTCGGTGAAACTAGAAGATCTTCACACACCGGGCTTCTCGCAGGCTGAGCTTCGGCTCGGAAACTCTTTTCTTCTCGGGATCTTCGGGCTTCGATACTTGCTTCGGGTCTCGGGATGATACCGGGGCTTCGGGGGTACTTCTTTGTACTTAAATCGAGGTAATATGGGTGAGAGAAGGGTGAATTAGCAACCTTGGCCGGCTGCCCCTTCAAATCTATTTATAGGGCAAATTTTTCATTTGCCACGTCGTGGACAGTGTTTCCACATCGTGGGCTTGAACGTCATTGCATGCGTCATCGTCCACTTGCTTTGTCAGGCTCCAGAAGGCGTCAGAAGCCATGCCACGTCGTGACCACTGTTTTCACGTCGTGGTCTCTGACAGTTTTGGGGTTTCGCGCCCCGAACTTCAGAAATTCATAACTTCCGCATACGAACTCCGTTTTCGACGTTCTTTATATCGACGCGTAGGTAAAAACAAGATGTACAACTTTCATTTAGACTCCGTTGGCTAATTTTTACTTCATTTTTATTATATTATTTTTAGTAGGCCGGGACAGGAAAACTCCGTTAGAAATTCATAACTCCTTCATCTGACGTCCGTTTTCGTCTGTCTTTCCGTCGTTGCACTACTACCGATGAGATCTTCGATTCTCATTTAGAAAGTTTTGGCTAAATATCGCTCGATCTCATATTCGAACTTCGGGCTATACACTGCTAAGCCGAAACTTCGAAAAATCATAACTTCCTCATACGAAGTCAAATTTGGGCGTTCTTTTTATGCACGCTCTCAGTTTAACGTATTCTATGACTTTCATTTAGATCGCTAAGGCCAAACATCGCTCTAACGTAAATTCACTATTTACGTCGCGATGTGTCGTGCCGGTTCTGTCGCGAAACTTCGACAGGTCATAACTTCTTCGTTATAACTCAGATTTCGGCATTCTTTATATGTACGAAATCCTTGTAACATATACTAAAACTTAGTTAAGATTAATCCTTCTAAATAATCTTCCATCAAAAAGTCATTTTTGATGCTTATCGTCTCTAAATTGACTAGCCCGGATCTACGGGCGTTACAATTATCTCCCCCTTAGGATGATTACGTCCCGGAATCATCAACGAAAATAGGACTTGTATAATGAATCCATACGTTATCTTTTCATTCTAGGTAATAATCGTAACTTCTATGTTTCTTCGAATGAGTATCTAACTCTTGGACTTCTTGACCGCAGGCGATGCTCACTCTTGCACCTGCCCTTCGTACTATGTTGGACTTTCAATCGTAACCTATGAGTTACAAAATAAATCCTTATTGAGGACTCCTTCTTCTTCTTAGGATAAGTACTTTCCTTTATCTATTGTAACAGATCGATGGGTCATGTTCTAATGACCTCTCATCGTATGATGCAACGTTTAGACTCGGGTCTCTTAGAGTCAAATTCCAGAATGGAATATACCTTCCTACATATTCTAATGTGCTATAATCACATTTGAGCATGTAGCATTTCTAGCTACTAACTTCTTTAACAACGAGCGCGTTACCAATGACCGCATTGATTTCAATCTTCTGACTTTAGTCAAATGCTACATCGAACTTGGTCCTCTGAACCATGTAACAAACTCATCGTAGTCGGACTCAATTTGATATTACCACTAGGGTCAGAATATCAATTACCTCATTAGTCATTACCGAAACAATGGTAACCACATACTTGAATAAAAACGGAATCAATCACTAGCTTCTTGGTAACCTTGTGACTTTCCCTGATCCAAGCGTGAGTCATGTGCTTCCAGTAGTATAGATCTCTACTACTATTCACACCTAGTCATACTCGTCCCAAGTATTGTCTCGCAATCCCCAAGTCCTAAAATCACCAAACAATTTAACACATACTAATGTGTCCAATTAATCATAAAAAAATTTCCTAGACTCTACTAGGACTTCTTCCATGCGCATCTTCACTCATCAATTCTACTTCAACTTGGTTGGTGATGGAAATTCCAGATTATGGGACAACTTCAAGAATTACACCAATCGTTCCATCATCCTGCCAATCGAAGGTGTACTTCAGACGTACCATCTCTAAACGTTCCGTTATTTTATCAGACATAAACTAAAGGCAAGACACCACTCTTACGATATCTTCCGATAGGTGTCATTCACTATCATAAGCCTTTCATTTCCTCCATTTACTCAATTCTCTACGAGTCTTCACCATAACGTTTTGTACACCCAAGCTGACGTTCGGTGTATCGGGCGAGAATTTAAGATAAGAAAGCTTTATTTACGATAGACGTATAAATCTCCTTATCACTCTGAAACGCTTACATGCTAGTTCTAATATCGTATCAAACGCTTAGAATCCTAAACACATAAGGTCTCCAGATCCGGTCGGCAACAGACCATAGATCCGAACAAATAATAGCATATATGGCAAACATATAATATTTAGCACATAAAAGCATTTTAGACATCATTCCTAAAATATACTAGTGCTCGTGTCTTAAAATATGGTAGACACTCATCTCACAATCATCGCTTAACATTCTAAGTTTAAGTCTAGAAATCCTTCAAATTCCTAGTTCGCTTAAACTAATGCTCTGATACCAACTATGACATCCCTAATTTCACGGCCAGAAAAGACCGATTTGTTTATGCTTTGTTTTATAAATCAGAGTGATCGTTTAAAGAAAACGGTTGCGGAATTTGTTCCCAAAACAAGATATGATAATAACTTATCAAAACATTTCTCAAAGAGAATGTATTTTTATTTAATAATAAAACCTCGGGATGTCATGTTCCGATACAGACACATAAGCATAAACATATCATAAATTCATTTACACTAGTGATTTACATCTCTTTTAATCTCTCAGTGAAATGGGTCTCCCCATCGATACCTGTGATGCAAAGAAAACTGAGTGGGTCAGGCTTGGGAGCCTGGTGAGCATATAGGGTTTTCAACCCACAATAATATATTTATTATATTCAATCATCAAACAATCAACCCAAACACCCATCCCCGTATCTCCTTTATTTCTTAAGGGTTTACCCTAAGAATCAACTATCCTTCATCCATTCATTCCTAAGGATTTATCTAAGGAATTGGCACGAAGTCTATTGCTGCCAAAGTTTATCTATCAGGTACTAAGTCCATAGTTACCAACATTTATCTCTCAGGTACTAAATCCATACCTATCAGGCGCTAACTCCATGGTCACCAAGGTTCACTTAACAGTAGGCTCTAACTCCATAGTCACCAAGGTTTATACAATAGGCGCTAACTCCATAGTCACCAAGGTTTACTTAACAGTAGGCGCTAACTCCATAGTCACCAAGGTTTATACAATAGGCGCTAACTCCATAGTCACCAAGGTTTACTTAACAGTAGGCGCTAACTCCATAGTCACCAAGGTTTATACAATAGGCGCTAACTCCATAGTCACCAAGGTTTACTTAACAGTAGGCGCTAACACCATAGTCACTAAGGTTTACTCATACCATCTTCCATCACACACCAACTATCCCATCTACCCATGTTCTACCCAACATTTTCGTAGATATAAATACTTACACAATTTAAATCATTTAATATTTATATAAAACATCAATTTCCACGCCCATCTCAAATAGACAAACAATATATAACACCTAGAACGTATCTCATAGAAAATAAATCATATCTATGAGTTAGAAGAAAGTGAATATGCATTCTCACATATAAACAACAATATGTACACATACACGTATTTCATATCAAATACTTCATAATTATGTGATAGAAGAAAGTGACTATACACTCACACAAAACATATACTTAATACATTCAAACAATACTTGTATTAAAATCGTGTTTGTGAAAGAGACTATACACTCAATTGATCAGAAGATGATCGGACAGCACTATGGCTTGTAGAAGTAGTATTTCTTCGGTGAAACTAGAAGATCTTCACACAACGGGCTTCTCGCAGGCAGAGCTTCGGCTCGGAAACTCTTTTCTTCTCGGGATCTTCGGGCTTCAGGACTTGCTTCGGGTCTCGGGTTGATACCGGGGCTTCGGGGGTACTTCTTTGCACGTAAATCGAGGTAATATGGATGAGAGAAGGGTGAATTAGCAACCTTGGCCGACTGCCCCTTCAAATCTATTTATAGGGCAAATTTTTCATTTGTCACGTCATGGACAGTGTTTCCACGTCGTGGGCTTGAACGTCATTGCATGCGTCATCGTCCACTTGCTTTGTCAGGCTCCAGAAGGCGTCAGAAGCCATGCCACGTCGTGACCACTGTTTTCACGTCGTGGTCTCTGACAGTTTTGGGGTTTCGCGCCCCGAACTTCAGAAATTCATAACTTCCGCATACGAACTCCGTTTTCGACGTTCTTTATATCGACGCGTAGGTAAAAACAAGATCTACAACTTTCATTTAGACTCCATCGGCTAATTTTGACTTTATTTTTATTATATTATTTTTATATTATTTTTAGTAGGCCGGGACAGGAAAACTCCGTTAGAAATTCATAACTCCTTCATCGGACGTCCCTTTTCATCTGTCTTTCCGTCGTTACACTACTATCGATGAGATCTTCGATTCTCATTTAGAAAGTTTTGGCTAAATATCGCTCGATCTCATATTCGAACTTCGGGTTGTACACTGCTAAGCCGAAACTTCGAAAAATCATAACTTCCTCATACGAAGTCAGATTTGGGCGTTCTTTTTATGCACGCTCTCGGTTTAACGTATTCTATGACTTTCATTTAGATCGCTAAGGCCAAACATCGCTCTAACGTAAATTCACTATTTACGTCGCGTTGTGTCGTGCCGCTTCTGTCGCGAAACTTCGACAGGTCATAACTTCTTCGTTATAACTCGGATTTCGGCGTTCTTTATATGTACGAAATCCTTGTAACATATACTACAACTTAGTTAAGATTAATCCTTTTAAATAATCTTCCATCAAAAAGTCATTTTTGATGCTTATCGTCTCTAAATTGACTAGTCCGGATCTACGGGCGTTACAATACACTTAACAATACTAATTTATATGTAATCCAATCAACAATGTAAAAACTAACAGTGATAAAATATCATATCAAGTGCCTGTAACAAAGACCCAATCTTTAAATCGTGCCAGTGTACAGTCAAACTTTTTCCTTACCCTTATTTGTACCTGATGTACATGTAATAGTTATTTATAAAGGAATGGGTAAGCATGAAGCTTAGTGAATTCCAACACAACATAACATTAGAAGCATTATACCATACTCCTACTTATCATGTCATTATCAGTTATCTCTCTCTCTCTCTCTATATATATATATATATATATATATATATATATATATATATATATATATATATATATATATATATATATATATATATATATATATATATATGTATATATATATATATAGAGAGAGAGGGGGAGAGAGATAGAGTTAGGTTCAAATGAGAACAAATATATGTTTTAAGAACTTGAGAACAAATCTTAGCCTTTAATCCTTTAAAGAAAAGGCGTGTTCTATTTTTTATTAGTTAGGGGTATTTTGTCAATTGCATTTTTATATACGAAATCATATCAGCCTTTAGTATATTTTCTCCTCTATCATCGGATTTTCTCCTCTATCGTCATACTTTCACGATTTTAGTTGATTGTTGTGACATCCCCAAATTTTTGGTCATTTTAAAACTTTTATTTATGCTTATTTTAAAACAAAGTATTTCTTTTATTGTGGAAGTGTTCTCAAAAATATCCTTAACATGATATAATATCAAATCAAGGCGTGGCAGATAAAATGAATTTCATTGATGTATAAAAGTTTGGGATGTCATAACTGATACAAAACATAAGCACAAACGGAGACTTACAATGTCTCATTATACTAACGATCTACATCTCCATGAATGTTTCATTATGCATGCAACTTTATACTGTTACATGTGATACAAAGAAGTTGAGTGGGTTAGGTTAGGAAACCTGGTGAGTACATAGGGTTTTCAACCCACAGTAATATAGTTAATGTGTTTAATCATCAAACAAACAATTAACCCAATTACCCATCATCGTTTTCTTATTTATTCTTCCCTAAGGGGTTATCCTAAGGGTCTTCACCTATTTCGTGTTTACCTATCATTTCCTACATCACGTTTCCTTATATGTTTATTGCTAAGGACCTTTCCTAAGTTCCATTGCCTACATAACATAGACAGTACTGTTTCAGGGAGTACTCCCCCAATATGTGTCCAGTATGGGTTAGCGTATCATCGCATGAATATGTGGTTACTACATCGCCTAAACTTGTAATTCATCACCTACAAGTAATGAGTCTGTCGGTGTTTCCACATGACTTGTTTAGATTAGTCAGTGGTCGCCATCTATACTCTGGTAGATATACATCGCAACATCCTAAGTCAAGGTCAGGGCATATCCTAGTTATCTCATATTTATCATCACCTATCTACTATCACCTATCTATCATTTCTTATCTACCATCACCTATTACTACCCAATACATATTTATAACTGTATAATACTTATATGATTAAATCATTTAAATATCATCTCATAATATCATATTTAACACATAATATTCTCAACACAGATAATAAGCACATAAGCATGTAATTATCTAGATACTTCATATTTATGTGTAAGATGAAAGCAAATATGTACTCACTTGATAACAGTAGATGACTCGAGGTTAGGGAAGCGCTTCGCCTTAACACTTTTCTAAAGACCTAGATGTACATAATGCTAAGTCTTAGTCAAATTCATAAGTGAAATTGTCACTGTAGTCCAACTATCTTTCATATATTAGTTTAAATGGTCCCTCGTGACTTTTTTTGCATTTAAAGAGCTTGTACTTGTAATTTTATGGTTTAAAAGGTCACATTTTAACATTTGAAGGGTGCAGCCGGTCACACCCATCCTACTAGGATCTTTGTTTATGCCACTTCATTGCTAAGTAGATTAAAGATGCCATGTCATTGTCACGTGTGTGTTAGTAAATGAAACCTAATATCCATTTAAACCCCCCTGAACTGTCCCTTTTATCTACTTTATTCTACTACCTTTTCATCCGTATCCTTTTCTCAAACCGTTCTTCGCACGAATCCTTTTCTTAAACTCCTCCTCGCTCAAATCGGCCAACATAATCATTGCTATGGTTTTTTACATGAAGATAGATCTCCATTTTGACAAAAATTTTACAAGGTACCCAACTATTTGTTACTTAGATGGAGCAGAGCAAAGGTTTGATGATGTCGATTTTGCTGGAATGGACAAAAACGAGTTTGTGGTGTTCCTTCAAAGATTCGCTAATGAGTTATGTGTGAATGTTTACTTTTTCATGCCCGATATTGCGTTCCCTGATGGATTAAGTATAATAGCTAATAACTTAGACTACTAGGATTTCATCAAAGTGGGGTATGCTTCTGATTGTGTAATTCATGTCTACATGGACCATCTTGGTGTTGATGTACATGAATGGATACTTGACGAGGTAGCCGAAGTATGTAGTTCATTAGACGAATTGTCTGCTGGAAAGGAAGATCATGAAGAAGTGCAAGGTTGTATGGATGGGAGTGAAGGAGTTGACATTGAGGCTGGAAATGAAGTTCATGAAGAAGTGCAAGGTGGTATGGATGGGAATGATGGAACTGACATTGAGGATTTGATAGGTCATAATTTGCAAGGTGATATGGAGGATTTGCAAGGTATTAGGGAGGATTTGCAAGGTGAGGAAGATGATGGCATTGACATGGAAGTTTACAATGAACCTGATGAGTGTATTCCTATGAACAAGACAAAAGATGATGAGTTTTTGAGCAAGCTGTGCCCAAATGACCAAGTTACCCCTAACAGTCCACCTCGTGAAGAGCCATATGATCAGCTACATGTGGATGGGGTAATATCTAATGACCAAGCTATTTACAATGAGAATGTTCATTGGAAAAAACAGAAGCTTGTATTAGGTATGAGATTTGTGAGTCCTAAACAACTAAAACACATGATGTGTAACTATGA